>NC_090445.1:1068073289-1068775476 GCF_031143425.1 Pleurodeles waltl
GTATGCAGACACAAGACTGGTCAGTACTAATTTGCCAGTGTTTGCAATGTGCTGCTGAAGCTCTTAATTTGGGGTACTATTCAGTCGATAAATAGCAAGAATGCTTAAACTGGTACCGTGAGATAGGTAGAAGAAAATAATGTCATCAGAATTACTGAAACAGGCCTGTTACCGAAAAAAGAATGCGACTGATACTCAAATTCCTACGTAGTCCAACAGGAGTTTTCTATTTATTTATTTGTTACTTCAGGGTGCACACCTGTGCAGTATTGTTTATAGGTTGGGCTCAGAAGCTAGTAAAAAAGTGGGGTTGATAAAACAGCACATTAAACAAATGATTGAACAGTGGAGTGTAGCTGAGATTGACAATGTATCTTAAGAATCCACCCAAAGGCGAAGAGAAACGCTTAATCAATATTGCTCATTTTCTTTAGCCAAAAGTAAACTACACAAATTGTGTTAGAAATGTAGTTCTACATAAACAGTTTAGTCCTAAACATTTGTAAAAGGTTATTTTTTAAAAAATGTGAAAATAAATGGCTTACAACAAACAATTATTTTTTTGCTTTGGTACTAGAAAAAAAACGAAACGAATTACTAAATGCATATTACAAAATACATTATTTTCAGAAGTCGGATTCCAGTGAGTCAGTGGTGGTCTTGAATCAACAAAAAATAGAAAACTTGCCAATGTGGAAATGGACAACCAAGTCCAATATAGGTGACATTGGCATAAATATTCTTCAGGGTGTCTATACCTTTCTAAGAGTAAACCTTGGAGGTCCTAATTCTTTTAAAATGGCATCAAACTGATAAAATAAATATGGAAAATGGAACAAAGTGAACACATCAATAGTTGTATGTCTGTGCACTTCTAAGATTCCTGTACAGTTGTATATTGGAAGCCCTTTAAGTTTACTGAGAATAGTCTACAAATAACGTAGCTTGTGCACTTAATAGCGAATAAGTATGAATACCACCTTGATGAATTAGAACAACTTGTAATTAGGAATTGATGGCTTCACCATAACTTTCAGGAAAGCTACTGATAATTTATACATTTCTGATTCAACTCATTGATGATATAAATAAAAGTACTGCCTGTGAGCTTCTAAAGTGGTGGATACAAAAAAGAAAAGAATGCTACCTTTAGTAAGCCCAGCCATATATATATGGAAAATATCACTTACTCAGTGTACATCTGTTTGTGGCATGTAGTTCTGCAGATTCACATGCTATGCATTAGACCCGCCATCTAGCGTTGGGCCCAGAGCGTTACAAGTTGTTTTAATTTGAAAAAATCTTTCTCTGGAGTCACAGGATTGAATGACTCCTCCTCTCGGTCATGGTGCGCATGGGCATCGACTCCTTTGTTAGATTGCGTTCCCGCAGAAGGGTGTAGGAAGGAGTGAGAGTGAAAGAATGTAAATGTACAACTAAATGTAGTAAGTAAATAAGATGGCCATGCAAATGTAAATAATTATATACATATGTACAAATAAGAACTGCAACGACTACAGGCTTCCGGGGAGGAGGGAGAGTGCATGTGAATCTGTAGCACTACATGCCACTAACAGAGGTACACTGGGTAAGTGACATTTTCCATTCAATGGCATGTGTAGCTGCAGCATGCTATGCATAGACTACAAAGCAGTCCGTCTCCAAAAACAGCTGTGGCTAGCCTGTAGGAGTTGAAGTAGTTTGAAATAAAGTTTTAAGTGCTGCTTGACCAACATTGGCCTGTTGCTTTGAAAATACATCCACACAGTAATGCTTTTGTAAACGTATGTGGAGTGGACCATGTGGCAGCCTGATATATGTCTGCCATTGGTATGTTCCCCAAAAATGCCATGGAAGCACCTTTTTTCCATAGGGGAATGTGCTTTAGGGGTTGTAAAAAGTTGTATTTTTGCTTTAATGTAACATGTTTGGGTGCATCTTACAATCCATCTACCTAATCCTTGCCTAGAGATAGGATTTCCTTTATGTGGCTGTTGAAAAGCTACAAAAAGCTGTTTAGTTTTCCTAAATTCTTTTGTTTTATCAACATAGTACATTAGAGCTCTTTTAAGGTCAAGAGTATGAAGAGCTCTTTCAGCAGTGGAGTCTGGCTGTGGGAAGAAGACTGGCAATTCCACACATTGGTTAATCTGAAAAGGAGAAACTACTTACGGCAAAAATTTTGGATTTGTCCTAAGAACTACTTTATGTTTGTGTACGGTCCCTCCATACTGTATGCTTGTATTTCACTACCTCTTCTTAATTAAGTAATTGCTACTAAGAAAGCAACTTTTCAAATGAGAAATTGAATATCACATGAATGCCTGGGCTCGAATGGTGGTCCCATTAATCTTGTGAGTACAAAATTAATATTCCATGCAGGAACTGGTGGGGTTCTTGGTGGAATAATATGCTTAAGTCCTTCCATAAAAGCTTTTATGACAGGGACTCGGAAGGGCAAAGTAAGTTGTATGGTTTGTAAGTACGCTGATATAGCAGTAAGATGAATTTTAATGGGGGGGGGGGGAAGCTAAATTTGCTTTATGTAAATAAAGCAGGTAGCATACAATATCCTGTATTGATGCTTTAAGTGGGTCTATATTTTTGGGTTGACAGTGGTAAAAAAATATTTTCCACTTGTTAGCATAGCATTGCCTAGTTGTAGGTTTGCATGCTTGTTTTAGAACTTCCATCCATTCTACTGGAAGGTGTAAATACCCAACTTCTATGACGTCAGGAGCCAAATCGTTAAGTTGAGAACACTGGGATTGGGATGCTTGATTTGACCCTTGTTCTGTGTTAACAGATCTGGTCTGTTTGGAAGTTTGCAATGAGGTACTACTGATAGGTATAGGAGTGTGGTGTACCAATGTTGTCGTGCCCACGTGGGAGCTATGAGTATCATGGAGAGTGAGATATGACGCAGTTTGTTGACCAGAAAGGGAATTAATGGGAGAGAGGGAAAAGAACTAGCAAATATCCCTGATCAGTTGATCCATAGAGCATTGCCCTTGTACAGAGGGTGTGGGTGTCTGGATGCGAAGTTTGGGCATTTTGCATTTTTGCTTGTTGCAAAAAGGTCTATGCCTGGTGTTCCCCACATTTGAAAGTACTGTTGAAGTACATGAGAGTGAATTTCCCATTTGTGTATTTGTTGCAGCGTCCTGCTTAGGTCTGCTAGCTGGTTGTGTATCCCTAAGATGTATTCTGCTAGCAAGTAAATCTGATTGTGAATTGCCCATTTCCATATTCTTTGGGCTAGAAGGGACATTTCAGATGAACGGGTTCCTCCCTGTTTCTTCAGATAATACATTGTTGTCATATTGTCTGTTTTTATTAAGACTGTTTTGTGCCCGAGTAGAGGTTGAAAAGCTTTTAGGGCGAGAAACGCAGCTAACAATTCTAAATGGTTTATGTGATAAGTTAACTGTGTTAAAGGATTTTTTTCAGCTCCAAAGTAGTAGCTAATCTTTTCGGTCACAGAGATAAAGCCTGTGATTTCAGCTCCGAAGCCGGACTTCAATTTTTCAACTCCGAAGAGTGTGGATGTCGGCTCGGCTGTGCAGCTTTTAATATATTTGCTCGACTCAGGTATCGAAACAGGTGTGGCCTGTTGATGTGCTGATTTGGCCTTTTTTGACGCCGAACCCGAATGTCGGTCGCTGACAATTTTCTTTCAGGCGAAACCATGACTCTCTGGCAGTGGTGCACCCAAAGCCTTAATAGGTCTCTTGGAAGTGGGTGTAGGGGCAGGTGTACTCACATGCTGAGCCGCAGTGATCGGTTTGCTGTCTTCATTAGAGTCTGCTTCGGAGTTGGTGTCCTGAAACGAAACAGACGTCTGTGCCTGCTCTTCTTCTAAAGTGTCGGTGGACTCTGTATGATTCAACACCATCTCGAGTCTCCTTGCTCTCCGGTCACGCAGTGTCTTTTTCGACCGGAACGACCAAAAAGCTTCACAATCTTCCTCTCGATGTTTGGGAGAGAGACAAAGATTGCATACCACGTGTTGATCGGTGTAAGGGAATTTCGCGTGGCAGAGGACAGAATCGGAATAGAGTCCGATCTATCAGGGTATGGCGTGGTAGGCCTGAATAGAGCGCGAGCGCCCAAAAGGGCATTGTCTTGTTTCCAACAGTACTATCAGCTCGATTACAGATGAAAACACAATCTAAACAATACCAAGGGTAGAACAAAGTTAGTATAAAGTTTCTGAATCTAAAGTCTCGGAGCGAGAGGAAACACGTCTAAACCCGACAGCGGTAAGAAAATCTAACAAAAGAGTCAATGCCCCTGCGCATTATGACAGAGAGGAGGAGTCACTCGATCCCGTGACTCCAGAAAAAGACTTCTTCGGGAAAAAACAACTTGTAACACTCTGGGCCCAACAGCAGATGGCGGACCTAATGTATAGCATGTGTATCTGTAGCTACACATGCCATTATATATATATATATATATATACACACATATATATATAATTCATACACAAGTCCCGGAATACAGGAGCTCCATACAGCGGTCCTGGATGGGCTCCGAGAGGCCCTAATAAATCCTCCAACACTCCCTTAAAATATCAGGAGAACCAGGACACCTCCAAAATGAAAATATTTCTTGAATTAATTTATTATTTATATACACATATATACATACATACATACACACAGCAAAAGAGTTTAGAATGTTAAATGTGATCTGCTGCACTGGCAGAGTCTATGGAAGGTCAGTATTTGATGCCAGCTGAGTTAAGCTATCAAGGGATTCAAATTACACATTTTGTCTGTAGGTGTTCTCCCCCACCAAAATAAAACAGTGAAGCTGACAAAGCTGTTTCTTGAAGATACATGTCCACATGGTGATGGACACATTAAACTTTGCCAAATAATTATAACTATGCCATGCAGATCCAAAAGTGTGAATTACCTGAATGGGTCTGAGTCCTCTCTTGACAACGGAAGCAAGAAGGCAGCAGGAGACAGAGAGCCAAGGAAATAACTTTACAAATCATCAAAAGGAGGGAGTGTGTGCATGCAGCCCAACATGCAGCTCACAACTACCTTTTTTACCTTTCACAGCGCTACATATTTTGGGGGCCAGTGTCAGAGGCACTGCACTGTGGCAATGCCAAATAGAGATCTCAGTTCCTCATCAAAATAGTTAAGTATAGGTAGTGGTTTTAAGCTTGCTTACAACACGTCAGAGACAACATGGGCACTTGCAGTGTCAGTTTCTTTCATATGGTGTAATTCAAAGCCTGAGTAGTTCAAGAGCTTCACAGATACACAGGTGCAGCACACAAACTGTCCATAAAAGCTTTCTTTGGACACAAAGGGAAAAGGTCTGTTCTCATAGTGCAGCTCACAGAGCAATGTTACTTTTCTCTCCCATGCCCCCACAGAATGGAATGGGCAGGTTGAAGATCCTGCCCAAATTTAGAAGCTTTGAAGAAAAGGGTTCTCTCAGGAAATTGTGATTGGCTAATGATTAAAGGTATTTTCCTTTAGGCATTATGGTATATAAACTGTGTCTACTAGTTTTAGTCATGACCTCATGAAATGGATCTCATTTCCATTACAATGGCAGTATAGCCCTAGCCTTCAGTGAAGTTATATTTTTGCTTTTAAATCTCTTGTCCTGGTTTACAACACAGGCAATTAATTTGCTCCCTTTTATTAGATTAATGCATAGTTAAGGTATAATCCAGCTTCAATATTGACACACACTCTCAAACTAAGTGCCTAGAACAACTATTCTTTTATAACTTGCTATGCCTTTAGCCCATATGAGGCGCTCTTTCGTGTAACTGTCTTCATCATAGTAACTTTAAGTATAGTATGAAAATTAAAACAGCTGAGATCCTTTTTCTTCTAAGAACCTGAACTAGCTGCTGTCAATATGTCATAAAGAATGCATACAATTTGTAGACCAGACTTCATAGTTTGTAGCAGTCTCTCTACTTCAGACTAACGTCTACCTTGGGCATGAAAAGAAACAGGGACTTTCAGATAAAGGGTAAAACATTAATCTCTAAATCTGAAGCTGAAATTTGACTACCTTTTGGAAAATGACCAAAATCCCAAGCATGAAAGAGGTGCAACGCTTCTTTAACTTTGTAGGACATATGGTAATTCAAGGTCCTTGTTGGTGCTAATAAATTGGATAATTGATGGTTCCCAGGGGATGGATAAGTAAAACGGTCATCTTTCCTTACCAGGACGATTCACTGAATGTGACAACCAACACAGGTTCTCAAAGTCATCCAAGTCCATGTGAAAGAGTGGTATTCAATCAAACTACATTCACCTCTATTACCAGCATTCTAGCCTTCAACTGCTCTTTAAAGCAAGCTAGCTTCTCTATCCCAGTGTAAGCATTTCAGTCACCTATGCTATATCGGAAATGAAGATCAATACCAGTAATAACGTACGCTGGTCTTAAAGCACTACAGCAACTGGACATTACCCTTAACAAGAACTGTGACTTCCACTGTCTGAATGTATGAGCATGACACCTAAAGGTGGCTGAAATGGGTACTTCTAATATCAAATTGTGCAGCATATGTAGTGGCTTTGAGACTGACCATCACGTTTACCAGCTTTTCAACAACACAATCAGGATTCACCCCATTAACAACGAGAAAGAGCTCATTGCAGCAATGGACAACATCTGGATAATCCTGGACAGAGGAGAAACTGGGGCCCTCGTATAACTATCACAGTGGTCTTCTATGCAGTTTCTCACCCCATCATAGTAAGATGACTACACAAGACGAGCACCCAAGGACCCTGCCATAAAATGGATTGGCAAATTCCTAAGTGGAAGAACCTGACAGACAACATGCTCCCTACTTTGTGAAAGCCTGGCAACTGATCTACCCGGTCCTCACTCAGCCCGACCCTCTTCCAACACCTACATGACCCCACTGCCCGACATTATCTGTGCACACATCTACATGCTTACCTACACCAACAACACAGAACTGATATGGTCCCTCTTTGACAAAACACCCAGCAAAAGGACCAACTTAAACACCTGTAAGATCAAAATTGTCACCTGAAGTAAGTCCAACTGCCTCAAACTGAACACAAACAAGACCGAAGTGATGATTTTCAGAAAAGATGCCTTGCCATGGGACTCCACCTACAGACCTAGGACTTGCTCTCATCCCCAGCCCACAAGCAAAAAACTTCTGGATCCTGGAACAACAATCCAAATATGTCCCCAAAGATAAACTCAGTCACCATGCTTCTATTTCATACTCTGAGGAAGTTGAGAAAAATCTACAAGTAGCTGCCAAACATCACCAGAAAGCCCGTCACCCGATAACTCATCACAGCAGACTGGACTATGGGAACTATCACTACACAGGAATAAACAAGCAACTCATTAAAAGACTGCAGAGCATCCAGAATGCTGTGCCAGACTTGTCCTCACCTCCCATGCCGTTCCCACATTACACCTAACCTGAGGGACCTCCACTGGCTCCCCATACACAAGCACACACAATTCAAGCTGCTCACACACTACACAGCACATGTCCTCCATACCTGCCTGAACGGTTGCATACAATTCTAGCACCCCACAGCCCAGGACACCTCCGCTCAGCAGAACTTGGACATGTTCCACACATATATAAAAGCAGACCAGGAGGTTGTACCTTCACATACATTCCCCTTACACCATAGGTCGACCTCCCACACCGCATAACAACCTCATCCTCTGAAGTCTGCAAGAAGCTGAAGACTTGGCTCTTATACCAAGTCCAACAGGACTTGCTCCTCTCACTTGGGAAGAGCCAGGACACTCTCACAGGTGATAGTGCACCATAAAAATATAGATAACATACTGTAGACCATGCAGAAGGAAGCACAAGTTTATCATATTTACTCCCAACTCTGCGCTTAGACTTTCTTAAAAAAATAAATAAAACTATGATAAATCTAAAAACCTGATTTTAAAAATATAAAAACTAAGACCGTGATAAAAACCCAACTTTTTAAATTAAATGTCTTCGCTTTAAGATTTGCTCATCAGCAACCTGGCAAACCAGCCTAAGGGGAGAGGTCTCCATATCACTTTGGCACATACCTACACGGCTGAATGGAGTCTACTAGGCTCTTTGCCAATGTACAACTTCTCCAATGTCTATCCAAAGGAGAATCTCTTCAACACAAAGTGAGTCACATGACCATGGTCATTTCAGAGCAATCATTCAAAAGAAGGATAAAGCCACAGTAAAAAAAAAAAAAAAAAGAAAGAAAGAAAGAAAGAAAAAAAAAAACACACTGCTATACCACTAGCTTCAGTAAAAAAACAATAAGCACTGTACTACCCAAAGACTGTGGGAGGATGGTTTAACCACACAATGATCTACTAAATCTACAAATATATTCAGATTTAAAAAAATAAAATAAAGTGACAAAATGCAAACTAATTGATCTTACTTCAGGGGGCAGGGTCTCCTCGGGACGAGGGTCATAAATTGCGGTTCAGGGATCTAAATTACTAATAAGTCCTGGTAAACAATTGTGGGCATATCTCAATCTCTTCCGTGCAAGACCTCAATTATCCAGCTATTGTTGCTATGCTAACAGACTGAACAATCAAGGCAGCTTTCAATGACATTTTGAACTATGCTGTAGAGGGCAATCCATTTTAAAGTTCAGATACTTCAGACTTTAACCAAAAGAACGTCTGTCCACTTGAACAGCTGTTCTGTTACAACAAGTACATCCCTGACTGCCAAATTTGAGAATTATATAAATTCAACCCTTTGCCTACTATCTATGGTCAGGATCCTTCAGGAGCATTCCCTGGAGCCGACACACACAACAGAAGAAATATATTTAGTAAGAAAAAAATAAATCAAGAGGCGAGTGGGAGGTAAAATCTGCTCTAGAAAATTCACGTTTGTAAATAGAATGTGCTACGTATTTCTATGTGCTACGCATTTGAATAGGTGTCCGTCCACATCCTGACTAAAGAAAAGGTCCCACTTAAAATAGGAGACGCTACGTGACTTCTGGGTTCCAAAGTATGTGTGGCCCTTCCCCACTTACTTCCAAAAGCTTCACAGTTTTTTTCTCTTCTCACCAATGTAACTTCTATCTGTTAAAAGTTGACATTTCCAATAACATTTAATCACTGATCACAGATACAATCTTTCATGTCACTAACCACTGCATCTTGTATCAAAAGCAATGAACCCCAATTACAACGTATTTTATTCTCTGCATATCAATGGCACTAGTGTTTATAGAAAGACCAATACATGTCATAAAAAGACTAATTTGATAATGGAAAGAAGCGAGCAAGAAGCTATCACCACTTTTTTTTTTTGAAGTACTGAAATGTTTGCAGCCTAATCATTATAGGCATGCCAGCAAAGTATTGAAACAATCCTACAAAATGCAATGCATGCAATACAAATAAATGTGACTTACCTGCAAGTTTTCAATGAAAACTTTTACTTAACGTATTATCACCACCTTGAAAGACGACCCTGCCCCGCAGACAGTATGACAGCAGAATGTCATGGTACCTGTAATTCTAGCTATTTTGCCTCTTTCTAAGCAATGGCTTATTTTTACTTCTTTACAACTTAAAGCCGTTAGTAGTCATTACCCGTGGTAAAGGGATATTTTTTGAAGGATATGGTGATTAAGCTTGAAGCTTTACAATGGATTATGCTTTTTTCATGCTTAATCTATTGCTCAGTCAGGCAGATTTTCACCGGTGTGTGTGTGTGTGTGTGTATATATATATATATATATATATATATATATATATATATACACACACACACACACATATATATACACACACATGCATGGATAGATGCACACGTACACAAAAACACACTGTTGCTTAGTAAATCTCAAATCGTGATTTTCTTGCTAAAACAAAGACAATGTATTCTTAAGTGTTAACTGTTCTTGTACGTTTCAGCAGAAAACAATGTCCATAAGCACCACTTTTCACATACAGACCCATAATATTCAATATTGTTGTCAAAAGACTAATTTGTTTTATATTTGGTACCACCCAAAGCTGCATCACATGATCAACAAAGGACTCCAAAAACAGTAGAGAAGCGCAAGTCCTCTTTTCTGCCACCAACGATCAGTGATATTCTCTCTGCAATGAAGAGAAAAGCTCGAAATGATCCGACGGAGAAATGAACTGCGATAGCCACGGAAGGTTTGATTACCAGATGAACCTCATCTTAACCAAACACAGCAAAACAGGAAAACCTTGCCTTCCTTAAACAAGCTGTGATCAAGTTCAAAATCCATGTCCCTTCCTGTAATTAGTAAAAGTTCTCAAATTGAAGAGACACTTCAGAAAAAAGCCTACACCTGAACGTTAAAAGAACAATGTAGAGCAGAGCTAAACTTCAGTAAAAAGTAGGATTCTCGATGCTTGAACTCCTAATACTTCAGGGCAAATACATTTGAAAACAGAGCATTGGAAACTTATGAACAGATACAAGGCAGTACACACAAGACTGATCGTTACAGAGTCCAGACAGAACCGCACGACTATTTTGACCCAATTCAGTAAGACAGTTAAATGCGCAGTGAAAATACAGTCCAACCAGCTAAGAGTTCCCAGGTGACTAAATAAAATCTAACAGGCTGGATCAGAGCAAATAATCCACATGTTAACTGCTGCAACAAAAGGTTGCAATAAACGTACTGTTGAAGAAGAGTCTGGGAGAAAACAAACAATTGGAGAAACAGATCAAGTTACTCAATTTACAACAATTGCAACAATTGCAACAATAACTGTAAAAGAACGTAAGGGTGGTAAAATTGTATGCATTTAACCAACCTTTAATGGAGTATATGAAATTATAACACACAACCAAGGGAATACATATAAACATACTACAAGAGTTGTTAGATTCTTAGAGACAGAGTTGCGATTTCTAACAAACAAAATTAAAAGTACCAAGATCAAAGGAATACAGAGTTGCTATAGCCTTCTGCATGAAGTAAAAACAACAAACCACAAGCAAAACCAGTCTACCTAAAATAAACCACCTTCAAGGATGCTCAACTTATCTACATGAGAAAGAGACAACCAACGCAGAGACTGGCCATCAACCATATCAGAGCATGACAACAACACGGTTTGGACAGTGTGCAACATTATATGCCTTGTGGAAGACTGACAGTGTGATCTACAAAGTAGATTTCTGTATGCCTGGGTTAGGCTTTACATGTATTAAAACCCTGTCAAAAGGTCTTTGATATCCAAGTATATTTGAGGGTCAACTGCAGCTTGAGAAGGGTCTGCTTGGTATGTAAGGAAGGATTCACAAAGAATGCAGAGAGAACACCACCTGACTCAAAGCTAATTCAAAGGCAATTTTAGGAAAGAAAGAAGGATGAATTCTAATATCTATCTTGCCACAACGGCCGTGAACTAGAAGGTCACAACTTATGTAGTTTAATGCTTGGCCTTATTGCAGTAAAGGTGATTAATATGCCTCTATAGGTCATTGTTTCAGTAGCTTTTCAAGCCAGAATAGATGAAACAATACTCTAATAAAAACAATACAGTCTACAAACCAAATTGGCCTATGTAATTGTTACTTACAAATATAACTTTGAGGGGGGAAAAAAACTTTCCCAATTTAAATCCTCAAAGGTATTGAAATCAGAATTGCAGTTTGAACTGGATAAATGACACTGATTGTGAGGCAAAGGACGACACATAATCAAAGGTAATAATAACAAGTGATAGGACTTGTACGGATTGTTTTCTGTCCTCTTGGAGACTCCCCAGATTTTTTAAATAACCCAAGATTATTAAAACTAACGTCTAATAAAATTAGATAGTCATGTCATCAGAAAAGGGCAAACTTGGAGAACTAAGCTACTGGTTAAAGACGAAAATGTGAATGGCTGGGTTACAGAGATGGGCCAGATTAATACACAGCCCCTTCCTCCTCAAATGCATTTTTGTCCACCTGCTCCGATCACAATTTGCATTGTAACTGAAGACAAAAAGATCTAGCACAGCCTCCCATTTATATATTTGACTTGATAGTGTGCAACAACCAAAATGCCACAGGCCTCGTATCACAGTACACGTAATTCTAAAATCAGCTTAAAGCGTAACAACTCCTCTCAACTCATAGCCCTAGTTAGGCATGCAATCTATTTTTTTGTTTAGATAAAGTCGATTTGTTTGAGATCTCGCTCATGGAATGTATAGTTGAGAGAATTGAATATGTTGGTTTGGCTACAAAACACTGTAGTGTTTGTTGTTGGTAATAAATAGAATTCTTCTGTTGCACATCAGGATAAAAGCCTTCAAGGCCTGAAATATAACTTTCAAATTAAGTACAGTGATATGTAAAAGCTTACACCTCTGCAGACCACAAGATGTTTTTCCCACAGTATTAAAACAAATGTGTCATAAACAAGAAATGTATGTGACTGCTAAGTGAGATGTTTTCTGAGGCCCAACATTCCAGTAAATTCTTAATTTCCAATGAGATCGGAATCAATGAGTAGGGGTTAATCTCCTGATTCTAATGCCAAACTAAATGGAATTGCATGCAGGATTTAAAAATAAAGATGCTTACTACATAAATGCAGGAGGCCATCATCAGCATCATGGTTCATGCTGGGAAACTGTACATCTATTTTATTGCTCAAATTTCGAGAACAAACAATCCTGTCTTGGATAGAATGGTCCCTATGATTTAAGTTGCTATGATGGGTCTACTTTAGCTTCACCTTGATCGACAAAACGTACAGATTAAACAAAGGGCAGTCCTTTAGAAGGTGAGCCCTGTGTCAGAGGAGAAGCAGCCCTCACAAAACTGTAAATGCAGGTGGTAGGCTTGTATTCTCTCATGTAAACCATCACTACCTCAGTCATAATTCTGGTATTCTGGGGTGGGTACTTACACTTTAATGCTCCAGAAGGGCACCAACCAGGTGTTTTTGGACCCTGAATACCACTTCTGGGGAGATTTGGTGAGCCAATGACAGAAAAAAGAAAAAACGGCAAAACAGAATCCAAGGGTCTTTAAGATAATCCACTTCCAAGTCTGTAGGAAATCTAACTTTCTTTCCACCTAATCCCAATTACAGGAAAATAGCTGTCTCTGAATGAAGGTATGTGGGAGTCAACTGTGCACCTTTTGGTTAACAGAGGACGCTGTTATAAAGAGTCTCTTCAGTGGCTTGCATTGTTTTATTCGAAAGAAGCTGATCTGACTCGCTATGAAATCAAAGTTGTCTCAACTTCTTGGACTCACCTGTTGAAGTCAGAAGGTGACACTTAATCAAAATAACAGACCTAGCCTTCAAAGTCCTGTGTTACTCAAAGTTCATCGTCCAAGGATGCTGCAAGGAGCTCTTTGCAAGAACCTCTCTTTTAGATAAAGTGACAGGCAAGAACACAGTAAATGTTCATTTCAGCAAACTGCAATCTCCAGAGTAATTTCTCTGATGCAAGAATACACAGAGATCTGGGTACAAGAATTGTTTTGCCTCAAACTCATACCAAAATCTTTCAACCTATTTAGGAACAGTCCTCTGGAATTTTGTCATTTCACTCTAGGTTTATGAGTGCATGCCATCAGAAACGCATAGATTAATCATCTAACCTTTAAGGATGCAGTGCATAGCATAACCCCGTCTTGAAATTCTTAGATTCTATCCATTTACCAACCACATTTTGTTAAATGAAGCAGGAAATGTGTGCCTCAGTTTCGACGAGCTACACAAAACTGTTGAGGAGTGTGAGGAGATAGACTGATTTGCCACTAAGTGCTCTACGTGCTGTAACTCTTTTTTTGACACAAATCATTCCTTGTGCTTTAAAAGGAGGAATGTCTGCCACTGACAACAAAAATAAGAACTCAACCTGAGAGACCAGATCTATCTACAACTACACCTTAATCGGGGAAACGCTCATGACCAAAGCCACTGGGGCAATTAGAACTAGGCTATGAGAATTTACAAGAACAAATTACATTATGTAATTCTCTTCATGTGATACACAGAGGAGGCAAAGTACGCTAAGCAGGTCATGCTTACATGTTTCAGGTAAGTCTGACACTTTAAGGCAGAACCACAAATGCAAAGTGTGATGCAATTCCTCCAAGACACTTGCAGACCAGGGTCAAAAAGACCATCTTTAGAAGGAGATGAGACAGACTGCTCTAGGATCGATCTGATCCACCTTGTGGTTGAAGAGAGGCTGCAGTGTCTCCATTGCTGGATCCAATGTTCTAGAAGATGCTGGTGAGATTGTTAATAAACGTGATTTGTTTTTCAGCTTGGACACTTTTTCAGAAGCCTCAGGTAAAAGGATCTTGGCAACCTTATCAATATGTTTTTCTGCCTTGTATCAGTGTTTAGAAGAACTGGGATCCAACAAAAGTTGGGGAAGGAACCCCACACTGTGCTCCAAAAGGTTTTGGCAGATTTCTATCGAAAAACAAAGAGGTCGACTTGGGTTCTGAAATCACCTTATGGAACACCTTAGAGGCAAGCTGCATAGACAAGTTGAGAGGATTTCCAGTATGCATCTGCAAAGGTAATTCAGGGGATGTCCTTGTGCTAGACCTTGAAGGTTCTTCCGAGAAAGCACTAGTGCTAAGCTGGATCACACCCTGGCATTGTAATCAGCTTGAACTAATAGAAGAACAGCCTGCAAGTGACTTGAAAATGTTCAGCCTAACACAAGACTGGTTGCCCGGAAACAACATCAGTTGAAGTGTAGGACTGGGATAAGTGGTGCGAGAGAGCTTATCCTCTGCTACCTCCTAAAGTTGTGTAAATCCCATAGAAGGCTGACATAAATGCCCACACATCTGTTCTGCCCTGACATGAGACTTAACCAGAGGAAAATCACAGAACGATTATATAGGGGTGTTACGGCCCCAGGCACCACAAGCACAATCTGGAAGTGGGAGCTACACAGAACTGCAAGGTGCCATTCCAGCAGTCCTTGCAGCTAGGAAGACAGGCATAAGGTGGATATGAGAAAAGGGGCAAAAACAGAAAAGAAGAAAGTGAAGAGAAACAGTCAGTTACAAAAATGTCAAAGAGGTGCTTAAAAATAGATAAATGCTACTTGTGAGCTGTGCTTAACACGTGCTGCCCTATCAGTAGCTGAAAGTAAAGTGGTGTACAGAAGTTAATGCTGTATTAGCAGGTGGATGTCAGTTGTGCGGAAGGCCCAATACCTCAGAGCTGCTATTTTAGTTTATCTGCTTTTATGAATTAAGTGTCTAATCCCGAGTTGATATGGAAATTGCATGAGTTTGATGAAAAGAAGGGTAGATGCAAGGTTACTCTCCATATAGTCTGCATAAGATTAACTACAGGAACCTTCCCAATTCATTCCACAATTCCAACCCAATACAATTCGATAGATCTACATATATCTAAATAAATATAAATCTATAGATTATTAGTAATACATCACTATACAGCTCTGGTAATTATCACACTATCACATGTTGCCAAGTTGATGTAAGAAATCACCTATGCATAGAGATCACCACTATTTTAGCTTAACTGAAAAAAAAACATAAGGGCAGTTTCTTGGAGGTGACAACGAACGCTTATATACTGAACAAACTTTGAACAACAGTATCATGCCAATTTGAAAACAGAACAATGCAATAGAAATATGGAGTGGAAAACCTTGACGTAATTCAGAGGAGCCTGGACTTTCAGGGGCTGTGAAGGAATTCCTGTTGTTTTGTAAAACGCATTGAGATCCTGTGTGGATAAAAGGTGCTGTATGAATGCCAACTGCCATCAACAGGATACTAGGTTATTGCATGCACATACAGCCAATGGGCATTACCATAGCGGTCGTTGTAAATAAACCATGCGTGAAAGTGCTGGTCAGCCACAGTCGCAAAGAGGTCAGGTCCTGTAATGAACAGGAGTAGCAGTTATATCCAACTTTTACTAGTCCTCATTCTTCATACTGAGGGAAAGCAGTTTATACTTATAGACATTTGGCAGACCATTAGGACCACTTTCACATCTCAACAATCTATAGGTGATATGTTTTATGGGGGGGGACGCTCTTGAAGGGCAATCCACGTGGATAGAGTTGGTAGGAGGCTCTGCCTAGCAACCAAGGATGATCAGCACTTCACACAAAACTGGTTGTTTCACATACCTTTAAAAATCAAAAATACAAATGGTGACTTGATATCTTATTAGAAGCTTACAGTGGACAATAACCGGATGGCCTTCCCATGCCTAGTAGAAATTAAAGACCATAAGTTCCATCAATTTAGCTTCCTCCACAATGCTAAACGGTAATATCAAAAGACACGAATAGAAACGTCTGTCAAGCGAGTGCTGGACAATGGGTATCCAATGTATGGCAATCTGGCAAGGATGCGTCCATGCCATATTTTCAAGATCACCACTATGTAAACGAGTGCTATTATGATTCAATGTATACTAATATGTCATACGAAAATCTGGCATAGATACAACTAAACTTGACACAAGATGAACACCCTTGTAAAGAAAAAACACTTTCTTTTCCAAATATTTTCTGAACAATACTGTATCTTTCAGTTCTACATTATAGATATCTTTTTTTTTTTTTAAATGACTGAACTGTTGTCTATGCAATGGTACATTTTAACACTACAATATCTACATACATCGTTTGCGTAGCTTAAACCCAAAGGTCAGACAAAAATTTTAAAGTGTTGAAACGCCTTACATCTTAAAAAGGAAAATCTGCAGTTAGCCGAGTGACTGACAACACGTTCTCACATATGAAACCTTTTTATAACCTCACCGTATGACCACCACAGCTGTGTATTCCGAAGGCCTAAATATGAAGCGCACGCTAAACAGAACAGAATTAGGATTTCTAGATGAGAAATGTGAATCGGGTACGCACATTATTTCAACATGCAATTGGTTAGTGAATGCAAACTAAGTATTTATTGAGAGAGGGTCGAGCGGGTCTTATGTTTGTGTTTAGAAATGCTCGCGGACCCCATTCACTCTTGGGGACAGTGAATGGAAGTGCAGGATGGAAAAGCTTTAACGAGTAGCAAGTAAACTGATATCACTGGAGTCGGAACAATGCTACAACCAACAGAAAGCGGCATAGGAAGGCTTTTTAGTTAGGCTTATGCAGGGCTTCAAACATGCTGTGCTATCTTGATTTGCAGAGGCGACCTGACCAAGAAAGATACTCGAGATATTACAAGCCCCTACAGAACGAACAGGAAAGGGCCTTAGTTTTCTCACATCATAATGTCTCCGACCCATGGAAAAGGGAAATAAAGAATCGTCAGTGATTAAACAGCTTCCTAAGCTTTTATTTTCTCAAAGCTTGCTTCCACTTTTACAGCAAGGAAGAGTTTTTTTTGTTTTGTTTTTTAAAGAAAAAAAAAAAAAACATACTTAACCGTTGGATTATGACATGGATACCACAATTTAAAGCCTCCCTGCAATAACCAATTCACCATTTTCTTGAGATCCCAAAATATTAGTACATTCATCAGCATCTGACTCTTTGTTGACCTGATTTTCACTGACATGCTTACATGCCCCCTGAAGGTCGTGCGCACCCTCGTCATGAGACACAGAAATGGAAGCGGAAAGCACTGGTCAGTGAAAGACGGAAGCTCAGGAAACCTATAGAAAATCCGTTACAACTAGCTATCGCTATAAGACAACTTTTCTTGTAGAGACTGTGTGACTCCGTAACCTACTTCTTGTACAGGTTCACTAATCTTTTAAGAGCCTGACAGTTAAATTGTGGAGGAGGGCGATTGTATTTGGGAGAAAAAAATTAAAAATATTCATTTAGTCGTGCACCAGCCGTTGCATATTACCCGAAGCTACAATTATAAAACTATAAGGAGAAAAGTCAATTTTACAGTGCCCGTGCCTATTTTACAGTTTGCACACGTTCGCAGAATGGTAAATTTGTATGAGTTGCCAGCAGATGCGTTTGTCAATCTGTGCACAGGACATGTGGTACACTGAGCCACAGGTGTTGTTACTTTGGGGCAATGGTAGGATACAGCAACAGGAATCTTTGAGCGTTGTCCACATACACTAAGTAACTTGGCAACAAATTTTAGAAGCAGCAGGTCCTATTGCTGCACATGGGTCCGCTGAGGAAAAGGCTAGAGAAAGGCTGCTGTTTGATAAAAAAAAAACGTTTAGATTGATGGGTCAACAATATATTAATTCAATTTAATTGCTAATTTAACTCAACGAAAATATGCTGGTTAAAAAAAAAAAAAAAGAGACGAACCTATTGATGCAAAAATAAAAAAATAAAAAAATTAAAGAGACAATTCACTGCTTTGCGCTCTGGGATTGACCAGTCTTAAAACAATCGTTTAAAGCCAGAGGAGTGGGGAAGGTGTCAGTATAGTTCATTAAAGAAACATATAGTCACACAAACTCAGTGTTTCAGGTGTGGGAGCTTTCGCCAACAGTCATTTCATCGTGTGGCCCCGGTTTATTATAACATCTCATCTCATCTCATCTGAAAAGTGATGAGCCCTGTAATCTATTCATTATCCTGAGTCTATTCAGCACTTCATAAAGATAAAGCTACTGTTATGGTGACTCCATTACTCCTGTTTGGTAGGCTTTTTCACAATTAAAACCTGTTGATAGCCCTGTACTAATGTGGGTGTTTCAGCACAAGCCACTATGCGTCAGTACAGTGTATATATACATGAGTCAATATCCAGCAGGACCAACCCCTGGGTGTGCGTATACATGTCCACACCATTTTCTTTTAACATAAGAAGTCGCCTGGTGAGTTTTCTGACCCATGTCAGTGGGCCCGGCGAGGCGGCAAAGATAATGGGAAATAGCCAGAGAATAGCCACAGTGGAGTTACAATGACCGCAACTTTATCCTACTCTTCCTTCTAGGTACTTTCTAATGTTCAGCCTATGGGCAGAATCCTCAACAACTGAGGAAAAAACATAGTAGGAGCAAGGCAAAAAGTGTAGGTCTATGCAAAAAGGTTTCACAGAACTTGGCTTTCACTGCTCCTGGAGGAAGACCTGACAGAGTGGGGTAAGCAGCATGTATGTGGTGGCTCATGTAGCTATCCAGCAGGCACTGTGTCTGGAGATTCCCAGAAATGCCACCTTTGTCCTTGATGACGTGCTATGAAACCGAATTGAGGTAAAACTCCATTCAACCGCAGCAGTGAGTTATGCACGACATTATCAACATGACAACTGGGCTATTAGCAACTGCTTGGCAGTAATCTTTACCAGTAAAGGTCACAAACAGTTTATCTATTGAAAAACTTTTGGCAGGGCTGATACAAATGTCCAGTGAGCTTAATGTTTCAAACTAAGCAGTCAGTCCTCTGCATAGGTTTGAAAATTAAACTGGGGGATTATTTCTTCATTCAGATGAAAACTATGACAGTAATTTCAGAAAGGGAAAGGGACAATCCCGAGAACCATATTGTCCTTATGGAACAAAGGTGAAGTACTTGTAACCTGTGCATGCATTCAACCAATCAATCATGAATTTGTGAAGCGCGCTCCTCACCCATGAGGGTCTCAAAGCGCTGGGGAGGGGGGAAATGGTGCTGCTACTGCTCGAACAGCCAGGTCTTGAGAAGTTTCCTGAAGGTAAGGAGGTCTTTGGTCTGGCGCAGGTGTGTGGGAAGAGTGTTCCACGTTTTGGTGGCGAGGTGCGAGAATGATCTACCACCGTTTGTAGTTCTGCGGACGCGTGGGACGGTTGCGAGGGTGAGGTCGGTGGGGCGGAGAGGATGGGTCGGGGTGTAGAAGGAGTCTTGTCTGAGGTATTCTGGTCCTGTGTTGTGCAGTGCTTTGTGAGCGTAGGTGAGGAGTTTGAAGATGATTCTCTTGTTGACTGGGAGCCAAAGCAGGTTTTTCAGGTGGTCTGTGATGTGGCATTGGTGGGGGATGTCCAGGATGAGGTGTGCGGAGGAGTTCTGGATGCATTGCAGCCTCTTCCGGAGTTTGGCCGTGGTTCCTGCGTACAGGGCATTGCCACTGTCCAGTTTGTTGCTTACGAGGGCTTGGGTGACTGTTCTTCTGGTTTTGGTGGGTATCCATTTGTAGATCTTTTGGAGCATGCGGATAGCGTTGACTTGCTGGGTCATGGATAGTGAGGGGACCAAGATGAATCCTAGGTTGCATGGGTGGTCGGTGGGAGTCTGAGTGGTTCCGAGAGTGGCAGGACACCAGAAGTCATCCCATGTGGAGGGGGTGGAGCTGAAGATGAGGATGTCCGTCTTGTCGGAATTGAGTTTGAGGCAGCTGCTCCTCATCCATTCCGCGATGGCCTTCATTCTTTCGTGGAGGCTGGTCTTGGCGGAGTCCTTGGTGAGGGAGAGGATCAGCTGGGTGTCGTCGGTGTATGAGTTGATGCTGTGGGATCAGGTGATGTTAGCGAGCAGGCCATGTAGACGTTGAAGAGGGTCGGGATTTTGGTGGCCTCCGAGAGGAAGGGGGGAGAGGCGCACTCTCTGGGATCTGCTGGTGAGAAAGAAGGTGACCCAGTCCAGGGGTCTGTCGCATATTCCAGCATTGCTGAGCCGTGAGCAAAGGGTGTGGTGGCAGACGGTGTTGAATGCGGCCAAGAGGCCCAGGAGGATGAGGGCTGCGGTTTTGCCGCTGTTCAGTATGGTTCTGATGTCGTCAGTGGCTGCGATGAGGGCAGTTTCGGTGCTGTGGTTGCTGCGGAATCCGGATTGGGAAGGGTCCAGGGTGCAGTTCTCCTCGAGGAAGCGGGTTAGTTGTCTGTTGACAGCCTTCTCGATTACTTTTGCCGGGAAGGGGAGCATGGAGATAGGCCGGAAGTTCTTGAGGTCCTTTGGGTCCGCCTTGGGTTTTTTGAGGAGGGCGTGATCTCTGCATGTTCCCAGCTCTCCGGGAAAGTGGTGGACCTGAAGGAGCTGTTGATGATGTTCCATAGTTGGGGTGCGATGACTGAGCTTGCTTTGTTAAGGATGCAGTGAGGGCAGGAGTTAGATGGAGAGCCGGAGTGGATTGTGTTCATGATTTCGACGGTGTCATTGTCGTTGACGGGGGTCCAGGAGAGCAGGAGGTTGGTCATAGGTGAATCTGTGGTGTTGGTGGTTGCCAGTGGGGTCTGGGTGCTGAAGCTGCCGTGGATCTCTGCAATCTTGCGGTGGAAGTAGGAGGCTCGGGAGTCGCAGAGGTCTTGGGATGGTGGGATGTCGTTGGCGTTGGAGCTGGAGCTGGGGTTGGGGTTGGAGAGTTCCTTCACAACGTTGAAGAGCTCCTTGTGGCTGTGTGCGTTGTTGATTCGGTCTTTGAAGGCGGTTCTGTTGGCAGCTCGGATGAGTGGGTAGTGTCTGCGGATGGCGTTTTTGAAGGCTGTGAGGTTGTCCGGAGTCTGATCTTGGCACCACTTTCTTTCGAGTCTTCAGCAGCTTTGCTTGGATTCGTGGAGGTCAGTGGTAAACCAGAAGGCCTTTCTGTTGGTGCATCTGTTGGGAGGGATTCTTGATTGAGGTGAGAGTATTGGCACAGGTGTTGACCCATTGACTGAAGTTGCGGGCAGCTGCATTAGTGTCAGTGGGTGGTTTCTGGGAGAGGGTCACGATAAGTTGGTCTTCGATGACCTTGCTCCAACTGCATTTGGTTAATTGAGAGCAGTCTTCAGCAAAACAAAGAGAGCAGTCTTCAGCAAAACAAACAACTCAAAAGGCTCTTCAAGTGAGCGGTCTTCAGCAAAACAAACTACTCAAAAGGCTTTAAAACCATTCTGTGAAGATTCATATTTCTGTCCCATGGTCAACAAAAGCAAGAAAATGGCACACTGAAATGGGGATGTTCACCTAGAAAATGAAGGCTGAAAGGGAACCTATCCAAAGCACGATCACAGAAAATTTAATTGGGGGTCTTCTTGGGGTTTCCTAGGCACAAACAAAAATTAATAAAAAACCAGAGGAAGAACTATTTAACAACTCATTTTATTAAAAATCTCAAGTTTTGTGTGAAGCGAGAATATCAGTCTCAACAAAGTGGAAGTTCAATGCAGAAAAAAGACATAATGGTCTAAACCAACCCCTCTCTTTTTTTCTACAAATGAAGGCTTTTCAAAGGCCACCATGGGTGACGTCTTGTGTTCCCATAGTCAAACAAAGCCATAAAATTTCTGTACACTGATGATATATATTTTAAACAACGCAGCCAATCACATCTGCTAGCCTGGTTATTTTAAATTTGATGTGTGTGTGTGGTTGGGGGAGTGGCAAGGTGGGGGTCTTTGGACTAATGAGGTTAAAACGGTGCATTTTCCAAGTGGGCTAGTTCCTGCACAACGAACGTCACATGATCCTACCCAACATCATGATTGGGCAACCAAGAAGAACGTTAATGCCTTTGTGATGAAAAAAAATATATATTCTGAAATGAGTGCTGCCCAAAATGGCTCATGCACTGAAAGCTTCTAATCTAAAGAACTTATTTAGAAATGTCAATAATGCAATCCACATAGTACACAGAGTAGTGTGGAATGAGATCAGTTTTCATCTGCGAACACAATGCTAATAACGCTGTCAAGTCCTTGGGTGCTCACCCTAACAGTTATAAGTGCCATGTTTTTAAAGACATTATCATGGGAGGGTGCCACCTTCTACTGGTGCTTGTAACTGACGCTTAAAAGCTCAGAACTATCACAACATCTTATTTGTATTTAACACCCTCTTCTTTTGAAACACAACTTGATCTATTGCTTCAAGTACTCCGTGAACACTGTTCACTAAATTAACAGAATCTTATGAGTAAAATTGGAACCAAAAGCAGCAATTTGGAAAGATCACTTTGCGCAAGAACACATATGACTTTAGCATTATCCGACAACCTGATTTATAAATTCTTAAAACAGCCACACAGGCTAATATGACAAAGTGATGAACTGCCATGGCCAGGACAAACAGATGAAAGGAAGTGTCACTAGTCAGAGACATGTGCTATACTACAGCACTTCACGCCTCCACTCAAAGGGTCGGGGGTAAGGGCTACAAAGAGAAGCAGAGCAGGAACGTTTGGACGTACCTTGCTGCCTCCAAACATAGGTCTAAGTGCTTTTACGTCGTTTCTCGTAGTCGAAGCAATAAATTGCACTGCTTAGATGTGACATTATATCTACAGATGCCCTAAAATTAATTCTCTTGATGCAATAATAAGATTGTGAAACTGAGGCGTTTGGTAAGATGAAAATTTAATCAAAAAACTTTGTGGTGGGGGCTACAAAGCGCTCCAGGAACTCTTCGCTCTATTATGCTTCTTAGGAAGTTATTTATTGTAGCATTGCCGTAAGTGTTTAATACCACCACCACCTCCTGTTGGACTTCCAAATACCATATATATGCCCAAGAATCTTGAACTGTTTTTGGCCAGCCATTACTCCTTAGTAGACTGTATGATCATGTTAGGTTAGAGTGCTAATAAAGGGGTTAGCATATCATACCTGGTGATGGGTTGGTCGTGGCCCCGCAGCAAACTAAGGGAAAGAACAAGAGACAAACACAAAAGGAAAAGGCACAAAGAGTCAGAAACACAGCAACAACTGCAAAAAAACAAAAATAAACAGAAATAACTGATTCAACAATGCTTAAAATAAGAACACAACAAACACTGTAAGCTATGCAGCAGGACAGTGACAGACAGATGCAAAGATCCAATAGTTAACACTACAACAGGGAAAGCAGTGCACTAGGTAAAACTAGGTAAAAAAAAAAAAGTCTTTAATCGGCGTTGTGAATGCAGCATACCTGTGCTGAATCCAAGTGTCTATTGCTTCAAAACTTGCACTCACTTTGTTACTTCGTTGTAGTTACTGCTAAGTGTAAATGGCCCATTTACTTACATATAACGCAGAATTCCCTCACAGCCACTGCTCTCAAGAGCATTTGCTGGACATCCTCTTTCCAAAACTGTTTTCTCCCCTCCATCTCAGTTGCATATATCCATTGTTGACTCAACCTATAAAACACTAGCAGCTAAAGCTGGACTTAAGACAGTTCAGACTCTTTCTACAAGAGTAGATTGTATGCTACTAGGAAAGCAATAATGTAGCAATCCAGATTTCTCTCAAATAATTTAAAGGTGTAAGACAGAGTACAACTGACGCTTAAGTGTTATTTTGAAGACTTGGGTCTGGATCTGTTCCTGGGCTTTGTAGGATGTCCATTTTGCTGGTTTATTAACTGAATCGATAATAAACACAACTAGAAAACAAGCATTTACAATCCAATGGTTCTCACGTTTGCTCGAGTTAAAGCTATTTGCATTGAAAATTCCTAACTGGACTTTCCTTGTCACACAAACTGAAAATAAAAAGTAAAACAGTTGACATAAGCGAGCCGATTCAAAGCTCTGCCGTGAGCTTGAAAGAGGCAGACTAAAGGAAAAAGAAGGTCGCTCGCAGTTTGTTTTCGGCAAAAGTGCAATTATCCATGTAACAGGGTCGATGGCCAAGGCGGTAACAAAACCGCCTTAGGGAGGGACAAACTTAAAACAGTTACCAATGAAAAGAAAGCATTTTTGAAAGGCAAGCCCACAAGCTAGTGATCTATAGGATAAGAAATGTTTTTGAACAATCATAACACCATAATTGGACCGTAGCCTACCGAAACGATCAACCAATAACCTGTCTTAAAGAGAGCATGAATAAACAAAGGGTACATCTTTACATTTAGAATCTTAATCATCCTCCCTCGATACTTCTACCTTTAAGGCATGGTAAACTATTATTCACATTGGCACTTCATGGGCCGTAAGGAGGTTTTAGAGGGCTCATGCATATAAAAGCACAAGCAAAATAAAGTAGTGCTGCAACTGAAGGGAGTCATTAGCCCCAAGGTCTCCATACATTTTGTCGAAAATATGCTTAATGTAATTAATGAAGAAAATGGAGCACTGAAAGGTGTAACAAGCACTGGCGATGCCAATAGGTCTAGCTTTAAATGAATGTTGTACAGTAATGTGAAGCAGTACAAGTAAACAGCATGGGAATAACTATGTATTTGTGTGTAAGCAAAGAACTGTAGACTAATATTTGTATAGGTTAAAAAAGTTAGGTGACAGTGGCACTGTCAAGCGAGATCTAAAAATCCATGTAGGTCTAAGGACTGTACTTCTTCCATCTGTGCTGCTGCCAGAGAAAGACAAACACAGTAAATTATCTAGTCAGCCAAGACACTTTTACAGCATTACAGTGTCATGTGTGTGCCCCTGAAAGTTCAACCTCAGCCAGCTGGAGAGAGAAAATGCAGTGGAGGGCAATCATTTTTTTTTGTAGAAGCACACAAATTCTGCCCAATTAAAACATGTACTGCTGCCTCCCAATATGTGGAAGGAGCCAAAGCCCCCCTCTAGTGATGCTCACATAATTGTCTGGTTACAATTGACCTGTCAAGCCAGACTGTAAAAACCAAGGTACGTTTAACCAGACTATTCATTTCAAAGGCGGAAACCCAGAACCCCCTGTGCCCTTAAATGAATCCCCAAACTTGCACACAGACTGACGGCATAAGAAAGACTTTGTGGAGCATTCGGGTTAGCACTGTTTTCTGAACATCCTTAGCAAAGTTACATTGCAGGTGTTGATATTAGGTACACAAGTCGCCTGAATGAAACACAAATACTTCAAATAACGTTCTATCAGTTTCCTGAGGAAGGGTAAACTTTCATAGAAATAGACTTAATTTAACTATATGTGAGCTTATCGCGAGATCAAAAAAACTGCTTCACAAGTTTAGGTAACATCTATTTGTAAACCATAAGAACCAAAGAACGAACAGACTGGCATTCATGAATTTCAGACCAGAAATCCCCAAAGTTTTATCATCACCACAGAGTCTGGGAAAACCCACCCACAGAAATGAGGCACCGTTATTCAATTTTACATCCTATTGCTTTTAGAGAAGACCGATAACTGCTTCCGATCAGCAACGGAATATTTCTGAACATGTAAAGACCAAAGGATTTGAGCAAGTTAACTCCACTAACTACCTTAGTTCGCTTGCTGCAAGGTTTCAAAGTACAAAGCAATAGCACGAAAAAAAGAGTGTTGTATGAGAAAATAGGTGAAAAGGACATACTCTACTTGCACAAAAACAGGTATAAGGACGCATAAAAAGTTTATAAGAAAAGTGAAACACTTGCTTGCTTAGGACTAAAGCTAAGAATGTACTGGTTATAAGTGTTTTTTCTTTTAAAAACTCACATTTCTGCAACTTACACATGCCACTGAAGAGGTCCAAAATTATATAACGATGGGTTTATGGTGCGAGAATGAATTTTTCATATGAGCTAGGGATCCCTCTGTGTTTGACATCAATGACTGATCAAGGTTCTACCTACTGACATGAGAAAGCTCAATCCACAAATAAACCACATATCTTCAATATAATGTTTCAGTGGTACTAGCATTACATTAGGATTGACACCAAAGAGAAATTTCAGACAAACTGTACAAAACATTGATTTGGGGAATTTGTTTACTGTGACCCGACCTCTTCAGGAATCTGTGTGTAGTAGATTAATGATTCTGTTAAAATAGTGCATTCATGTAATAGAGATAATAAAAACAAAAACTGCTATCCTTAATAGGAAGACCTAGGAAACTATCCTTATTCTCCACATTGGCAGCCCTAAGCTAATATGCTATGTAGGAGCGGAGACTCAGGTTATGCATGTCTCTTTCAACTTTATTTTCTCAGCAGACCAACGTAACGTATTATTACGGTTGACAACTCTATGAACTCTATGTATAGTGGTTGTGTCAAAACTCAATAAAAGTTTATGACAACAAAATCAATTAATTAGTTGATTCCTAGCCTAACACAAATAGTTCTTTAGAGAGCTCCACCAGCTGCAAACTGAGCAGATAAAACCTTTACAAATATGTAATTTAGAGTGCTATATGACTACCTATGGACTTGTTCCAGCCATGATCCGCTATGACTGTGGTCTGCAGCCTGGGTATGCAGTTTTAAAACTACCGTTTTACCCTAGCAAAAAAAAAAAAAAAACTCAGGGCAGGTAGCATTACATGCTAAAAGTATGACGTGTATTTAACTTTTACATGTCTAAACAGCCCAAAAACTCCAAAGTTCTTTTTGCAGTGGAGCAAGGCTGGCTTATCCCAATGGGTTATATATACACAATAACAGCTTATAGTGCTTGATTTCAGTATGGGAGTATTTAGACAAATGGTATAATGATTCATTTTAACAGTAATTTATAAGCAACTGCACAGATCAATACAGATTTTACATTACAATTTTCAAAATTATACTTTTAGAAAGTTGTTATTTTCCTGCCTAAACCAAAAGGGCCTTTATGCCAGTACCACCTGACTGCTCGTGGCTCCCCTGTGGTGGAATGTGGACAAAGGCCTTGAGTGAATAGAGGTGCTTTTCTTCATTGAGCAGGATGGCCTGGGGGGCTGTGCCAAGCCCATTCCTGAGCTTCAGAGAATGCATACACTTTCACAAGCTGATGTAGCTTATACCTAGGCCTGCTTTCCTTGTGTCTTGCTAGCAAGATTGGCTCCACGCTTAGTGAGAGCAGAAGCTGCCTGATCTGGTTTGGAGTGACCACAAGGGAGGGTTTTCCCATTGTCATCGGGGTGAGGACAGGGAGCTCTGGCAGGGGAAGAAAGGTCATGACATGTTGGTGTTAGGCAGAGGGGTTCTGTAAAAGTGGTAGGGTCACGCCGGGAACGTTTACTTCACTGGCTGGGCTAGTACTGGGCATAAATGTGGCATCCCCAGTTTCCTCCTCAGAACACTCCTGGACCTATGTGGAATGTGATAAAGGATTGCCTTAATGTTTGATGAACCAGCAGGAAGACTGGACCTGCTTGCCTTGAACTGAGGACCATACAACCCCCCACCCCAGAGTGACTCCAAGGGTCAGTTGGCTGATCACCTTTTTGAGCATCAGGAACAAAATTAATTTCAAGAAGGCCTTTTCCTCCAAATACTCAGCTGGCCCATACGAAATGGACTTGCCCCAGACCCTGATGCTGGCCTTTCTTCGAGTGAGATCTAACTGCCATGCAGGACCTGGGCCCTTGACTGATCTTAAGAGTGTAGTCCTCCCCAGTTTCTAAACCGCAAGAACTGGGACATAGTAACTTTTTGCTAACTTTCTGCCTGTAGAATCGTCAGGTCTGGGACCGCTGTCAAAGCTGCAGCTGTTGAATCACTGGTCAGGCTCAGCTTGCTGGTTCACCACACTGACGGAGATCTGACTTCTAGAAAAGTTTATAAGTCCAAACACTGGGAGGCTTCATTGAGACCGACGTTAAGCAGCAATTCGTCAAGGTCTTCCTAGGCACTTCACCCAGCTTTCCCACCTTCACTGACAACAGCATTGGCATCCAGTCGTCTTCAAGCCCTGCTTCGAATTTGGCATGCCCTCTTCAATGTTTCTCAATACCAGTTTCTGAGTCAACAGATAAATTTGCCTCCAGGACAAACCTGCTCCGTGTATAATACCCATGCTCCATTGCGGTCTGCCTTAACTTTTGGCCCAGTTTAGCGAGACCAGATAGACACGGCTGGTGCTTTTTGGCTCTATTTTTAATTCAAACTTTAAAAATGAATATCTCTGGTTCTACTTACTCGATTTTCATTGCTTTGGTGTCATTTTTTTCATTAAGTTTTACCTGACTTTTCCAAAATGGGTCAGGGACTTTTCTTTTCTTGTGTTGTGTTTTCACTTTATAACTGTTTGACTACCACTTAAATATTTTACGTGTTGCTGCCAAGTTAAGCCTGACTGCTTAGGGCCAAGCTACCAAAGGGTTAAGCACAGGTTTATTTAGTAACTTTAGTGGTTCATCCTGAAAATGATTGTGATCATTTGAGGTTGGCTCTCACTCCCTGAACTAATGAACGAGTTACTTAGCTTTGATAATAATTTAACTGGTAGAGACCTATTCCAGTTGCAGATTCCTTACCTTAGAATTTCCCCAGGTGTCAGTCTGGAACCGGAGATTTTTTTCTTCAGGCAGTATCCCTGGGCACCGTCCGGTGGCATCAGTCAACTTAGTGTCCGTCGTTGGCATCATGGTTGTCGGATGGGACATTGCAGGTTGTACATAAGCGCCACCCCGGCGCGCTGACATTTACTTTGCACTTCCCATGCCAGAAGCATGGAGCTCAGTAGAACATTGATATTGGTGCACCAGAACTAGGTCCCTGAAAGGGAGTCCCTGTCCCTAAAGATCAGTTCACACTGTGGGGAAGATGGGTGGGTCGGCAGGGAATCTGCATCTAGAATATATCTCTACCAGATAAATCGTTCCAAAGCTAAGTAACATGTTCATCCAATAGAGATTTCTAGTTGCAGATTCTTTACCTTAGAATATAAACCCAAGCAATATCAATCCCCAGAGGTGAGTCTGCGAACCAAGATCATACTTGGAAGTCCTGCAGGATCGAGCGGCAAAAATAGCCGTCCCAGTAGACCAGACTGTCTGGGCAGTAGTGTCTAGTGAACTTGTGCAAGGTCGCCCACATTGCTGTCTGGCAGATATCCAGGATTTAAACTTCACATGCAAATGCAGTGGTTGCAGCTGTTGCCCTGGTAGAGCGAGCATGCAAACCCTCAAGGGGTTGCTTCTTAGCCAAAGATCAGCACATTTTAATGCAGGGAACAACACATCTTTAGATGTTTCTTTTCTGCACTGCCCAGCTGTTCTTCGCGCCCTAATAGAGTTGATCATCCACCTGGAATTCTTGAGTACGATTGAGGTAAAACACCAACGCTCTTTTTCGGTCCAGGCGGTGGAGGGTTTCCTCTTCCTTAGAGGGATGTGGGGGTCGGAGGGGAGTCAAAAGTAGGCAAGGTGAAGGACTGGCCTACATGAATGGTCCTGGCCACTTTAGGAAGACAAGAATCCCTAGTAGGAAGCACCATCTTGTCAGGGTGGATGGAGAGGAAAGGTGGCTTAGAAGAAAGAGCCTGCAACTCACTCACTATGCAGACAGAGGTGATAGCCACAAGGAAGGCTGTTTTCAGAGTAAGAAGGTGAAGTGGACAACTGTTTAGTGGCTCAAAGGGAGCGCACATCAGATAAGTAAGAACCAAGTTCAAATCCAACTGTGGCACTATGAATAGGGAAGGAGGAAATAGATGGGTAAGACCCTTAAGAAATCAGCCAACAATGGGAGATTTGAACAAGGAGGGTTAGTCAGACAATCAGAGGAAAGCCGAGATGGTAGACATATAACCCTTGAAGATGCCCAGAGCAGAGCCCTACTGGGCCAAAGGAAGAAAGAACCTCAGAAAGAGGGGCAGAGAGGGGAGGGGTTGACAGACTTCTCAGTACACCATGCCACATGTTTGTTCCAACAACAGGCATATACCGTTTTGGTGGAGGGACGCCTGGCTGGCAAGATAACATCACAGACTTCAGATAGAAGGTCAAAAACTGTCAGCTGTCGCTACTCTATCTCCACACAAGAAGGCAAAGGCTGGATAGGTTCAAATTGAGAACAGTTCCCTGCTGTTGCGAAAGAAGATACACCCAAACGGTGTGTCTGATTGGAGGATCGATGGCCATGCTAGAGAGCTCAAGATACCAGACCCTTCTTGCTCAGTCCGAGGCCACAAGAATGATCTTGATCTTCTTGGGAAATCTGGGCAGAAGTGGTATTGGTGGAAAAGAGGCTTGAGTTCCACTTGAGACAAAAAGCGTCGCTGAGTGAGTGCCACCTTGGAAACTCCAAAGCGCAAAACAGCTGCCACTGTGCGCGCTTGGCAGAGGAAAACAGATCTAACCAAGGCTCTCCACACTGCTGAAAGAGACCTTGAGCCTCCTCCCGAAGATGCCATGCATGATCGACCAGGCAGCGCTAGCTGAGTTAATCTGCTCTGGCGTTCCGAGAGCTTGCCAGATGTTGAACCACCAGGGATATGCCCTGATGAACCAGCCATGTCAGGAGGAGGAGAGCATCCTGAAAAAGGGTCAACGAACCCACTCTGCTTTCCTTGTTGCAGGACCACATGACAGTGATGTTGTCCGTGAACACCTGCACCACTTTTCCTTTGAGAGGAAAGGAATGCTTTCAATGGCACTCAGATCGTCCTGAGCTCCAGAAGGCTGATATGCAACAAAGACTACTCTGAAGACCAGACGCCTTTGATCTCCACCTCTCCCATGTAGCAGCCCCATCCCAGGAGACACGCATCTGTCACTATGTTGAGATCTTATTGGCGAAAGGATAGGGGTCGGCCCTTGCCCCAATTGCAGTTCAAAAGCCAACACTGCAGATCCTGCGCAGTCCCCTCTGGGATATGGACCCTGTCGGAGAGATTTCCCTGATGCTGCACTCACTAGAACTTCAGGTCCCACTACAGAGCCCGCATATGCCATCTGGCATTTGTCACTAGCAAAATGCAGGAGTCCTTGAGACCCAGCAGCCTCAGAGTCATTCTCACCGAAATCCAGGCTAGAGGATGAAACATCGGTATCATAGCCTGAATATCCTGGAATCACCGCTCTGGAAGATAGGCCTGTAAACTTCACTGTGTCCAGAACAGCTCAGATGAAAGGAAGCGTCTGAGAGGGAGTCAGGTGTGACTTCGGCACATTAAAGTGAACCCCAGTGAATACAGGAGGTTCATCGTAGTCTGGAGGTGAGAGACACAAGCCTGCCTTCAACAGCCAGTCATCGAGGTAGGGGAAAGACTGAAATCCTGTAATCTGCACAGATGAGCTACGACGACTGCCATCACTTTGGTGAACACCCCAATGGGTTCTGGTAAGGCCAAAGGGGAGAACGGTTGAAAATGCAAGTGATCTACCATGAACTGCAAGTAATTTCTGTGGACAGGCAGGACGGGAATATGGAAATAAGCATCCTGTAAGTCCAAAGCTAGCATCCAGTCTCCAGGGTCCAGGGCAGATAGGACCTGAGAGAGTGAGCATTTTGAACTTCTCATTCCTGAGGAATAGATTGAGGGACCAGAGGTCGAGGAAAGGTTGGATGCCCTTGTCCTTTTTGGGCACCAGGAAGTAGCGGGAATAGCAACCACGCCCTACTTCTGGTACAGGGACCCTCTCTATGGCTCCCTTTGCCAAGAGAGCCATAACCTTCCTGCAGGTGATCCTCCGTCCTTCAATCATAGGATGGTGGCCTGGAGGGAGAAGCAGTTTCGAAGGGGAGGGGTAGCCCCCTCGGACTATTCGCAAAACCCACCTGTCTGAATCGATGGTGGTCTAGTGGGGCAGGTGATGGCAATTCCTGCCACCGACTGGTCCCTTGTGAGGATCGCCAGATCAGGAAAGCTTGAAGGCAGTTTTTTTTTTTTTTTAACAGGGGCATGAGGGGGGCACTTGCATTGGTGACTGTCAGGGAACAGACATGACATGGCTGGGTGCCCCTTCTGTAGTCATGAAAGGGGCGAAAAGCAGACTGAGGGGGGCAAGGGGCAGCCATGAAACCAAAGGACCAAGCAGTAACCCTAGACTCCTTAAAGCGCAGTCTGCTTTGTCCTCAAAGAGACGTGTCCCATCAAAGGACATGTCCATCAAAGTAGAGTAGACAGCCCCCGAAAAGCAGATGTACGTAAGCAGCGTAGCAGCGTCTTCAAGCCACCATCGACGCAATTGATCAGCCCAGAGAGTCGGTCGTATCCAGCCCACATCTGATGATGAACTTCACCGCATCGCTTCCATCAGCAACAACTTGGGAGAGAATGGCCTCGGGCTTCCTCCAGGGCATGTGACAGCAATTGCGTGACTGTGTCCCAAAGTATGCGTTTAACGCCTGAAAAGGCATGCGGTCTTCACCAACCGCAATGGCAGGCTGGAAAAAGGGAACAACTTCTTCCCAAGATAATCCAGCCTCTTTGATTCCCTATCTAGGGGAGTGGAAGGGAACACACCTTGGGAGGCTGAAGCTTGGATGACAAAGCTCTCGGGGTTGGGTGTTGGGTCAGGAAACCGGTCGTTAGGCGCAGGCCTATGGCAGCGGGCGATTGTCCTATTAACATGGGACCCTATGCTTGGAGAATGTTAGCAACAGGACATCAGTGAGGGCTTCATTAAAGGGCAAAAGGGGCAAAAGGGGTTTGGATGTGGAAGCCCCAGGTTGAAGCACCTCAGTCAGAAGGTTAGTCCTGACAGCCACCAAAGGCAGCTTCAGGCTGCTCTTCTCAACACCATGGAGTAAGAAGTTCTCTCCTCTGTAGCCACAGAAGGGGGAAGAAAGCATACCAGCCTCAGGTGAGGGTCCATCGCGCTGGCTCCGCCCAGTTCCTGAGCCCAGTACACAGGCTCTTCCAGCAGGTATTCTAAGGGTCCAGCGACCCCCTTCATATCCTTGCCGAATTCATTCTAGGGAAGAAAGGCCCTGCCGCAAACATAATCGGCATCAAAAGACGTCATTCTGGTTCAGTGTTGGCGATGAGTACTGCAGCCCTGGGTGGCGTATGGATTGTCAACGCCTGAACAGACACTGGAGAAATGTGAGGTACGACCCACACCGATCCAAAAGCAGACCGTTGGGTACCCCTCGTAGCCCGAGGGCTCTCCAACAGGTCTGGCATTCCCAAAAATGAGGTGAATGGCCTCGTAAAAATGAGGTGGGCAGGGGTGGTGCCGGCTCCCAGAAAGTCAGGGAGGCACAGAGCCTACCCAGATTTAGGCTCTGAAGACTAAGGCCTAGAGCGAGGACGGTCCTTGTCCCACGTCTCATCGTCCGACAGATGGAGTGAAGTGGAAGAGCGCTTGTGCTTCTTCGACTTCTTACCCAAATGTCCCAAAGATTTAGAATGGGACACGGAAGAGTGGTGGTGGTGACTTTACGAGCGGTCTCGAGACCTTCCTCTCAACCGGGAGAGGTGGAGCCGTATGCGGGCCGCAAGGGACCGCTCCCTTAAAGTCTTCAGGTTCAAGCCCCGGCAGTCGGAGCACGACTTTGGGTCATGGTCGCGCTCCAAGCACCACAAACACACCAGGTGCAGATCAGTCACTGACATGTATCAAGAATCACAGGGCTTGAAGCCGGTCTTCTTGGACATCATCGATGAACCATAAAAGTCCCAAAAAACTTAGACATAAATTCAAAAATCCAGTCAAAAAGCAACTGAGGGTAGATCTTCTCCAGATCTGTGCTTAGGATGGCACAGAAAGAAAAGAACTGATAATGTGCCAGGGTGGCGCTAATGTATGACCTGTGACGTCATATCCCATGACCACGACGCCAACGATGGACGCAGAGTCAACCGACGTCACCTGACAGTGCGCTGGTGGACTGCAGGAAGAAAAAATCTCCGGATCTAGACTGGCGTCTGGGAAAATTCTAAGATAGGGAAACTGCAACTAGAAGTACATGTGAGATGCTACAATTTCTTACAATGATGCTCATCAGGGCAAAAAAGAAACCAAAGCTGATATCTCAGCATGTGTAGCACACTGATATAACCACTGCTATACCCAAAAGACACACAATGAAAATGTAAGGTGTTATTGAGAATGTCTGCTCTCAAACCCAGTACTTCTGGTTGAAACCTCCTGTGCTGAAGAAATCAAAATCAGGAAATTGAAAATCTTGGAACCTTACACAGCAACAACACGGTGAAATTGGTTTCTCTAAATTACATGATATCTCCAAGTCGACTATCAAGAGGCAACATCCACTTAATTATGTGATGCACCTCTTCTCCAAGAGGCATACTTGGACCCTGGTAAATGTACAAAACAATGTAATGAGCAACATATTCACTCTATTTTTTCCCTTCACTATATTGCCTACTAAGAATTTAACTTGCATCAATGCCCCAAACTATGATGACCCAGTGACGAGGATGATAGGGTGGATACATGGTCTGGCATTCAACCATCAACGATAAATCTACTGTTCATATAGATTGTTATGTATTCCCTAACTCAGCTCTAGAATATTAACAAGAAGAAGAATCCTTACTGTGATAAAGAAACTGAAGAGAATTCATTTAGGGACTTGTATCTACCCATCACATTGTTTGAACATGATTTACTTCAAGATGAAAACTAAAGCTGGTTAGAAGGTTATACCATGACTTTGGAGACTCTTTAAAGGAACAGAGGAGTCCTATAGGCTCACCTATACCCAGGAGTTTTGTCACCATCATTTTGGAAAGCTCTGAAAGCAGTCACCCAGGAACTGACAGGGCAAACAAACATGTATGTGAAAAGAAAACATCAGACCAAACCCTCACAAAGAGAGAGGATTGTTTGTAATTCTATAGAATGTTTAAATCACAAATTTACTTGTAGAATAGGAAATAATTTCTCCAAATATCATCAGACGTTCTTTGAGAAAAATAAAATGGATTCATAAGGCTTACCGTATCATCTTTTAATTGCCACTGAGAGACTAAGATAATTGGCTTCATCATATGCTCAAGCTGGACTTAAATCACTGACCATTTGAGTACAATGTTACAGGATAAGGGGATGGCTCCTGTCCGGGGCAAATTCCTGGTCGGTTTTCATCACATTTAGTCTGCTAGTGTTAGATTCAGATGGAACAGTGAGTCCAATGAGTCATTCATGTTAGAAAGAGGGGTTCAGCAAAGATGCATTTTAGCGCCTTTTTAATTATTCTTTATACCAATTATCTGAGTGTTTATTTGACTAATTGTGGGTCAGTTGTTCCACTCCTCATGAATTTACAGGTTCCAGCTAGGAGAGCACAGTAAGTACCTGGTTTTCCCCAAATCCAGCAGGAGGACTTTGGAGAAGGATTATGCAAGGCCCGACCAAGACTGGAAGAACCCAAAGGTGGATCCTGATGGAAGTGGAACTGCAAAGGAAGGGGACCAAGTCCAGTTTGTGATGGGAGTGTCCGTTGTGGCAGGGGCCACTACCCACCCTTCTGTGGATGCAGAACCAGATCAACGGTGGAAGAAGGTGGTCAGCAGTGCAACACAGGAGATGAAGAGAAGTCCCAGAAGTGATGCAAGTGATGTCCCATGTCAGCGGTCGAGATGCAGTCACTTATTGGGTGCTGGAAAACCACCAACAAGACTTGGCAAATGCAAGAGATGGAGAAGCAGGTTTGCAAAGCTGAAGAGGACCAGCAAGGTCCGGGAGACTGGACCCAAGGAGGGGAATCTAGGATCACCTCAGCAGCTGGGAGAATCACAAGGAGGAAGCCCCCACAGGCAACCCACTGGCAGCTGGCACAGGAGTCACAGTGAGGCCCACTTAGCAGACCTGAAGAGGAGTCCCACGTCGCTGGAGCAACAGGCAGGAGACTGTGCTTTGCTGGAGACTGGGGCTACACGGAGCCTGAAGATCCCTTGCAGGAGGAACAATCAAGCCCTGGTAGCTACAAGAGTCGCAGGGCACAGGGGTACTGTCCTACAAGGAGAGTCAAGGACTTTCTGTCTCCCAAGTGGGACAGCTGACGGAGAGGACCAAAGGGACCACCCCAGACCTCCACCTATGATGCAGGATCCATGCAGCTTCGAAGTAGACAAGATCCATGCAGCTGGTCATTGTTGCAATTGGTGCCTGCGGACTCCTTCACTCCAAGGGAGATTCCTTCTTGTGCATGCTGAAGACTCGCCACTCTCAGACGATATACAGATGGGGAAATGTTGCAGCTGCTGGAAGGAGCTGGAGAAACAATGTTGCAGAGCGGAGTCGTCGCTGAAGGTGCAGTTTGTTGGTTCCTGGAGGGTCCAGTTGGAGTCCCAGTGGACAGAAGATGAAGTAAATGATACAGAAGAGTCCTGCTGGAATCTTGCACATCGAATCTGAATCCAAGAAGGAGACAATAAATAGCCCAGGATGGGGGATTGGTCATCTAGCAGGGTGACCACCTATCAGGAGGGGACTGTGACGTCACCTACCTGATCTGGCCACTGAGATGCTCCCAGGGGCCCCTGCCGGCCTTGAATTTAAGATGGCATAATCAAGTGGACACCTGGAAGAGCTCTGGGCGCCACCCCTAGGGTGGTGATGGACAGGGGAGTGGTCACTCCCCTTTTCTTTGTACAGTTTTGCACCAGAGGTCCCTGGACTGGTGCAAACTGGTTTATGCAAGGATGACACCAAATGAGCCCTTCAAAGCATATCAGTGGCTTGGGGAGGCTACCCCCTCCCAAGCAATGTAACACCTATTTCCAAGAGAGAGAGTGTTACCTCCCTCTCCCACAGGAAATCCTTAGTTCTGCCTTCCTTGGCCTGAGCTGGTCAAGCAGCAGGAGGACAGAAACCTGTCTGAAGGGTGGCAGCAGCTCAGGCTGCTCGGAAAACCCCAAGAGACTGGTAGGAGCAAAGGTGGTGGTCCTCTAAGGAGCTCCCAGAGTGCATGGAATCATACAACCAATACTGGCAACACATTTGTCTCTTACACTTTATAATAAGTACACTAAGCTATTATCTTTTGCTTATTTTGAAAGCCTATATTTCAGATTATGTAGACCAGCCCTTTTTCTGCAGACTGTAAAGGATCATGCAACCTGTTTTAGTGTTAGTTTTCTTAGAAAGTATATTTTGCTGTCACAATAGCATGCATTTTTAATGTTGTATATGATTCTTGTGTTTTTGTAGTGTTTGTTGGTTTATGATTACATTTCCTAATAAAATAATTTCTGACTGATTGGTTTATGAATCAAAAATGTCTAACTCTTTCCTAACACTCGTAACTGGCAGCGCTGTGATGAAGCTTTGGCATCAGGGACTCTCCCTTAACCGTGGCCTCACACTGGGATTATTTTACAAAGAAAGGAAAGCTTCCACAAGAAGTAGTTCTTACATCTCAGCATCAACACAGTTTTGCAAAATGCCATCCTACGAAGTTCAGCAGAATATATTTGTAGCACACATTCTCTTCAATGCTAGTTATCTCCTCAATGTGGCAGTGTTCCCTAAAGATCCACTGGAATATTCTGTTTGAAATACTCAACACTTTTAGATTAGCACAGATTTTCCAGCAGATGAATGCTCTGCTGTATAAGTATTAGACAACAGGGTGATGTTTGTATTGTTCTCCTTTTTTTGCATAGTACCAGCAAAACTACCTCTTGTATGCCTGCCCTGAACATGCAATAACTTGCCGCTTCACAGACATTAACCCATACAAGAGGTGTAATGGACTTTATTTTGTTTTATAAAGTTTAGTGCAACATCTATTGCTAGCTTTGCAGAACTGAATGTTTTGACAGAAAGGGTTACTCTTCATCAGGGGAGTTAGGCTTCTCTTCCCATGTTTTGCAGTGATGACAGCTAATCAGCTTAAAATCCTGTTGCAAATGAGTTTGCAAACTTAGGTTCTAAGTGGTTTCCAGAACAGCATGATTGGTCTCTCGGGTTCGGCTTCAGGGAATTCCATGTTATGGGGCCCTGGACATCCTGAGATCAACCTCTATGTTATAGCACCCTACACGGTTGTTGTTTGATTGCATATGAAGAAACGGAGCATACATACCTAGTTGATGCCTAAGAGGGCAACATGCAATTTATGGAAAATCTGGTTTCTCCCAAGAGGATATTCCACAATCTTGGGGCCTTTATTTAACAAGACATGATTATTGGATGAGGATTTTGCAGCTGTCTCAATAAAAGAGGAGATTTTTTTTTTTACCTTGTTCTTTACCTAAAAGTCAATCTTCCACATGGGTAGGCAGTTTAAGTTTGACAAATAGCTTTAAAAATAAATCAAGAGTACATGAAACCCATTTGTGCATCAGGGTAAATGCCATGCAATCCGATTAGGATGGGTGTTGAATGGTTAGCATTTTTTGGCTCGTCCCAGGCCACCTATCATGTGCATTACCACTTTTTAAATGGATGTGTTGGTATTTGTCATTTGGATGAGTTATTCAGTGCATTTTTGGTTCCACAAGGGTGGAGGACCTGTTCCCAATGAACCTTCATGTAATAGCTAAGGAGAGAAACGTGGAGGTTTGGGATTTCCAGCCAACAATTAATAATTGTCTTCTCTGGATTTAGCTCCAATTGAAAAAAAATGCTCGGGAGCCCAATCTCTTTTTATAAGCAAATACTGATTTACTAGAAGCTAATTTTCATCTATCTACAATAGATTATGCCTAAAAACAGCAATACTGTTGTTCCCTTATACTGGGAGTTAAGTTTTCTAATCAAGAGACTCTGCTCACACCACAGGACTGGCTGAATCAAGTAGGTTTTCTAGGCTGTATAAATGAAAAAGATTTTAGTTATCAAGTTGTCATTGGATCTTCTAGTAGGGAAGAAAAAGCTGCCCTAAATTGACTGCTTCATATTTTAACATACAAGACCAACAGCTTAAGACCGATTTTGTGATTAATTTGCTTCAATGCCTCTACCAACTAATTACCTATACATCTAATTCCTATTAAACAGTTACACAATTTGTAACATACCAATGTTTTACTTAACAAAAGACTCACAGAATACATATTTTATTATATATATATATATATATATATATATATATAGCAATTTCTACACATCTCCAATTAAAATGAAAATCCAACACTATCTCAACTAAGATAAATTCTATTCATTTGAGTAAACAGCTGTATCCTGCCATGGGGATTTTAGATAACATCCAAAGTATTGTCAAATGTACACTTCCTCAAACTTCATTTCATAATCCCTTTACAGACATTAAATCCAGAATAGCATTTCAACATCTTTGATTGCTATGTTTTGACTTTTCATTGTCCTTCCCCCCTGGTTATGATGTAATAATTTTTTTGTGAATTAAACACTACAGATGTGAGTTTAATGACCGTACTCTTGTGCGTGCCTTCTCTCTTAAATCATTTATTAACTCTTTAAAGCACTTGCTATTGGACAGCATATAAATGCAACAATACGCTGGATGTTATTTAAAAATCCCCAATAGCAGGATATATCAGTTTAGCGTGTGAATGAGAAGAACGCAAGAGAGTTGAGATAGAGGAAAAGTACAGACATAGTCCATGATTTTCTTATATGTGGATACAATTGTTAATAGAATATCACACTTACAATAAATGGGAGCTATACTAAACACTATCAATCTGTTTTTTCAATATAGTTTCCTCTTCTTGTAATATTTTTTATTTATAGAGGTAAGATGTTCACAACACCAGCCAACACATGGTTTACCCCCTGTGGCTCCCAGGCCCGGGGCTTGCTCAGGGCTAAGAGATGCTGCGATGAGTACTTGTATTTAATGATCTTTGAGTCAAGCTATATTGCAAGTTAGTTATTTAGGACGTTAAGTGGTCTCAACAGGGATGGTGGTGGTGGTCTTATTTATACTTGGGTGACTAGTCTTTTATTGCACCGCTTTGTACCACCATGGATTGTGAAGAATCATAGAATCTTGTACCAGAAGTCGGTTCTAAGGGGGCAGAGGGCATTTTGGGAGGAACCAAAAGGGGTAACCTGATTAGAGGCCCCAGCTACTCTGTGGGCAAGCGCAACAAAGAGTGTCACAAGTGTACTAATGATTTTCAGCATGACCTCGATCTGCTACCGGGGTCAATGACAGCTTGGGAAACTCTGGGCTTGTCAGGAACAGCTGAGTTGCGTTCAGTGATTGGTGACCTCATAGGAGTGTGGCTTAGAGCTTGATACCCTCATGCTTTCTATTTGAAACCACAGTAGTTGGATGGGTCCAGTCCCACTTAAATTTTTGTGCTTGCACTTGTACTGTGAATTACAAGAATACAATGGAACATAAGTAAATCGTCTATAAATGCACTGCTGGTGATTCACACCAAAGATTATTCTGTTGAATTATAAATATTTCTGCAAAGCTGCACCAATAAGCTCCTTGCAATAATGACATACAAGCACGCTGAATTAAGAGGTCCCACAGCCACCCTTCTCCTAGAATAGAATATTTATCTTACTGTTCCCCCTACCCATTCAAACGAAGCACTATTTTTAACAACTTTTATTGGACCTTTGTAAAGGTACAGTACCCAACACTTACTTTTATGGCATTGCATGACACGTTTATCAAATAATTTGCGAGTAAACCGTGTATAAAATCAAAAACTAAAACTCAAATGAACAAACTTAACAGAAGTAATGATCTTTGCTAGCAGGTTACCATACTTATCAAGCTGGGGAAACCACAGCATGGTGGAAAAACTGAGCTGCAACTGAAAGTCAAGTTCTGCTAGATGATAACCACATGAAACGACAAAAGCAAAGTATTTTTTAATGTAGGGCACATCATATTCAGACAATGAAAAAGGTTTCAGGGAGTGCCATACTTCAGCGACTGAGATAGTGAAGTGCACTAGTTCTGGATGTAAACTCCATCAAATCTCCTACTGCAGCAGAAAGAGCTTAGCACTGCAATAAGTTTACTCCATTATTCTAGCAAGTATTTTACAATTAGATGAAACTATAAACACTATATTAAACAGAAAGGGTGTGCTCCATGTTAAGGGTATGTTCTAGTGTGGCTTATCTGTGTATTTCTTTGTCATGGTGATCAGTATTATCACAATTAAGACCATCTCTGCAATAACACATAATAAAACAGCTTGTTTAGTAGCTCGCACTAAGAGCACATTTAACAGAGAGCTATAGATCGATTTACAAATAAAGCTCTATAGGGAGTGTGAAAAAAGTCTTTCATATGAAAGGGACACTTATGTAAGGGAGGGCGACCTAAGGGTACCTACTGCGTGGCTGAACACTGGGCTAGGTGAAAATTCACTTTTTGTCATCTTTCACTCTTAAGGGGGCTGTGATTTGAGGCAATCTATATGTACGAAATGGAAAATGTCACCCAGTGTACATCTGTTCATGGCATTTAGATTCACTGCGCATGGACATCGACTCCTTTGTTAGATTGTTTTCCAGCAAAAGGGTGTAGGAAGGAGTGATAGATTGTAAGAATGTAAATGTACTATAAAAGTAATAAGTAAAGTAGATGTCCATGCAAATGTAAATGTATATACATATGTACAATAAACTGCAACGACTACAGGCTTCCGGGGAGGAGGGAGGGTGCATGTGAATCTGCAGCACTACATGCCATGAACAGATGTACACTGGGTAAGTGACATTTTCCATTCAATGGCATGTGTAGCTGCAGATACATAAGCTATGTGTATAGACTAAAAAGCAGTTGTTCTCCCCCAAAATAATGCGGTGGCTAGCCTGTATGAGTTGGAGTTGTTTGAAATAATGTTTTTAGGACAGCTTGACCAACATTGGCCTGTGGCTTTGAAAGTACATCCACACAGTAATGCTTTGTAAATGTATGTGGTGTTGACCATGTGGCAGCTTTGCATATGTCTGCCATTGGTATGTTTCCTAAGAATGCCATAGGAGCACTTTCTTTTCCTAGTGGAATATGCTTTAGGTGTTATTAAAAGATGTTGTTTTACTTTGATGTAACATGTTTGAATACATTTAACAATCCATCTAGCTAATCGTTGTTTAGAGATAGGATTACCTTTATGTGGTTGTTGAAAAACAACAAAAAGCGGTTTAGTTAACTTAAACTCTTTTGTTCTATCTACATAATACATTAGAGCTCCTTTAAGATCAAGAGTGTGGAGGGCTCTTTCTGCAGTTAAATCTGGCTGTGGGAAGAAGACTGGCAATCCCACTGTTTGGTTTATGCGAAAAAGATGATACAACCTGAGGTAAAAAATTTGGATTCGTTCTAACTACAACCTTATGTTTGTGTACCTGGAAAAAAAGTTCCTCAAGGGTCAATGCTTGTATTTCACTAACTCTTCTTAATGAAGTAATCGCTACTAGGAAAGCAACTTTCCAAGTTAGAAATTGAATCTCACAGGAATGCATGGGTTCTAAAGGTGGACCCATTAGTCTTGTGAGTACAATATGGAGATTCCAAGCAGGAACTGGTGGTATTCTAGGTGGAATGATACGTTATAGTCCTTCCATGAAGGCTTTGATAACTGGAACTCTAAAGAGAGGTATGTTGTATAGTCTGAAAATATACTGATATGGCAGTAAGATGGATTTTAATAGATGAAAAAGCTAAATTTGACTTTTGTAAATGAAGTAGGTAGCATACAATATCTTTTACTGATGCTGTAAGTGGGTCAGTATTTTTAGATTGACAGTAATAAACAAATTGTTTCCATTTGTTATCAAAGCATTGTCTAGTTGTAGGCTTGCATGCTTGTTTAAGAACTTCCATACATTCTAATGGAAGTTTCAAGTATCCACTTGACTTCCGGAGCCGAATCACTAAGTTGAGAGCACTGGGATTGGGATGTCTGATTTGTCCCTTGTTTTGTGTTAGCAAATCCGGTCTGTTTGGAAGTTTGTAGTGAGGTACTACTGACAGGTCTAGGAGTGTTGTGTACCAATGTTGTTGTGCCCACATGGGGGATAAAAGAATCATGGTGAGAAGTTTGACACAGTTTGTTGACCAGAAATGGAAGTAGTGGGAGAGGTTGAAAAGCGTAAGCAAATATTCCTGACCAGTTGATCCATGGAGCATTGCCCTTGGATAGAGGGTGTGGGTGACTGGATGCAAAGTTTTGGCATTTTGCCTTTTCGCTTGTTGCGAATAGGTCTATTTCTGGTGTCTCCCACTTTTGAAACTACTGTTGAAGTACCTGAGACTGAATCTCCCATTCGTGTATCTGTTGGTGTGTTCTGCTCAGGAGATCCACTAGCTGATTGTGTATTCCTAGAATGTATTCTGCTAGTAGATGAACATAATTGTTAATTGCCCATTTCCATATTGTTTGGGCTAGAAGGGACAGTTGAGATGAATGTGCCCAGCCTTGTTTCTTTAGATAATACATCGTTGTCATATTGTCTGTTTTTATCAAGACAGGGTTGTGTTTGAGAAGTGGTTGAAACACTTTTAGGGTAAGGAATACAGCTAATATTTCTAAATGGTTTATGTGATAATTCAGCTGTTTTGAACCCCGTTCTCCTTTTATGGTATGGTTGTTGAGATGAGCTCCCCAATCTGTCATTGAAGCATCTGTTGTTAATGTGGTCTGGGGCACAGGGCCCTGAAATGACTGCCCATTCATTAGATTTCTGAGATTCCACCACTGAAGGGACTTGTGCGTTTGGTGATCTAACACCAGATCTTGCAATTGACCATGTGCTTGAAACCATTGCTGTAAGAGGCACTGTTGTAGTGTTCTCATGTTTAGTCTTGCATGCAGTACTATTGCTATGCAGGATGCCATCATTCCGAATAGCTTCATGATAAATCTTACAGTATATTGTTCATTTGGCTGCATTTGTGGTATGACATTTTGGAAAGCTTGTATCCTTTGTGTATTTGGATAGGGTGAGGCTTTTTGCGTATTGAGAATAGCACCTAGGTAAGGTTGCACCTGTGCTGGCTGAAGATGGGATTTTTGGTAATTGAGAGTGAACCCTAATGTATGTAGGGTATCTATTGTGTATTGAGTATGTTGGTGACATTGTATAAAATTGCTTGATTTTATTACTCAGTTGTCTAGATAAGGAAAGACGTATGTGTTGTCTTCGTAGGTAAGCTGCTACTACTGCTAGACATTTTGTGAATACCCTCAGAGCTGTTATGCCGAATGGCAGAACTTTGAATTGGTAATGCTTTCCCGCTATCACAAACCTTAAGTATTTTCTGTGAGCTCAATGGATAGGTATATAGAAATGCGCTTTTTTGAGATCTAATGTGGTCATGTAATCTTGTTTTTGCAGTAGTGGAATGAGGTCCTGCAGAGTTACCATGTGAAAGTGTTCTGACAGGATATATATATTTAGTGGTCTGAGATCTAGAATGGGTCTGAGAGTGCCATCCTTTTTGGGAATGAGGAAGTATAGTGAATATACCATTGCGGATAATTGAGAGTACCCATTGGTCTGTGGTGATATTTTGCCATTGGGAGTGGAACTGCTGCACTCTGCCCCCCACAGGAGATATGTGGGGTTGTGGCATGCTTATGAAGTCACTGTTTTGATGGGGTAGTGAAATTTTTTAAGGCCTGGAATTTGCCTCTGGCTCTGAAGTGTTGGCCCGCGAAAGAGCCTCTGGTGCGGCTGTTGTTGCCCTTGTTTAGGCTGGGAGGTAGAAGCCTTCATAGATTGGGGCTTGAATCCTCCTCTAAACTTCTGCTTATGAAAGAAGCCTCTGTAAGGTGTTGTGTGTAAGGCTCCCATTGCTTTAGCAGTGTCTGAGTCTTTCCTGAGTTTTTCTATTGTGGTGTCAACCTCCGGACCAAACAGGTGTTTTTTTTTTTTTGGTTTTTTTTTTTTTTTTTTTTTTTTAAATCGAAGGGCATATTCAGTACTGCCTGCTGTACTTCTGGTTTGAATCCAGAGGAAAATAACCATGCTTGTCTGCGTATGGTTACAGCAGTATTCACACTTCTAGCTGCTGTATCTGCAGCATCAAGGGCAGACCTTATCTGGTTATTACTTATGACCTGACCTTCCTCAACAATTTGTTGAGCCCTTTTTTGATGCTCTTTTGGCAGGTGTTGTAATAGCTCCTGCATCTCGTTCCAGTGACCTCTATCATACCTTTCTAGCAAGACTTGTGAGTTTGTAATGCACCATTGGTTAGCTGCCTGTGTAGCTACCCTCTGGCCAGCAGCATCGAATGTTCTGCTTTCTCTGTCGGGTGGAGGGGTATACCTTGACGATTGACTATTGGCCCTTTTTCTGGCAGAACTGACAACCACTGAGTCTGGAGGTATCTGATGTGTGATGTAAGCAGGATCTGTAGGTGCAGGCTTATATTTCTTATCTATGCGTGGTGTTAAAACCCTAGCTTTAACAGGCTCATTAAATATCTCATCTGCATGTTTGATCATGCCAGGTAGAATTTGGAGACACTGGTAATGCGAGTGCGCGGAGGATAAGGTATTAAAAAGGAAATATTCTTCTAAAGGCTCACTGTGCATGAGTACCCCGTGGTACGCAGCTGCCCTAGAAATGACCTGCGTGTATGCAGGTGTATCTTCTGGTGGGGAAGGTTTCAGAAGATATAGGTCTGGGTTGTTAGCTGGTATGGGATATGGATCACACAGATCAAGGATCAACCATATCACCATTAGAATAAGGATTGAGTGAGTTGGTGAAGGCAAAGTTATTGGGCTAGTGGGTGGTGGTGAAAAAGAAAGTTGTGGTGAATGAGGGGGAGAAGTATGGAGAGGTAATGGTTTCTCCTTCAGTTTAAAAATCGCTGTTGGTGGTGGTGGAGCAGTATCTAGATGTTCCTGAAAAGCCAACTTTATTTTAGTCTGTGGAGGAGGTGCAGTAATGATCCTGCCAGCCTTTTTATGGATATGGAGCCTTGATTGTCTTTCATCGATGATTTCGAGAATGGGTTGAATTTCAGTTTCCTCAGAAATATGTTCTGATGATTTAGAGGACTGTTCATCATATGGCTTGGAGCTCTGCTGTAGGTGCCTCGAAAGTCCTTCTTCCTCTGTGTAAGAATACTTTTTCGGTTCAGACGTTTGCATTTTCTTTGGGCCAGAAAATATATCCTGTTTCGGCTCCGAAACAGGACGTCGAGGTTTCAACTCGTAAGAGTGTGGATGTTGACTCTTTTTGGCTTTGAGCTTTTGGTGGATTTGCTCGACTCCGGTATCGAAGTAGGTGTGGCCTTTTTCAGCACCGAACCCGAAGATCGGTCGCTGAGTATTTTCTTGCGGGTTGAACCATGGCTCTCTGGCAGGGGTGCACCCAAGGACTTCGATTACTTTTTAGGAGTGGGCATAGAGGCAGTCGTACTCACGTGCTGACCGGCAGTGATGAGCTGGCTATCTTGCTCAGAGTCTTCTTTGAGTCGGTGTCCTGAATGGAAACTGCCGTCTGCGCCTGTTCTTCCTCAAGGGTGTCGATATACTCTGTACTTTTCAACACCATTTCCAGTCTCCTGGCTCTCCAGTCACGTAGTGTCTTCTTGTATCGGAACGCTCGACGGGCTTCACAATCCTCTTCTAGGTGATCGGGAGAGAGACACAGATTACATACCAAGTGTTGATCTGTGTATGGAAATTTCACGTGGCAGCAGGGACAAAATCCGATCCATTAGGCTTCGACGCGGTAGGCCCAACGGGCCCGAGATGGGTGCTCGCGCCCAGAAGGGCAAAAATTTGTTTTTGACGTTACTATCGGCTCGACTTTAGATGAACGCAAACCAAACAATACAGACGGTGAAAGAAAGTTATCTAGAGTTTCCGATTCGAAATCTCAGAGCAAGAGGAGTCGATGCCCATGTGCATTATGACAGAGAGGAGGAGTCACTCGATCCCGTGACTCCGAAAATACTTTTTCGAAGAAAAACAACTTGTAACACTCCAAGCTCAACACTAGATGACGGAAACAATGCATAGCATGTGTATCTGCAGCTACACATGCCACTGTAAACTATCTAAGATGTGGCAAATTTGACCTGCAGAATTTAGCACACCGATTAGATCCAGAAGGCAGGTTAAACCTAGTGACATTATATTAATAATTATTTCAGTTTGAGCCCCGCATAGGATGCACATGAAGCCAACAGGGTGGGGACAATACAAGTCAGGCCGCATAGAAAGCTAATGCCGGACACTGTCAAACTTACGGTCAATGCCCTGACCTTTCAGTACATTTAAGACTCTGCCCCACACATCCAAACCATAATAAAGAATACCAACCATCCTGCCCCCTCTGTTGCATGGGAGAACACTTTCAACTAAATCAAGAAACAAGAGAAGAGGGAACCAGATACTCAGTGGTGTCTCACTCCTTCCCCAATGCCTCCCTTTATACAAGCTTCCCTCCGCAATGATCCATCCCTTATGACTGGCAGGTATAAATTTGAAACACACCTGCTACAACACTAGCACACCCAGCTACCTTCCATCCCTCCTTGGTCAGGCCATGGGGGCTTGCTCCCCTCCTTTAGCTCATGCTCATGTTACTAGTGGCCTCTTCACAATAACAGCATGCTGTAATACTACTACCCTAGCAATTATATTTAATTTCTGTTCTCACTCATTGTATACGCCCCCCCCCTTGGGCCTTGTAACTTTTCTATTGTCAAATCACTTCGACCATGCTCTTACTGTAGCTTCGGGTCATCTTCTTTAAGAATGAGCCAGTCATATTGGTATCCTGAGTCCAGAAGGCAATTCATTCAATTTATATCTGTTTTCCCAGGGGCGGCAAAAAGGCCTTCATGAACCCTGAGGCTATCGCAATGGAATGCCACTGAATCCTAAAAGATTCTAGCATCCAGACACCTCAACTGAATCTGCATCTAGGCCAGCGCTGTGAGCGTGAAGGAGACCATAAGTTTCTAATTGTACTCCATGAGGCCGTGATCGAAAGGATACTCTGTGGCACATCAACTTCAGTAGGGGGCAGAACCTCTTCTCAACTGGAAAAAAAACACTCCAGATTGAGGCAGGCTTAAGAAGAGCATGTCCATCAGTAGACCTTACAAGGAAGGTGTGCAGAGGAGGAGGGGGCTGCCCAGAGATCCTTACACTTTGGAATAGGCATATTACACAGCTCCTCTCAACTGCTGCTGGCAGGAGTAGAAGGGGTGCAAGAGGCACAGCACCTAGGCCTTCACTCATCCTTGATGCAGATTACAGAGGCTGGGCCCCAAAAACCTAAACAGTTCATACTGATGCTTCTCCTGCTATACATTTCATTGGGAGGGTGGGGGTAAGGGAGAGCCTTGCATTCCAAGCCAAGAGGCATGAATTCTGTCTGACAGCATGGTGATGCAAGTGACATAAAAACTCCTAATGCATTCATTTGTGTGAATTGTTAATGATATTATATTATTGATAACATTCATGGCCTCTTTATAAGATGCGAGATTGGTTCAATACTAGTGGGATGGGGTTTCCTTCATCTTTCTTTATTTAGGGATATCTAGGACAACCTCCCACTGCGACTCTCCACACAGAGAGCCTGACTTTTAGAAATTGCTTCTCTTAATAGGCTTGCTAATCAGCTGGTGTATGTAGTGGTAATGAATAGTTTACCAATGGTGGGTGTTTTTGTTTTCTTTTTCTCTGATATTATTGGTATTTATGTCAAGATCGTAAAAATGTCACTTTTAAAAAGACTGAACTTCACTCAGTTTAAACAAAGTAAGCTCAAATGCCTGCTAACAATTTGCCAACAAACTTTCCCACAGACATATTATTACGACACCCACTGAATATACCAACCCAACATTTGAAATTCTCACCCCAGCAATTCAATTTAATTCTACCTATCAATATCCATTAGGCGGTCGCATTGTAAGCAAACTATTAAGTTCTAAGCACAAAGGCTTCACTACCCACTCCCTCCATAGTATCTTGCTCTTCATCACACCATCCCAAACTACAATTATTGGGCTAATTAGCACTAGATCTGGACTGAAACACACTTACATCCATACCCTTATCCCAATACTTTGCAATACAGGCACTACATTCTCAACCAGTACCTCTTATAGGTTGACAAACCTCTTGTGTAAGAACAATATTCTACCAAAAAAAACTACCATTCCAATCAGATGGTAGAGTGGCAATAATTCACTGCCTCTCCACTGACCTGGCAGAACTGGCTATATCAGACTACTAACATTATCCCAGGTATCACGTTAATGATTAATTTGGCACAGAGGTATTTTAATGACCCCTGAACTATGCCTGCCATTTTTTAATTGCTATAAATCTTTACAGATAGGATTGTCAAGCTGGTAATTAACCTATGAACTGCAAACGTCATTATCTAAGCTAAAATTCTTTGCAACAGACTAGCTAAACCCAGTCTACACCTGATTGACAATTATGGTGTCACCCTTGTTCTAAAGGTCCAGTGCATACAGGGCCTTGTTCTTGTGCTCTTCTTCCAAGTTTGTTACCTTAAGATCATCCCACAAGTGCAAACCTGCATTTATTTTCCATTATATTCCACCAGCCAAGATAAATCAAGAAAACCTCCTCTCCAACAAGCATCAACCTTCATTCAGTATCATCTATCAAATGTTTTCCATTAGGTGCTCCCCAGTAAAAGTATTAACTTTAACAGTGGCACTGCAGATTTTTTGCTTTGAAAATGCACTGAAACCACCACCTTCACCATGGACACCATTGCACATCTCATCCTTTGTAAAGCACCAGCAAAAAATATACCATTAACTGATGGCTCTGAAATGAACTGAACATAAAAATTAAAAAAAACTTTGAGCAAATAAGGAAAGCACTGTCATCAAGAAAATAATGCAGCTGACAAAATCTACTTAGGTAGGCATCACAAGACTGAATTTATTGAAAACCACACATTAGATATAATGTAATAAAAGAGCTGCCAGCACACTATTGTCAAAAATACCCTTCTGCACCACCACCAACTTCATAATACTTTTCTGACACCATACGTTCTTTCAAGATATCCCTTAAGTCAATTCTTATCTCTCTAAAATCAGCACACCTCGGCCATACAACTGGAAACACCACACATCAACCAACCCATGCCAATTATATAGCTCCAGTTTTTCCCAGGACCCAATCACCAACACCCCTAAAGTCAAGCATTGGCAAAGCCAACAGGTTTTGCCTTTGTTTTTTGTTTTGTTTTTTCTTTTGCAGTCTATCTTACTATCTCACTGGATTATAAGTATTAGAAACATTTTATAAAGTTTGTTTGGAATTGCTAAACTCTTAATAATTTTTATGTTGTGATATATGTTGAGATAATAAACAGCAACAAACAATTATTAACGGTTTATCAAATTGCAAACAAACATTGTTATAACATTTTTCGAATATTTATAATCCAGTTAGTAAAACAGAATGCACAAGAAAAAACAAAGGCGAAATCTATGGGCTTTGCCAATGCTTCTTTGTATCACACGGCTCAACTAGAATCACCATGCACTACAGGGCAGGCCCACGTCAGGAAGGAAATGGAAACAGGAGCTCCTCTAACAGATGAGCAATGGTGATTCTGCTGTATGCGAACGGTGCTCATTACCTCCACCAGCAGGCTTTGCATTATACAATTTCCTCCACAGAGTTGCGGGGTGTGTCAGGGGTGCTAGTGCGAAGCACTGCTGCTTTTGTTACTGGGGGCAGATATTCAACACAGCTGCAAAACCAGACCCCACCGCTGCAAAATCAGCCACCACCCTTCCAGGCTCCCAGGGAACACTCGTAACAGCCATTCCAGCCCTGCTGGGGAGAAGTTTTCTGTGGCACTCTCACATTATGCTCACCCCGCTCACGGCCCTCTTGGGAGAGACAGGGGAAATCGAAGCAGCCTTCCAGAGATATGTGGAATGATGCCACCTCTTGGTGAAATGTAGAATTGATTGCTGATGGGGACAGGGGTCGAGCGTCCAAGTTTAAGGAGTGGCTGACCAATGTAACCTATGGTAAAGCCCAACTGAGTACTTATGCTCAATTACTGCCCCGCTGGTCTAGGCCCAGAGACAATAGGACCCATTGCATGCTTACTTGCTAAACCGGACACAGGAGACAACTGACCAGAATGAAAACAAACACCTTCAATCAGCTAGCCCCTAGCACATTCTTGCTCCACTGCACACTCTTCTGTGAATTTAAATCATACCATGCCTATGGTACACCAAATCAGAACTACAGGCCTATCCTTGTTGCATACACTTAAAGTGTACAATACGCATTGTCATGAGATGCCTGACCTGATGATGTGGTATGTGTTTACAGGGTTGTCTTATTCATGCTCACTAGTTATTCATGGATGGTTAGAGATGTGAAAAGATGTAATGGTAGTATGTGTCAGATATTATCTGTAACACTGATGAAGCACAGAGGTATGAATTGACCTCTGATTGTTTCTGCTATCAAATGAAAAGCCTTAATAAAGCAATGATTAAAAATAAAAAGTTCTGGGTCCCTCACACCAGGCTTCTCCATCTCCCGAGCAATGTAAGGCCTTCGCTCACTCATCACCATCAGACTTGTGCCTTATCCAGGACTAGTATCACTCCCTGCCTTTCAGTTTGTGCCTTTTATCTCATAGTGCTATGATGCAGTTCTGATGCACTATGTGCGTTTCTCAGACACCCAAATAACGCCATTTCCTGCATTAGGTAATGTGCCCTATCTTCGTGCATATGGTGACATACAAAGTTAACCACAAGAGTCTCTTTGTAAAACGAAGTGCTCTTCTGGTTTCGGGCCTGGAACTGTGAACCTGCTTTGGACTGGAGCTGGCAGGAACTGTCACAATCAAAGGGCCACCATTAAAGGGTTTATTGTCTGTAACGTCCAGAGTTTCCTGACTTCGGAAACAAAGTAAGTGAATGGAGTCCTCTACAGGGCCCAGGCTGGGTGTTAATTAGAGAGACTCCCGCACCCCAGCAGAGATGGAACTTCCTATTGGGATTTTCAAGGTCTTTATAGGGAATTCCAGTAGGATCCTCACCTTACAGTCTCCCATCCCCAGCTTGAAAGAAAAAAAGAAGGCTGAGAATTCTGCACTATCCCCTAGGGCCGGTCCAGTCCGCAATTTCAACTGCTGGGCAGCAGTAAGACACCCCTTAGGGCCACTCTGTTCCTCCAACACAAGGACTGGGAAGCGGCAAGACGAGGGAGGTCATTGCACACAGTAAACACAGCAAGACAGCTCACGGGGTAGCCATAATGGCTGGGCACTGTGGGTGGTGTAGCAGCTATTAGGAATTGTGTAAAAATAGTACCTGGAAAGTGAGTAGTGAGTGGAAGGAGACTCTTCGCAGCCAATGTGAGTGACCAGAAGAAGTACTTTGTGGAAACTCCACTCGATGGCAAAAGCAGAGCTGGAAGAGCAGGAAGTAAACGCAAATGTCGACGTGCTTGCCAATGAGGAGCGAGTAAAATCTAGAGATAATGGATTGGACCGATGGTAAGTTATTTTTTTTAACACAAAACATTTTGCAGGCGAAACTTACCACGATTTAAGAAGAGCCCTGTCATTAAAGGGTAAGTGGTGGGGAGAGCTTCTTTGCTTGTTATGTTGTTCTAGGTTTATAAAAAAGACAATGCAAATGTTTTGAACAATAAGATCTGTCCTCCAATACCCTCCTGTCCCACTTTCACCAATATGTTTATGATGCAACCTGTCTACTCCACGGAATAATCAGCAGTTTTCTACCTATCCTACCTCGCAACTGCTGCAACTATTCTTTATTCTGCACTCTATAGATCAGTCTCCAATATTCCTCTGCTGTAAAACTGCTCAAGAGTCTGACAGCAGATGTCACTTAATCTGGCTCAGCCCATCACTTAGCCCTACTCAGCATCCAAGATGAAATCCTCTGCTCTGGAAACTGACCAGACAAGCACACCCAGCTCTTTGATTGGTCAGTTGCTTATGATATCACAATCTAGCAAAAAATTATATCCAAGTACTTTACTCATGTGGTAGCTGATAAACCACTGGCATGGATGCAGTCATAGGTAAAAATTCAAACTGAATCTGTCAGTGACTATTTGTTCACCCCTGAAAGCTGAAGTGAGGGAACAGGCGTTACTCAATGTGTCTCACTCAATTCATTCAGAGTTACAGCCAGCATTTCAGTGCTGCATGAATGAGACACAACTCTGCCTTTGCTAAGAAAAGCCTAATGGCTTCAATGACATCTCAAGATGCAAGATCAACAGCATTTAAATCTGTCTCAAAGGCAGCCACATTTGATTATAAGCCACCAATCCAGTCCTCACCTGCTTGAAACCAAAGTCATCAACTATGTAAATCCAACCCCTAACTCTGTTCCACTTCCCTCAATGTTTTGAACACATACAACTCTGACAGATCCTTTAAAAATCCTAAGGCTAAGTTTTAATGACAAAGTATTCTAAGGGAAAGATGATAATAGTTAGTAAAGAACCTAACTACTATAGTTTAATTTCACTTTATCTAGATACAATTTAGAATATCCTCCAAGGAGAGTACACACGTTGATTTGATTGTTTCTAGAAGGTCATCTTATTGCCTATTTTTTACCAATGTTTTAAATTCTTTCAGCAATTGAATCTGAAGTGGATTTATTTGTTTTATGTAGATTAAATGTCTGCTTTGTCTAACTGATACAGTAACTCACCTATCAAATATGACCCTGTCACATGGCAGTGATACGTATGATCCTGAAATTGCTTGTCTAAGCCTGTCAGTTCTTGTATGAGGATGTACAATGCCTGGTTCCACATCTGCATCACCACATAAGCAGTACCAAAGAAAAACCTGTAGAACTTTGCAGCTTATCATAATCTTTTTCAACTGTCTACTACATAACAAACAACAATTTAATTTGCTGGATTCTTGAAACTTCTTTTCATGGTTACTCTCTTCATGGACAATACAGGAGGCCACTCATGGCCCTTACCGACTGGGGTCTTGCCATCAAATGGAATGTTGAAGACCAGTGTTTGGAATAAATACTAATCTGTTCAATTGTGAAAGCTTCTATGGCATGCCTGTACAATTTGTATGATCGCAGTATTAGCTATGTTTATTACTGTCTTCCACGAGCTGCTAAATTTTACTCAATGCTGTGTGGTGATCCAGGCCTATTGTGTAGTTTCTTCCTGTTTTCCTGTCACCAGTGGTGCACAATTACTTTGCTTATCTTCTCTTTCTACTGTGTTATCCCAGTAACCAGAACAGGGTTCCATTGGTCAACGAATTCCTGGTCTAAACTAACTCTTGATTCTTGTTTGTCCAGGTCTGACCATGCAAGGTGTCTAAATGATTCCCATAGCAGGTTTTGAGAGTCTCCTAGCAGTTGTTGTAAATATGGTAAACGCAGTAAGAAATGTACACGTTAATTTGTCTCTTTGCAGGGCAGCTTGGTTTCATACTCTCCCCATACAATGTCTGCACTGCTATCCTGTGGAACTAAATCCTCTTCATACTCCTTGTTGTACTACGTTGGCCAGTCAGTGTTTTACACAGGAGTTACTCAGTGGCCCTAGCTTATTACAGTCATCCCTCCACTAAAGCAACATAAACGCCAAAAAAGGCAAACATGGACTCTTTAACATCGTATGCTTGCATAATGCTGTAATGTTTGGATCTCAAAAGTTGAAAATCATTCTTTTTCAAAGTCCGAGGTATGACACAAAGTTTAGATTTGGTGCTTAAGGACAGGGTGATTGTTACCAGACAATAATTTTGTTATATTGGCTCCTAGTGTCCTTCCGTGCTTTTGTCAATGTATGTTTAACAAAATCTAGAACTGGATGTGGCTATCTTTATATTACTTGCGCACATTGCATAAACCACAGGCAAATTACAGAAAAAGTGTTACAATTTTGAGACAAACGATTCTCATGGTACAAGCAATTTAATCTGACATTACCTCAACTCATCACTGTCATTTTATAACATGCTCCAGACTCAATAGAGCAAGTACAAGAGGGTGTGGAGGGGAAGGCAAAAAAAAAGTTAGGAAAAGGTAAGTATTAGTTATTCTCTTATTCAGGTATTCAAGTGTTCCTCTGCCGTCAGAACAAAGAATTTTTAAAAAAAATTTTTTAAAAAAAAAGCCTTTCCCGCCAGCGCACACCTTGTTTCAAATTTCCAGATGCAGGTAAGCAAAACACAAAGACAACCATTTTCACAATTTCATTTTTGCATTTATACAACATCATAACTCTGTAAATCAAGTTGCAAATACTGAACATGTTTTACAGAGACACCAGAAATCTTTTCACAGTACATTTTATATAGGATGCAGAAACAAATATGTAAAATGTATTTATGTGCAGTTCTTGCTCTCAAATAAGAATATTTTTTCAAATTCATAAACAGAAAAAAATAATGGCTATTCAAATTATATTATAACAATTAAAATGAGTAACTTTTTATTTCCAAAAATCACTGGAGACACATTTTGTCGATTCATCTAGGTAACCGGGTAAAAACTCCCCCCACCCCCATCCTCCCGCCCCACAAAAAAAAAAAAAAGAAAGGACTGGTGTCCCAGTTATCATTCTACAGGCTTTACTGTCCCAAATCCACATCAAAGTCAGTTGGGTGGTTTGTTTTTGCAAGGCAGAGTAGAGATCCAGTAGTCCAAATCTCAAACTACACTCCTGGTTTAATAAGGAGAAGGACTGGTCTCAGTCATGTTTTTCTCTTTAGTAGGTAGAGGGTACATGGATATGCTCACTGGAGTCCTTTTTCATTTACATTTATTGACCAATTTAGGTTCTATCCTCTGAGGTTTTTTTTTTCACTTGCAGTTGTTGGGACTTCTCAGTTCTACCTCAGCGTTGGCAGCTTTTTCCTCTTTTAGAATTGCTCGGGTGCTGTTGATAAGACAGAAGCCTAACATGGTTCACTGTCAGAACTACCAGGTCTCAGTACACTTCTTCAAGCTTGCACAGACTCACTGGACAGTTGCCTTAGTGGACTACTATATCTACTACAGTTCAAGCGGGACAACGCAGCCTTCTTTTACTAATACCTGTTACTTCAGTGCCAATATACTCTTTGGCGTGAACCTTGCACTATACAAATACACTTGTTTTGTTATGATACACATCATGGACCATGACAGTGAACACACCTGTCAGCCTGCACAAGACCAAGTGCAATGCCTCACTCTACACATCTATTGGGCATAAGCGTGCCTTGCTCTCATCACAGTGCAAACAGGCCATACAAAAACAAAACTAGCTAAAGACAAGTAGCTGCTGCTCACACAGCAAAGTGTCCTAACTTAATAAAAGTACAGATAACCAGTAGCTATTGGTCAAAGTAAAACGTGTGAAAAACCTTGCTTCCAAACCAAACCTCACAGTGACTACTGCGGAGAACTGTCACCCAACAGGAGAGCTTACAGAAAACCTATTTCTCCAAGAGAATCCAGTACTATGATTTCCAGCCAATCAGATCAAACGGTTATGGTCCTGAAAAGCATCACAGTGAAGCCCAACAAGAGGGGTTTGTAGTTATTCCTCTTCAGGATCTTTTCTTGTGCTGGACTCTTCTTGTTCTTCAAGACCTGTAAACTTTATGCACTGCTTAACGTTTTCCAGCTTTCTTGCTGAATCTCAATGGGCTTCGCTATTAATTCTTAATTAGTAAGAGCAACTCTTCTGTCAAATGTACATCAAACATCTGTCTTTGTCCTGCCTCCTCACTGGGTCCTCCAGGCCAGATCCGTGTACTGAAACATTTTTCATCACAAATCTCTGCCTTTGGTCCTCTGACATTTATTCATAACATCGTCTCTGACACGTTGTTAAGTGGATGGAGTCAGTTACCAAAAGAATCTGCACAGGTTCCTCAACTCTGCCCAAAGTCCAGCAGTGCACTTTTCTGGCCAAGCTTTTTGTCATCGCTGCTTGGGACACCGATTTACCTTCAGAGACAGCCTCCTCTTCAGCTTTGCAGTAGTGTCAAAGCCTGGCGGCATTTCTTTCCTATGCCCACCTTCCCTCACTAGGCTCCTCCTGGCTGGCAGCAGCACTGACATCTTGCCAGCAGATTTGAGGGTGGGCGCAACCACACTACCGCTTTCTAGTATATAGTCATCATTTCTCCGTCTCCAGTCATTCTCTTCCTCTCAGGTATTTTCATCATGTCTCCAGAGCGATCCTGCTACTTCAAGTTGGTCCATTCAAAATCTTTTTGCCAGTATAAGTCTTGAGGCGGGTTCTTCAAAGATAAATAAAAAGGCTTATCAGGCAGAGGAGGGTATCTTTATTTACACTCTAGTCCCTTAGTTACAGTGTCAAGTACGTTGCTCTAGCCAGGGTCTCATACTCTCACAAACTGTAATTATTGCCCGGCTTCCACTCAACACACCAACATTCTATTACATCAGTCACTCTCTACATTTAAGACACCAGCACGGACATATAATGAATGGGGAAACAGGATGCTACACTACCCACTGTGCCGAGCAAACATATGCGTGGATTGTTATCATAGGTGTTTGTGATAGGCTGCCCTTTGGGGCTAATACTAATATCATGGTTTAGTGGATGGGTACGCTGGCACATAGGCATGTGGTTTAGGATGTTAAGTGGTGGTTGTGCAATAATAATGTCCTTGTAAATGAGGAAGATGTGTTACATCTGCATCTTTGTAGTTCTTATAAGAAAAGGGGATGTCACATATATATGACCTTCTAAGTTATTGCTCAGCCTGTAGGAGTGAAAATGCATGAATGGAATGTTAAGTGTGTAATGTTGGGTGTGTGATCAGGTGGGGTTCTGGAGAATGAGCAAAAAAAAGTCCTTGCTCCTGGATGGCCGACTACTGGTCAACTTATATCTTATGTACTGCTTCCTCTGGGTGTGTTCATGGCCCTATGAAATAATAAAAATATCTTACATGATCTGTGCCTCTTCACTGCAAATCTATTTACTTACTTTAATCATACAAAATGAATGTTTAGGAAGTAAATCAATACTCATGATGAAGAACTGCGGTTACACCTAAATAACTTTTAATCTCTATCAACAGATTTTCGTTGGTATTCATACACAATAGATAAGAAGAGCACGATCATCCCCTTCAATGTAGAGAAGACAAAAAAGGAATTCAACTGTGCAACAAGCTGCACAGAGAGTCTTGACCCACCAATCTGTTTGTTTTGACATTGATCAGCGTAGCAATGTTTGGCAAAACAAGCAGTAACTTCCAGCTGGTAGGAGCACTTCTCTTAAGGGTAGCAGTGTCTGTCTTTCCTTTTGTGGAAGCTATGGACCGACATGAAAAGGGTCAGTTGTTTTTCTTCACTAAAAAGCAATAATGCATGATGAAATCTTGCCAGCTATACAATACCTTGAAGATGCTACACCAGGGAGAATACACTCGTAATTCACAGAAAGTGATTTTGATTTCTGTATGTGTTCATTTTTATTATTACATTAACTTAGCGCTCTTTTGCTGTTGAATGTACAGAGAGACCAGTCTGCTAGCGAAGACAGACAGGGGAAGATTGGTGAGAAAAATGGTTTGAGTCAACCAGAGAAGGAATCACGATGACCCCTATGATGCTGAACATAAGCCCAATATGCCTAACTAGGTTGTCACCATCATTAGACTTTTTTCTATTATTTCTTAGTCTGAACCACCACTTCACAAAAAAAAAAAAACCTTCACTGGGGAAGCAAGGATCATCTGTGACTCTAGAATAGCTTCAAGCCACAAAAACTACTCTTACAGGCAAAGCTTCAAGCTGCAAAACTACTCTTACAGGTAATAAACCACTCACGTGCAGATGACTACTAGTTGATGACCTCCACATTAACTTCATAGTGCCGAAGATGTCAACAGGTCACCTTGTGTGCATGGAAAAAAAATGCTTCCTGTAAAAACATCAGAAGCATTTCCTTTTCAGATATTTAACTCAGACATAAGGGAAGAGGTTCTCTTGTGTCAAGAGATTGAATTATTTTTTTGTTATCTTGTAATGCCTTCATGAGGTCTTCCCACTGTCCTTGGTTTGATCCATTCCTGCCAGGGGCAATAGGCTCCACCATACAAGTGGGGGTACTGTATTTATTCACACAGGTTTGGAAACACTGGCTGGTAGGAATTCCGTGGATGCCTTCAGATTCTTGTCTTTGTAGCAATGTCCTTGTTTGCTAGGTTTCCATGAGTAGCGGCTAAGTTTAGGCGCAAGATCCACAGCTACCCACTGTAGTGTCGTAAGACTAGGTGGGCTAGGACCCTCATGGTTCTGAGCAGACTTGGAAGAGGGAGAATGCGTAACATGCTGGAAGGTGTTATGGTGTGGTTTTGTGTGATAAGACGTAATCAGTGATTTAGTGTGTGATTGTATGCAGAGGAATAAAGATGTCAACTCAAGAGCTGAGTGTGTGGCTTGGTCTTTGTATGCTTCTGGGCTGGGGAAGACACTGCAACTGGCGAGGAGTATGGGGATATGTATCAACAAAGAAACAACGCTGCTCTCCTTGACTGTTTGCAACAACCCAGCAGAGTGCTCATATGTGCTACATGCGTTCGACTAACAGAAGCAGGTCAGAGTTGTGAAATCGAAGCACCGTTCCAGCCCTCGAGGAAGCAGAAGGCCCTCTGAAGGAGAGCATTCAAAAGGCCCACCAGAATCCAGTGGCGAGCGTGAAAGAAGACAGACTTTAGAGCGCCAAATAACACAGAGCCATTGTCAACACAAGTGAAACATTAAAGGCAGCGACAACTCAATACGATGCAAAAAGCTAAGCGTGACCGTGATCAAGCGCAAGAAACAGACAATATTACTGTCAATTAAAAGGGTGATGATTTACAACCTCTGTCCCTACAGGATGACCCAAGCACAAGCAGGAGGCCTGTGCTTGCAGAAATTGCAGTTGCCACTGGTGAGCAGCTACCACAGCCTGAACAGCATATACTCTCAGTGGCAGTAGAAAAGGGTGCCACTTCATTTCTGAAATTACCACCGCCATTTGACACCAACAAGAAACAGAATATTGGAGCCAGGTGGATTGTATGAATTGAGATGTTTCATTGCCTCCATAAATGCCCTGTAAGAAGTAGGCAATATGAAAATCTTTAGGTATTTATAAAACATTGCCGGTGATGGAGAAAAGGATGTCTTGAAGAAAAAACTCAGACTGCTGCAGTACCGTACCGTCAGATTAAAGAAGCGTTGAATACCAAATTCAATCCGATGCCAAATGTTGAATACCAAAGGTACATTTTCAATCAAGCGAGACAGCAAGATGGTGAAACAATGGATGAGTCTGTTGAACGACTTGGTGTGCTGATCAAACACTTAGCTCAGTGAATTTAACGAAGAAGCCATATGCCTTGGAGTTATCGATGGCTGCCTGTCGGACTCTTTCAGAAGATGCGTGTTGATAGAAACGCTCAGCTTAGACAAACGAATGGCTGCAAGAGCTCTTGAAAGAGCAGACCCACAAGTTGCTGATCTGGAAACTGGAACAGCTGAAAATGAATCAGCGATGGTCATGAAAAGTAAATGCAAGCACCAATCAGATGCGCACACGTCTTCAAAGCAGGAAAAGTTGAGTTTCCAATTTGGATTTTCATATCCCCAAGACACCTAATGTCCAGCCGTGGGACAATCGTGCAAGGGCTGCAGAAATGAAACACACTTCATAATGATTCACATGGCAAAAGAGAAACTAAATGTGTCACAGCGAAAAGGGAAAATGGACACCAGAAATGTGCAGAAGCATTCTCGCCATGCCCACAAGGCCAAAAAGCAACATCAGTTACAAGTAGAAACCCAACAAAGTTGATCATCATCAAGCTTGTCCTACAAAGGCTCTTTTACACCATTATCAAGCGCCAATGAGGAAGCTGTATGTGCGATGATGATGTCAATCGAAGGAAACCAGGCACATGTTGGGCTGGCTGCGTGTAAGGAAGAACCCATGACAAAGATAAATCACCAAACGGAACAACCAAGTTCCTTTGGACACTTCCCCAAGATAACAATAAAAATGAATGGCTGTCCCATAACCTTCATCATAGACAGTGGTGCGTCGATTAACATCATGCCGGTTGAGAAGTTTAATAACCCCACTCCTGTGCCACAAGTTAACCTGTCAAACACAAAGGTATACTCCTGGGCTGCTTCTAAAGTGCTGCTGAGTCAAGGATCATTCACAGCAACCCTGAAATAAAGCAGTGCCTGTGCAAGTGCCAATCCACATACTTCCAGGAACTTCACCAAGTACATGCCTGCCCAGCTTTGCCACTGCTGCTGACATGGGATTGATATCTCTCAATTACAACTTACACACTCAGTCTGAAACTGTAAGCCAGTTTCCGTCATTATTACATGGCCTTGGAAGACTCAAAACAATGAAGACTCAAAACAATGACAGTGCGACTACACATTAACAAGGACATTCGCCCTGTTGCTCAGCGGCACTGCAGAATTGGCTTTAATTTGCAAGAAGCTGTTGAGAAACAACTGAAAACACTTTTGAAGCATGACCTCATTGAGTGCTCCACTGGTCCTACACAATGGGGTTCGCCCATAGTGTTAGTGCCCAAAAAGGATAGTGGAGGTAATGTGCACATTTGTGTTGATATGCACCAGAACAACAAGGTAATCAAGAAAGACATCCTGGTCCACACATAGCACACAAACATGCAGTTGAATGGTACCAAAGTCTTCTCTAGTCTTGACCTGAACAAAGGATATCACCAACTCGAGCTTGAAAAGAACTGCAGCTACATTACCACTTTTTCCACTCATGTGGGTTTATTCAGATAGGATTGGAGTGTCATTGGCTGCAGAAATATTTCAGGATGTTATACGCTGCATAATTCAACCGGTCACGCATGCTTTCAAGTACAGTGGTGACATACTGGTGTTTGGAGCAACACGGAACGAGCATGACAAAGCTCTGCCACAAGTGTGCAAATATTTTAATGATGCGGGTCTCACTCTGAACGCAGCAAAGTGTGAGTTTCATAAGAACAAACAAATTCTTTAGACACATTCTCTGATGGAAGAATGACTCCTAACCTAGATAAAGTGCAAGCATTGTCAGCTACTTGTCCCCCAAAACTGTCACCATGCTGCGATCCTTCTTGGGCACGGCCAGATATTGTTCAAGGTAAATTTGTGATTTCGCTACAGTGAGTGCCCCGTTGAGAGAGGTGAGAAAATAAGATATTATTTTTTCAGTGATCTGTGGAATGTGATCAGAGTTTCAAAAAAGAAAGCATGTAATTTAGAATGTGAGTGAGAATGGCTTATTTCGACCCTAAGCAACATACTGAGATCATCATAGAAGCGAGCCCGATGGGGCTGGGGACAATCCTTGCTCAACATTATGGTCATCCGAATTGTCAAAGATACATTGTGGCCTATGCCAGCTGAAGCCTGTCTGACATGCAACAAGCTTATTCTCAGCCAGAGATGATTATGGTTGTTGTCTGGGCCTGCAAACATTTTCATGTGTTTCTATATGGAAAATGTGTCACTGTCATTACAGACTACCAAGCGCTACTCGCTGCCTTTGGAAACCCGAAAGGCAAGATGCCCCCTCACAGGTGAGAGGTGGGGGTTGTGACTGCAAGTGTACAACTATGTGATTGTGCACAAGCAGGGTAAAGATTAGACAGTTTGACATCTAAAAAGCTGAAGAATACATCTATCTCATTGTAAAGTTCAGCACGCTCGCAGCATGATCTATCGAAGAGATAACTGCGCCTACCAACGCAGACAAAAACATGATCAATCTTAGAGGCATTATTTCAACTGATTTGTGGTAAAACAGCGGTCGACCTTTGGAGCATGACATTGAACTTCTTAAGTTTAAAAATGTACAGGATGAACTGTATGTAATCAAGGAAGGTGTGCTGAGAGGCTGGAGAATCATCATACCGGAGAACCTACAACAGCAAGTCAGTGAACAGTTCATTAAGGACATCCTAGCCATCAAAAGAGCCCTAACAGTCCAAGTGTGGTTCCTACGCCTAGAAGAACAAGTGAGAGGGAACTGAAGGAGGGCTATCTTTACACTGTCTTTCCCCTAATGTGACTCAACACCCATTGACAATGTTGGATCTTCCTACACAAGCTCAGGAAATAATTGCTGTTGATTTCTTTGGCCCTTAGGGAACAGACATTATCTCATGGTAGTCACTGATGAGTATTCACCCTTTCCGCTAGTGAAAGAAATCTAATTGACCACCCATGACAAGGTCACCAAGAGGCTGGATGACATCTTCATGGCATGGGGTATACCTGCCATACTCAAATCTGACAATGGCCCGCCGTTCAACAGTCAAAAGTTTAAGAAGTTTCTAGTTCAACTGAATGTCAAGCATAAACCGAGCACAACTCTGTGGCCTCAAGCCATTATCGATGTTGAAGGATTCATGGGCACCCTCAAGAAAGCAATTTAGTGAGCCACGATGGAGGGAAATGAACTGAAACGAGCCCTGTGGCCAAGCCCTATGTGCTTATCACTCACTTCACAAATAGTTCTAGTAATGCCACCTTACTGTTTGGGAAAGCTATTCAAACCAAATTACCACAGTGGATTGATCCTTGGATACCAATAAGTTCTGGGCCATGGACACTTCTAGAAAACTTGAAATGAAGACGGATACCAATGGGAGTCGAACTCAGGAAACAGTCTGATGAAAATGATTTGGTCCTGGTCAAACAGAAACAAAAGCGGAAAACAGACGCTCCATTTGATGTAAAACCTCAGAGGGTGGTGATGTTCAAAGGAGCCACAGTGAAGGCCCAGAGTCCAGGAAAAACCATCACCCAGGACTTATCACATTTCTAGCACAAACCTCTGATGAGGCGATTCCGTCTGACAGTGCAGAGCAAGCATCAGAATCTACTCTTGGTGCTCGATCATAGTGCATCATCACCATCTCATACCATTCGATCTGGCCAATTAGTGCGAGCGCCTCAACGACTCATCGAACAGATGTTATGTAACTATTGTTTAGCAAGGAGGGAGATGTAGTGTTGTAAGATTAGGTGTTTTAGGACCTTCGCAGTTTCTGGGCAGACTTAGAGAGATTATGTAACCTGCTGGGATGTGTTAAGGTGTGGTTTGTGATGGATATGATGTAATCAGTGATTTAGTGCAAGACTGTATACTGAGGAATAAAGACGTCTACTCAAGAGCTTTGTGTGTGCCGTGGTCTTTGAATGCTCCCGGGCTTGGGAGGACACTACACCCATATTGTAAAAAAGGTCACCTAGCCAACAAGAGGGTACAGTTTCGAGCTAGAAACATGCAAGAATACGGAATACAACAGTATTTGGTACTGCCATTTGGAGTTTGCTGCATTTTTTGCTTTGAAAATATAAGGCAGGGGGCATGAAAGACATTTTGCAAAATGCCCTCTAAACCACATTATCAAGGGTGGCCCCAAATTCAGAGGTGTGAAAATAACTCCTAATTCTACACTAAAGATCTTGTATCTATGTCAGAAACTCAGTGTCAGAACCACTTTCAGAAAGTCATGGGGCCTTCAGGGCTCTAGTGGGCCCCAGTTTGGGGGTCGCGGCTTTTCACTCCTGATGTCCCAGGGTCCGACCTACTATCAATTCTGCACCACTGGGCTAAGAACAACGTCATAACTCGAATTGCAGTGGCAAATGTGGTCAAGCAGTCCAAGGCTCAGGCAGGGGGTGAGGTGGTGGAGCGTAAGTGTGGATACGGATTAGCGAACATGGGCTCAGAACTCAAAATGTGCACAAGAGCAGCAATAAATAAATGTCTAGCCAAATACTCACTTATGAAAGATAAGTATTTTATTTCAACAATTTACCCGCACAAACAAAAAAAACATTCAAAAACAACAACTCAATACCCCTTGAGGTTGGGGCTCTATTGTTTAAATGACAACGTCCTGTCCTAGTCCCTCCAAGCGACAGTGGTTATACCCCATTCACTGTTGGCAACGTTCAGGAATTGCTAACAGTCCATGTCTCAAGAGTCCACTCTGACTCAAAGTGCTGGGGTGAGGGAGATCGGAGTTTTAGGAGGAGAGTTAGGAGTCTGATTCCGACACCCCGGTCATCAATCCTGAACTTGGGTGGTGAAGCTCCAACAGTGTTCTTTCTTGCTCAATGGAGTTGGACCACTCGTTTCTCATTCCTCAATGCCCTATGGGCCACCACTCCACGTAGTACTATGGTACTCCGGTGGAATCTTTACTACAACAGCCCCTCCTGGCATATGGGGGTCTCCATTATGATACTGTGCAGGCTTTCACCCTTACTATACTGCAGTCTTTTTTCCACAGCTATATTCATGGCGACCTTTGCCTGCATGATAGGATCACCAGCTCAGTCCTGCACATGGGCAATGACCAGATTGGTGCAGCAGCCACTTCCTCACATCTCGCACAGGGAGTTCACTCAACTGGGCTACCCACTGGACCCTGATCCCTCCAACCATCTCCTCTTTCTCACTGGGCACACTGGTCTTGGCAAGCAGGCAGGCGCTGGTGTTCTAGGCTCCAGGGCAGGTGGTCTTGAAATCCCTATGTCCTCTCACCCAGCAGGGAGACTAACAGGCCATGTCCCCCACTCTTTGTCACAGGCAAAAGTTTTGCAGAGCTTGCCCTCCTCACAAAGCCTGTCTGACTGCTTGGCAGACGACAAATTCGGTATCTCAACCTCCTCTATTTACAGACCATTTCCAGACACCAAATGTGATTTAGGGCCTGAGAATCTGAAGTTTTATGTTGGGGCTCGGCTTCTTTTTAAGTGCATGCTACTCTGCAACCTCTTCCTTTTGAAAAGCAGTCTGTAACAGTAAATATGTCTCAAAAGTTGATAGTTCCACAACATATGCCATGGGAGGGACTAGAATTCACTCTCCTATGTCAGCAACGGTGATTTGTTCATCAAAGTGGCAGCCCAGGGATCCCAGCACAACTCTTTACGATTATCCACTGAGTCCAGGAAGACACACACCCAGCACATGCACTTACCCTGCATGCACTGAACAGCACTACATCCTTCAGGTGCTGTACCACTGAGACACCTGCACCTCCAGCACACCCATACACCTGCATGTACTACTTAGTGCTGCATTATCCCTGTATGACACCCTCCCCAGGCACATATACACCCAGAACAGGTGGACCACTTCTGCGCTATGCAGCACTTCACATCAAACTGATGTAGGGCAAGGGTGAGTTAAGCACACAGCAGCAGAACCTTTAATAAGCAAGTAGGCCTGTAGGCCTCACTCCAGTGATCGGTTAAAAAGGACCTGTTCATTTCTACTGATCACTACATGGTATACTGCCACCACCGCGCTTGGGCTGCTTAATTCCAGAGAAGTCAGTACCTTACATCACTATAAGGGTAGTTACTTTGGACTCCCCTCCCGCTCCAACAAGACCATAATCTGTGAGAAAGGCCGGTTAACTGTGCTTGCCTTTGACAACAAAAATCACTATTAGGGATCCATACATCAGTACAGTTGGGCACTTACAGCAGGGGTGAACATCCCTTACTGAGAAGAACATTTGTCCGTGCCGAAGGACACCCCTGTCCCCCTAGATCAGAACAGCCCAAACCAGCTCCAAACCTGAAGAGGTTGCGATGCCAGTTCAGCAAAACTGGTGGGACCATCCATCAACATTCCTGTGGCTGAATCTAACGTTTTGATAGAAATCGCCCTTCTCAGCAGCTTGGAATACTCTCCCTGCATAGCCATCAACCATTTCAATGGATTACAATGCATTTGCACCACAGACGTACTACTAAACAAATGAGGGAGGAACTTACCCAAAGCCAACACTATGGCAAAGCACTCCTCCTCAACAGCATCCCAGCAATGTTCTCTATCAAGTAATCTCCCACAAATTAAGACAACTGGACGCTCTCTTCATTTCTCATTCAGTTGAGCAAACACCACTCCATGTCCTTTGACAGAGACATCCGTCTGTACAATAAAATGCTGACCCTAGTCCGGTCTTTTCAGTCCAGGTGCAGTGCATAATGCCTTCTTCAGTTCCCTAAATGCTTTCTGACACTCTGCAGTCCAATATAATTTCCCTGGGCTGATTCCTAGAAGTCAAAGCAGTAAATGGGGCATGCATACTCCACTAGTTTGCCACCAAGTTTCTGTAATAACCGGTGAGTCCTAAAAAGGCCCTCATTTCAGTCTAGGTAGTGGGCACTTCTCACTCTATCAGACAGTATCTTGGCATTCAACAGGTGAATCTTCCCATTCCCCACCTCATGCCCAAAGGACACTACAGAGGACAGCCCCACCTGACACTTCATTGCCTTGGTGGTTAGTTTTTCCTCCTGTATCCTCATCTTCTGGAGACTATCAGAACCTTCCTTTTCCTTACTCCAACATCAATCATGGCCGCCTTGCCATTGAGCTCAATCTCAACCCTGGCAAGTGGATAGTCTATGCCCTCGCCATTGGCAACCAAAGCTGTAGCCTTGGTTACAGGGAGCATCTTCTCATGCTTAAGGTACTTCCTCTCAAACATAGTGCAGAAGGCTCCAATATTCCTCAGGGAAGGCATTTCCCACAGTAACTAGGTTAAGCACAACTGGGCGCTCTCAGGTCGCTTCACCCATGTGGCATAGGCTGGCGAACATGGGTGCTGCTGGGTCAGGTTCTTTAGCATGAGAATCTCTCTTAAAGTGCCTCACCTTGTGGCACTTGAAGCAAGTCACCACTTGGAAGGACTTCCCTGCCATCCCTTCTCATGATGCTCCTGCCTGGACATTACCATTCCCATGTTTCCTGGGCCCTACTTCAGTCCCTTGAGAATTACCATGGCTCTTACCCTCTGGCTTAGAACCAGTCTGTGAAGAATTCTTCTCGTCCCTCTGCCATAGAACCATTCATTTCTAGCCCTTTGTGAACCCTGTAAGCGAACCCCTTTTCAGTCAACACTAAGCTTCCCTGGATCCCGCTGTATTCCAATCACACAATACACTATGACTCCAAGGCTCAAAAACAATTTGGTCTCTTCTAGTCGCAGGTTTCTGCATATACTGAGCGGGCTTCAGCACAAACTTCCTAATCAGAGCTTCCTTCACATGTGCATAGACCATCTGGTCTGCCACAGGCATCCTACCAATGACTGCCATCCTATGGTATGCGCCCCATGAAGGCAGCTGCCCTAGACTCCTCATTTAAGGCCTGCACCTTACAAGCGCCTCCAATGCTTAAACCATTCCAAAATATGATGACCTTCCACATGCACAAGATATTTTGGAACATTGGCAACAATCAAGACTGAACTGGATGTATAGTTAATTATCCCAGATTGGATTGCTGCCATCCTGAGTTTCTCTCTCTCAAGGGCCATCCTTTCCCTTTCCAGTTCTCTTCCATTATCTTTCTGGTTCTCCTCCCACTCTTTGTTTCGCCTCTCTTTCTCAATTTTTCTCCTTCCTCTCTCACAATTTCTCCTCCCTGGGCCATTCCTCCTGTGTCTCCTGCCTCCTCTCTTCCTGCACCTGTGAGCTAGACCTCTCCCTCTCAAAATGTCTGGCCTTCTCACCTCCCTCAGCTTTCTGAAGCCAACTGCAAGCTCAGAGTCTCTGTAAGACTCAACCCACTAAAGAATTGGTTTAGATGGTACCCGAGAAATCTGAGGTGGTCCACACACTTGAGGTATTCTAGAAAGTAAAGATGGTGATTGTGTTGGTGAAATTCTGAAAAGTGCATTAGCAGACAAAATTTGCACATATTGTAATGAAGGTACGGAAGCTCAGGTCTCTCTTCATGGTTTGTTTAGTACAAGCATTCCCTCCACAGTCCAAATCAGATCTGACAATCTTCAGCCTGAGGACATAGAATCCCCTTACATTCTACATTCTATAAGTGATGCAATGCAATTCCAATACTACACATATCTAGGACAGATCTGTGCTAGGATGATCCTAGAGCCCGAACCCATAGAGCTCTCTTCCTGAGTTCCTACCATGATTTTCCAACACCCCAAAGTCAACCCCCAGCCTCATCCCTTGAACCAAGTATCTCAAACTGGTCCCCAATGAAATAAGCAAGGACCTCCTTGTCCCTACTCCTGGAATCCTCCACCCTCTGTCCCTAAATAAATACTTCATATGATCTACAGTCATGGTGCTGTGGTCAATTCCCAACCCTGTGTTTTCTATCGTCTATGCATGTAGCCTTTGCGTGTAGAAAAAACTGGACTTATTGTACTACTTGCACAATCTGGAAATGGCCAATGTAACAACTGTATCCAGGCTCCAAAATGTTCGGTGATCCCATTACTTGCCAGCAAATGTCAGAACCCCTTTTATTCGCAGGGCAAGAATGGGCTACTGGGCCCAACCATGGGGGTTGAGGCCTTTTACTCTAGATGTATTGGGGCCGGCCTACTATGGAGTCTAAGCAAAAGGTCCAAGTACCATTTCAGCACTTAGCACTTAGTGGTAAACGTGTTCGAGCAGTCTAAGGATCCCTCAGGGGGTGTGAGGCAATGGAACGAGTGGATACAGGTTAGTGCTCAAGATCAAGATCAAGAGCTCAGAATTCTAAACACGCAGAGCAGCAATTCAATGTTCAGCCAAAAACTCACTTTTGTGAAAGAAGAGAAGTTTTTCATTTCTGCCGTCTACCCACACAATGCAAAAATAGGACATTCACAAACACAATTCCCCTTGAGGTCAGGGCTCTGTTTCAATGGCAATTCCCTGTCCCACTCCCTACTCATGTTAGTGATAGTAGTTATTCCTCCCTCATTCACTGTTGCACGCATCAACGGAATGACTTATTAGCAGTCAGCATCTCAAAAGTCCACTAACTCAATTTCAAGTTAAGTGTTTTAGCACCGCAGCGCTCTCAGCCACAAGATAACCTGGTACCTGTATCCTCAAATAAGTCTTAAATGCACCAGTGGAAGTGAACCATGCAACGTCCTGTGGTGCTCCCGCCTGCAGGTGCTCGCAGCAGCTCCAGTCCCGATAAGGTGAGTCGGCTGCACATGGATTCAGTGGCTGAACTTTACAGGGGGAGGCGCACTCTCTTCCTCATGGTTGCACTTTGGCAATGATTCCTGCACTCTTCCTGCACTCCTCCAGCAAGGTGCCTCCACACTCCCAATTTTTTTTTGGGTGGGTGGGGGGGTAGATTTTGACACTCCAGTCCTCAATCCCAAACTTAGGTGAAGATGCTCCCACGGCATCCTCAATCGCTCAATGGGGTTGGACTAGTCGCATTCCTCGTTGCTCCCAGGGACCTAGAGGTCCACGGCTCGCAGACTAGGTTTATAGCCTATTCGATGCAGCACCAGTATTACAGACGAAATAGTCGCCAACGGCTATTTTGGGGAATTCGTTTTCATAATTTTATTTCAACAATTGGTTTCTTTGGGAAAACCTTGAGGGATTCCTCACGTATTCACACTTGCTAATTCAGAATTTTGTCTACTTTTCATTAAGTTATAGCTTTCCAGGATCACCCATAGGTTTCACAACCGTTTCCACCACAAACTACAACCATACAAATTAGGGAGGGGAAAAAACTACCTCTTAAAAAAAAAAAAATGAAAAACTGGAGGAAATAAATGTGTGTGGTCCTTAAAGAAGGGAAGACTGTCATCCAAGCACAGTAACCTTTTGTTGGTGTCATTTTTAGAAAAAGAAATACGCTTTCCGGCACAGCACTTTTTTCTCAAAGTTTCGCAAAACAAATCCCATAATATTAGTCATATTTTGACTATACTATCTGTTCCCATTAGGAAAATCCACAAACCCCAGCTATCTTAAGTAGGTTTAAAAAAAAAAAAAAAAAAAAAAGGATGCATATTTGGGCTAAATATCTTTGTGGAAAACAGTTGTGTAGGCCTAATCGCAAAGTGCCCCCCCAAAAAAATTATCAGCACTGGGGTGGAAAAGACGCAGCAGTTAATAGGAGTAACTTATTTACTTTTAAGCATGATCTCTCCTAGATTCACAAGCTCTGCATACATTCAAAAGTGGTTTCAAATCTCAAAGGAAGGTAAAAGTTAAGTGTGAGTAAAATCTTCCCATCCAATGTATTAAAACAAGTATGCTTTGCACTATCGGTCTTGTTACTGCTCCCGTTGATATTTATTTGGAAGATCATGCTTTGTATCACAAAGAAACTCCTCAGTCTTCCATAGTGGCTTTGTCTCTTACGTGGTGAATGTGTGGTATTTTGGCTCAGCTTTGTATATGAGCCCAAAGGGTTGTCTGGTGAACAAGAGCTAGTCATAGGTTAAGGCTGCACATGGGAGTCGGTGCTGATCTGGCAGACAAATTCACCTGTCACCTTCTGAAAATCTTTTTAGGACTTATTTTGCAAAGCGGTTCTTTCCAATCGTTCACATACTATATGCAACTATTGCTGACAGTGGTACCCATTTTGAAGCATAAAATAGTTTAAAATCCCTTAAGCAAATACAGTACTTGATTTTTGTAGTGTCTCCTGTTACATTATCTAGAAGGTTTTTCTCTATACTGTACCATACAAATATGTTATGCAGATTTGCAAAGCGCACTATCACTCAGGAGAGTATCCTGGCACTGAGCAGGTGATTCTCTAGCTAAATCTAGGGTCTAATGGGAATATTTGAGAAGCCATGTCTTCAGCTTCTTGCTAAATTCAACAAATTACAAGGAGGCTCTCCTGTGTAGAGGCAGGTCACCTGATGCCTTAGGAGACATGTAGGAGAAGGCTTGACTGCTGAATCAAGGTTTTACATATGCGTGAGATGTGTGCATATAAGAGTCCGGACAAACTGAGGTGTCCGGAAGGTTTGTGAAAGTGGATGTGATTGTTGAGGTATGGTGGGCTGGAGTTATAGAGTGTCTTGGAAGTGAGGGAGCCAGTGGAGCTCCTTGAGGTGTGGTGTGATGAGAGTGTGGCATAGGAGGCTGACTGCAATTCTGGCCACTGAGTTCTGAATGGTCTTCAGCCTACTTGTGAGATTTTTTGTTTATTCAAACAGGGGGTGTTCCCATAATCTAGCTCCCTGATGACCAGGACGTGTGTGATGGTTTTCTGATTACTGACTAGGAGCTATTTGAAAATCTTCCTCTCCATGTTCACGGTATGGAAGCATGGGGTGATGATGGCTTTGACTTGGGAGGTCTTGTTGAGTTTGCTGTGGATGAGGATACTGTGGTTCCTGGGGTGGGTGGTGGATGTGTGTATCTGTCCTAGCTCTGTTATCCACCAGCATGAGTCCCAGAGTGAAGTGCAGGTCCCAAAAACCTCTATTTCAGTCTTGTCAGTGTTCAGCTTCAGATAGAAGGTATTCATCCAGTAAGCGATTTTAGGCAGGCAGACAGGCAGGCAGGCACTGAACTTGATTCATGTACTGGGGGTCTTTGCCAGTGAGGGAGAAAATTGGCTGTGTGTAGTCAGTTTAGGACAGGATGCTGTGAGAGTGGATGGGCTAGAGGGATCATGTATGATTTGAAGAGGGTCAGGCTCAGGGAGGATCCTTGCCGAACTCAGTAGATGAAGTTGCAGGCAATCTGGAGGTGTCAGGCTAACTGACAAGAGTCCTTCCAGTCCAGAAGGAGCAGAACCAACACAGTGCATGTCCTTGGATACTGGTGTTGTGTAGGCGATGGAGGAGGATGGGGTAAAGACCATGTCAAACACTGCAAAGAAGTCCAAACGCATGTGGGCTGCAGTGTCGTCTCTGCCCAAAGTCATGAGATGTCATCCATGGTGGTGAGGAGGGCAGTTTCCATGCTGTGGTTGGGTCTGAAACCACACTGAGTAGTGCTGAGGAGTGCGGTGCCTGTTGCTGATTTTCTCTAAGAATCTGGCCAAGAAAGGCAGACGGAGATCTCTCTGTTGGAGGCAACCGTTGAAGGGTCAGCAGACAGTTTCTTCAGAAGTGGGAGGACAGCTGTGTGATTCCCTGCAGCTGGGAAGTTTGCGGAAGAGGTGGTGGCATCCAGAATGGTTGTGAGCATGGTATAATGGATTCTAGCCCTTTGGAGTAGGTAAGGTGAGGGAGGGGTAAGATGGGGCCCCCAGGTAGATGGACTACACGGTTGTGGCGGTTTCTTTTGGTGTGATGATTGGTCATGTGGTTAGCATTGGTTCTTTGGCTCAATCAGGAGCCATTTGGTAAGGTCTGTCGGGTCCAATTGCAGGTTGAAGTAGCTGTAAATGGCAGTGACTTTGTTGTAGATGTCATGCAAGGGAGAGATCGAGTTGGAGGTGGCCGCTGATGAAGTGATATCCTTCACAATGATAACCATTTCTTTTCTACTGTTGATACAGGCAGCGATGTGGTCTGCCAGAGCAGCACATTTGGTGGTTGGGGTCATTTGGTGGTAGGGCAGATTTGAACGTGCTCCTGCCTGTATTGTCCGTGCTCATTCTCTATTTGCGCTCCAGGTGTTTGCGTTGCCATTTCATCAGACTGAATTCCTCCATGTAGCAACTGGCCTGACTGAGGTCTAGCTATCATTGTATTACTGTGGTTGGAAGGGGGGGTGAGGAACTATGGAGTAAGTGTCATAGGTGAACCAATTGTTAAGGTTTGGGGGAGTATGTTGCTGTTTTGGGTCAGTTGGTGTTGGGAGCAGCGCTCCCCTACATGTCACTGTTGCTACACTAGTTTTGGTAAGCTAGTGTGGTGATGGTGCATGTGCCCTGGACTGAGAGAGGGATGCTGAACTTGATGAGGGAATGGTCTGTCCAGTAAACAGACGTGGGCTATTTGACTCCAATGTTGTCAAATAGGTTAAAATAGGGCCCAGGAGGTGTTCGGCAACGTTTACGTGAGCAGGTCCCTCTACTTGTTGGCGGGGTCTAGGTTTCCAAGGTTTTTGATGAGTGCTTTTGAATCGAGGTTGACTTGGACTTCCAGGTGAGTCTCCAAGTAGGATGCAACTGTTAGTGTCAAAGGTGAATGGTGCAACACAATCAATGATTGTGAAGTTGGTGTGTGGTTAAGGTGGTCTGCAGAAGAGAGTGCCACTTGGGGTGAAGCTGGCTGTGATGTGGAGCTTGAACAACAGCTTTTTGAAGTTGGAGGATGACATGTCCATGAAGGTGGTGCAGCTGATGGCGTTCATGTGATTGATGGCGATTCTGCCTCCGGGATTGTGAAGTCTCTCCTGCCTGGCGATCTTGCAGCTGGGAAGATGGCTGTGGATGTCAAGTGCCGATGTGGGATTCAGCCAGGTTTCTAAGAGATAAAGTAGGTCAGGCTTGTTGTCCTGCAGCAGGTCCCATATCTTTGTGGCATGTTTACTGAGTGAGTGGGTATGAGGAGCATGCGAGTGCTGTGTATTGTGAGGATTGTTGAAGGACTTCGCAAGCGTGGCAGAGTGGGGCTGTTGGGTGCAATTGGTGAGGGTGTGGTGAGTGTTGGATGTGGGTAAGTGCATGAAAACCTGCAGAAGACACAAGAGAACGCTCCCTCTGTGTTGCGTGGTGCAGGGAGGCAGCAGTATAGGGATCGGCTGTTAGGGTTGAGGGTATGGAGAGTCGCAGCAGGAGGAAGGATGACCACGGCTCATGGTGCTGGGCACGGTCCAGGAGCAGATGGGCTTACCATCAATGCGTCAACTGCGCATCTGCACTGCAGTGGCCATTAAGTAGGTCCTGGGGATGGGAAGCAGTTGGAAGTCATGTCACTTCCTGTGCTGATAGACAAAGAGAAACCCAGTGATGTCACTTTCTGTGCAGATAGAGAATGGGAAACCCAGTGGTGTATCTTTCTGAGCAGATAGATGATGGGAAGGAGTCCTCTTGCTTTGCCTCTTCTTTTAAAGACAGTTCTGGCAGGAACCCAGTGATGTCACTTCCTATGCAGACAGATGATGGGAAAGCCAGTGATGTCACTACCTGTGCAGATGGATAATGAGAATGAGTTCTCTTGCTTGGCTTCTTTTAAATATAGTTTTCTTAGGAAACTGGTTATGTAATTTCCTGTGCAGCTGGATGATGGGAAATCAGTGATGTCTCTTCCTCTGCAGATGGATGATGCGAATGAGTCCTCTTGCTTGGCTTCTTTTAAAACAGGTTTTAGCCGACCACCAGTGTTATCACTTCATATGCAGATAGATGATAAGCAATTCAGCTACGACACATCCTGTGCAGATGGATGAGGGGCAAATGTAGTGATGTCACTTCCTGGGCAGATGGATGATGGGAAATTCAGCAATTTGAAATGCATCAAAACTGCGTGGCTCATATGGAACCTGGTAAAGGGTATTAGAGGAAAGCAGGATGCCTTCATTCCTAACATCTTCATAATAGCTTTTAGTCTCTTGTGCTATCCAGAAAACGTGAACTTGCTCCCTCAATGTAGAACCAATCTTAGAACTGGGGAAAGCTCTGGCTTCAAGGAGTCCAATTCCGCCCACAAGAAACTCTTGTGTTGTGATCCGTTGATCTATAATATCTCGGATAATGAGACCCCTAATGCCATCTAGACATTTACCTCTTACTGCTTTCACAGCATAATAAAGTGCCCGAATGTATTGTTAATTAGCTCTGATTTAACAATACGGAACCTGACGCTCCTACAATTATGTTTTCTTTAAGGCATTAAATAAAAATGTATTCCGGTATCCCACCAAAAAGCAAACAACAATAATAAACTATCTATTTACTATTAACAATAAAGAAAATGTCATAATGGAAAAATTTAGAACTTTTTCAAGTTTAAAAAAAATTGAAGCGGTTTAAGAAACACAATGTTGCCACCAATAATTTCTATTCCCTTCTATGCTTGTGCTCGTGTCTCTATGCCCCATTCCCTATCGGGCGCTCTGCGTGTGCGGTATGAGAACAAAAAATACACAGACTCATTAATGCACAGAAAATCCACAACAGATTCACAGTACTGCCTCTATTTGTAGCCAGTGGCCCTGTGCTTAACAATATAATATAATAATGAGTACATCAAGTTACCAAAGAACCCTGAAATTGTATAATCTAGGCACTGTTGATCACACTTAACAACAAAGTTCTGAAGACATCGCTTTTCATCAATGTCAGAGAGATAACATCATGATGCCAAAAGTGGTGCACGGAAAAAAGGAAGACAAAGTGCTCACTTACTGGAGAACGGTTCTGAGGCTGGTTGCTCATTGTCTGAGGCGCTTGTGGGTAAACAAGTGTGGCCGCATTCTGTCCTGAGCCATAGGGAGACTGGGGGAGAAGTTTGAGAAAGAAGAAATGATGACTAACCAGATAACTAGTGAATAACAGACTCTACAACAGCAACAAACGCGTACGGAGCAGCACAACAGGCGAGAAAATCAATCGGCTACTGACTATGCAGTGCTTTCGAGGCTGTAATCAATTACCATGATTTTTACTAGACCATTAATAAATTACATCAATGTAGCATCCAGACAATAACTAAAAAAAAAGACTATATTTTTGTTCACTCTCACACTTATTTATGATTTCATTATGTGCAAGCAAGTCTTTAACAAGAAAACGCACAACGTTATTCATTTGAAATTACAGACTAAAGGCAAACCATTATAAACCATTTACATGTGAATCAACTCCTAAGGCTAATGTTTGAGTCCGGGAAAGAGGACTCAGTATCCTGCTGAGTTTGACGCCCTTCATAACAATGCAGTATCCAACTGTAAACCAGACACACAAATGTCAAAAAAAAAAAAAGCAAGCACTGGCAAAGCCAACAGGTCATGCCTATGCAACGTTATCAGCTTTGCCCTCTTTTTTAAGGGGCGAGAGCACAGCGCTTTATCCCCTGTTGTAATCTCTCTTTGGGCTTCTTAACCATGCCCATGTCACTTCAGTCACTTTCACTGGTTTGTGGGCTTGCCTTTTAAAAGCTGCTTGTATTCATTAATGAAAGGCATGCCTACGTCATGCCTTTTCCGGTGTTTAGCCCTCCTCAAGCGCACTGACCAACAACTGGAAAACATACGAGGCTCGAAGTTTTCCGTCTGGTTTCTGGACTACTTTTTCTCTTTATTGCGCAGCGCGACCTCGGCTGGGCAGTAGTCGAGAGCTTTGCATGACATCAATCTGTTACATAGGCAATTGCACTTTTGACTGATACATAGATAATTTCACATTTGCTGGTTACATGGATAACTGCACTTTTGCCGATAGGTTTCACTGCAAACAAACTTTTATTTCGCTTTGTGTGTCTGCTATGCACTGATGGCGGCCATCGGCTCGCTTATGTGTGCTGTTCAGTTTATATGGCAAAAAAAAAGTCCTGTTAGTTATGTGAAACTGTTTTAATTTTCATTTTCAATGTATGTGGCAAGAAAAGTCAGGTTAGGAGTTTACAATGCTAATAGCTCTTACTAGAGCAAACTAGAGACCCATTGCATTGCAAATGCTGTTTTTTTTTATTTTTATTTTTTAGCTATGTTGTACTGCAGCTTGGGGCCAGGGCAAGCCAACACAGACAACTTAAGAGAGGGAAGGAGAGTGGGAGCAAGCCATCCAAGACAACTAATGGATGGCGGATGGGGCAAACCAATAGGAACAACTAACAGAAGGGCAGGGGCACACTAACACTGACAACTGAGGGAGGGGACAAACAAGCACAGACAACGAACGGAGAAATGGTTGAGGCAAGCCAACGTTCACAGTGAACAGAAGAAGGAATGGCAGGGGCCAGTCAATAAGAGCAATTTACAGAGGGATTGGGCAAGGCATCACAAAATGAAAGGAGAGCGCGCGGATGGGGGCACACCGACAGGGGAAAACACGGAGGGACATAATTGAATGCATTGCACTAGCCTTCTCTTTATAGCTCCCTTGCATACTTGGTGGACCATGATTTCGACCAGAAGGAACAGCTCAGTCTTCCTTAGTGGCTTTGCCTCTGTTATGTAGCACATAATATCGATTATTGCATCTCGGTAGAAGAACACGAAGTAGCCAGCTGAAAAAGATGCACTAGGGTAGAGTGCTTAAACTCAAAGAAAAAAGTAGCGCCTAAAAAAATGAGTAGTAAAAGGGTGTAAGTAATGCATCCATGCTCTAAGATAGGGACAAACACCCAAACAGGAAGGAAGCCTAGTGTAGCTGAACAATAAGCAAGCAAACAACAGTGACATAGGCGGCAACCACTAATAAGCAATGGGCTGTCTCTCAGCCCACTGACAGAAAGCAAAAGGGCTCAAGATACTGAATGCGCTGTCTAGGCAAAACCTAAAAAGGGGCACTTGCCTTTAGAAGCTTATTTTAGAGTAGTACGAGGCTGTAACACAAACTGATGACAAACTCTGCAAGTTCTGATTGGCTAATTGACCCAATATGATGGTAGTTCAGTCCTTCTGATTAGAAGAACAGAAAAAGCTGTACAAATTCCAACAGAAACTCCCTTTTTCCTAGGTCTCACATCAAATCGCATGTTTTCCGAAGTACCCAAATACTCAAAACTCTTTGGGGAATATCTAGTGAACTCTAGTTCAGATCATTGTATTGAGATGTAGCATTTATTTAGCGCTTCATACTTCCAACAGAATCTTAAGCATCCTGACCTGCATTGGGTTACTGGGGGACCTTTATGATGGATAGTGAAAGAAGGACTGATTATAGTTACACCAATGTCAAAGGCACTGGGTGTGCAGCACTATATTTGGAAGTGTGCTCCAAACGTACTGCAGCAGTATCACTGTGCACGAAATGCTGAGGAATAGTTGTGCATCTGCCATTTCATTTAGGAGCTGAGTAGTTCAGTGCAGAGAAACAGATAGGTAATAATGTTTTCATGAATTCAAATGCTTGCTAATTATTCTTATTCAAATAAGGAGACGAGTTCCATTCTTTGCCATTTTAACTAGAAGGAACTTTTGCCAGTGAGATTATTTAAAGAAGGGATGGTCAAGTGAGGAAGCAAGCTAGGTGAAACCGCTTTGGTGTGAGAGCACTATGAAGTCTGTGCTGCTGAACCTGAAAGAAAGTAGAGAGGTCCAGTGCTAATGATGGCATGATTGGCCATACACTAGCAGCTAGCATAGTGATATTTAAGGGGGTGCAAAATGTGACCCTTGACATTAAGGTTAACATGGTAAAGCTTCAGAAGCTTGCCACCTTGCAAACCCAGCCCCAAGAAGCCTGAACGATGCTGGACCCTGAAGTGAAGCGTGGGAGACAGAGTGGTGACCCTCATTAGGTGCCTTTAAGCTAGCCAGACCTGTGAAGGTCAGAGTGTAGATTAGTCATCCTGAAAGAAAGTCATTTCCAACTAAAGGAAACCATTAGATTTGCTGTAACTGGAGACCAGAATCAACTAGACCTGCCCTGGACTATGGCTGGACCCCGTTAGAGATGGACCCCTGAGCCCAAAGACAACAGCTCAAGCCCAAGCCCAAGGATGAGGAGGTTGCCAAAAGAAGCCCCACTGCACCAATTCAGCATCCTGTATCCCTTGCATCAGGACCATTCCATTGTCTTCAATGGCGGTCCTGCCTAAGGATTTGTGAATGGATTGTAAACTGTTAAAATTGACAGGTAACTGTGCCCGTGGACTTGTTTGGTCCCTGTGACTGACTCCCTTTTGGAGCTGGCAACCTCAAGAATGCCGACATAGCTGCTTTCAACTTGCTTGTAGTGGCTAATCCTAAAGTGTTATCACAGTTGATTACAATGATTCATTGCACATAGTAAAAAAAGAAGTGATTTATGTCTTTTAAAAATCATATCTCCGGATCCCACCTGTAGATTTTTGTTGCTCAAGTGTTTATTGAAAGTTAAAAGTATCACCTATTTTTTATGAACTTCTCAGATTTTAATTGTGTTTTCTTTTCCTTTCACCGTTTTAGTACTTCTTAGTGCTTTATATTATATATGTGTATATATATATGTGTATATATATATGTGTATATATATATATATATATATATATATATATATATATATATATATATACACACACACACACACACAAAAACAGAAATTCACATAAAAAAACAAAGGTTACAGGGACGTTATAGTTAGGGTCTGAATTTACTAGCACAAAAACGGAGAAATTCAGAAGTTATAATTAGTTATTTCAAGTAACCATAACTCAGGTCCTAATGTAACAATAACTCAAGCCCTTGCCATGCACAGTTTTTGTTCAATAATTTGACTGCTAATGTTTAATATTTTTATTGACGTTATAAAAGTTGTCATGGGTGCTGTAATATCTACAGTAATTACCAGTGCATGGCGAGGGTGCAAGTTATAGTTAAATAACAAACTTTACATTAAATAAAATATAAAACTTCACTGAAAAAAAACAAAGGTTACAGGGATTTTATAGTTAGAATGTAGAATTTAAAAAAACACAGAAATTCACTTAAAAAAACAAAGGTTACAGGGACGTTATAGTTAGGGTCTGAGTTTACTCGCACAAAACCATAGAAATTCAGCAGTTACAGGTCGGGGTTGGTCGCAGGGCCTGTCTCTGGGTGTCAGAATAGATGCAAGAGGGTGTCTCTGGGTGGGAATGGGTGTGAGGGTCTATGTGGGTCTCAGTGGGTGTGAAAGGCTGAGTGGGTGCTTGAGTCTCTGCATGGGTCTGTGAATGGGTGCGTGAGCATGTGGGAGTGCGTGCGTGGGTGTGCGTGCGTGCGTCTGAGTGAGGGCGTGAGTGGGTCTGTGAGTGAGGGCATGAGTGAGTGGGTCTGTGAAAGGGTGTATGAATGTCAGTCTTAGAGTGGGTGCGTAAGGGTCTGAGCGGGTGCGTAAGGGTCTGAGAAGGCGCATCAGGCTACGTGAGGGTCTGAAAGTGTGTGTATGACTGACTGGGTCTGTGAGTAAGTGCATTAGTGAGTGCTTCTATGAGTGAATGACAGTGTATGATTTTTTTTTTTAAATATATATATGTTTCAGTGTTATTCGTGAATTTGTCACAACGTTACATGGGGGGGACTGTGCTGAACGTCACAACTTTCACAAATATCGTGAGTGGTAAATAAAATCATTTTAAACTTACAATTTGACCCTCAAACTCCCCTATATCACACCGGATTTATACTGTCACGTAGGTTCTCATTATCCTAATGAGACTATTGGATTTGGGGAGCAAAATCTCTTGTACTGCGGATGACAGAGTCTGACCCCATACCAGGTGACACCTGTCGGCCTAATCAGGGTTTTGTTTCGCTATCTAGCAGTCTCTCATCCAAGAGCAGGGATGACTGTGCAACCAGGCGCATGACAAATGAATCCTCCAGGAAATCATGGTCACTCAGATTTCATCCATTTCTCTGTTACATTAGTCTCACATATGCAAGGAAAATCAGAGGCAGAGTATAGTTCAATAAGGTTTATTGAAGTAACTGCATCTTAGATAATAAAGCATGTATTGCAAAACCTAGGACAATGGCATGACAGGATTACAAATTGTGACAAGGAGAGTAAAACACAAAAATAACGCTACCATATTGTCACTACGGTTTTTTAGAATAGTTCCTACCTACTCTATGTTAGAGCACTGCATGTTAAGCTCTAATTCTGCCCTTCAGGTTCCCTTGGGGTGACATCATCCCTCATACCTTTGCAGTAGCTGCAGCAAAGCATAAACATACAGTCGTGGTCATCTGGCTGGAATCTCCCTCTAACATACATGCGTCAAAGTAGTGTTTTTATAATAAAACAGCTGATGTTCCAAGAAAAGATCCCCACACAAGAGTGTGTATGTTTCTGTGAACATTAGATATAAAGCGTACCACTTTTGCCGGCAACCTATCTTACTGCAGCCTTGAGAAAAGCACAGAGTGAAAGAAATGTCTTGTTTAAGAACACAGTGCTGGCCTAGCCGAAGAACAGCTAGATAGAGAAAATAAAACAAGACCGCAAATGTGGCTATTGTTAAAATAATATGAATAAAACATATCTAGGTTAAAGTGCACAGTTGCAGGCCAAATTTGCTAAAATAACTCGTCTAAAATTATAGCTAAAATGGCTACACAACAATACCAAATAACGCACAATCTGTGGAACAAAATGTAGCTTTCTGCCAAATTTGGTGTAATTCTATCCATCGGTTCGGGCTGTAGTCATGTTCAAAACTCCTATGGGAATTAACAAGGGAAACACGCTTTTGCTTTTTCCTATGGAAACATGGTCCTAACTGTAACTACCCACTGGTGACAAGCCCATGCCCCTGCTCCTTCATTACAATTTGTGTAGCCGATTTTCTGCCACTGCCATTCCCACCTGCCCTGAACAGTTAGTTTGCTGCTTCCTCCACCTCCTTGCTACCCTCTGTTGTCAGAATCCATGCACCAGTCCCTTCCTTCCTGCTCTACTTGATCCGATGTGCTGCCACTGCCCTACATTTAGCTTGATGTCACTGTCCACTACTACTGCCCTCCATTGCCCAATTCTATGCCCCATAATTGCTCTCCTGCTTAGCCTCTGTGCTTAGCTTGCTGCCCTTATCCTCCATCCCCCTGCCATCGAATATTTGTGCGCATGTCACTGCTCCCTTCTTTTAACTCACAATGTTCCATAGACCTGCCACTGCCCATCCTATCTACTCAGTGTTCTGCTGAACTGCCACTGCCCCTCCTGTCTGCCTAGCATGGTCAGATGGCTGCCGCCTGTCCCTGCCACCTTCACCCCGCCTGCCCAAGTTCCACATCTTTATCACCCCCTCCTGTCTTCCATGGTCCATTCTGCTGCCACTCCCTTCTGCCTCCATGCTCTGTTGTGCTGGAACTGCTCCTCCTGCCTGTCCTGCGTGGTCTGTTGTGAAGCTCATTCCCATGCACTCTCTTGTCTGTGTCTAGCCACTATCCTCCCTTCCGTCCTCCATGGCCCCTTGTGCATGCACCTACCCTCTCCCTCTTGCCCACCATGGCAGTTGTGCTGACACTAACCCTCCAGCTTGCCATGCATGGTCTTCTGTGCTGCGAGAGTCCCTCCCACCTGCTCCTGTTGGAAGCTTGCTGCCCCTGACCACCTCCCACCTTCCCTCCATTGTCTGTGCTTATGTTATTACAGTCTCACTGTTGCTCTCCAAGGTGTGTTGTGCTTGCAGTGCCCATCCTGCCTGCACCCATGGTCAGCTTGCTGCACCTGCCCCCTTGAACCCCTGCCTGACATTTTCCATGTGCAGGCCCCTATCCCCTCCCTCCTTCCTTACTTGTCTGGTCCACTGTCATGCCACAGCCCCCTCCCTCCTGCCCTTCATGGTGGGTATGCTGCAACTGTCCCTCCTGTCTGTCCGGTATAGTCAGCTTGCTGCCCTTGCCTCTTTCCCCTCTGCTCTGTTGCCCATGTGCATGGCCGGGTCCCCTGCCTGGTGCTTTCCATGGTCCATTGTACTGCACTACCTCCCCGCTTGTGCTGTATGGTATAGTATGTTCTGGAACCTTGACACCTGCCCTGTAAGGTCTGTTTCGTGCCCCTGCCCATCTCCCTCCTGCCCTCCGTTCTCCAAGTTCACACCCATACCCCATTATTCCTGTCCTCCATGATACAAACTACATACTTGCCAACATTTTGCACTTGGTAAAAGAAATATTTTGGGGAAAAAACAGAGGAAATGATTTTCTCCACTGACTTACACTGAAATGGAGGAGATTTTGGGCAGGAGACTAATAAAATAAAGCCTTTTTGGGCTTAAAAGCATAGTAAGTCTACTGCCTGAATCTGGTCTGTTGGCATGTATGGCTGTACTGCCACTGCCTCTTCCTTCTGCCCTGCATAGCCTGCTATATTGCCACAATCTCTCTTGCCTGACCTGCATGGTTGGTTGGTTTGATGCCCCTGTCCCCCTTTACCCTGCCTTCCATGGCCCGTCGCAGTTACTGCCCCTCCCACCTGCTCAGCGTGGTCAACTTGTCCCCTCAGCACTCTACTCTCTGCCCCTAACATCTGCCTCCACATAGTATTCTAATGAACAACTAGATTGCCAACATTCTATATTTATTACAAAAGTGTGGCACACCTGACATCTTGATGCAATCAAAACTAATACATAAAGCATTTTCTTTAGAAATTATGAAAATGAGAGGGTCTTATTACCATAGAAATTATGGCGTGTGCTCTAAAAAACTAAAATGAGGACTTATTTTCTGAGTTCTCAAATAGCAACAAGGCAATTTAAAATTATTTGCCATCTTTATGTTTTTTATCTTTTTGATCACTTGATTATATGTTACACCTAGGGAAGAGGATGTGGCGTTACAGCCACAGCTTCAGACTATGCAACTGGGGAACTAGGTTTGAGTTTTGGCATCATCTCGACATCCTGTGATTCTGGTCAGATCACGTAATTTCCCCATGCCTAAAACCAAAAGGAACGTGTCCTTGTGTAATGTAACTGATGCTTAGGTAAAGCACTCCAATACCTTCAGGTCAAGTCTGCGCTATATAAAACTGTAAAAACTCAAAAAATTAAAGTGTTTTGCACACTTCTGTCACTGAGCCATACTTGAGCTACATTTGAGTGATATTTGTGCACCACATGCGCTCCTTTTTCTCTGGGGGCCATCTCGAAAGAATGTGTTATGAAGCTCCCTAATTTTCTCTTTTACTGCAGTATCCTCAGTAGAAAATGCTTTCAGTTTTCCACTTTGATTCCATCAAGATGGAGTACAGATGTGCCACACTTTTAGCATGAATCCAGTGTGTTAGCATTCTAGTCCCTCAGTAGATCACTGTGGGAAAGGTGCTGTTTACCAGGGAGTTAACAGGCAGTATGCTGCTGGTGTTTGAAATGCATGTTTCAGTCTGCATTTCAGAATGTTTTAATGAAATAGAAGAGGAAGATATTTGAGAACTCCCTTAAAAACACGCCCTATTTTTCTACAGCACTAACCATAATTTCTATGACAACATGAACCATCTCATTTTGTTCCTTTCTAAATTAAATGTTTTAAGTTTTACCAGTTTAATTCAATCAAGATGGCTTCAGGTGTGCAACACTTATCAAAAATAAGTCTGTTAGCGCTCTAATTGTTCTTTAGAACACTCTGCAAACTGCAGTATACATAACACAAATCAAATCAACTGACAGGCTGCTCCTGTTTGAAGCACATGTCTCACTGAGAATGTGAAATTTAATTCTCATGTAGCTGAGAAAGATGGTGTGAATTTATAGCAAATATACTCTCATTTTAGCTTCTGGAGCACATTCCATAACCACTATGGGGAAAATAATGACCAAACAGTTTTCTCTGAAACATGATTCATGACATCCCAGCAGAAGGCTTTTTCACAGGATAAATTCACCTTAGAACACACCACGATTCCTAAAATGAGTATGGTAAAATTAACAAACGATTTATATTGTAACTAAAATCTGTTCTCACCTTTTATACATTCTCCTTTTTATGACCTGCCATTCACTACAATGCATTCCTATGAGGACCATGCCTCAGAGTCGAGTAAGTGCTGCCACAGCAAGTTGTCCATGTTCTGGCCAGACAAAAGGGGGTGGGTCTATTTGGGACCCCATCTATCCCTTTTGGGATCTGCATACTTCTGTAAAAAATGTTTATTCATTTTCAGGACACAGGGACAAAGTCCACGAGTCTTGTTATGGCTACCAAAACATTTTTCAAGTTGTCACCAACCAATCAAGATTGACTAGTCTCCTTTAAATAGGCTAATCAGAGCATATCTGAACACCAGCTGTCCGGATATCCATATTTCTTTTTCCTTTAATATCTCAAAAACAACTGAATGGATTTACACCAAGTAACAAAAAGCACGATCTTACCAGAAAGATCTAGCTTCCTGCCTTATTTGGTGTAATTCCATTAAGCGGGCTGTAGTTGTCTCTAAAGACCCAATGGGAAAATGCATGGAGGAAATGCATTTTGTGACCCCCCCCCCCCTTTTTCTAGGCCTCCACTTAACAAACCACCCCAAAACTTTCAAGACAGCAGCTGAAGAGAGTAGTGTACTAATTTTAAAAAGTTTGTGAAGATTCATCAAACGGTACCAAAATTATTGGCAAAACAAAACAGGCTTTTCCTATGGCAACTAGATCCTAACTATGACTACCTACTAGTGACTGCCAGTAGGGCTTTGGATATATATATATATATATATATATATATATATATATATATATATAAAATGTTGCTCTGTAAGCATCTGTTTGTGGCATGCAGTGCTCTGCATACTTCTGTCATCTAATGTTGGGTTCGGACGTGTATAACTTTTTTTTTTTTTTTTAAAGTCTTTTGAGTAATATAGTACTGTGACTCCTCCTATGACTGGTAATGCACATGGACATAGACTCGAACATTAGATTGTTTTCCAGCACAGTGAGTGAGAATGGAGATGGAACCCAGAAGTGATCCAACATGACCATGCATGTGAATGCGGAAATTAAAGGAAAGCATAGCTTATGCAACAGCCAAAGGCTCCCAAGGAGGCGGGCGCGCACATGTGAATCTACAGCACTATATTCCATGAACAGATGCTTACGGGGTAAGTAACATTTCAGTTTGCGGCATTTGTAGCTGTAGATACACCAGAAACAGCATTTACAACGCACACATTACCACAGATATACCTTTATCAGCAAGTAAGTGTATTTAAACTAAGTGAGTGGATGTAGAGATAGATGGAGACAGTGTGTGTGTGTATTTAATTAAAAAAAAAAATACAAAGGTTACAGGGACATTATAGTTAGGAAATAGAATTTAAAAAACACAGAAATTCACTTAAAAAAAACAAAAGTTACAGGGACAATATAGTTAGGTTCTTAATTTACACACACAAAACCAAAGAAATTCAAGTAACTATAACCCGTCGGTTTGTTGATGTGAGCGCACTGACTGGTTGGATTGGGCCAGCAGCTGGCAGCATGAAAGTCTTGCAACATGTGAATGGACCATAAAGCGGTTGGTGCCTTGACATGGCCTTATGGCTCACCATCCGAAGCCTTGGTTTCAAGATTCAGATATTCTAAGTATCTGTGCTTTGAAGCCAGCATTCCTGGAGGTGCTTAGATCAACCAGTGTAAATTGTGGATTAACTTAAAAAGAAAACAAATACGACCAGATTTATATCTGTGGCAGCAGGATGGCTCTTACTAAGAACTATTTTTCACTCATTATGGTTATCTGTGGATTTTGGGCACCTAGGCAAACCTGCACATTTCTGAAAACTAGACAACCAGGGGGGTCCATGGGTGCATGACTTTCAAGGCTCTCATCTGGTGATATTACCCAGAAGCTCTTACAAACCTCAAACTTGGGTAACAGGGAATATGCTTGGAGCCACAGGTTTCCATTGACCCAGAGTGCCAACACGCCTCCTGATAAGAACTGTATCCCAATTGTACGGCTGGCTCAAGAAAAAAACGACACGAAAGGCCCTAAATTGATGTGTTGAGGGATAAGCAATAGGAGTAGGGGTGGTATTTGGGGCCATGCTGTGGCACCACGTATGCAAACCTATGAACCATAAATATTTTGAAAACTTGACTTACGGAGTGGTATGCCTTGCGTGGATCCCAATGAGGTTTTCTTACCCTCCCATGCTCTAAAAAACCTCAAATTCAACTGAAATCACACATTTGCCTTCCTTTTCTGTGATGACCGTACCAAAAACTACAGGAATCCACAAAATTCCTAACACTCTGCATTACCCCCCTTGTGCCGATAAAAATGCTGTCCCACTTGTAAACTGGGCCTCCTAGAGGAACGGCTCAAACCAAGGTCAACGGGAGCCTCACTAGGGTACTACCACTGACCTTGGATTGATACGTTTCTTTCAAGGGCACCTGGCCTACCCACATAAGTGACGTACTATTTTTATCTGGAAACTTGGAGGACTGTCGGGTGGAATAAGGTCTGTGGCTCCATGAAGATTCCAGAACTTTCCATCACAGAAATAAGGAAAATTTGTTTTTTAGTCAAAGTCTGATGTATGCAAGGAATTCTAGGTTAAAAAAAAAAAAAAAACCTGTTCAGACCAACACAAGTTAGCCCACCCTTGGTGCCCCTAGGTGTCTAGTTTTCAAAAATGTACAGTTTGGATAGCGTTCCCTAGGTGCCGGCTGAGCTAGGGCTCAAAATCTAGAGCTTCTCAAATTGGGAAAAAGGTCAGTTTTTGGTGGAAAAATATGATGTGTCCATGTTGGGCCATTTCCAGCTGCAGGCACCAAGCCTACCCACACAAGTGTGGCACCATTTTTATTGGAAGACTTGTGGGAGCATAGACTAGTCTAACATTTGTGATTACTAATTGGATTTCACTGCATTTGTGTCTTTCAAACGTAAGCTACTGTTTAAGAAAGATCACATCTTGAAAAATAATCACTGCTGCTAAACTTCATATCTTGTGCCCGTTTCAGAAATATAGGTTTACTTGATACCCATTTTTCACTCTGGCTACTTTTCTAAGTTAACTGATCTATACTCAGTGAAAAAAACATTTTACAGTGCAGCTCAGTTGGAGGCTTTGGGTACCTTGGGTTCTTGGAGAACCTACAAACCCTATATATCCCTGCAACCAGAAGGGTCTAGTGGAAGTAATGGTATACTGCCTTTATATATCAGCCACTGTGACAAAGTTATATGGAAATCTCACAAATGGCTGTTTTTTCCTACTCATTTGCAATATTTCTTTAGTTCAACTGTTTTTTTTTCCTAGCAAAAACCTAGAGGAACTTCACATGACCCTTTGCTGAATTTAGACTTTTGTCTACTTTCAGAAATCTATAGCCTTTCTGGATCACCCATGGGTTTCACACTGGTTTCCACCACAAATTGGAAGTAAGCTGAGAGTATAAAAAATAGGAAAAATGTAATGCCCTACAAAACACATACCACCCAATCCCGGAAGTGACGTTCTTCAGGATAGAAGAAGGACTTCAGGCTCTACTATAGGACGATAGCCACCCAAGGATAGTGCTCAAGACCCTCCAATGCAAGCCAAATAATGGCAGGACTGCTCTCCAAAATGTAAGGGTACACTACTGGGTGTCCCATACAGTGGCAATCAATGATTGGACCTTCGCGCAACAGGACCATTCCACCTCCAGAATAGAGCACACACAATTCGCCATCCGGTCATTCTTCCATTACTTGAATTCTAAGAAAGGGTATTCCAAAGCTGCTCCTGACGCAGGTGGCACTGGGGGCCTGGAGGAAAGACACTCAAGATATAGGATGGAAAGGGAAAATATTGCAGGAGACTCCGCTTTGGGAGGTGGTGTGGATGTGCAAAATGAGGAAACTCAGGCAGTTTGGGTCCTGTGATCTGCTGGAAATCTGTTGGATGGGTGACCTCCTGGAAGTTGGTAGACTGATGCCCTTCTCGTCACTTCAAAGAGATTATCATATGAGCTCCAATCAACAGCTGATATATGCACAATTGCCCCACACTTGGCAAGCGGAAGGCCAGAGGGAGTTTGGTATGCCCACTTATGCCTCTCTTGAAGGCAGAATATTCCTGGAGAAGTTGAAATCGAAGGCCATCTGCCTCACTTACAAAACAGCTAATAAGAACATGGCAGACACGCTGGGCAAGCTTAGGGCCCAGGGGAAAGTGACGTGGGGGGAGATTGGGGGACTCGAAAATGTGGGCTGGAAAGCAGCCCTGATGCACCTGAGGGAGGACGCCGTAAAAAACTGCACCAAGTTTACTATGACAGATCGCCCACACCGCATGGGGAAGGCAGCATCCCCAGATTGCCTGCGCAGTGGAGTGGCTCGGGGTACGATTGGTCCACACCATGTGTAGCTGCCCAAGCATCCAAATTTACTGGTCACGATTGGTGGGAGAGCTCATTAGCAAGGTATTAGGGAACAAATTCCTCTTGAGCCTAAATATGTCTTACTGGGGGCCCGGGAGATGTAGACCTCCCTGCGATAAAGCTCCTCTTTTGTAACTTCTGGCTAGTAGTGGCCAAACGCGATATAGAATGCTGCTAGGGAGCCTCAGCAGCTCCAACTTTGGGAGAATGGAGATCGGGAATGGGCCTCTACATGGCGGCATAGAAATAGAGCATGCCCCTTAAAGTTTTTTAAGGTCTGAGAGGATTGGTTAAAGTACTATGCCATGCTATCCTGTGTCGGTGGGACAGACACCTCTTCATGATCCTCTTGTGCGTGTGTTATTGAGACGTCATTGTCTCGTATCCTACTGCAATACTCTATGACTATTATACGCCAGTCCTGGGTGGGGGGCTGCTTGTGCGAGTCATTTGTTATAGAGTAGTTTTGGGTGGGTGACTGCGCATGCACTGTTTGTGCTGTGTACAATAAAAAACAAAATATAAATATATATATATATTATATATATTTTTTTTATTTATTTTTTTTAAGGAAAAATGGGAGGCCTCTTAAAAAATGACAATACTGAGGTACAGAATTCATTTTTTTATTTTTGAATTTGTTTCTTTAAATTCAGCTCTGCGTGTTCCTGAAAGATGGGAAGAGGGTGACTTTAGTACCACAAACTACTTGTGGAAGCCATTTTAGGGGAAAACAGACACTTATCTGGAACAATTTTTCCTTTTTTGCCTTAAAAAAAAAAAAATCTAAATGTTGCTATATTTTGCATAATTTCATGGTCCCTTCCAGGGGAATACACAAACACCAAGTACCTTTAGAATCTTCAGGATGTTGAGGAAAAAAGAAGCAAATTTGCCATGGAAACCTTATGTAGAAAAAGGTTAGGTCCCTAAGCACAAACTATCCCAATTAGCCAGAAAATGAGGGAAAAAGGACAAGCAGCTAAGATATTAAACTAAAGTTGTACCTAAAACATACTTACTACATTTAATTATGATTTGTAAACTTATGTTGATTTTTTTTTTTATTTTATTTATTTTTTTTTAAGTTTCAGCTGTTGACACTTTCAGTTCAAATATACACAAGAACGGGTGAACATCAAATTCCTGTTCTAAACCATGTGACCTTCCAAACCTTACCGGTGACTGTGAGAGAAGCACTCATGAGTGACTTCATCCTTACATCTCACTAGATCTGGGTCAGTATGCCTCAGTGTGATGACTTTCCAAGCTGTGACGTTCAACTAAACGTGATATTGTCATATACTTTCTCTTTCAGCTACGATCACATTGAGGAGAACGTCCTACTGTATGGTATTTTCCATGCATGCTCCCTGAAGATTGGTATATAAGCGTTGTAGTTGCTTGAAATTCTCACTTACCGAGGAGGGGGTTAATATTGGAATTTGGTCCTAAAGACAACCGATTGCCCCTTTGGGGCAGTGAAACGGCTGAAACGTGTGGACCTCTTGATGCTGAGGACCACTGTTTTCCCCATGACATCTCACAGTTTTCAATCTTGCCTGAGACATAACCCAGTAAAGTAAATCTGTAGGGTCTACGAGGCATTTTTAACTTACTTATACAAGCCCCCTGCCCCTTTCTCATATTAGATGTGCTCTGCTTACAAACATGTACAGCCCACTCGCTCACACTAGGTGATACGAGTGAGGGTCCAATGATGAAGCAAGCCATGAGTGGTACCTGTGGGTGAAGACCCCACAAATATATTCGAAAATATCCAGTTGATATGATTAAAGTACTAATTTACCTGGGTACGTCTCTCACAATCATTGGTAATGTTTGGAAAGTCGCGCAGTCTAGAGCAGGAATTTTATTTAAGAAAGTTTGGATTCACCCTCCCTTATGTATATTTTGTCTTACAAATTAGGAAGTCCAGGGCCCCCTTAGTGAATTCTCACTCCTCCGTAAGTATTGTTGGACTGAGAGAGCGTAGTTTAAACATTACCTATTTTAGATGTGAAATGCTTATATTAACAACGCTAATATTATTCATTGAAATGTATTTTAAACGTGGAGAGTTTTTTTTCACATGCATAAACTAATGTCGACTGTAAGGAATAATTGCTTGAATTATGACTAATTGAATATATTAATACGTACGATAATTGGATTTTATTAGAATCCATAAGCCTTAAATTAGCGTGAGTCGAAAACTAGCTGTGTAGCTCTCATATTAAAGCATATTTTTCTGTTTCTCCAGTGTGCTGACTTGCAAAAGGCCATGACCCATCATTTGTTCTTTTCTTCGCTTATTGTATCATTGACTGTTATACTCTCATCCGCATGCTAGTTGCTTTAGTAAAAAATTGCACGCTTTGCAACAAATATGGACACTTTCAAGGATAATGAACCACGGAAAAGAGAACTCTTGACCCGAAGAACGTGCCAGAAAATGAAGTAACCCCGGATATGCCACCTACGAAAGACGTCAATTATGAAGACCAATCAGAAGAATGTAATTTATCGTAGAATGACAAATGCATTACTTAATGTATAATTTGATAGGTTACAGATAGTGGGGTGTAGTGACTATCCAATAGAATTTTGGGGGAATGTATTACGAAAAAGGGATAAAAACTCATGACACAAGAGACTAAGAGCATTAGGTAGGGAATGATATCGATTGCATCCAGAAACTCTGTCAGTCTATTTGGTGATTTGAGACTTAGACAAAACCATCCTCACCCATAGACTGCCCCATTACACTTTCTTCCTTATGAGGGAAGTGTCCCCTGCCATTCGACTAGATAGATTGACGGCGATCTAACTGGTGTCCTGAAGACGAAGACTGATCCTGTATGCGGACCTATTCCGAGGAGAGTAAATTATGTTGTTGCTATTGAAATTCATTTATTTGCCTTTTCTTTCTAGGTACCAACTGCTGTGTATTTTTGATTAGAGACCTTAGTTAGATGTTTTCCAAATTGATGTTCTAAATTGTTTTGCATGAAGTCCAACATGCTGATGCCAATTGTGGTTAGATGAGGCATTTCATTTTGACTGACGTGACTGACGTGGCGCTATGCTGAACTAAACATATTTGAGGTTTTAGGCGTCTAGATTTGTTCATCTTCATATTACTATCTTATGACTGTGATCTTTGCATTATTACCATATTGTGACTATGCTCTTTTGCTTCTTGGTTTTGAGATTAATACATTTGGTATTAGATTTTAATCAATAGGGAATAAAATTCACAAAACTTCAGTAAGGTGTGGTTATTCATGACTGAAAGGTCATGGTTGCGCCGAAGGTTTACTAATGTCTAAAGTGAAATATATTGTGGGGATATATGTTGACAATATTATTGATATATTGATCAGTTATCTCGTCTTACGGTGTCTCACCACTGGGCCCAAAGATTCATCGGCCTAAAACGAGTCCCGATGTGTATAAATTAACATAGAAGGACGCGTTATCAGGACATTTGCAGTAAAACATATAAGTTTTGTTCTTTTGTACCTGAAGTTCTGTTTATTTATTTTTTACTATAGAATTTCGATAATGGACTAAGTCAAAAATACAGATCTAGACCTTAAAGATAATGTTATTTTAAGTTTGCTGTACAGTTTCTTATCTGATTTTAATAGCTTACACAAAAGAGCAATATATATTAATTTGGAACTTTTTCTGTCTAGCAGAGTAACAGGCTTTTTCTATTTGTGTAGGTGTGCGCCCACAGTGACGACTTGGTGCTACCATAACACCTTTTAAGTTGGCAGTGTTTTCTATGTGTTAACTGTTGCTCTTTTGAATTTGAGTAGTTTAGTATTTCGTTTTGATTTTTTTATGGTGCTATTCCTTATTTGGTAAACGCAAATGTATGTTCTACATAGGTTTGAAAGTTTATTTCATATATTTTTATATCTTGATGCTGGTTATATTTTAGTATGTTTTTATCGATACTTATGTATTTTTTTATGGTATTTATTAAATCTATTATTAAATCTATATTTTTAACTTGATATTCAGAACGTCAATATTTTTGTCATCAATATTTCTGTGTTTTACATATTGTGCTTTAAAATTTAATAGTGTACTCTCCATTTATGCAACTATATGTTTATGGACAATATTGTGAATGCAAGCTATGGGAACATATGAATGAAAGGTCATTGAAGGGATGGAGGAAAAGACAGGGAGAAAATGTAAGTGTGTGGAGAGGCATTAAGAGGTAGAACGGTTTAAGACAGGTGGTGGGGGTATGTATGAACCAGAGGAAATAGGACTTCAAATAGAGAGGGCTGAGAGGTAAAGTTAGCAAAAGGTTTCTATGCTGTGCCAAAGAGAGAAATATATTTTGTCTGAACGTTGACACGATTGAAGGCATACCCTGCAGCATTGAGAGCTCACTCAGCTGATCAAATGTAAAGTTGTGTTACCCTGCGATCACATGCTTACATGGCAAAATTACTGTGCCCAACCACATGGGACAGCCTTCACAAACAATACAGGATTGGCATTATTCTCTGCCTATAGGTAACTCAGTTAGGAGCATTTGTGGCTCCTTATCTCCCGAATCGCCAAACCACTAAAATAAGCACCTTAATTTACAATACTATTCAATAACACATGCTTGCTTCCTTCGATATTCAAGGTTCTGTTTTCTGAACAGCCCTTTGACTTGTCTGTAAACGCACCTCATTGGTGACCTTAGCTACAGTCATGTTCATACATCATAATTAACCCTCAATGTTATATATTCCATTGTCTAAACGATTATTATATCAGTCTTTAGAATGAACTACCTGTTGTAAAGTGCTCAGACACACCATTTGTTCAGTAGCGCTAGGTTAAGAAAAACAATTAAACCTGCGAGAAACAGAATAACTTGAATACCACAATCCGATGCGTAGGCTGATCGAAAAGACCATAAAAGCTAACAGAAAAACAATATAGAAAACCTACACAGTCCACACAGAAATGTAAATGCAAGCATAAGTTTTAAGAGCAAAGTTAACACGCCTAGAGTGCTGTAATGTTATTAAGGAAAATCACTTTCGGAAAAAACATTAGGGACTGCATGCAAATACCAAAATATGGCGGAAATGACCAAATATGTTGGCCTTATAAACATCGTGGCCGGGGCCCACAGCATCATCGGCCAGAGTGGGAACTGAGTGCAGAAAAGGCTTCGAAAACCAGAATACTGCCCGTCCCTGCGGGCTAAAGTGGAAGGTCAAGTAGACCATCAGAAGCAATCACATCTTGTTTTCAACATAACACTATATGCACACCAAGTGACTATCAATGTCACAATTACCAGCTACCTAACAAAGAACTTCAATATATCGCTATTCAAAAATAGCAAATCAAATAATCCGAATATAACATCTAATATCTTTTACTAAGGATGCAAAGCTATGATTTTAAAAACCTGCACACTATGAAGAGGAATGGATCTCCCCCTCAAACCAAGGACAGACCTTCTGATTCTCGAACACCTCCAAGAGCTGAGTTTAGAAATCATACAAAATACTGGTTTATTTTTAGATTATGTACAGAGAGAGCTCTGTAATAAACACGGCGGCATGACCCTGCTGGGAAGTGTACTTCCTGAGAGTACTGAATGTGCAGTGGATAAACATGCAGAGCTTTGGACTCAATAAATCACGTCAGCAAAACACAGGGAAGGAAACGCTGAGTCACTGGTGTCCTCTTCCGGAGAAGGGGGAAGATAGAAGTGCCTTCTGCAGAGCAGACGAAAAAACACACGGGTACCAAGTACATCCGGGCCAATGATGCCAATCGACAATTCTCTGCCCCGCTCACGCCAAGTAGCCAGTAGCTACAAGAACGTCTTATCCGAAGGAAAACATAAGTAATCATGTCTAACAGGGTTACGACACGCACACAGGAAATGCATCACCTTCTGCAACTATATACACGATCTCTAGGTATAACAACAAAAACAAATGATCCGTTTTGCACAGATATGTCGCACTTTAGGAAGGCATGGGCGGGAGTTAACAGAATACATACCTAAAGTAGTACCTAGGCAACGGGTGAATGGTCTGAACCCTCAACTAATCTTCCACTGCGGCCAGTCGCCACATTGCCATTACGTGGCCTTAGTCAACCTTACAGTTATAGTTGGATGACATTCTGGGTGTACCTCCTTTTCAGTCGAGCGGAGCTTTGCTCTCAAAGTCTCTTGTTAAAAGGAGTAGGGCCTACAAAGAAACTATATGTGGCAATGCCAATATTTCCGGCTTTTAAATGAAAGTGTCTCTTCAGCCACTGATGAGTATAGGCTTTCAATGAGTCATCATATATGCAACTCTGTCACTCACTTTGGCACTCAAATATCTATTCACTCACTTGCTGCCTTATTTTGGATTGATTTACTTACACAGTTACAATAACACACACACCAACTAAACACCTTATGGAAGATATACGGATAGAAGTAAAAACAAAAATCTAAAAAAATAAAATAAAAAAAACGCGAACAGAAAATATGCCGCTGTCTAAACATAGCGGGTATATGCATGCTGCAATAACAGTCAAGGGTGGCTGCCTAGTAATGGTGTTGTAAATACTGTTTCATTGTTTTAAAATTCCGGCACAGCCACCACATTTAGCATTAATACAGCATCAGCAAATCCAATAGGTCTTGCTTGTAACACCTTTTGGCTTTGCTACATTTTGGTTGTGCTGTGCACCATTGCTGAAAAAAGATGATATGTGGTCACTGCCTCTTTGTGTAGGATTTTTTTATTTTTTTTATTTATCAATCCAAGAAGAATCAGTAGATTAAAACAAGCATTTGCAATGCAATAGGTCTCGCATTTGTGAGAGTTAGGGCTTTGGCATTGTAAATGACAATGTCTTTTACCTATGTGTTTTGGTTTGTAGTGTAGTGGATGTATGCCAGGTGCCACATCAACCCTTCCAGGCCTGTCGCTGCAGGAGAGAGGGCACAACCAGACTGCAGTCTTGGGAGTGTTTTTGTCTCATTCTTAATGACTGGCTGTGATACCCTAGAGATGCAACGCATTCTAGTGTTTAGTAATAGCACTAAACAAACCACAAAGAGGTACCTTTGTGGCATTTAACCCTGACAATGAAGGGGTGAAAAGAGAGGAGCAAAGAAAAGTGGGCAGCCATATATTTCTGTGTATTTATCTTTTAATGGAATTATTCCTCTACCTTGGCAATACCAGACTATTGAGTTTGCGCTAACCGAATTCTATTTCAAGAGGCCCAATTTACATCCAAACTCTAGATGCTTTTAGCTTTCAATCTTGAGGCCATGACGTGCTTACGTTTGGAGTCACAACTCCTTTTCCACCATTTTGGAGGAAACACCTTTCACTATCATCTTGCCTAGAACTAACCTATGTTCTTGGGTGGTGACCCTTCGAAGGTTAATCAAGAGCACGTGCTACTGCCCAGTGATAAGCTCTACTCAAGTCTGTTGATTAATGCACCCAATGCAGAGGTCTTGACAGAACGAGAATGTCACGGCTTACAATCCTGACACAGCTTTTACACCTCTTCATCTCTGCAAGGTCGATGTAAATGAATGATAGCGATTTTGTTAAGCTTTGCAGTGGTATGAAATGTCAGAACCCGTATTACCAAGTGCTATATAAAAAAAAAAAGTGTTATTCACAGACTGACCCAATACGCATCAGACATCGAACCCTATCTAAGGGAGAGGATGTGGTAAAAAGGGCCAGAGCCTGCCGACTTTGGAGCTGGTGGAACACGGTTCACGTCTCAGAACCGGCTCAACATCCTGTGAATCTGGGCAAATCGCTGAATCTTCTCTTGCTACCAAAAATGAATGTGTTCTCTTGTAATGGAGCCAGTGCTCATGTAAAGCGATGTAATACCTTTGTATCGAGTTTGGGCTATAAAAAACTGCAATACAAACAAAGTGCTCCAATACCTTTGTGTCGAGTTCACGCTAAATAAAACTGCAAAGAAATAAAACAAATAAAAATGACCCCACAAACACTGCAAAGAAACAGCAAGATGCCTGAAACCAAGGAAGACGAATAAACAACATACCGTCATAAGCAGAGCAGCGACGCAAAAGACAGAATTGTGCGCCAACACAAAGCTATCTGGCAGATCATGCAATAATCCATGTAACAGGGTCCATCTCCAAGGCGGTAACCAAACAGCCTCAAGGAAGGATAAACGTAAAGCATTTAGCAATGACATGAAGGGATTTTTGAAAGGCAGGCCCAGGGAAGAATGAAAGTGATGGGCGTGAGATAGGCATGATAAAGCCCACAGAGTAGATTACAACAAGTCACAAGCAAAGCTTGCACGCTGCTATGCTTGACCTAAAAAAAAGTAGCACTAAGCTTGTTTCATAAGTGCAGCATGAAAATAAGTTTCCAAGAGTTGAAGAGAGTAAGCACAGAAGCAAGCCAAGAGATGGTAGAGGCAGAACTCCATTGGGGGTTAAACAGAAGACTGACAAAAAAGCAGTCAAATAAGAAGCAGCCGGAGGGAAGACTGCCACAGCTTCTCCAAGCGACAGAAGAGACAGCTGTCTCAATATTGTCAAAAAGAAAAGGAAACATAATATTGCCTGAATATCTATGGTGCTTCTCTATCATTCCTTAAAAATTTTGCAATTTTAACTTTAGGTATTTTTTAGTCAGTCCAATAATAAAAGCCAAGAGACTCGACAGAAGGAAGATCTGCTTAATCTTTAAAACTACTGTCAATCTATTGAGAAACTTATGTAGCACTGAAGCAAGTTGGCTTCAAAATATAATAAACAAAGGCGTCAAAGATGGGAGAATGTAGGTGGTTGATTTTGTTTTGTTTTTTAATTCCTTGAGGTATCAGGACACAGAATACTAGCCGTTCAGTAGAGACGAATGTTTATTAATCCAGATACAGTATCCAGTAACGTCTAGTGTTGCAATTTCGTATCCCTCAATTCATGGCTAATTCACACCCAGTTCCTGAGTGCTTAAAAATTAAACATAACTGCATCGTTCTGCCACAAGCCTCTGTCTGTCTGTCTGTGCTGAGCTTGTGCCTTATGCTTTGTTTTTCTGTCTTCAGCGTCCAGCATGGAGCATCTGACATCCAGCACCTATAACTGCAGTAGCTGAATGGTGCTGTGCCCAGAGCCAAGTTGAATTGATTTCTAAAACAGGGGCTGCTGGGTCTACAGTTGACTGGTGGAGCGTGGTTACAGCTCTGTTCGTCTGTTATTTTGCATCAATTCTAACTGCTCTCTCTTGGGAGCCCGTATCCAGGCAGTGGAGCTTAGCCTGATACCATTATGTGGTGAAGGGGCTGGCCGACTTCATGGTATTGGTCGCTTGAAGTCTGCTGCAGCGTCTGAATTTGGCACCTTTGAAGCAAGTTCTGTGGAGCTGTGTCCAGTACTGTGCACCCACAGGAATAATTTGGTGCTATAGAAGTCGTTTTGACTCGATGGTCCCGGGAGGAGTGAGTCTGGTGACTGAGACAGCTGGGACTTTTATTGGTTTGATGCCCTCTTCGGCTTATGCTAAGATCATTAAATATATAGTTTCACTGTTTATGTACCTCATCTCCATTTTGAGTGTGATGGTGCTCTCTCACAGTTAAACTTTAGGCTATGTGTTAATACTCCCACTGCACTCCTGGTTATTGAGTCATTGTGACTATTCTCCACCTGGGAGTTAGAGGCTGTGTGGACGTACGGCAGGGGGTAATCCTCCGATTATCGGGAAGGTTCAACATAACAACTTAGTGCCTGCAGTGCTAGGTTTTGCGAGCCATCACTACAAATATCTAACAATCTTAAGCTAATGAGGTCTTAAAAAGTTCCCTTTGCCTCTACTGATCAGTGGGGCATATTTGCATAGGACACTTTACTGAAGTTCCTGAATGGGGACTTTTTATTTCCTTTCTCTTATTTATTTATTTAGATGGACATTTTTATTAAATCAGAGATAAGCTATCTGCATTCCACCCCACTCCACTCCACCCCCCGACCCAACATAGAAGCCTTCACCCAAGCGGGATACTCTTGTGATAAAGCTTGAGGAGGGGAGGGTAATTTCTTTTTTAAACAGATAAATGTTATTTATTACGATCACACTATAGTGAGCCACCTATATGGCTTAATGTCCTTAACAAATGTTTTATTGTTTACGTGCCACTAATTCAGTTATACTGGTACACAAATGTTAATTTTTCTCTGGTTTTTGGCAGACTTATTAATGTAATGGATGCAATGTTGATGTCATTTATCTGCCATTTTAGTCATATGAACATCCTACCATGACATGTTTGTTGTGCTTATGAACCTCTAAAATGCAATAAAGTTTGTGTAAAAAAAAAATAATAATCTGAGATAAGGTGGGAAAAAACTGTAAACTAAGAAGACGGCTGAACGGTAACCCACTCCTTTTACAGTGAGTGATGAGCGGCTATTTTCTCATTTTTTTTCAACTGGATATTTAATGGACCAAAAAGAAAAACACCTTTTACTACCAAACCATGCTCTCCGGCCTACCTGAGATGTGAAAAAAACCTGTTACCAATTAAATGTTTTTAAGAAAAAGTCTTACTAATGCAGACAAAAAGACATTGATCAGGTGGTGACAGCTCTGGCACACATCCCCGAAATCGATACACAGATCTAGTGCTAGTTCGAAAGCTCTTAGTTCTAGTTGATTAATGTGAAGTTTCATTTCTGTTGAACTCCAGTTGCCGCTGATCTGCAAATCCTGACGGTGGGCAACCCAACCATCCAGGGAAGCATCTGTCATTATGATGAAGTTAGGAATTTGTTGCAGATACGAGAGCCCCTTGGATAGTATTGACTGTATTGTTCACCAAGACCTAGCTGTCCTCTTTATCGATGTTCTCTGGATGCGATCCTCGACGGAACTGTGTGCTTGAAGGCATTGTTTGTACAGTTCTTCTTTAAGTGGGTGCATTTGTAGTCGGAAATTCTGGACAAGACTACAAGAGGAAATCAATCCCAGGAATGATTTGTAGGTCCGTACTGAAATGTACTTTCTTGTAGAGAGCCTGTGAGCTAGCTGACAAATCTTCCGCTGTCTGACCTGGGAGGGAAATGATTTGTTTTGTACTGTATCAATAACCTCCCATAAGAACTTCAGCTTTGTTGTGGGGGTGAAAATTTGATTTTGAAAGTTTATCCTGAGGCCCAGGTTTTCGAACAGCAAGAGGCAGATGGACCTGTCGGTTGCTGCTTGCTGGGGTGTTGAAACCTTAATAAACTAATCATCCAAGTACTGGAAAACCTGGATTCCTTGCTGTCTGAGAGGAGCCGCTATTGGGACCTGCATCTTGGTAAATATTCCGGGGGCTGTCTTTTGTCTTTAGTACAAATGGCAGGACTTTGAATTGTAGATGGGTTCCAGCTACCCAAAAGCAGAGATATCAGATGGTTTGGATGTATTGTGATATGGAAATATGCATCTTGAAGGTCCAGCGAAGTCATAAGATCTCCAGCATTTAAGAGGCGCATTATATCCTTAAGTGCTACCATTCAAAATGATTGTTTTAGAAGCTTGTTTAATGTTCGCAAATCCTAAATAAGACGCCACTGTCCTAATGGTTTTCTTACTAGAAAAGAACAGGAGTAGAAACCCATCCCCTTCTGAAATGGTGGAACAACATCTATTCCTCCTTTTTTAGCAAGCTATATACATCCTGGAGGAGGAGTTTTAACTGTTAAGGGGGGTGGTCTTGATGGAGGCATTTTTGGATGTTTCTGAAGGAATTCCAGGGTGAGTCCCATGGATATCACATCTAGGACCCATTTGTCCGATGCTGTTCTAGACCATTGAGGGAATTGGTGTGCAATGCGGCCTCCAATTCTGGTTGTTGGAGAGGGGAGGGTAGTCGGTACTAATGCTAGGTCATTGTTTCCTGCTTGTGTCTCTTCCACGGGCAGAAAGTGTTCCTCTTGTGGGATGTTTATATGCTTTGTGGTAGTCTATAGTGCTGTTGTACATATCAGGGTGGTTAAGATGCCTGGCCAGATTTAAATTGCTGTCTGTAGGGTTGATAGCCACCTCGAAAGGAGTACAATACTCTTCCCCTAGCTATTCGAAAGGATTGCTTCCTGTACTGTAATGTTTCCAGAGATTTTGCTCTATCTGTGTCCTCGTTGATGGACTGTAAGGCGTCATCCACGTGTTTGCCAAACAGCAACTCACCGTCGAATGGCATGCCCAGAATTTTACTTTGCATCTCTGGCCAGAACGAAGGGGACTTTATCCATTCCTGCCTGCGGAGAACTGGTGCACCTGCCAGTTGTCCAAATCCGGTTGTCAAGACATCGATTACACAATCGATTATTTCTGCTGAGGTTCTTTCCCCCTCCTTGAGAATCTTTCTAGCTTCCAGCTTGGTATCTTCTGGTAGCAGGTCTATGTACGTGGATGTAACAGCCCAATATTTCTAGAGAATTAGCTGCTCTTACCGTTGTGGCTGCCATAGTGGACAATTTTTTCCCCACTATCGTCTAGCCAACGCCCATCTCTATGATGTGGTTCTTTGAGTGACTTTGCACCACCTGTGACTCCACAGAATCTGGTTTTGGGTGTCCGATCAAACAAGTTGGGGAATCTTCAGGAGCTTTATATTTTTTCTCCAAGAGTGGTATCTGTGCAGATATTGAAGCTGGGTTTTTCATGACTTAGTCCCTCCTGCCATATAAAGACTATGATCGGGATAGCTCTCACCGACTTTTTGGCTGGCTCTTTAAAATCATAAAGAAAACAGTCTGTTTCCTTAGTAAACAGTGGGAGTTCAAAACACTTGGCCGCTCTTTTCATGAAGTTGTGGAATCTGCCTGTGTCATCTGGCGGAGAATCTACTGGCACCGCTATAGGTGGAGATGGAGTGGGAATTAGGTAATCCTCCCATTCATCTCTCTCTGTGGCCCCTTTTCCCTCTGCTATTCCTCAACTTTTCTGACATACTGATTACTGGCTACTCGCTTTATTATTTTTAGGACTCCCTCTAATGTTACATTAGCCTTTAGAACTTCGATGCTACGGCCAGAATGTGCTTTACAAATAACCCACAATACAATACAGGTGTTTGTAGTATTCACACTGGTCTAGGTGTTTCCCTCATTGGTGTTGCAAGAGCTGAGGGCGGAAACCTTCGATAATCAAGGAGCATATTTTGCAGGTCTGTTACCAGTGACAATGGATTAGAGGGAAATGTTGAGGATACTGTGGCTGATAAGGCTCTGCATACTCCATAACAAAGTAGTATTCATCCTGATACTGTTCCTCTTCACCATCCTCAAAGTCTTGGTATTTTACATGCAGCTGGGATGAATCCTAGTTACTCCAAAAGGATCTCTGTCCTCAGAGTCATCCTCATTCTAATCTTAGAGGTGTGCGGATGGGTATGGTAATACCTTGCTTGGAAAGGTATATATTGGCAAAGTGTTGCTGCAGATGACTTTCCCTTTAGTGGAATTAAATTCCATGGAGGAAATCTGATGGCTTCTGAGTTTTCCTATTCATCTGCCAGTATTTTCTTCGTCGACTGCATCGTCGGCAGTAGCGGCGTCAATGTTATCATTGGTGGTGTCATCATTGTTGATGCTGGTGTCGTCAAGGGCATCGTCGACTGGTTGCTCATCGCCAACAGGTCCCTCGTCGACTGAATTACAGTTGACAAGTACATCGTCGACACTACTGTGGACGAGGTTTGCATCATTGACGGAGATTCTTTTGTCAACGGAGAGTCAAGAAGAATGGCCGTCTGCGTCTTCTCAAAGATCTTTGCAGAAGTGATCGCCATCGACGAGAGGCGACGATGAGACACTGCTGTGACAAACGCCAACATGGCTGTCGTCGTTACTACGGAAGCGTTCGTCGACAAGGATTTTTTTTGACAGATTCTAATGGATGTTTCATTATCTTTGTCGTCGATGGTAAGGATTGTGAAACACTTTTAGGAAGTGCTTTCTTCAGAGAGGGAGTAGTAGGCTCAGAACTAACCTTTTCTAAGGCAACAATACTTTATAGAGGATGGAAGAAGGTGTTATTGCCTCTTTTCTTGCCCCTCAAAGGTGTGCTTAGATTTTTTAACAACCTCTGCAGGTGGTTCTACGGAGATGTTTTCTTTGGATGTAGGCCTCTTATGGGACTGAGAAGTCTGTGAAGAAGCATCACTATCCTCAGAAGAGTGGAACTCTCTAGTTTTGTGTTTCTGCAGCTACAGTAAAAGTCTCTGTTCTTTTAAGTTTTATCAGAAAAGGCGTGACTGATCTTACAGTCTCTCACCTTGTGTTCCGGATGGAGAAAATACATAAATTGTTTGTGTGAGTTTCTTACCAAAGGTGTCTCAAGTTCTGAAAAGTCCTTTCTTGATGAGTTGAAACATATTGTCCAGTCAAAATCTGGGGCAAGTTCAAACAGACTAATCTGGTGACAGATTACTTTGAAAAGGATACAGGCTATGGCAGTGACTGTTAATTGCCATTAGGGCCTATTGTACTTCAGCTACTGCTTTATTAAAGATAGCATGGGACTCATTACGACGACGGCGATGATTCAAGCATGTGAATCTAGGAAAGATCCAATACTGGAGAAACACCACTCCCCTGCTTCACCTACCTACACAGTTCAAAATACTTGTGTGAGGGATGTTGTGGAGGAGTCTGCTTCACATTTTATAAAGTCAGCAGAACTGTTTTCAGTTCTCCTCTTCATAGAAATTATATTGAAGGAAGGTTACTGCAACTCTTGTAATCAAGATCATTGTAACAAGGACCTAACCCCTGTTTGTCATCCTGTTTTTCTAGTATACAGAAAGCCTCAGCTTCTTTGAGTGTTTGTTATTTATTACAACTTCAACAGGATAAATCAGAATTAATCAAATCATGGAGCATGAGTAAGACCTTTTTTCATCCGATTGGTCAACATCAACCAATCTGACTGTAGGACCATTTTCAACTTCATCTATATTAGATGCTCTGTTGTTGTATAATGAACTTTAAAGAGGATTTGGGGAACATAAGCTGCTGTAAATATTAATCAGGATGACAAAAATATCAGAAGATCATGTCTGCTGAGCAATATAAACACTTGTCTCCCTGTTTTCATCCACCCGCTGATATCGGCAGAATAGAGCTCTTGCGCAGATGTTGAAATAGTGGAAAATGATTTAGGAAATAGCTCACCCATACAGGAAAACCTGATGAAGTTCATCTCCCCTTCAGATTAAGCCTATCACCCAACATCTTTAGCAAATGCATCATAAATAGGTCAATGTTAATAAGATGTTCACCAACTCAATATAGCATTTATTCTACATATCAATGGAAACCACATAAAAGTGTTTGTAAAGGAGTACCAAATACTAAGGATCATCAGGAGAGTCAAACTGTGAAAGATGCAGTTAAGAAATGGTAATAAAATCAATCTCTCTGAAGAATCCCCCATACTACAGCAGGAGATAAGTGAAATATAAATTCAAAGCAAACAGTTCAAACTATACCAAAAAAGCCAATAAGATTGAAAGTGCCAATTAAAAATGGAAACATTGCCAGTAAGTCCATGGCCCAAGATCCCTCAAAAGCAGCAAAGGATAAAGGGAGGTTTCTCAAATTTACTTTTGAAGAAAGGGTTGGAAAACAAAAAAAAGTCGAAAACATCTGCCTCTCAAACTGGTGCAAACTCCTCACTCTGTTAAAAAAAATCCACAAAATGCTGGATTTGGAAAACAATTAATGATTAAAGAGGTAACTAGTGTTTTGCTTCTCCTTTAACTAAGGATATGATTTCAAAATCTGCTGAGGAGCTAATTATAGTAGCAGCAGAGACCATAATCCCATCAATGTGGCTATTATCCCAATCCTCCCCATTTCCTAGGTCCTGGGTAGGTTGCACCCTTTTCCAGGTTCAGTGGCTGATTAGACATCCACCTGAACATGCAGGTGACCGAATAGTCTGTCATCTTCAACATATGCTAGAAGGGAAAATCTGATAATTGGTGTTAACAGTTGAGAACATTTCTAAACCTAGCAGAAGTCAATTTCATGTGCCTTGTGATCGATTTACATTTATTATTTGTGATGTTGTTGTTGCAGGTAATTAAAACCATGACAATTATGGCAAATCACAGTTCAGCATTACTTAAAACCATGACTATATTATTGAGAACACCTTAACACTACATTCCTTATTATTCACATTAGGATGGGACAATCAATCAAGCAATCAGCCTCACCAGTCTAGTCTTTCAATTTATTGAATAAGATATACAAAAAGAGACTGAAGTGACATGATGTCTACACTGATCAAAGTGCTCTGTACTGCCAAACATGGCTATCTACCAGTAGCCTGCCCTTGCAGGAAATCCAACCCCCCCCAGCCATCTCCAAGGTTATATGGCAAGTCCACTATATAATTCTTGGGGAGGGGGTGTATTTTATCATTCCAGACGCTAAGAATGATAATGTCTTTGGAGTAGCTGCCAGGTCTTTCCGGTTGTTTTTTATCACGGGGCGATTTGCACTTCTATTTGATATCATGTATAGGTTTTTGTAGGTTGTGTGAGGAAGGGGGCATTATTTTAGCCAATAGATGACATGAGTTGGCATTTCCTCCTGATGAACTCCTGGGGCCACTTGATTACAGGTCGAGACCACTGTCATTATCAAATTGGTGGAATTATCGCCAACCACGATCTTAGAAACAGACTATCTCCAGGATTTTGACAAATGTGAAGATTAATTGTAGGTCACCAGGATTACAGCACACAGTTATTGCTTCCCTGCAAGTTCGAATATTCCTGGTGTTGAAGCTGCTCTTCAAATATTATGACTGCAGCATGCACAAGCGTGGGCCAATACAAATCAGATGCAACAGATCTTCTTTAAAATTGCAGTGCCTGCACAGTGTCAAACCAGGCGTTTCCATGCTGGAATGGATGCCAAAGCTGGGATGTCCCCCATGTGTATTTGCAAAAAGGTGTGTTGAATGCGCACCAAGAACGGAATGGGCATATATGGGGAGATTGTGAGAGTATTATAATGCTTCAGTAACATCCAAGCATTGGGAGCAAATGCTGAATTTGTTTTTGTCCTCTAGCAGGGATATCAGTAGGGTGGGTCTACTGATTACCAGTCTGAATGAGACATATTGCAGAGTTGCTACCCATAAGTCAAACAGACTCAGCGACTTAACTGAGAAAAATAAATATTGATGATGTTCTGATTGCCTGATTTGCCCTGCAGACAATAAATCTTGATTTAGAGAGTCTTGATCACAGCTGATCTTAATACCAACTCTCTACCTTTGCTGCTCTTCTGGCTAGATCTTGTTTGATGAGCCCAAATTCTAAACATGGGGCCACGTTCTGAGGTAGTTCATTAACTTTAGGCAAGTTTTTAATCTGTATTTTGTCCACTGTGCCTGCATCCCAGCCCCTCACAGCTGAACTTCCATATGTGATTACTGGCAACAGCTTGGCAGTGATGACTGATAAAAGTGGTGCATTGACAGACTAGTTAGTGTTTTTTGCAAATATAATGAAGGCGTGGATAAAGCAATCCCCTTTTACTTGATATATTGTTTTTGTTCTTTAAATGTCCCTCTTGAATCTAAGTATAAACCCAAATATTTATAACTGGTAGCAGAATCAAGCTGTGTTGCCTCAAATCGAAATTTTGGGCTGCACCCCAAAGGAGTGCCAAAAGACATTATTTTAGTTTTTGTCACGTTAACCTCCAGGTGATTATTCTTAGCATAACTAGCAAGGACACTCAGGGGCTTCTGCAAGCCCACTTTAGTTTGACTAAATAGTACAATGTCATCAGTGTATAACAACAAGGAAAGGGGACCCAATTTGGGAGGTTGGTTGTTTTCCTGGTACAGGGCAGGTATGAGAGCCGCCATTGAGAGGCTGAAGAAGTGGGCCGCTAACATGCATCCCTGTTTTAGGCCTTTATACGTAGGGATCTTTCTGGACAATCTTGTGCCATCTCGTATTTTAATTTGTACCCGTGTATCTACGTATAGTAGGTGAATAGCCCAAAGCAGGGAGTCTGGGACTCCCCTTTTGAGCCATAACAATGGCCAGATCATGTGATTGAAAGCAGCTTTTAAGTTTATAAAAGTGAGGTGTAATTTGGTTTTGTCCTGTTTACATTGGTCTGCCAGGACAGCTGTGATTAGTAGGTTTGTAGCTGTTCCCACTCCCATTCTGAATCCAGTCTGGGTTTGGAGGGTAATGTTGTTACTGCTAAACCAAGCCATTAAATCCTCAAACAACAGAGATGTAAAGTACTTGGCTTCTGAGTCGCGAAGATTTGTCCAATCCCGCCTTAAAAATAAGACTTATGATCGACCGAGGCAACTTTCTAATATGTTCACACTAAGCTGAACTTCTCTAAATAATGAACAGTGTTTTTGACCAAAAATAAGTGTCTTCCTTGAAGACTGCCTGCGGCTGGCAGTTTGGACCAGGGGCAACCTCCCGACACCCCTTACACAAAATTCTCCTTACTGATGATGATAAGTATATGCTTCTGGGACGCGGATTCCCTGAGAGGTCAGGTAAGTTTGGAGAAGGTGGCAGGATGTTTTCTTGCAGCATCCACTGTACCTGGAGGCTGGTGATGTAATGCAAAGGTAGTGGCAAGGAAGAAAACACATGTTGTTTCTGGGATGTTCGAGTTGTTTAAAGTTCTTGACTCAACATGAAGCCTGTTTATAGTTTCCCAGAAATTACTTAGCATTATATGTTATTTTTGCCCAAAAGTCATCCTCCGCAGGCTGGTTATCTTCCCACAGCTGCTTTTTATCCGCTTACTTGAGTCCTTGAAGACATGACAGTAGCAGGCTGCTGAAAGGGCACTTGTTCAGTATCCTGACTAATTTCTTTAGCTCCCTTTTTAGGTGTAAACACCATGAGAAAGCTGAACTTTTTGTCTTTTCCAGAGCTGGGAGTCCTAGTGCTTTCCTGTTGTAGATGTAGAACATAGTGTTAATACCGCTGCTCCAAAGCATAACCAGGCAGCTGTGTACTGTGCCGAAGTACTGATCAAGTAAATCATTAACATTTTAGATTGTAAGGCGAGGTCAGATATGGCTTCAGTCGGCCATCACACATTTCAGATTTGTCACTGTAGTCAGACCAAGGCCTGGATGAACTTCATGCATGCACAGGGTTGATCCTATGGTTAAATGGTGACACAATAGCGGCTTGTGGTGTAATTTATCTGAAAGTGTGTGACCAGCAGGAACAGGGACAGTGAAACTATTGTATAGATGATTAGTGATCGCAAAGTCAGACCATAAGTATAGTTTGGCAGGATATCATCTGGAAATCTTCAGTTTACGACCCACTTTCTGAGAAACCCCAGTGACCTAACAAACTTCTCACCTCTGGGAACTCGTTGATTGAATTTAATGCTATCCTGCGTTGGAATGTTCCAAAATCTATTATCTTAGTTGAGTAGGTCATCGTCTTCTGACATGTACATTAAATTAGAGTTAAAGGGCCATTATAACATCCTATGCAGCATTAAGTTGCTTATAGCTTGATACTGTTGGTAATATCTTCTCTGTAGCCAGTTTCTTCTTGCCACTGTTGGGATGGACATAAACTTTGAACAGTAATACTGGGGGTCTGTTATGCGACCAGTTGCTCAACTTAATAAGCTGAAGGTCTGGGTCTAGACTGGGTAGCTCTTCTCTGATATTTAATGGACATGTGATATAGAACGGAAAGCCGCCTTTTAGTCTTCTATATTTTTTTGACTTCGTAGCGAGAATTTAATGGAAGTAGAAACCTTCTATCGGAAGATCCACCAGTGACCCGGTTTCTTGAAGCCCGATTATGTCCATCTGTGCCCAAGCCTTGAAGCTCTAATTTTGCACCAGCTATGTTCCACAACAGTAGACCTAAAACGTCTTGCTCAAATTGCTGAATCCTTCAGGAGGACTGGGGAATGTTTAAAGCTGCAGGGAGCCAATCCCAACTAAGACTGACATTGTTTCAGATCGGTACTCCTGAGCATGGGGGCTCATGGTAGTCCAGCGCTGTGCTCCTTGCACCCCCCAAGACGGATTTAGCAGCCTGTACTGCTGCACTTGACTTTAGGGACTTACCCGATTGTTCTAACAATAGACAGGGATACTTAGACAGATGAGATATTTTCAGGGAGATTCTCCAACTTTCAAACGCCAAAGTGAATGAATATATCAGATTTTAAATTTCAGTTGATTTCCAAGATGTGAGGGTTCTTCGGTTTGATAATGATTGTCCTGGAGTTCTACAGCTAATAGATCTGAGGATGTTATGCCAGTTAGTTCTGGGATCTTTTTAAACAATCTTAAAATATTTTCCACGTTAAGGGTATTGTGTATGCTCATAGTGTAATATTCTGGTTGAAATAAGAGTTTAGATTGACTACCCTTTGTTGTAACTGAAGCGCCCTCTGAAGTAGGGTAAACTGAGCACAGTAAACTTTGCACTTTAAGTACTAGGTCTGGGTGAAATGACACTTGTCCTATCGGATTGTCCTGTTGTTTTGACTTCCAAGGTTCACGCTTCCCTGGTGATAGATTTGTCACCTGGGATCTCCACTGTTTGGCAGAAATGTTTGTTCTCACCCCTTTACACTAACCAATATAGGAGTCTGATTTTCTTTATTAGCATTTGGGTCATTTGCAGTGAAATGGTACGCATTGCTTCTTAAATGACAAGAGGTGTCGTACATGTTGCTTGATCAAACATGGCGATGGACATTTGAACTAGACACAGGATTTAGGGCACTATTTGTGCACTTCCCCTCATGACCATTTTTGCTGAGCACAAAATTCCTGCTCCTGGATCAATTTCACTGACTGCATAACAGACATCTGAGTGTGAACCCTGACCTGCGCTGACTCCGCTTGTGGCTGAATCGAAAGTGATTTAGTGAAACTTCCTTCTTGGTTTTGCTCTTGTCTGGAAAGCCAGGTTTCGATTACCTCATTTTCATGCATTGTATTGCTAGGAGGCACTGGATGGTCTGGGGTCAATATCCCTTGATCACTTGTATGGCTAACCGCTGTAAATGTGCTGCATCAATATTGGATAATTTTGCTTATAATCCTTCAAGAATTGCAGGTGCTGGTGTCTTGCTTTTCATGTACGCGTTTGTTGTCTTTTACTTGGCTTAGTGGTTGGGGAGCTTGAGTTCGCCCCAGTTAGTACTGAACCCAGTATTTCGTCTTCGGGGTTAGTCTCTTCGCTGTCCCCTATATTAGTTGGGAACAACCTACACCCTGGATGAGTTCTTGTGGTAATGGGGATACACTCAAAGTCCTGACTCAGAGTTTCGATGCTAGCCTCCTCTTTGATGCCTGCTTTTTCTGTATGTCTGTTTGTCTGTATGTCTGTATGTACCCTTTGTAGTTCTTGAGTCGGACTGTTCAATCACTTATTAGATTCGTCTTTGCTCAAACCAACTCGGTCAGAATGTAAAATGACAGACAGGATTTCTGGAAGCGAGGGCAATTTAACTACAATCAGGCCACCAGAGCAATTTGCTGGAAAGGGTGTCTGATCGGCTACTGCCCTTTTGACTAAAGCTGTTAAGGACTCAAGTTTTAAATTTATGGCCAAAATCTAAGATGCCATCAGGTTCATTAGATCAATCTGCACATCAAGTTTATCCGATTGGAGGTTCAGAACCTCACTTGATGACCGCAGTGTTGTTAATATTTCCCATCATCGGGGGAAGGTTGCAATTGTTTGGCTGATTCTGATAGAGATTCTCTTTTGCTTGAAGATGGAACCAAGTGTGGCATTGTGATAGCTTGCAGTATTTTTAATGGTGGTCCGACCTCTTCACCAGATATCTGTTGGTGAGGGGGTAGCTGAAAAAGGTTTAAACTATTCAATGGGGTTGCCCTCCACAAGGAGGTTATACATGCCTTGTTCACTGATGCATTAACCTGTTCACTACTCAGTCGAGGTTGACAATGTATCCACCCGGTCGCACTTTCCTCTGAGTTGCCAGTCTGTAACAGAGTAAGTTAAAATATTTGACCACTGGAACTACCCTGAGGGTTGACTGTCTTTTAAACACATTGCCTTGATTTAAAGCACCTGGGCAAGGTCTATGTTGTTTGATATCAAAAGACACCAGAACCATGAATCGTCTCTAAGTATCCAACCCATGGACATTCACGGATGAGTCACAGCTCATAACATTAATTTACAATCGTAACATCACTTATGGTTGCCACTTTGCTTAAGGTGGAAGGAGGCCTACACTTGGGCAGTTATCTGGAGAGATTTGCCATAAGAACTTGGTCTCAGTCGATTAAGCACCCCCTTTATGGTCTCTGGCTGTAGTGTTTGCAGTAATGGTGAGTTGACTCGAAGAGTCGTTGCCTGATTTTTATCTTTTATACTGCTAGAAAATGTTTTTTTCCCCGTTTTTGAGGGGTTATTGGGCAGGGAAGCCCTTGGACGTCTGCCGGGGTGGCATATATTACAGCCAAAGGTGCTTTCAGGAAGGTAAACTTTTAGCTTCCCGAAGTATGACACTATTTTTTCCTATAGCAACGTTATTTCAAGTTGGCCTTTTAGGGGTCTAAGCTTTTTTGCGGGAGATCTTAGCCTCCTTAGGCAATGGTCGAGCTTAAGGCTTGTGGGGTAATGATTGGTGAGTTGTTCCTGATCTCATGATTTTTGTTTAATGAAGGGCTTACTTTCAGGTAAGTTAAGCACTTGGTTGCAAGAGTTGTTGTTATACTTTATGGTGTGTAGTCAATAATTCTCACGTTTGACAGACTTAACACTGATTTTACTCAAAGTGGTTACTGGTCGTTGTTGAATCTCTGCAAACAACCTTACAATTAACCTTAGCAGCACAGTGTACTAGTATGGTTGTTTCTCCCAGTTAACCTTCTGATTCATTCACAAATGAGCTTTGGTATGGGGTAACTTCAAACTTTTTCCAGGGTGCTTAACTGATGTTATCAAGACTGCATCACCACACCTCTTTCCATTTAGAGCAAATAGAGGGCCAAGAACACGCAGTTCGGACCCCATGGGGTAATAAGTCTCCACCACTCAGCAGAGTGTCGCTGTGTCACTGTGATTTATCGGTAACATGCTAAGTCTTTTGTTTAGAGATCTGGAAGTCTCCTGCGACTTTTGCTGTGTGGCCAGTGCACTGTAATGAGGTTCCTGTTGGGCCCCGTGCTGGGTGAAGGCTCTTTGAGGCAGGGTTTGGGTCGAGGTCAGAGGGGGTTTTGTGAAGGATGTGTGGCGTGGGCTTAACCTTGTCCACAAGCCGCACCCAGACCTAGTTTTTTTTTCTTTTTTTTCTTCAAATCAATTTTTATTATCAGTGCGTCTGGTTAATTAAAACCATTGCATGGATGCACAATAAAACCCATACAATCAAACAGTTGCTCTAAAAAGAAATCGATCCATAAAAATAAAACCATGGGACTTCAATAAACAGGTGTCATTGATGCTGGGAGGTTATTGGGTTTGCTCCCTAGCAGAAGGCTTGTTACAGAGTCTTCTTGTCAGCCTTTAATACATTAGCTAGGGCATGCTCCACACCCTCCAGATACCTCATCATATGGGCGATCAGTTTTTGGTTGGTGGAATTAAGACAAATTACTGTAGTGTGTCTGCATGTACGGACTCCCAGATGGACCCACATCGGTCTCAGACGCCTACAGCACTCCTCCAGGGTCCTGGGGCACAGGAGAGCATGTGGGGCACCGTTTCGGATGCTAACCCACAGAGCTGGCAAAGTCAGTCTTTTGGTGGCCGTCACCATGGACTCATGTATTCCTACCGGAAGAACCCCCCGGGCAGTAGAGCAAGTACTTCCTCGAGATACTGTAGGTTAAGATTTCACCCAGATATGGCTGGGGAGCTGGGCTGTTCTAGCTGTTTAGAGCTAGCCAGGTGTGTTGCCTTTTCCCAATGGCTGTCTTATTGAAAACAAGGGACAGAAGCTTTGTTTTTATTTTAGTTAAGGTTTTAAAAAGTTTATGGTTAACCCCTTCGTTGTCAGGCCTTTTCCCCCTCAGGTGCCAGGCCTTTTTTTGGCTATTTGTGGCAGTTCGCACTTAGGCCCTCATAACTTTTAGTCCACGTAAGCTACCCACGCCAAATCTGCGTCCTTTTTTTCCCCAAGATCCTAGAGGTACCCAGAGCTTGTGGGTTCCCCTGGAGAACAAGAAGTTAGCCAAAATACATCAAAGATTTCATTTTATTTTAATGGGGGGGGGGGAAGGGCTGCAGAACAAAGCATGTTTTTTCCCCTGAAAATGGCATCAACAAATGGTTTGAGGTGCTAAAATCACCTTCCCAGCTTTCAGGAACAAGCAGATTTGAATCAGAAAACCACATTTTCCAACACAATTTTGGCCTTTTACTGGGACATACCCCATTTATACTATTTTTTGTGCTTTCAGCCTCCTTCAAGTTAGTGGCAGAAATGAGTGTGAAACCAATGCTGGATCCCGGACAGCTAAACATTTCTGAAAAGTAGACAAAACTCTGAATTCATCAAGGGGCATTTGTGTAGATTCTTAAAGGTTTTCTTACATAAAGTACCAGCTAAAATTAAAAAAAAAATGAAATTGAGGTAAAAAAAAAAAAAGAGCCATTTCTATCCACGTTTCCTTATATAATTGTTTCCAGCTATGGCAGATTTTTGAAAGCAATATACTGTTACATCTGCTGGACTCTTTTGGTTGCGGGGATATACAGGGCTTGTAGGTTCATCAAGAACCCTAGTTACCCAGAGCCAATAAAGGAGCTCAACTTTGCAATGGGTTTTCATTGTATACCGGTTAAGCAGCAATTCATTTGGTTAAATATAAAAAGTGAAAAATAGGTATTAAGGAAACCTTTGTATTTCCAAAATGGGCACAAGATAAGGTGTTAAGCAGTGGTTATTTGCACATCTCAGAATTCCGGTGTCTCCATACTAGCATGTAAATTACAGGGCATTTCTCAAATAGACCTTTTTTTTACAAAAAAAAAAAAAATGAAGAGAAAGACAAGGGGCAATAACACTTGATCTTCTAATTCTGTGTTCTCCAAAGGCTCCAGATAAAAATGGTACCTCACTTGCGTGGGTCGGCCTAATGCCCGTGACAGAAAACGCAACATGGACAAATCCAATTTTTACATTGAAATCTGACGTGTTTTTGGGAAATTGCCTAGCTGTGGATTTTGGCATCTAGCTCAGCCGGCACCTAGGGAAACCTACCACACCTGTGCATTTTTGAAAACTAGACACCAACGGGAATCCGGGATGGGGTGACTTGTGGGGCTCTCACCAGGTTCTGTTAACCAGAATCCTTTCCAAACCTCAAAATTTGGCAAAAAAACACTTCATCACATTTCGGTGACAGAAAGTTCTGGAATTTGAGAGGATCCACACATTTCCTTGCACCCAGCATTCCCCCAAGTCTCCCGATAATAATGGTACCTCACTCGTGAGGGTATGCCTGTGCCCGCAACAGGAAATGCCCTAAAACACAACATGGACACATCACATTTTCCGAAAGAAAACAGACCTGTTTTTTGAAAAGTGCCTAGCTGTGGATTTTGGCCTCTAGCTCAGCCGGCACCTAGGAAAACCTAGAAAACCTTGATGTTTCTGAAAAGTAGACACCTAGGGCAACCCAGGTTAGGGTAACTTGGCACCCTCACCAGGTTCTGTTACCCAGAATCCTGAGCAAACCTAAAAATTTGGCCCCCCAAAAAAAAACAATAAAAAAAAAAAATCCTCACATTTCGGTGCTGCAAAGTTCTGTAATCTGAAGGGAGCCACAAACTTCCTTCGACCCAGCTTTCCTCCAGGTCTCCCGATAAAAAGGGTACCTCACTCGTGTGGGTAGGCCTAGTGCCCACAACAGGAAATGCCCCAAAACACTATGTGGACACATCAAAATTATCAAATACAAAACTACCTGTTTTTGCGGGGAGATGGCACCTACAGTTTTTGGTCCTGGGCTCAACATACACCTAGGGAAACCTACCAAACCCAAATATTTCTGAAAACTAGACACCTGAGGGAGTCCAGGGAGGTGTGACTTGCTACATGGATCCCCAAGTGTTTTCTTACCCAGAATCCTCAGCAAACCACAAATTTACCTTAAAAAAAAAAAAAAAAAAAAAATTCCCACATTTCTGTGTGGGATCACCACACAGGCACAAATTTTCTAACACCAAACATTCCCCTCAGTCTCCCGGTAAAAATGGTACCCCACTTGTGTAGGTAGGCTAAGTGCCTGTGACAGGGAAGAGCCAAAAATATGTTGAAAATTAGGGGAAACCCAAACGGGCACAAAAGGGCAGCTTGAAAAAAAAAACATTTTTGGCTGACAAGTGCAGCAAAATGTTTATCAGTATAGAAGCGACAAGGCTGGGTGATAGGGATTTTGTGGATTCCAGCAGATTCCAGAAGGTTCCATCACAAAAATGTGGGGAAAATGTGTGATTTCAAGCAAAGTTGGAGGTTTGCAGGGCACTGTGGGTAAGAAAACGGTGTGGGGTGCATGTGAAACACACCACCCTGGACTCACCCAGATGTTTGGTTTTCAGATGTATCTGGGTCTCGTAGATTTTTCAACATGGCAGCGTCCCAAAGTCCAAAAAGTGCAGCCCTCACCATTCCAAGTGGGACGATTTTGAGAGTTAGCCAAGCTCTCATGGCCCAAATGTAAAACCAAAACACAAAATAATCAAATGTCCTCTTGCTTGCCGTGGGATAAGATGTTTTAGTGTGCGGAGGGAGAGCTGAAAGACTGTTACCCCCTTCAGGTGGGGTGGGGCATATGCCCATACTGGTTGGTAGCCACCACCCCACTTTTTTGTTTTAGTTCCTTGGCATCTAGTAGGCTTTCTGCAGCCCCCCAAAGACCTCCCCCACCCCCTGGGGAGTGGATTGGGGGTAATATTCCCATCTGCCCTCTGGAGGGCAGAACAACTTTGTCCCCATTTAATTGGGGTGGGAGTATGGCCATACCCGCATCCTCTTTTTTTGAAAAATAATCTTCCCTGGTCTCTGGTGGGCTTTCTTGGAGGCAGATGGGCCTTCCAACTGCCCTCAAGGGGGGCAGAAATGGGCAACAGTAATGTGCCCCCATGGGGAGCGCCCCATGCCCAAGGGGCTGCCATCCCAAATAAAACACACACACACCCCAAATCCTGTTGCCTAAGTGGTATCTACCCCCCACCCCCCCGAGATCGGACTAATAGAAATTAGATCAGACTAATAGAAATAGGACAATCTGCCCTCAAGGGAGGTCGAAATGGCCTGAAATAATTTTGCCCCTCAGGGAAGCGACCCTTGCCTAAGGGGTCGCTCCCCATCTCTAAACAAATAAAAAATCCCTGGTGCCTAGTGGTTTCTGCCCCCCATGGGGACAGATCAGCCTAATTAAAATGGGTCGATCTGCCCCCAAGTGGGGGGGGGGAGAAGTGGCCTAAATAAATGTGCTCCCCAGGGGAGCAACACTTGCCTAAGGGGGCGCTCCCCTTGTGTGAAAATTGATGTAAAAACATCCCTGGAATAAAAACAAAACAAAAACAAATCCTTGGTGCCTAGTGGCTGGGCAGATCGGCCTAATTAAAATAGGCCGATCTGCCCTGGGAGGAGGGGGGCAGAAAAGGCCTCATAAAACAATTGCAGTACTTTGCTTTGTTGTTAATGAGAGCGATCAGTCGGTAATTACTGGGGTCCGACTTGTCACCGTCTGTGTATTGGAGAGATTATGGATCCCATCCAGGATTCCAGGATTGGTTTGCCAGCCAGGGTGTGGTTTAAGAGGGAGGCTATGCCTTAGGCCCACTTGGGCAGATCCAGTTTATAGATGGTCTGAGGAACTTCGTTTGGGCTGGGGGCTCCAGTCTTTCTCCCTCTGTATATTAGCCATTGTATGCCTGCACAAGAGATGGAGTTTGCTGTCCGCATAACTGTAGCTACAGGCAGATAGGTTGTCGAGCTTGGTTGGCCTGCCTAGGCCACTGATGGTAGCATGATCCTAGACACCTTTGGTTTGAAGGAAATGGAGTTTCAAAAAGGATGCACAGTCCACCCCTGTGATGTTTGAGTCCAAGACAGGACCTTGTGGGTTTTTCAGGGCATTTATAGTACTACAGAATTTGCAGGCATTCTTGTGTTTAATGTCCCAGATGGGTTTGGCCCAAAATTTCTATGTGTGTAGCCTCCTGGTTTCACATGCTGTCTGTTTCAGCTTTCCTGTTGCTTGTTTCAATTTGTTGAGGTGGCATTCTTGATCACGAAACCAGTGGACCAACTGGAATGCTTGATGAACTTTCCACTTCAGCTGTTACAAACTATGCTAGGTGAAGGACTCCTTTGTGACTTGTGGAGTTTGGCACCTGATAACTGACATTTTTGGCAAATTGCTGGGTGTATAAGTAAATAAAAGCCTATTTGTCCATAGTTGACCCTTCTCTGCTTTGGGAGGCTTTTAAGTGCTTGTCTGCTTCCTCAGCCAGGGAAGCTAAAGAAGTAGCTGTCCATTTGATTCTTTTCAGCTTGCTAAGGTTTTCGGATCCGGCAGGTTCCGTGTTGGTCATGTGTAAGGCTAGGGTCTAAGTGCAAGCCACTTCCTGTGGTAGGTGATAGCTTTCGGACCTTAGACCCAGTTTGAAGGAAGAGATCGTTAGCAACAGTGATAGAGAGACCCAAGTGAAATTGATTGAGTTTCCATTTCCAGCGAGGAAGGATAAGTGGGGATATCTTTGCTGAATCAGCCATTTAGTGCTCGGAGACCCAAGTGATCTAAGTAAGCCAACTAAGGCTGTTCCCATGTTGCTTCTTTTGCTGTTTTAATCAGTGCTTGTTCCGAAATATGCCACTGGTGTTCTTGGTCATCAATGACCTCGTTAATTTCTGACCCTCTTAGCAGGTTCATGTTGAATAGTGGAAGGAGTGGGTGGGATCCAGGCACTTGAGTGATGTGGTCCACAAGCAATTTTGACATTTCCTCTTGATTTCTCTGTCTTGGAGGCATAAATATATATGTTGACGACGATTAGCCGTTGCTCTTTCCTTCTCTGTTGATAGGTTAGGTGCACAGTGAGAAATTTGTCGGTGTCCGAAGAGAGCATCTTGCAGCTGACCTTTGTAGCAGTTAACAGATATGCCCCCGTACCCCCTTTCCCGTGGCCAAATATGCCTTCCTTAATTGCGGGAAGGAGGTAATGGGAGTAGCCTGGGACAAGGATTGGTTTTAGGGCTCAAGTTTCTTGTAGGGCAATGATCGAGAAGCCTTGAAGATTGTTGAGTGTCAGGATCTTACACTTTGTCCTTTAGGCCATGAATGTTCCAGGAGCATTACTGACTTCACTGAGTTGAGGCCGCACCTATGTACTACGCCCGCGTCATCACAGCGACTACGATGCCTGAAGGTAGTTGACCTACGCCACCTACTGACTAGCAAGGGTATTGCTCGAAGAAAAAATTCTCCGGATCCAGCCTCACACCTGGGGGAAAATTCAGGAATCAGCAACTAGAAGTCTCCTAACCAGAGGTGGAGTTTCTGGCTGAAGGACCGTTACGGGCCACCTCACATGTTCGTTCGAGGAGAGCTATTCTGGCTCCTGGGCCTGTAGTAGGCCATTCGTAGGTGGGGTAAGCATATGTACTCCGTTTCGTGGGGCCAAGCATCTCCGTCACCTCTTGGCTGTCATCGGCTATACACTGCTATACACTGCCTTGTTGGTTGGACCCCCTGAGCTGGGATGTCCTGCCACTTATTTTCAGGCGGTGAGCCCCCTCGGAGCTGGTGTAGGGAGTGGCTTTTCCTTGGCTTCTGGGCCACCTTGGAGCTGCTCATCTTCCCTCATGGATCCTTGAACTCAGTGGAGTTTACTGTGGGTGGCTCAGTTTCATGCTCTGCGAGGTGAGTCTCCTCCGGGGTAACTTTGTTGTTAGTTGAAGGGCTATTGCTCCCAGTGTTGCATCCATGGGCTGTCTGGTTAGATGTCAGGCAGGTTTGCAGCCATGCAGTTCTGGGGTAGTTTTTGTTATGCGATTTACGCTTCTGAGTCCTTTTGGACTTGGCTTTTTTTCCTGATTGCCCTGGCTGGTGTCTAGTGTTGCCAGTGCTCTTTATTCCTGTGGTTGGCTCAGTTTTCAGGTTGCTTGATGATGCTTGATGATGCTCTTCTCCCCTCCCTAACGGCTTATGGGGTTTTCCTCAGAGGGGCGGGGGTTCTGACTGTTTGAAGCTGCTTCGCCAGAAGGAGTGCCCTTGATTTCTGACTCACTGTCGTATTTGTCACTGTGTGCAGTGTTGAGCCCTCCTTGTGGTTGCGTGGTAGTATGTGCTCTCTCCTTGTTTTTTAGCTCTTTTATTACACTCCCTAATACGCTTGGCAGGTAGCTTAGATTGTCTAAAGTTGCAGAGCAGCAGCATCCTGGAGCAAGGTCGTTTCTAACGTCTTGAGCCCTCTTGATGAGGCTATTGAGGTCAGTGATGTGCTTATCTATGCCAGCCACAAAGGTTGCTACTGAGCTCAAGATCTCCACTTGTACTTAGCCGAGTGATAGCTGAGTGCATCAGCCATTGACTGAATGGTCCTGGGCAGTGCTGGCCAAGTGCCGACTTCCACCAACCTGGGAGTGCCTCTGTTGCTATCAAGGAAGGGTCCACCGCAGTTTTGGTCAAGGGCCGGGGTGCAGGGGTCTTGTTGTGCAGTCGAGCACTCCTTTTCTTTTTCCAACAAGTATGAGGCGAGGAGCTCATTCAATTCTTCCTGTGATAGGTTGAAGTCAACCCCTGTGTTGGGATCAGCTGCAGCCTCGCTGTGCTCTGCCTTGTTGAACTCTGTGCCACCCTTGTCTGTGAAATATGCCAGTTGTACCCCAATTTGCTTGTTCTCTTCATGCAGTGAGGGCTTTCTCCTGCTTGTTTTATTCTGCTCATGCTCTGTCTTTCCTGGACTGGTGTATTGGTGGTCTGGACTTGGTCCCCTAGCCTGGGGGGGTAGGTTAGGCTGAGTGAGTTCGTCCCCGTCATTTTGCACTCCTGACATGGTTTTTCTTTTTGGTATCTCTCCTTTTGTTGCCGCTTTTACTTCATTGCCTATGTCTGTGTTCGTTTTACCATGCACAGTTATTTGGGACTTGCTTGTGTCACTTATGCTGGTCCTGTCTGGAGTGGCTATACCGCTGAAATAATATAGGGCGGTGGGTGTTGTAGTGCCAACTATCGTGCCGCTAGGTATTGGCTCTGGCTCCTGTAGCACGCCTGCCTGCAGGCCCCGTCCTGCGGAATTCCAAGATTCTCTTTAGGAATAAGAGATAGTGATTGCTGCTTACCTCAGATTAACACCAGATGTGTCAGTGGGGCAGAAAGACCAGTGGCCAGGGTAGAGGAGGAATAAATGGCAGCTCCTTCGTCTTTCAGAAATTGGAACTTTGTTGCTATTTTGGGTTGGCCGGTGATTGCTGCCCCAGCTGCGGGACCCTTCTGACCAATAGGGGTGCCTGTTGGCTGGATAACTGCTGGCTGGATATCCACCAGTGTAGGTGGGCGGAGGGGACGCTGTGGCGTACCTTTTTTTTCTTACTAGGCTGTGCTGGCTGCACCAGGGATTTCCGTTGCCTTCCCAACCTCATTGCCTTTGGTGTTCTTACGTCGATAGCAATGTTTGCGATGTTGATGCACGCAGGCTCGTCTTTCTTGGGTAGAGAGGTAGGCCTAGGCGAGTGGGGCTCACCAAACACCTTGCAAGCCGCACTCAGTGCTATCTCAGGGTGCCGAGGCACACGCTCGCAGCAGCTTCTGAAGCTGCCGTACTCGTCATGACTCCAGGTGGCTCCAGAGTGGTTACAATGTGATTAACTGGTGATGTGGAGACGGATGTCACAAGAGGAAGCAGGAGAAGCCGAGGGAAGCAGGCGTGCACTGGAGTGAATCTTCCCTTGTGATCTTCGATGATGTCACAGCCTTTGCAGGTCTTTTGGCGGTCTCTGCTGGCACAGGTGGCCTGTCTCTGCCTTATTCCGCCCTAACCTCCAGCCCCAGCTCAACCCAGAAGCCCGACCATTTTGCGCTCACTGGAGGCCTGACAGGGTGTTATCTAAGTTCACCTGGGGTGTAGGTGGGTGATGCCGGGTTGCTGGGTTCCCTCTGCTGACCACCACAGCCCCGCACCCTGGACCCTGTCACGCCGCCCCTCCCTACACACCTTACGCATCCCTAAGGGCACGGGCGCTCGCCGCCAGCAGGCTTGGGGGCCTAGAAACTGCCGGTCATGAGAGCACGGTGACACAGGGGGCATAAGGATGCATGGGAAGCAGGGAGGCAAAAGGAGGCGCCTGATCGAGCCCCAGCACCAGTGGCACTGGTAGGCACTCAGGGGCGCGTGTGGCAGGAGAGTAGCTGGGCCAGGGAATCGGGTCCGGTCCTGAATCGGGCATGATGGCCAAGTGCTGTGTGGCAGACGCAGAGCAGGCGTGACGGGCCAGGCGTCTGGAGCAGCTGGGAGTAACAGGTGACGGACGGTGGGCAGGCAGCACATGGTCGCATCTGTGTTGCGCTGCGGTTGTCTCGAGCCCTCGCCCCACTCAACTCACACTCACCTTGGCTCCGGCTCACCCCTGGCTCTGGCTCCGGCTCCGGGATCACAGGCTCCCAGGCCGGCTCTCACCGCTCTCCCCTCTCTCTTCTCGTTCTTTCACAGCAGCCAGACCTAGTTGAGCTGCTTCCGCATACAAGGGGCTCCACCAGAGTAGTGCAGTGGCTAACAGCTGCTTTCCCTATTATCCAACACCTCCCGTGCACTTAAACACTCCACTCCACTCCTGCTATCCGCTCTTCCGTTGCTGGTTTCTGCTCGTTTTCTACTCATCACTTGTCCACGTAGACCCCAGGTGCCCTAAAGCTACACCTGGGACCAAGAGCTGGAAACCAGGGGGCCAAGAGGCAGAATATCCAAGTGCGATAAAGGAGTGGGCTAAAACTGTCCAAACTGGCCGCTGCGGGCCACTGAGCATGGCAAGCTGGAAGGCTGGTAGTGGCAAGTAATCCTCTGTAGTGCGGCAGTATTGCAGCGGTAAGTAGAATCGGGACTGGGCTGCGGTGGTAAAAAGAATGAAAGCCACATCTCACACTGGCCGCGCCTCAGACCAAAGCTGCGACCGGGAAAGCCAAGACTGCACAATGTGCACAGGGGCGCCTTTCGGACTTTTCTGGCCCCTCCAGCTGCAGCTTCTCCACTGTTTTGCGTCTCCACTGGCCAGAGGCCATGTCAGCTCCATACACCACAATACTAGGAAACTTCTCTCCTCTCTCACGAGCGTGTCTCTCCTCAATTTGATATATTGGCACAACAATACTCAGATTGAGTATAGCGGTCACAATACAATAATGTACTGGAAACCCTTACATGATTAATCTTGTTAGCTGTAATGGTCATTGTTCTATCCATAACAGAACAATCAGCTAATCTAATAAGCATTGGTAAAGCCAACAGTCATTGGATATAAGAGCTATTGGCTTTGGCAAGGTTTTGTAGCCATGCTGTAAAGTAGCGCAGATGGTTTGCAGTGTGGCGTTTTTGGAAAATGCATTAGCCTTGGATGCATCATAGTCCTTTTTAGGTCAAGCACACAAGCGCTTTGACCTGTTTTAAGTACTGTGGGCTTTTAACCACGCCCATCACTTTCATTTGTTCCTGGGCTTGCCTGTCAAAAATCACTTGATGTCACTGGCAACTGCTTTACATTTGTCCCGCCTCAAGGATGTTTTTGTCACGTCTTGTAGACTGCCCCTGTTACATGGATCATTGCATGTACTTCAGCATGGGCTAACAATTTTTTTTCTTCTTTTCCCTCTCCCTTTCCTGCTGCATGGCGGCCATAGCGCCCACCGCGTGAACAGGCACAACAATGTGAATCCAAGCACTGGTCACACTGTTCACAGTTACCTAATCAGAGTGATTTCTTGTGGCTCTCCCCTTAAAACACTTGAAATAGGTAAATGCTTTACGTAAAACAGAAATTCTCAAAGCAAAAGTCTCTCTTTCGGCACAGCGGGAGAGCCGATACTACATTATTCACTGCACTTAGGAAACTCAACACAATGCTTTGCAAGACATTACTTTTAGAATTTATTTTTGCTCAAACTCCTCCTGTAGTGGTCCAAGGACAATGGGACCACCACCAAAATGTTCACATCAACGTGCTCTGTCTACATCATCTCTGGGTCCCCACACTAGGTCAGTAGGGACACAAAAATAATAACCCAGCCCACCATTCAGTGCCTTTTTAAGCATTCTCATGGCTGGAACTTCTGTTTTACTGGTGGGAATTGCTTTTGTTTTAAGGACTTTGTTTATAATATCATTGCTATAGGCCTGGTACCCCTAAAAATGTGTAATGAACTATTCCTTCTAGGGGTAAAATATAAGTTAGACTGCATTATTTAATGTCATTTTCTTTTTGAGTGGTTATGCCCTCTAGGGGCTAACTATATAGTAATATGACCATGTTTCCTACAAATGCTATTTTCATTGTGGTGTTCTCTACGGGCTGTTCTAAGTATTACAGTCATATCAACATATTAAATATTCGTGGCACAGAAACTTGCCCCATAATGCCTTGCATGGCATTACTTTTACAAAACGTTTTTGCTCCTAACTCAGCCTGTGGTGGTCCTAGGACAAGTGGACCACCTTCAAAACATTGACCACAATGTGCTCTGTCTACATCATCTCTGAGTCCCCACACTATGTTAGTGGGACTCCAAAATGATAACTCCTACCACCCTTCGTTATCTTTTTAAGCTCCCTCATGGCTGGAACTTTGTTTTACAGCTGGGAGAAGTTACATTTTATGGACCTTGTTTGTAAATCAATGCAATAGGCTTGCTGGTCTTGAAAATATGTAATGCACTACACCCTCTAGAGGCTAAATATATGGTTACACTGCATTACTTCCATTCTTTTTTCATGTGGTTATGCTCTCTAAGATCTGTCTGTATGGTTATATGACCATGCTTTTTCCAACTGCCATTTTTATTTTGATGTCCTCTAGGGGATGTTCTGAGCACTGCAGTCAACATACTATTACATTTGTCGCACGAAAACTCACCACAATGATTTTCAAGGCATTACTTTTACAAAACATAACTCAGCCTGTGGTGGTCCTACGACAATAGGACCACCTTCAGATCTCGGTCTACATCATCTCTGGGACCCCACACTAGGTTTGAGGGGCTACAAAATAATACGCTCTCCTTCCATTCTGTGTCTTAAGCTTTCTCATGGCTAGATTTATTGATTTTTTTACTTACAGCTGGGAGACGTTTTGTTTTAAAGGCCATGTTTGTAATATCATTGCAGTAGGCCTGCTAGCCCTAAAAATGCCTTCTGGGGGATAAGTACATGGTTACATTGCATTACTTTCTCCTGTTTTTTCATGGGGTCGTGCCCTCTAGGGTTTAACAATTTGGTTACATGACCATGTTTCTTACAAATTATATGTTTGTCATGGTGTCCTCTAAGGGCAGTTTTGAGCATTACAGTCTATTGTCAAAAGTTAATTTCTGATAAAGGTTTATATGATAATTGTATATGTTCTAACAATCTCTCCTTATTACAATTATGACCATGATTCAGGCTAACGTAACATCCTTATTACACTATGACTGTTTGAACAATCTTGATATCTTTGGGAGACCCTTCAAGTTTCTCCTCAGTAGCTGTCTTGCATTTATTTGTGGAAAATTGAGTTAGCCAGCCAGAAACTGATGGTGGGGTGGTGAAAGTGGTATTGTATTGGAATTAGCATGGCAGATTTAAATTAGGATGCTAAATGGCAACATTTAAACATTTTCATTTTTTGCTGCAGATAGAGGAAGAAGGTAAATAGAAATGCTTTAGTTATATGCAGGGCCACCAGAATTATACTGCAGGAAAAGACGTAATTATGAGGCAGGGTTGACCAGTTTATGTGGCAAGAAAAGTCCAGTTATCGATTTGGAATGCCAATAGCTCTAACGCAAGCAAATGTGAGATCTATTGCATTGCAAATGCTTATTTATTATTATTTTTAGCCAAGTAGCGTAGTAGCCATGCTGTTATGCAGCAAGGCTCAAATCACAAGGCCCATACTATACAATCTGTGTTTACAAGGTGCTTAATGCCTATATTGCCAATTTTGTTCTATGTTTGGAACAAAAACCTGAGAAACTTAAAAGTAGGTACACAAATTATTATACAATTAATTATGCAGGCGTTTTTAATATGAAATCAAATTTGTCTTCAGCTACTAACTTTTTATAATACACTGGAAGTGTGTACAAGGAGTTTTTCGAAAGTCCCTTCCCTCAAAGGAAGCAAAGTATTAATGCTCCTAGTAAGGAATCGCCTGGTGGGCCAGAACATCTTTAAGAAAAGTCAACAGCAATGCCCGATATACAATATTTTTGTTTCAATACATGATTATTTCAGGTTTGATCATTTTTCTGTCTGGAGTATAGATGGGAGTGACCACCAGCCTCTAAATGTGTCCATAGATTTAACATTATAAGTAGGGACAACAGAAATTTACCCAGTTCCAGTGGATTATCCACATAGATGTCTGGGGAGAAGAGAAACTTTATCAACAAAAATTGTCCATCTATCTCAGTTCACAAAATAAATAGGACATGTTTTGTGTTAGTACTGATCAGCCTGAATGGTACAAGGAAATAACTTTGAAGGTTGATAATCAGCTAGAAACAAAATTCCAAAATGGATGCCAAGGAAGGAGAACAAATGAGGCTAACAATTTCTCTAAAGGCCTTGCTCAGTCATGTCAGGTACTAAAAAGTCGAATTCATAAGCTTTACAAACACAACCTAAATGTCAAACGTGATCGAAGTAGTCAAAAGAAAGTATATAAGAAGCTAATAAAGGAAATAAAGATATCTTACTACCAAAACATTGAGAAGTTATAAATAAAACGATTATCCTGAAAAAAGATTACATTTTGTTATCTGCTATATGATAGCACTGTAACAAACCTACATCATTAAACAGCATGGATTCATGAGGAAGACTTGTTGATCCATTTGAATAACTTGTATGGACCAACCATTAGGCAGACTTCTCCTGCTTCTTTCGTGCAGGATAAAAACAGTTTGGTTGTTATTGCAATATAGTTGTTGACATTACGTCAAGCGGCAGGACCAAACAATATACTTGCAATTAAATTATAATTAAATACTGACTGCTGGGTAGAGGAAATAACCATCTTTATACATAGGTTGCTGAATAGGAGACATTCCTTACTGCTGTAGGGGTGCCATAGTAAAATCTCCCCCTTTTGTTATCCACTTTTAAGTCTGAAAGATATCTTGTCAAGTGTTCTCAAAAATATCACATGTGGAGGAATGGGTGCAAGACAGCACTCGTTAACAGATCAGACAAGGTGGCTTAGGGAGGGGCAATCAACAGTGAACCACTGCTATGCATTGTTGGGTATACTGCAGAAGTCAGTTGAATACAATACAATTTAATGGTTGGTGTAGACCTGGTCATAGCAGCAACTGGATGCTGATTATGATGGAGCATGGGTCGGGTACACCAACCAGGTTCATCCTGGTAAAAAAAAAAAAAAATTCTCACTTTAGTCCTTTAAGACCCAATCCACAAGAGGGCAATTCTAATCCCTCCCCCAACTGTACTTCACAGGACGCACTTAGAGACTCAGAGGGTGTCTGGCAACTGCACTTCATTTGGCCTTCATCTGTGGTCCACTCAGCAGTTGCAGGAAAAAGCCTTTTGTAGCTTGTTGTGTCCCTATAGCTTCAACAGGAGATAGGCCTTTTGAACAATAGAGTCCACACCTTTGTCCTACGTACAAAGGGGAGCAGATTCAGTACTTCAAGGATTCCCTCACGTCACCGACAACAGAACTAGTCTTCCCCTGTTCTGTCTCAGGTCCAGAAGTGTTCTGAAGAAGGTGCCAAGAGGTTCCACAATTATGCCTAGTACAAGCTAGTGGGTGGGAATGACTCCTGGTCATATACTAACCACTGGGGTAAAAGTTCCCAGGGCCAACCCTACACACCTTGGGCATTTTAAAGATGGCAAACATGTTCAGTCCCCTTAAAACTTGCCGTCTGAAGGGGAAGGCCTGCGTAGTGTACTATGGTAATCCCACATCCAACACTAAAATCCAGTTTTGGGCAATCATTATGCAAACAAATCCAGACAGAGAATTATGAACATGCAGGAGTTACACAAGGACTCTTTTGGCATCCTGTTTCCCTTCCTTTCAAGTGTGACCCCTGTGTAATATATAAAAACCCAGGGACATCAGGCTGGTGGGACAAATCAGGTCCTTTAGCAACCAGTGGATCCAAAAGAATTGCTTCTGCATCCAGTTTCCTTTGAAGTTTGCCTCCTTTGCTCTATGTAAACCCCAGCAAACCTGTCTTGGAGAATTTGACATTGAAGTAGGATTTGACATTGTAATGTCAACAAGCACTTGCAACGCCAATAGGTTACGCCTATAGGAGAGCTATTGGCTTGGTCAATGTCTTTTAGACATGTTGTACAGTAGCACCGCTGGTGTGAAGCATTGCAGTAAGTCAGGAAAAAAACAATTTGATGAGGCCAGCCCTGTGCATGAACTATATAGAGAAGCAAACAAAAGTTGTGACCTAGTTCATCTGTTATGTTAAAATGACAGCTGATGGTCTTGAAGCAAGAGGTTTAAGATAAAAGCAATTTTTAGTTGCAAAAATACCAGAAAAGCTCTTGTTAAACCACCACATGACTTTGCCATTCTGATGAGCATTAATCCTTAATGTGAAGCAATAAGAATTTTCAATTGTTCAAAAGACATAGCAGATACGTAAATTCAAAGCACTAGTGTTAAAATTATTGCCAGGCTGAATATTTTACAAACAGATCAGTGAGAAAAGGAAACACTCCATGACACAATGGAACAGTGTAACCATTTCAAATCCTACAGGTCTTTGAGGCAACATATCTCAGTAATTCATTAAAATACATTTTCTGTGCATTTTACATGCTCACCCTCTAAGTTTTGAAAATAAAGGGTGCAATCCATAACACTTACCTCAAACTAATAATCCAACACATCTGAACTAAGACAACATTATGTATAACCCAATTCATGTGTATATTAGCAACTGAACACAACACAGACCTGTAGGATGTGGCTTATGTATTTAAGTCCCTACTTAAGTTCACGTTTAAAGACAGATGCTGCATGTTAATCAATTTTAAAAAGAAACGGTTAGAAACAAAAATCACACCAAATACTTAACCTGCAACATTTGATGAAATTACATCAGCCTAATTCACCATAAACATGTTTCAGCAACTGAAGTTAAAGGTAAGTTCATGAATCACAATTGTACTAGAGTCTCTGTTATTGTGAAATAATAAATGTTTGCTTAGCAGCCAGTTGTCAGGACAGGCCACTGTAGTTCGGCTTTACGCTGGCTGAGATGTAAACATTATCAGACTAAGAACAAAAGAAATGATTGAACAACAGTTTGTTAAAGGCGACTACAACATAATCAAGCATGGACAAAGCCATGCTGTACATCAGCATGGCTAAAAGCTCTATTAAATTAAAAGGAACAACTTGATGACACAGCATGTCCTGGCTACGTCATAGCAGTTTTTGTTCCTTAAGGTGGGTGAGCAACGCAGAGAGGGCTGGAGGGAGCAGACAACCGGAGGGATGGCTGGAAGAAACAAGAAGCTTAAAAAAAAAAAAAAAATGCTATGACATGGACACCATGGTGGGTGGTTGTTGCAATGGAAAACATAAGGATAGAGTGGGAGGGAAGAAGCAACATGGACAACAGGAGGTTGGTGGGGCGGATGATGATAGGGGGAGATATAAAAATAAATGGTACTTCAATCACAGTAAGAAGAGCAGGGCAATTACACTAATCAACGTGAAACAATCAGTACTTGGTCCATGCTCTAGAAACAAGGAGAGGAAGTGAAACTAGCACATACAGCCAAATTAGCAGGCAGCAGAAAAAATGAGTTACAATGAAGCCAATGACTGATAAGCAATGGGCGGGCTCCATGCTCCTCTAGTAAACCATATTTCTCACAAGCAAGACAGCATGTACTAGCCCATGCACCAGTGCACAGGCAAGACCTGAAAAGGATATTCACATCCCTACCCGGCACCTTCTGTCATCTTTGTCTATTCAGCTCCTGGGAGATACTTCATACCTTTTTCCCACCTATTCAAATGCTAATTTCTGGCTGCAGAACTGGGAAAGCAAATGCAAATTTAGACTTCGGGAACTCTGGGCTGGTAAATAGTAACTTTCTAAAAGTTAACTTCCTAATATTTGTTAACATCTGACCATCATTGAATTGGATTTTTAATAACTAATAAAAAATAGCATTTTTTTTTAACTACTTCTAGTCCTAAAATAGAGTACTAGGATTTTATTCTATAATCTAGTTTTCTACATGAGACAGCAAGGCCTGCCACGGTGAAAAATAGCTGTTGGTTGCTAATCACTGTAAGATCATATTAAAATAAAATTTCTACATGTCCTCCTTTTAAATGCTATACACTCTGCCTTTCGGGCGACAAGGCCCACATAGGGGTGACATTAAATGTTTAACTCAATGGGCTTTAGACCGGGCTACAGCACTGAATCTGCCATGATTGCGGTTACGGAAGAAGCGAGAAAACGAATGGACCAAGGTCAGGCAACTGTAATAATAATGCTAGATTTGAGCGCGGCATTTGATACGGTCAATCATGATCTACTCATTCAAAGAATGGAAAATAGTGGGATTAAAGGAAGGGCGCTTAAATGGTTAAGCTCGTTCTTACAAAATAGAACCTTCCAAGTCTTGGATCGCTCTTTTTTCTCAGCCCAGTTGAAACTTTTATGCGGAGTTCCGCAGGGCTCATTTTTGAGTCCTACTTTGTTCAACATTTACATGTCCCCCCTAGCAGAAGTCATAGAACCCTTTGGGGGTATCCCTGGTGTCATATGCGGACGACACACAGCTGGTGGTTTCCTTCTCCCCCAATAAGGAGGCGGACAACTTGGCCCTGCCTGCCTGTCTCCAAGCGATTGCTGCCTGGCTGATAGAAAGCAGGCTGCAACTCAACGAAGAAAAGACAGAAATTATGTTTTTAGGAAAACTGGCCAACCCTGCTAAAAATATAGGACCAGTAATACATTTAGATTACTTACCCACCCCCCCCCCCCACCCCCCCACAACTCAGATTAAAGCCTTGGGAGTTTGGTTGGATCCCAAACTCATCATGGAACATCAAGCCATGAGAATGTCAGCCACCTGTTGTGGGATTCTTAATCTACTAAGGAAGATTATTGGTCTGCTTCCGCCATTGGCCAAAAGATTGTCCGTACAAGCCCTAATTTTATCCAGATTAGATTATGGAAACAGCCTCTTTTTGGGATCTCCAGGTTATGTGGTTAACAAACTACAGGTGGTACAAAATGCTGCAGCACGTTTGCTCTTTAATCTGCCTAGGACCACATCAGCTAAAAAAGCTCTGATTGAACTGCACTGGCTTCCAGTGGCAAAAAGGATAGAGTTTAAGGCTCTTTGCTTCTTCCACAGAGCTTTATATAAAAAGGATCCTCATTATCTAAAATCATTAATTTCACTATACACACCCACAAGAGTTTTGAGATCGGCCTCTAAAGCCCTGGTAGTGGTACCCAAAGTAAAGAGAACATCATGGGGAGGAAGATCCCTGAAGCACCAGGGAGCCAGACTTTGGAACTCTCTACCCGCGAATATTCGCATGATGAATCAGGAGGTTGAATTTAGGAAGGCCATTAAAACCTGGCTATTCTAAATTCTTATAAGTTCCCCTTCTCCAGTGAAGTTTGAGATTCTTCCCGTATGTTCTAAACTTTTCAAACTGATCAGCGCTACAAGGCCTCCGGGTAGCTGGTGCTATATAAGTCGCTATAACATAACATAAAATGGAGGTTTTGACTTTTCAAAAATGTTCATGTTGACAGGTAAAATTACAGTGTTTTAACAGCCAGGGTCAGACTACACTGGCAAACCTGAAGCCATAATGTACTTGCTTACTATAGTGAATAGCACTATAGATGCTTCAGTCAATTAGTGATAAACGTACAGACCATGGGTACATATTTTATCATACTAGAGACTTATATGTAAGTTAAATATACAAATTAGAAATATGCCAATTAAACCATATTTAAAGGGGAGGTGCAGGCACTTTATCACTAGTTAGCAGGGTTAACGTGCACAGAGGTCTAATGAACAAGTTACTTGCCTGTGATAACACCTTATCTGGAAGAGTCTGCAGAGTCCTTACTGTTGAAATCTCCCCGGCGTCAGACTGGTTCGGAAGACTTTAGTGAGCAGTACCCCTGCATGTGGGTAGGTGGCACTGACTGGCTCTGTGTCCTTTGTCAGCGTTATCCGAACCGGAAATTATGCTGTGGTTCCTAAATAGGCATCACCCAGGTGCACCAACGTCATTTTCTTTTAACGATTTTCCATGTTAGAAGCGCTGATCCATGAAGAACACTTACCACTGGTGTGTCAAAACTAGATCTCTGAAAGAGGAGTTCCTATCCCTAGAGATCCACTAGCAGAGCAAGGAGGATGGGTGGGTCGATAAGGAATCTGCAGCCAGATATGGTCTATACTAGATAAGGTGTTATCGAAAATAAGTAACATGTCCAACTGATAAAAACTTCTGGATGCCACTTCATTACCTTTGAACATATACCCAAGCAATACCATTCCCGGAGGTGGGTCTGCGAACCAATTTCAAACAAGAAAGTCCTGCAGGACGAAACTGGCGAAGTGCCCGTCCCTACAGACCTGACTGTGCAGGCAGCAGTGTTTGGTAAATGTGTGCAGAGATGCCCACATTGCTGCCTGACAGATGTCATGGACCAGCACTCCATGTGCTAATGTAGTGGTTGCAGCATTAGCTCGGGTAGAATGAGTGAGTGCACACTCTGTGGGTTGCTTTTTGGCTGGTGCGTAGCAGATCTTAATGCAGAGCACAAGCCATCTGGAGATGGTCCGCTTCTGCATTGCCCGACATTTCTTCACACCAACTTAGCCCACAAAGATTAGGTCATTCACCTGGAGCTCTTTTGTACTCTCAAGGTAGAACACCAATGCTCTTTTTGGATCAAGAAGGTGGAGTCTCTCCTCTTCCTTAGAAGGATGTGGGGTGCGTAAAAAGTCAGCAAAGTGATGACTTTTGGCAGAAAAGAGGCCCTAGTGCGAAGCATCACTCTCTCAGGATAGAGAAAAAGGTAGGGCAGCTTAGATGATAAGACCTGCAGCTCGCTCACTTTGAGGGCAGATGGCATTGCCACAAGAAAGGCTATCTTCAATGTGAGAAGCCTGAGAGGACAATTGTTAGAGGCTCGAAGGAAGCACAAATCAAAAAAGTCCGAACGGAATTCAGATCCCATTGGGGCATAATGAACAGAGAAGGAGGGAAGAGATGAGTAAGACCTTTGTGGAACCTATGTACAAAAGGAGATTAAACAAGGAAGGTTGATCAGGCAAATAAGCAGAAATAACAGACATATATCCCTTAAGAGTGCCCAAAGCAGAGCCATGCTGGGCAAGGAAAAGAATGACCAATAGCACCACAGTCTGTGCACCAAGCCACAAATTTCTTCAAACAGGCGTATACCATTTTGGTGGAGGGGCACCTGGCTGGCAAAATTATGTTACAGACTTCGGGCGGAAGGCCAAAGGCTGTCAAATGCCATCGCTCAATCTCCTTACAAAAAGGCAGAGACTGAACAGATCTGGGTGAAGAACCCTCCTGTGGTGCTATGACAGAAGATCCCTCCGAAGGGGCAGACTTATCGGAGGACTGATGGACATGCTCAGCAGTAGGGATAGCATAATCTCAGTCCCCAGCCAAAGCCAAAACCAAAGCCAAAAGGATTAATTTGGTCCAGTCGTTCATGATCTTCTTGAGAACTCTGGACAGAAGTTGTTTGCGCATAAAGGCACACATGATGCCAGTATTCCACTTAAGACAAAAAGCGTCTATGAGCGATTGCCGCCTTGACAACTCCAGCACGTAAAACTGGTGACATTGTGCATTCTCAACGAAGGTGAGCAGACCTAACCAAGGATCTCCCCACTACTGAAAGAGGCCTTGCACCACCTCCAGATGGAGACGCCATTCGTGATCCTAGGCATTTCAGCCGAGTTTTCGGATGATTTAGTCCACTGTGGCGTTCATAGAGCCTACCAGATGTTGAACTGGGCATATGCACTGCTGTTCCAGCCATGCCCAGGGCCTCCTAACGATGAGCCCACAACCCACCCCTGCCCACCTGTTCCAGTACCATATGGTGGTGTTCATGAACACATGCACCATTTCTCTTGGCATAGGGAAGAAAGGCTTTCAATGCCAGCTGGATTGCTAAGAGCTCCAACGTGTTGGATGTGTAGGTCCGCTATCGTCAGAGACAAGATTCCTTTGCTCTCCACCTCTCCCAGATGGCTGCCCCCATCCAAGGAGTGACGCATCTGTCACTACTGTCAGATCTGACTGGGGAAGTAAGAGGGATCCTCCTTCTGGGCCAATCACAGATCATTAACCACAAATGCAGATCTTTCGCAATTCTCTCCAAGACCTGGACCATGTCTGAGAGAGACCCCTGATGCTGCGTCCACTGGAACTTCGAGTCCCACTGCAAAGCCCGCTTATGCCATCTTGCATGTGTCTCCAGCAGTATGCAGAAGGAGATGAGGCCCCAGCAGCCTCAGAGTCATTCTCACTGAAATCCAGGATAGAGGCTGGAACATCAGTATCATAACCTGAATATCCTGGACTCACCAATCGACAGGATAAGCCTGAAACTGCACTGTATCCAGAACAGCTATGATGAAAGGGAGCATTTGAGAGGGAGTCAGGTGTGACTTCAGCATGTTTATAGTGAATCACAACGAATGCAGAGGTCCGCCATGGTCTGAAGGTGGGAGACGACAGCCTGGGGCGAGCTCGCCTTCAACAGCCAGCCCTCAAAATAGGGGAAGACTGATACCAATGATCACCGCATATGAGCTGCAACCACTGCCATCATCTTGGTGAACACCCGAGGGGCTCTGGTAAGACCAAAGGGTAGCACAGTGAACTGAAAGTGCTTGTGGCAAAGTGTGAACCGCAAGTAATGCATTTGGGCAGGCAGGACGGGATGTGAAAATAAGCATCCTATAAGTCCAATGCTAGCATCCAGTCTCCTGGGTCCTAGCCAGACAAGCCCTGAGCCAAAGTGAGCATCCTGAACATTAGTCTTGAGGATAAGATTGAGGGCTTGTAGGTCTAGGATAGGGCGAAGACCCTTGTCCTTCTTGGGGACCTGAAAGTAGCGTGAAGAGCAATCACTGCTCACTTCTGGCACTGGACCCTCCCTATGGATCCTTGGCCAAGAGAGCCACAATTTCCTTGCAGAGAATAAACGATCCTGTGTTATTCGATCATAAGATGGTGGCTATGATGGCGGGGCAGTCTTAAAGGGAAGTGAGTAGCTACTTCGGACTATCTGAAAAGCCCACCTGTCTGAAGTATTGCATTGCCAGTGGGGCAGGGGCAGGTGATAGTGAATGCTGCAGCCAACGGTCTTTGGTTTAGGGGGGGTGTCGGTCATGTCCAGTCTGCAACAGATCCTGTACTTCGCTCCGTCTCTCCAGTCAGCGCAGTCTGAGAGAGTACAGCCCAGGCCTCCTCCAAGACCTGGGGAAGCACCTGCGCAACCGTATCACACAGCGTGTGGGAATAACGGCCCAAAAGGCATGGGGTGCTCACAGTCCGCAATGCAAGGCTGGAGGAAGAAAACATTTTTCCCAAATTAATTTAACTTTTTGGATTCCCTATCTGGGGGAGCGGTAGGGAACACACCTTGGGAGGTAGAACCTTGGACCACCAAGCTTTCAGGGGTGGGTTGTTGTGTCAGAAAACCTGGTTGCTCAGGTGCGGGGCGATGGTGGCGGGCAATCTTCCTGCTCACAGGAGCCCCGGTGCTGGGTTTGGATCAGGTACCCAGGACCACATCAGTGAGGGCTTCATTGAAAAGAAACAGGGGTTCTGATGTGGGAACTCCAAGTAGTAGCAGCTCTGTCAAGAAATTAGTCTTGGCAGCCGAGGGTAGCTGAAGGTCCAGCAACTCAGCCGCCCTCCTCACCCACACTGCTTAAGAAGCTCCCTCCTACGTAGCCACGGTAGGGGGAGAAAGAATGCCAGTATCTGGAAATGTGTCCAGTTTGCTGGCTTAACCCAAGTCTTCATGCCTGTCCATTTCACCTTCTTCTGGATGGTATTCTAAAAGGTCCAGCGACCCCTCCAATTCTTCCCTGAGGCCTAGCCAATGAAATAGGGCTCAGGATCTGAACAAGGAGGCAAAGCGCCCATCCAGCTCTGTGTCGGAGTCAGGGATGACAATGGGGATGGCATCAGGACCAGCACCGGGGAAGGTTGAGATGATACCACCAGCGCTGGTCCGGATCCAGGACTGGATCCCTGGGAGCCCATTGGCACGAGGCCAGAGCCGCCGGCGCAGAACCCAATGGGGACACCTCTGACCAAGTTTGGCCCAAAGGTGCTCCAACAGCATTGAAATGCCCAACAATGAGGCACATCTTTGATTTAGGTATGTGTCGCTCCGATTGAGGGGTAGCTCTCTATGGGTCGGCGCTGGCTGGCGTGGAAAGAAAAGAACCGACGACGGCATGCCTGGGTGGCGCCTACATAGGAACTGCGACATCATTTCTGTTGCAGACTACCAATGCCACCTACCAGAATGCAGGGGTACTGCTCACAAAAATCTACCAGATCCAATCTGCCGCAATAAGTCTCTATCAGGTACAAAAACATAGGGTCCAGCACAAGGTGAAAAATATGGGGTAACCACACAAAAAATTCAGCTTTTCCACAGACTATTAAAAAGGACCTGGATTATTTATTGGGCAAAATATCTATGGCCCCAATGTTAGAATCTCTTGGTTATGAAGAAAAACATATCCCTGTTTAGAAGCTGTGTGAGACAGATTCTTACAACAGGGATGTGGAATTCCTATCGCCCGACGCCCGGGACATCTTGTTTGGGGTCAAGGGCAACAAGTTTTCATGTTTACTTTGTCCTTCGGACAAGTAGGCCCAACCCTCTGCAGCACAAACCCTTTGGCTGCCAGTTTACAGAGAGTGGAACTCTCTGCAGTTGAGGTAATGTGTTTCCAAAAGATAATGCTGTTCGAACTTGTATTTATGGTTCATTATTTGAAAGCCTTCATTATTAGGGTGAGTGCTGTAAATAAATGTTTTAAGGTCACACTTCACTACTGACGTTGGTTCCAGTACAAAAAAAAAAACGTGTACACACGTTTGAAAAGTTTAGGCTATGAGGCTAAGTATAATGCTCCCAGAATGCTCTCTGATTAGATGCAAATGTTTGCAGAAGCTTGTTAAGCAGGAGAGAAGAGTCTTTGCTTTTAAAATAAAATGTTCAGAAAAAAATGCAAGTAGGGAAAAAGTTTCGCTACCATGAAATTTTAGGTGCTATTTCTTTGAAGTGTCATTTAGTAAAATGTGTTGATGCATTCTAGTATTTCCAAAAAATATTTCTAATGGAAAATCAGTGTAACCATTTTTAACACGATTATGGGAAGCATGAAAATAAACAAACAATGAAAAAAGTCAACTGATCCGACATATTTTTATAAGTCTTTTAGTTTCATCAATGCGTGTCTTGTTTTGACATGGCTTTTGTAACACTTTATTGTTGTGGGAGCTACCATGCCCTCAACATTGTAACAAACACTGGCAAAACCCCCCCCAATAGTTTTTGAACTCTAAAAGCACATGTTGCCACCAGTGGCATAACAAAGGCCCTGCAGCCGCCCTCCAGGGGACCCCTTCAGCACAGCACCTGCCCTGAGTGAGTCTGAAGAGGGGGCTCCTCCATGTTCTTTGCAAAGGGGCACCCTCCAGTTTCTTTACGTCACTGATTGCCGCTGTAGTTCCTGACACTGAACAAAACTACTTTGTGTGCCAATATGCTCTTTGTGGAAGAGCAGAATGCGATCACTCACAGTAAGGCCAGCCGAAAGAGAGAAATAGAAGTTTAACAAAAACAAAATGTCTTTGTTAACACCAGACCTAATTAGGGACCAAGACCCACATGTAGGTAGCTTTTTGCATGTCGCAAACAGCGAATTTCGCTGTTTGTGACGTGCAAAAAGCACATCGCGATGCACAAACCCAGTTTTGCGATTCGGTAACCGGGTTACCGAATCGCAAAACGGGTTTGCGACTCACAATTAGGAAGGGGTGTTCCCTTCCTAATTGCGACTCGCAGTGCAGTGTAGGATTGTTTTGTGACCGCGGGCGCAAGCCAATCGCAGTTTGCACCCATTTCAAATGGGTGCTAACCCATTCGCAAAAGGGAAGGGGTCCCTCTGGGACCCCTTCCCCGTTGTGAATGTCACTGTAAACATTTTTTCAGAGCAGGCAGTGGTCCTGTGGACCACTGCCTGCTCTGAAAAAATGAAACGAAAACATTTCATTTTTCGTTTTTGTAATGCAGCCCGTTTTCCTTCAAGGAAAACGGGCTGCATTACAAAAAAAAAAAAAAAAACTGCTTTATTGAAAAGCAGTCACAGACATGGTGGTCTGCTGTCTCCAGCAGGCCACCATCCCTGTGAGGGCCGCCATTCGCAATGGGGTTGCAAATTGCAGCCCACCTCAAGATTATTCATGAGGTGGGCATTTGCGACCCCCTTGCGAATCGCAGATGGTGTCAGGGACAACATCCTACATTCTGATTTGCGACTCGCAAATTGCGAGTCGCAAATCTGAACCTACCTACATGTGGCCCCAAATTCTTAAAGAAAGTCACAAAAGTGCACCCATGGTATATGCCTTTGAATTAGTGGCTTTCAAGACTCAGTATGGAATAAATCTTCTCTGGATGCTGCTTCATTATAGCCACCTGTGGCTCAAGCCAAACATTAAACAGTACCAACAAATTTTACTTCGAAATACCAGTGATGGAGAGTCAGAAACTATTAAGTTCAAAAAGGTCTGTTTTTAAGCATCTGACTGTCCACACCAGGGTGCACAGATCCACAGATGCCTTCATATTGTCCAAAGGTGACTTCCTGGTGGCAAAGTTGCACGGAATACCACCTAAACAGGGTATTTAAGAGCACTCATCCTTCCGAGGAAAGGTGACTTCAGATTGGCAAGCCTATCAGGCTATATAACGTGTCAACTTTTGCTGAACAGAGGTCTTGTCACACACTAAATCTGAGCAGTAACTTGTTTTATCCTCAGATAATGAGCATCACTGAGTTTTTGAATGTGTGGGCACAAGCAATTGCACTTATCCTCAGATCCTTCCGACTAGACTGAAGGAAAGGAAAATGATGCAGCTGCTTTTTAGGGGCGAGCGCAAAGTGCTCCATCCCCTGTAGAAATCTCTTGTTGGGCTTCCAACTATGCCCATGTCACGTCAGTCACTTTCACTGGTTTGTGGGCTTGCCTTTTAAAATCCGCTTGCTTTCATTTGTGAAAGGCACGCCTACGTCATGCCTTTTCTGGTGTTTAGCCCACCTACACAGCACCGGTAAACTGCTGAAAACATACGAGGCTCGATGTTTTCAGCATGATTTCCGGACTACTTTATCTGTTTATTTTCCACGCAGCGCAATCTCGCTGGGGTTTACATAGGGCGATCGTGCTCGATTTTTCCGTTTTCAATTTCAGCACGATTGTGCTGCATTTTACGTAGTGCAATCGCGCTGCGTTTTCTTTTCTTTTAATTCGTGTGGCAAGAAAAGTCCAGTTAGGAGTTTACAACGCTAATAGCTCTAACTCAAGCAAATAAGAGACCTGTTGCATTGAAAATGCTTGTTTAGTTTTGTTAACTGCTGATCTGAGTTGGATTGATAACTAAACAATGTAAAAGAAAATGTGGTGGACACAACATAGGGGTAGAGGATTAGAAGCAACAGGGTAGGCACATGGGAGTGGAAGCAACACAGGGTGCAGGCAACACAGAGGGCGGAGGGATGAAACCAAGCAAATGGGGGGGACGAAGCAAAGAGATGAGCGAGAGCTAATCTTGCAACTTGCAGCTGGGGGGAGAAGCACAAGTAAAAAGGCAATGGGGGAAGCAGCACACAAGAGTGAGGACATCACAGAAAAGGGCAGGGGAGAAGCAAGGGGAGGCAAACACACTCATGTTTCAGCCTAGTGTGGGTTTTAATTTTCTTAGTCTGAATCTGTAACCAAGTCATAAAACGATTTGGAGCGCTTTAAGCAGTGGGACCATATACCCCAACTAATCAGTTTCCCCCAAGTGTCGCTCTAGTGAAGCTGTCAAAGGCAGTAGAATAATCCAGAAAGCATTCAAACTCGCTCCTGCTGGTACTTCAAGCAGTCTTTTAGGTGATTTTAAGGGCCATAATATCTCAAAATCTCGGAACTCTTCCTAAAACCATCACAATGTGGTATTTATACCTCCATTATCATATTTTCAAACTGTTCCATGATTACTTTAGCATAGATTTTGGTCTCACTGTTGATAGGAGCTGTGAGGCGGCACTTGCCTGAGTTATTTGTATTTCATTTTTAATACCATGCATTAGGTATCAAAGCAAAAAACACTATCTTTTTATGCATCCAGTAATTATTACCTTTTTTGCATACATTTACTGTTATGCTGTTGGGTTCTAGGGTCCCTGACAGACACTGATTAACTTAGTTCAATCAATTGTAAAAGAAATATGAATCATGAGATTCAGGCATCATTTGGGGTCTACTCAGTAAAAACCAGACCAAAATAAATTATTGCCACTTAAGTACCTATCAAAACAAAAGGGATTCACAGATGATCAAAGACTGGTGTACCCTCCACTTGAGACATACATACTACACATGCCCCAATCAAGTTCTGCTGGGTGGCTTCTAAAGTCAAAGAGCAAAAGGCCTAAATATTCTGCATTCCGAGACTGCAATTTGTATATTTAGGAAGTTGTACTTCTACTCAAGCGTCCAAACTGTGTAAGAAGGGCAAAATCCTTGTGTCAAAATAAGACCCCACGCTTGGCCCAAACAAAAACAAGAAGAGACCTCAGGAGAGCGACACAAAGGATTACAGATAAAAGGATAACGATGTTCTGAGTCTCTCATCATCAGTGCTTCATTTAAGACACCCAATTAAATTATGCTACTACATTCAATGAAAGTTTTGCTTATGATTTCTGGAAAAACGATCACCATTGTTTCCCTCAAAGCCCTTTGAAATACATAGGTCTGAGTGGGTGCTCTGCCTCCTGGTGCATTTTTATTGAAGTTTCAAGCAAACAAATAAACATACAGCTATTAGTGGCCATAATCACATGGATACTCTCCTCCGGACCTGCTCGGTTCCTGTTACTCATCCTTCGTTCCTTGCTGATTCTTAAGTATAGCAGACAATACGTTTCTCCTACCTTGACATCCTTTTGTTTAGATGGGTTACACTTTCAGCCTCTTCTTGTAAATTTATAGTCTTTCAGTATTTTGCAGAAGATTAGCTGCTCAATTCTATATTCAGTATTGCTCTGAAGGTTCCTAGCCAAGTGAGTTCCCTACATGTGGTAATCTTTCAGGCAAGTAATGGTGTGTTAAATGGAATACTAAGAAGTATCAGAGACGGTTTGGAATCTGAAGAGCGTCATTCGAACTGGACAGAGATACTTCAAAATGTAAGCTGTCTGTGCTTTTGCTAAGGTATTTGTATGAAATAAACTGTAAATTCTATGTCCGGACCGGAGGCGAGGATTATGCTTTAATTTCTCCACTTCGATAAACAGCAGCCAAATGTAAACAGGAAGATTAACAAAAAAAACTACTAATCCCATGAAGCTTTGTGTATCAGTGAAATAAAATAAAAGAATATCCAATGAAATAGCAGCCAATATGAGGAACCAAATAGCATTCAACAGTCCCAAATATAGGGATTCATTATGAACACGGTGGGATTCCCCACCATGTTCATCCTGGCGGTCTAAACATAGACCGCCAGCCCCTAGAAGACCCCGCTGGCCCTATAATATACATTCCACTGGGATGGTGGGCAGAAACAGTGTTCCCGCAAGCCGGCCCAGCGGAATGCTGGGCCAGGACATTGCCGACGGCTCCACATGGAGCCGTCGTCAATGCCGTAGTGCGGTGGGTGCAGCAGCACCTGTTGCGCAGATCACTGCCCATAAATTGTGCAGTGACCTGCACAACGGGGCTGTGCCAAGGGGGCCCGGAGCACCCCTTAAGCCAGCCTGTCCCTGGTGGGGGAAACCACCAGGGAAAGGCTGGAGGAACAAGGGTTCTCTATCCAGAGGGCGGGGCTGCTTGCAGCGCAGCCCTGTTGGATAGAGAAATCCGCCATCGTCAGGCTGCCTGTCAGCAAAAGCCTGGTGGCGCAGGAGGGCTGCCGGTGGCAGTCTTCCCTTGTTCATTATATGGCGGTCCAGACCACCATGCCGGTGGCGGTAATTTCCGCCGCTGCCGGCATGGCGGTCTGGACCGCCATGTTCATAATGAGGCCCATAGTGCGTTGTGAGCGTTTCCAGCCCCGATTTCTTCGCTGCTCGCAGCCAAAGATAAGTCGTATTTTGTAACCATTGCTTATAATTGTGGTTTAAATTATTCTATTTGGTTTAATTAGCTAATGTTTTGTGGTGTTTTAATGTGTTTATTGATTCCCAATTCTTTTTCACCCGCGGGAACGTTTCTTTGCTCCTTCGCGGCTGAATCTTATTGTTTGCAGCTCCGCTGGAGCTGTCAGTTGAACACCAGATGGCGTCTGACTGACGCACTCGCGCTAATCCGGCATTCAGCTTAGAACTCTCACTTTCTGAGAGACAAACTGTGCACTGGTATCACAAGCTGAATTCTGCCCGTCTAGAGAGAGAGGCCCCGTTTTATGGGGTCTGTATAAGAATTTCGTCTTTTCTGCTGTGTTTGCCACAACGCCCTATATAAGTACAGTCTTTATTGGAATTCATATAAATATATATTTTGACGCTCCTACTGGGGTCTGTATTTTCTTTAACCACATTATTTAATACCTTCAGGGACACGCTCCTATGCGCTTTTTCTTATTGTTGAATTACATTTTCAAATGTTGAAGTGTCCCCTTTTTTTGCAAAATATTTGAGTTTTTATACTCGCATATATATTTGGCTGACGGCCAGCCCTCCTTTAATAAAAAGGGATTGTTTTCCCACAAAAATGTTTTTCAAGAATCTTAACCTTTTTATAGGGGTTATTTCCTAGTTCTATCCATATCTAATATTAAACTATCCTAATGGAATTAAATGATTTTTGATGCTGTAGATGCATCTATTTACCACGCAGTCTCAGAGGCTATAGGTCCTCTTGAACAAAGACTGTCTGAGCAGTTTGCATGTGAGTGTGCTAAAATATCCACTTCCACCCATTTGTCCTCAGCTTCTGACACTCAAACATCTGTTGAGGAAGCAACCCCTGCGAAGTGCACTGCAAATCATGGGTTGATCATGATGTTTTTGCCCATGTCAAACTGTTTTTCTTTCAGATACTCCTGGTCTGCTTTCTGTTTCCTCTGCTTCCAAAAGTGATCAGTTTTTTGATACCTACACTGGCCCAGATGATGAGCCAGGCCCTTCTAGGCCTTGGCTTCCATCCTCCAGACTTCCTTCAGGTCCCAAGTCTGAACCTTCAGACATGCTAGACCCTGATAATATTCTCCATCCCCGGTTTTCTGATTGGGCTCCATCTGACAAAGTAGCCACTTATATAGTGGGGTGCATCTGGAATCCTTTAGAGAAAAAATCTTGTAATTGTCTCAGAGCTGATTATCTCCGACCATCCTTACCAGACAAGGTTGCAATCACTCCTGATTTGGACCCTAAAATGGCCACCTTTCTTCAAAAACTTATGAAAGACCCTAAGAGTGGTATTGATAGGTCCGTCTAGCATGCCAGGACAAACTGCTTGATGTTTTAAGTCCCTTTACAAAACTTTTAGACTTAGCTGAGGAGGCAGAATCTACAGAATCTGTAATATCTCAAGAAGTTTTCTCAGGCTGGGCACAGCGTGCTATATTCTTTTTAGGAAATGCAAATTGTGCTCCCTCAACAGAACAACACCGTTCTCTATTAATTAGGGTCGCCCCAAAGCTTGGTGACTTGGCAGACTCTGAAGCAGGACCTGTTGCTCAAGGAGGACTTTTTGAAGAACCTTTTATTAAAGAATTGGGAAGGTTTGTTAATACTTTCACACCTCTAGACAAGGCTCAATCATTGTTTAAAAAGGTTTCTCTTCCCGTGTTTTCTATGAGGACGGGTGAGGCAGGGGCCGCTAGTCCGGCTGCCTTTCCTTTCAAAATTCCTTCAGAGGACAAGGCTCCAGATCAGGATAACTTCAAGAATCAAACTCACTTCACCAACTTTTACCCCACAAGTGGCCACCGTTTCAGAAGTCGAGGTGGCAGAGGCTCAAACACTTCCTCCTATACAGGTAAGAGTTCTCCCTTCTTATATTGTAAAAGTAGGAGACCCTCTGGAGAGTTTTACCCAAGTTTGGAAAACAAATCACAAGGGATGCATGGGTCCTCCAAACTATCAGAGGTTTTCACATCGAGTTTCTGGGCACTCCCCCATAAATTCTATTAGAGAAAGGTGCTATATGTACAACTCAACCTCATCATCAGGGTTTCAACAGCAATCTCTTTTTAGTCAACAATGCCAACGGGGGTCAGCGACCAGTGATAAATCTTCGCGATTTCAACTAATGGTTAATTTATAAACAATTCAAAATGGAAGGTATTCACCTCCTCCGCGACATTTTGCGTCCACTAGATTGGCTAGCTCATCTCGACCTAAAGGACACTTATTTGACAATTCTAATTTTTCCACCTCACAGACGTTTTCTTCAATTTGTCTGGCGTCAACAAACTTATGAGTTTACCAACCTTCCTTTAGGTCTATCCTCTGCTCCGTGGAGTTTCACCACGGTTCTCAAACCAGTGGTGGAACATCTCAGAGCTCAAGGGATTCGCCTCATCATATATTTAGAGGACATTCTTATTTTAGATCAGTGCCCTCGAAAGTGGTCACATCACCTACAAGCTTACTGTCAACTTACTTCAGCAACTCTGCTTCATCGTGAACGAGTCAAAATCCCTCCTGGTTCCTTCTCAAAATGCAGTCTTTTTAGGTTTCAGCTTAGATACGATGTCAGCCACTGTAAGTCTTCCTTCTCGGAAAATGTGAAAAATCCATCACAAGTTGAGACATACTCTGTCCAGGCACCAAGTTTCTCTTCGGCAAATAGCTTGTCTTGTAGCACTCCTCTCTTCCTCCAACCAGGCAATATTTTCTGCCCTCTTCATTATCGGGCTCTACAATGATTAAAGGCTACTCATCTTTGCAAGGGTCTATCATATTCTCACATGATTTCCCTATCAGAAGAAGCCCGGGAATGAGATTCGCTGGTGGCTCTCCCATATGGATGCTTGGAATGGCACAGCAATTTTTGGCTCAGCATCAGACCTTATTATAGTCAGACACCAGCAGAACAGGTTGAGGCACGTGGTGTGGAGATATTTCCCCAGGAGGAGTTTGGTCTTCCGACGAACAAAAGTTACATATAAATTGTCAGGACCTTTTAGCTGGTTCTTTTGTAATCCAATGTTGGACCAAAGACTCTATTCGAACATCTATCCTCCTCCAGATGGGCAATGCTTCAGCTGTTCGTTATATCAATCACCTTGGGTTTACTCATTCCAAATCACTTTCCAATCTATCAACCAGTTTTTGGCATTGTCTGGATCGACATTTCTGTAGCAGCAGAATACCTACCCAGTCAAGACAATCAAGTTGCAGATTACCAATCCACACACTTCCGAGACGCCATTCTTTGGAAACTACACCCAAAAATAAAATTACAATCTCCAAAACCATTGGGGCCCTTTCTCTGTAGCTCTCTTTGCCTCCAAACTAGACCATCAACTTCAGCTGGAGACAGATCCCCTGGTGGATGCCACACATGCATTCCTCCAGGACTGGAGTCAAGAGTGTGGCTATGTTTTCTCTCCCTTTGCTATGATTACTCAAACATCCACCCATGTTCGCCGCCAAAAAGCCATTATTGTCCCGATTACTCCAATTTGGAGGTCTCAAGTTTGTTTCCAGTTCTTCTGGAACTTTCTAGGGATTTTCCAATCCGACTCCCACTCTTTCCGACCATTCTCCTCAATCTGAACCAAATATCTCATCAAATAGTTCTAAAACGATCTCTCTCTCTAATGGCGTGGAGAATTTCAAGGGGCGTTGGTCGATCCCTGACCTTTTGCTCCAAGCTGAAGACTTCCTCTACAAGGCCAGAGCTCCTAGCACCTCTAAATGCTACAAATCTGCATGGTCTTGATGGGCCCGTTGTGTTTCGACAGGGTCTCGATCCCGTGGACGCTCATGTAGTAGTCGTCATCAATTTCCTAGCCAGTTTAGTTTATGAAGATTTAGCTTATCGCTCAATCAATACTTTCAGATCAGCCATTTCAGCTGGTCATTCAACATTAAATGGTTCACCTTTATGAGGGCATCCTTTTGTGTGTCGTCTTTTGCGAGGAATTAGACTCTCTCTTCCTCTGGAACCTCGTTATACTGCCCTTTGGGATGTTAATCTAGTAGTAAACTTAATTTTATCCTGGCAAAATAACCAGTATTTGTCAAGGAAGGAACTTTCAGCTAAGTTAGCTATGCTTCTCTGCCTGATTTCCTATAGAAGGATTTCAGATGTGCGTTGGATTTTTCTAGTAGAACATTTTCCCCTGCTGGAGTTTCATTCACTGTAAGCAAGAGAACAAAATTAAACTTGAGTGATTTATTATCCTGCCGTTCCAGATTTTCCCAAGTTATGTGTTGTACAATGCCTTAAAGCCTATGAAGAAATGTCTGTGGACATCTGTCCTCCAGGGGAACGTCAACTGCTAATTTCCCCTCATAAAACCACATAAAACAGTATCCTCTTTAACTATTACTCGTTGGGTAATGCAAGAAGCAGGAAATGATTTGTCCCTTTTTAGTGCTCATTCCACACGTGGAGTCATGGCCTTCAAGGCGCTCTTCTTTAGGAGCTCATCTGGAAGATATTATGAAGACTGCGGACTGGTCTACAGATTCTCCTTTCAAAATATTTTATTACAAACCAGTAATTGACATGGCTCAGCTTATAGTGGATATGCTTTAAACTAGCATAATCCTCGCCTCCAGTCCTGACACAATGAAAAATGTCGTAGCTATTGTAACGGAAAGTTTAAATTCTATTAAGGACACGGAGGCGAGGATTATTCCACCCCATCATCTTCATGATCCCTCTCCTTTACCAGTAACACTATTCTTTTTCTTTAACTTGTTTTACAAATACCTATGCCTAATATTTTCAACATATTATATATCTGCTTTTACTGATACAGGATGCTTCTTTGTAATTATTTAAGTTTCTTCCTCTAATCCTATGTTGTTACCTCTTCTTAGATCTGATACGATTAAACAAGATGGCTAAAACAGATCAACCTTGCCTCTCGCTGAGAAAGAGGAGCTGGAAACACTAACGACAGACTATATTTGGGCCTGTTTAATGCTGATTGGTTCCTCCATATTGACTGCTATTTTATTGGATACCCTTTTATTTTACTTGACCGATACCCAAACCTTCGTGGTATCAGTAGTTTTTTATTGCTAAACTTCCTGTTTACATTTGGCTGCTGTTTATTTAAGTGGAGAAAGATAAAGCATAATCCTCGCCTCCGTGTCCCTAATAGAATTGAAACTTTCAGTTACGATAGCCAGGACATTTTTCATTCTACATAAACCTCTTCCTCTTGGAACTTCTTGATTATGGATCTACATTAGTTATCTACACAGGGGACAAGCACATACTGATTACATGCAGTTACTTGGGCTGATGCAAGACAAATTTTAAAACGTCTCCACACTAAGGTGAGCCAGTAGCATGTTAAGGAAGTTAACTCTCAACAGTTAAAAATTCTACGTAAGTTTCTAAGTGAATCTATCTGGAAAAGGAAGATCTGGAATTCCAATATGCACTTATAAGATTTATATTTTTCAGGATGTTTAAAGTAGATTTAAGTCAAGGCTAGGGAATGTACTGCCATCACTTAATCTGCTACTAATAGTGGTTAACATCAGCAAACAAGTTAATGAGATGAAAGTGCTACAAAAAAAATGGTAGCAACTGTTTTGACAACTGACAGCATTATTTGAAAATCTGCTGATCAGTAAGTCTGTGTGGTAGGTAAGCAGAGATCTCAAATAACTGGCACTTTTGATTCAATATCTTAAGTGTCCAATAATGTGGTGGAAGAATTTCTGGAGAACTTCAACTGAACATGTCAAACGTTCTCTCAGGAGGTCATTTTGGAGTGACTGTGCTGATATCAGACACACTCCTGAGAGTTACTTTACATGTTTGTCAAAAGGTTAACACAGTTCTGAAAGTGAACAGGCATCGGCTCTATCACAAATATCTGAAACAATGGAAAGCTGTATTTAGATTTCTGCAGCATTGTTGGACCACAAGCTGAAAGCGCTGAAGGACCGCAAACGGAGCACCAGTCTTACACTACTTAAAGAAATAGTTACCTTTGGTGTCTAGTATGAATTTTTTTGTATGCTTATTCAGATGCAAAGTCGTGCACTGGTGTAAAGATCTTCAGGGGGCTTAATCGGGAGCCCGTATTTCATTTGTTTAGATTTATTTCCAGTGTTACCAAGGTACAATAATTGTTTTGTCTTATTTTGCTATTGTTGTCAGGGGAGTACCATCCCGTATTTTGATTGGGTTTGAATGAAATCTTATTAATGTAGGCAGACATGTAGAAAATCACAGCCCCACCGTTCTTTTTTCGCCGGGTAAAACGCTGTCAAGATGGCCGCAGTGAAAACATAATTTGAGTAGTATGCAAAAGTGTTTGGTACATTTAGTGCAGAGAGAAGAACTTCCCTGTCTCTTTTCTCAGGATCAAGAACTGTTTGATGATCCCTCAAAACTCACTGATGTGGAGATTCACTGAATATGAAGTATGTATAAAGAAGCTTTATTTGCACCATCTTCCTGTTGCTTATTGCTCTATTCGGGTGTTGAACTGGTACTGAGGTGCAATCAATGCCCAGACAGTGTTAGCAAGTTTAAAAAATGACAAAATAATGAAAGAATTCTATTACAAAGTATGCACGTTTGTGACTTCCTTTACGAAGTGGGCCCCCAATTAGGTATGGTGTTAACCAGGACATTTTGTTCTTATTCAAATTCTATTCTATCTCTACCCATCTATTGACTGGCTTTACTGTGAGTCACAGCATTCTGCTATACCACAAGGAGCATATCGGCACACAAAGTAGTTTTGTTCAGTGCCAGGAATTACTGTGGCAATGTGTGCATTTTGAGATCAAAAAGAAAAAAAGAAAAATGTGCCTTTTGTCAGTGTTTGTTACAATTGTGAGGCTCTGTCAGCTCACATAATAAAGTGTTACAAAAGCCATGTCAAAACAAGACACACATTGACAAAACCAAAAGACTGACCACCAATGCCAGATCAGTTGGTTTTGCCAGACCTTGTTTATTTTCATGTTACCCATAATCTTGTTGAAATTAGTTACAATGATGTTCCATTATGAATATTTCTGGAAATTCTAGCATTCATAAACACATTCTACTAAATGATAAATTTTCGTACTTGCATTTCTTTTTTGAAGATTTTATTATGAAAGCAAAATAATCATCAATTTTGCTTACATTGTTCTGAAAACATTTGCATCTAATCTGAGAGCATTCTGGGAGCATTATACTTAGTCGCATATTATTAAACTTTTCAAATGCGTGCACACACTTTTTTTTTTTTTTTACTGTCACCACTATCAGTAGTGCAGTGTGACCTTACAACGTTTATTTATATTGCTCACCCTAATAATAAAAGCTTTGCATTAATGAACCATAAATACAAGTTCGAACAGCATTAACACATGGATACAAATATTGCCTCAACTGCAAAAAGGTCCCTTCCCTGTAAACTGGCAGCCAAAGGGTTTGTGCCGTAAAGGGTTGAGCCTACTTGTCCCAAGGACCAATTAAACATGTTGTCCTTGACCCCAAACAATATGTCCAGGGCGTACGGCTAATGTGGTGCTGAAAATGACTAAGGAAGGTACTTTACGGGCTTAGAGATCAAGTTTTCACTAAGAAAAAGTCCAAAGCAAACTTGATTGTGGAGAAATTGTGTATTTAGATCAAGGGACAACTGGACAAGGGATCAAACCACTGGAAAGTTTATAAGAATTATTGTTAAGTTGTCGGTTTCGGCAAACAAAGAAGAGATAGTGAAGTTCCTGGATGGGAGGGGGAAATAAATTTGAAATTAGATGTGCTTAACAGTCAAAGAATACGAGAGAATTGTAGAAGAGAAGTATGGTGTTTCAATGGTCTTAAAGCTCTACTGAAAAATGTACTTACAAGGTCTTGGCTAATCTAATGTTATCAGTCTCCAGATATTTGATTCCATGGTAAAGTCAACTGTAGTAATTAATGTCAGCACCAAAGGCATAGGTGCAGTTCTTGGAGAAGGTGCGAGTGTAAAATAAAAAGGCAATTATGTTTCCAGTACTTTGAAGGGACCAGAGCTGAAATAGTCAATCACTAGCCTAGCCCACCTAGTGCCATTGGACATTCTCTGGTAGAGATGGCTCATAAAGAGCACTTGGGCAGAAGTGATAAAAGTAGAGGCACAGTTTAATTTCTTGGTGGCCAGGCCTAGAGGTCCCGACAGAAAGAGCTATTTGAGATTGAGTGGAGTGTCTTAGTAAATAAAGTTGCAAGCCTATGTTTGCTTGAAAACTGCATAATAAATAATGGGAGGACAAAGCACTGTCTTTGGATATTCTAGAACCTGTTATCTAGTAATGAGGTTCTATGTCATTTTCTTGGCTGACATGTAAACTATATGGATGGAGGTCAGCATTACAAGTAGTGGTGAAACTAAGAATGTCATCAAGATTTTGTGAGACGTTTTTTGCAGAGGGAGACAGCCTAACAATATTTTGACTGATAAAGGGGTTTCAACTTATCTCTGCTGAAATGGGACCAAACGGCAAAGGCCATGGGAACAGGTGTGATCTTATTTCAAGAATGCATGTGTACAGATTAGCCCCACACCCCACCAAAGGAAAGGTTATTTTTGAGTTGCTCAGGTGCAGAAAGCCTAACAATATACTACGTGCCCTGGATGTGTGAGGGAAAGATGAATAAGAAGGATCATCATGACTGTATGGCAAAAGAGTCGACAATATTGCAATGTAAAATCAACAGTTTGATAAGAGAAAAGCTGGTGGAGAAACAAATGCTGCTGCTGTTGCCAGGGTTAACAATCTGTGTGGCATCAATGTTCCAAGTTGTCTGTGCCTATTCAGATAATTACATTTTCAACAATGCGGTGAAGACCGAAGACTTCTGTATTTGAAATCTTAGAAGAGCTGTAGTGGTAGACTGATGTAATGCACACGGCATTATCTTTAACGAGGAGGAAAGTGGGAAGAAATGTCAGATGATGAAACCCATTTTCCCCTCTGCGCAGGGTTATAAAAAAAATCTGTGGTGTAGACCATGACTCAATCTTTTGTGAAGGGAAGTGGCAGAGAAGTAGCAAACCAGCAAAGTTACCTAAACTACTTCAGGAGAACAAATCAAACGTACTGTACATGTTCTTTTTGTTTACACCATTTATCTCCTTTGTTACTTATGCATAACTTATTTGATCTAATGGCAATGTTTATTTTAATATTTATGTACTTAAAGAGAGGTGTGTGGTAATATTTAAGCTAAGTGAGACAACACTCACAGAGAATGCAGTGATGATTAAGATGGAACAGTGAGTAGTCAGTGATGTTTTGGAATCTAAAGAGTATCATTTGAACTGGAGATAAAGATTAGTGTAAGCTGTCTGTGCGGTGGCTGAGGTGTTTACTGAGAATAAACCCAAAAGCCTTTGTGAAGTTCTTGCTCCTGGAACTTCTTGATTAAACAATCTTCCTACCTTTCTTCACTATAATTTATTTCAAAGTAATAAAGAACTGCGCACCAAATGGCTCTGAATGATTTTTGTGTGTCATGTACAGCATGTGGTATTGGTCTAGCCCTAGAATGTGCCACCTTTGAACATGGTAGTACCACAAGCTTCCATTCTTGGCCCATCATTCTCTTGTACATACCTCTGGATGCTATAATTTCATCTTTCAATTTTAAATCAAATGACACTGAAGGGCATATGATTTGGGATGTGTGTAATTTGTATACTATGCAAATGTAAACTTGTATAAAAGCCTATATTTGAGGAACGTATAGTATGTGGGGTCTCCTGATTTCTTTACAGTATGGCTATCACATACCTCTCTTGCCCAAGTCCTCACTCGTGTCTCATTAGAACAAAAAAAAAAACAGGGTTGTGCCACTGCAACATATGCTGCTCTAGCAATGATTACCTTTTTTCTGTATAGAAACTGGATCGACAATGCTATCCCACAAACAAATGGCGAAAATGGTGATGGTTTGATTTTTAAAAAAAATCTAAATTACAGGTGATCAGGCGGGGAATCTTTGCATAAAATCTTCAAAAATTATGCATATGGAATTCATTCCACATAGTGTTTACTTTTGTAAAGAAGTTTAAGTTCTAGTGTGGTTCCATATAATAAATTTAAATTAAACACAGGATATTGTATATATTGATTAAACAATTGGAATGGAAAGCATGTTTCAACAGCAAGTACTAGTTTTACATAAAACACAAATTGTAACCCATCTCCAATTTAGGCATTGTGCTCCTTGATGGTCAGCTCCAGAGAAATCATAGTAATTTATTTCCTTGCTGCTCATGAACTGGCTCTCCTTCCTCGCATCTCATTCTCCCAGGTGTTGTCATGCCACCACCACATCTAGGTACATTGGGGTTAGCCATCTGATTCACAAATGCACATGGAAATCTTAATATTTCCTAAGGCATCATCTCTAAAATCCTTGTTTCTTATAACAGGATGATCTGCCAACAGACTCCTTTCTGTCCCATAAAACAGCAGCTCATTTGTAAACAGAAAATGAGTCCACTGCAACAGCGTCCTCGTTGGACATCTAAACCATTGATTGAGTGAAACAACGGTGCTAAATGTGGAATTTCCAACATCTAACAATTCAGTATCGTTAATAAGCATATAAGGAATCAAAGCCTAATTTAAGCTACTCACTTTATGCATATTGTAGCATACGATCAGAAAGCTAAGTAGCTGTTGTGCATGTTACAGTGAGGCACGAGGGTGCCTAGGACGACAAAATTACACCTGTAAGCATTGGTGTTGCAGGACGTAACATTCAGGGGAATCCTCCAATACACAAACGGGGATTTTTGCTAAGAAAACACAGATGTGCATCCTTGCTGGAGACCTTGAATCACGTTGCTGAAGTGATTCGGAATAGCAGACTGCAACGAATATATTCCCAGCCACCAACGCAAATGAGAGAAGGGAAGCCACCTACTGGTGCCGCCGTTCAATAATGAATTCCAGAGGGAAGTGTCGCAAGACCTTGAAGGACAGAAGGCACACTTGTAAGACTGCGGATCAACACATTTTCACTACTTAGAGGACTTTATACACCAGGACCCCATTTGTACACCAAGACTACTTAGCTGGTGTTTAGGCTCTGATACTTTTATAAGAAATAAGCACTGCTACAGACACAATGGAGTATAGATAACAACTGGGGCTCTGGCGACCTAATATGTTAATTTAATTTATTATCGATGGATTTATCAGTCCAACAACTACACTGCCCATACGAGCATGCAGACATCCAATACATGAAACTAATTTAAGGAGACTGTTTCATGTCATAGCTGTGGTTCAAGACAGTGGCACTGCCCCTGCAGAAATCTCTGAAGGCAGAAAGATGGCATAGAAAACTGTAGGTTGGGAATGTTTATTCCACAAAGCAAATCAGATGGAGTATGCCCCTGGATTCATCCACAGGAAGTACACATTGCATAACGGCCCACTGCTAGGGTCAAGGTAAGAGGGTTGTTTAAGCGACATAGTAGTTTCATGTGGGAAAGTCCTGTTCACGACTGTCCAGTGTCATCTTCGCTCTGGCAATGGAATAAATAGTTACCTTCTCCAATACCCAAACTAAGAAAAACGAAGTCTTATTATTGCTGGATGTGGAACACTTATCGCACATGATTTACAACAGTATGTCTCAGACCAATAAAAAAGTTGAGTGCCCTATTTTTTATTACCTTGACCTCAGGCTGAAGTGCAGCACATGGTAAACACCAGTCCTTGCTATGATCAAAACATTTTCCTATACCTATGTGTTCATTATTACTGAATAATTTTAGGCTCAACAAAACACCTTACGAGCATGCTACTCTCCAAGGAATTAAAATGAGCACCAATCACCATCCTCTATAAGTGACGGTTAATTAGACTTTGGGATGGTGGTGGTGCTTCAACGATTCCCATATTTTTTCCACATTATACCGATGTGATAATCAATTCACTCTTTCCCACAGATAAAAATTAAGCTCCTTTCAACCAATTGAGTCCACTCTCCATAAGTAATTTACTTATCTGCCTTCTGTAAAGTGCATTAGAAATCCCTCAAAGTGTGAAAGAATGGTTTGCGATACTGCAGAGGCCTCTGTGACCAGTTACTCATTTTAAAAGTTCTGCCCATGTCACTGATGGTTCTATAATGACACGCAGAGGAGGTTTGCTAAGATGGACAATTTACTTAAAGGTTGGAAAGAGACCATCTGTAGGGTCCATGAGGGGAAGAATCTCCTATCTTGACACTTTCACAAATATGAAAGTAGGTACGTATGCTTGTAACTCAGCATCAACTATCTCAACCTACCTCTAGAAAGGGGTAACTGTAAGGTAAGGTTGTAATGTAATTCGGTTACATATACTTATAACAGAGGTTAAAAGGGTCATCAAATGGAGAGGAAAAAAAAGTTCTCTTTACCCAGTCCTGCATTTCTAACTATCACCAACAACAGGCATTCATGAATGGTGCTCTATTGATTACGTCGGCTTAGGTTTTTACAATATGTTTTACATCATTCATTGAATTGCCTCTATCTCTATTGCAGTTCTTTAATGGAGTCATTTTAAGTCCTAGCATTGCCGCCAAATATTTCTGCCTTAAAGGTGGCACTGGAAATCAAAAAACATATTTAATGTATGTTTATTTTGAAAGTGTGCACTGCTGAATAACAATGCATAAGCAATATCTTTATTTGATGTATAATTGTAAATGTTAGTAATCGCTTTACCAATTTTATATTGATATTTATACTCAAACCTTACAAAGATCTTTAACACCTGACCGTAACCTTAACTTAGTCCCAGCCCCAAACACAGACCTACCCATCCTAAAATTTAAATTAGCACAACCTTAAGTGTTCACCTTGATCAACATGCATGAGCATGCTATAAGCAATCAACAATCACAAAAGTACAGGAGGTGAGGATGTGTTGAGCGCTACATGTAGAAATGATGACGCTTTCTATTCCTTCACATATCTGGGATGAGTTGTATGCATGAAACCAAAACGAAAACTGATGAGAAAAAACAGTCACTGGCAAAAAGAAATACAGGGATGTTAGTGGTTAACTTAGCAAAGAGCATGACACACAAGCGTGCTGTGTAATGCATCAGTTAACCATCAGCAAAGGAAGAGAACATGGAATGCCAGTATGCATGAAAGGAGCACGGCTTGTTCATGTGCTGCGCCCATCCCACTAGGTATTTGAAGGGACAATACCCTTTCAAAACAAGTATATTCCCCATCAGCTGTCTGCCAGGAGGGATTTCCCATTAGTAAGCAGGAAAAGGGTGGGACAAAGGCAAAACACTTGTCAGATTATACTGTTAGAGGGTGTTGCAGGTCATTTTGGTATTACGTACAAGATCCTAGTGCAGAAGCATAAAATGATGTCAATGTGATTATATCCCCAGGGGGAAAACTGCCCAACAATGTAAAGCAAGTTTACCTGTGAAAGTCCAGGGGACGAGGCATGGCCCGGAGGTGTTGCAGAAAGGCCGGGATGCCCTTTGCTTATTTCATGTGCTGAATAAGGTGATGGAGCTGGTGGGCCCGGTTGTCTTGCTACTTGCGCTGCAACCTGCAAGAAGAACAGCTCACTTAAGTATTCATTCATCAGTCCTAGAGCTTAACTCTCAGGGATACATTCAGCAAAATACAACTGGAAAATTTAACTTGCCTCGAAAGAGCGTTCTGCCCTCCGGGAGACAAGAAAGATGTTCTACACCAGCAGCCAATACACCAGGGCACCAGATGTTCACTTCCTGAGCCCCTTTATGCCTCGCAAGATCACCAGATTAAAGTATCTTCATACACATTATCTTCCATATGGCATGTTGCCCTCCGCTCAACTCAAACATTGTTCCTTTCCCTCCATCCTTTATCACATGCATTCCTTTTCACAGTTTGATTGGTTTGAAATTTTGACTTATTTAAAAAAAATGTAGAACCATGTGTATCTCAAACAAAACCTAATGCATCTTTCCAATCATTCAGTTCAGTCCACTCCTGTGAACCCACTATACTTTTAAGAGGGAGCAGCGCCTCAAGGACACAATGGTGCATATATGTCACAATATACGTTACTACTGTGGCCTAACAATAGAGTTATTTGGATCAGCGCTCTCATCCCTCTTCCGATTCTGATGAATAAATCTTTAGTATCAATAAACCTTTCTGTTGACTCATTTGTGTAAAGTTAAGGAGGGCCTCGATCTTTCAAAGCCCCAAAAGATGGAATCCTTGATACTCAATCTCACTCTTAATCCAATTGGCAGATCAATTAAATATTTGTATAAATTATTGTAGCATATTATATTATGCCATGTCAGTGAAAATAAATGTGGCCCAAGAAAGTTATTTAGGGCAACTATACTAATAATGAAAATGTCACTTACCCAGTGTACATCTGTTCGTGGCATTAGTCGCTGCAGATTCACATGTTTAGCACAGTCCGCTGCCTGGTGTTGGGCTCGGAGTATTACAAGTTGTTTTTCTTCGAAGAAGTCTTTTTTGGTCACGGGACCGAAGGACTCCTCCCTCTTCAGCTCCATTGCGCATGGGCGTCGACTCCATCTTAGATTGTTTTCCCCGCAGAGGGTGAGGCTGGAGTTGTTTGCTATAAATAGTGCCCATGCAATGGAGTGAATACGTATGTACATAAAAAGTTTATAATAATTATTTACAAATGTACAAATGTTTAAGATTTAAGATTTACTTCTAAACGGCTACAGGCTTCCCGGGGAAGCGGGAGGGCACATGTGAATCTGCAGCGACTAATGCCACGAACAGATGTACACTGGGTAAGTGACATTTTCAGTTCGATGGCATATGTTGCTGCAGATACACATGTTTAGCATAGACTATAAAGCAGTTACCTCCCCTAAAAGCGGTGGTTTAGCCTGTAGGAGTTGAAGTAGTTTGGAATAATGTTCTTAGTACAGCTTGGCCCACTGTAGCTTGTTGTGCATTTAGTACATCTACGCAGTAGTGTTTAGTAAATGTATGAGGCGTAGACCAGGTTGCAGCCTTACATATTTCGCTCATAGGAATGTTTCCTAGAAAGGCCATTGTAGCACCTTTCTTTCTGGTTGAGTGTGCCTTTGGTGTAATAGGCAATTCTCTCTTGGCTTTAAGATAGCAGGTTTGAATACATCGGACTATCCATCTAGCAATGCCTTGTTTAGAGATTGGATTTCCTATGTGTGGTTTTTGAAAAGCTATGAACAGTTGTTTTGTTTTCCTGATTAACTTTGTTCTGTCAATGTAGTACATTAGTGCTCTTTTGATGTCTAATGTATGTAGTGCCCTTTCAGCCACGGAATCTGGCTGTGGGAAGAACACTGGTAATTCTACTGTTTGATTTAAATGAAATGGTGAGATTACTTTTGGTAGAAATTTTGGATTTGTTCTTAGAACAATTTTATTTTTGTGTATTTGAATAAATGGTTCTTATATGGTAAATGCCTGTATTTCACTTACTCTCCTGAGGGATGTGATTGCAATGAGAAATGCGACTTTCCACGTTAGATATTGCATTTCACAGGAATGCATGGGTTCAAAAGGTGGACCCATGAGTCTTGTTAAGACGATGTTAAGGTTCCATGAAGGAACTGGTGGTGTTTTTGGTGGTATAATTCTTTTTAGCCCTTCCATGAATGCTTTAATAACTGGTATTCTAAATAGAGACGATGAATGAGTAGTTTGTAGGTAAGCAGATATTGCTGCGAGGTGTATTTTTATAGATGAAAAAGCGAGGTTTGCTTTTTGCAAATGTAGTAAGTATCCCACTATGTCCTTTGTAGAGGCATGCAATGGTTGGATTTGATTGGTATGGCAGTAGCAAACAAATCTTTTCCACTTAGATGCATAGCAGTGTCTAGTGGAAGCTTTTCTAGCTTGTTTTATGACCTCCATACATTCTTGTGTGAGGTCTAAGTGTCCGAATTCCAGGATTTCAGGAGCCAAATTGCTAGATTCAATGATGCTGGGTTTGGATGCCTGATCTGTTGTTTGTGTTGTGTTAACAGATCTGGTCTGTTGGGTAGTTTGACATGCGGTACTAGTGAAAGGTCTAGTAGAGTTGTATACCAAGGTTGTCTTGCCCATGTGGGTGCTATCAGTATGAGTTTGAGTTGGTTTTGACTCAATTTGTTTACTAGATATGGAAGGAGAGGGAGAGGGGGGAAAAGCGTATGCAAATATCCCTGACCAACTCATCCATAGAGCATTGCCTTGTGATTCGCGGTGTGGGTACCTGGATGCGAAGTTTTGGCATTTTGCGTTTTCTTTTGTTGCGAACAAATCTATCTGGGGTGTTTCCCAAATTTGAAAGTAATTGTTCAGAACTTGGGGGTGAATTTCCCATTCGTGGACTTGTTGGTGATCTCGCGAAAGGTTGTCTGCTAGTTGGTTTTGGATCCCTGGAATAAATTGTGCTATTAGGCGAATGTGGTTGTGAATCGCCCACTGCCATATTTTTTGTGTTAGGAGACACAATTGTGTTGAGTGTGTTCCTCCTTGTTTGTTTAAATAATACATTGTCGTCATGTTGTCTGTTTTGACAAGAAAGTATTTGTGTGTTATGATGGGTTGAAAGGCTTTTAACGCTAGAAATACTGCTAACAATTCTAGGTAATTTATATGAAATTTTGTTTGGTGTACGTCCCATTGTCCTTGAATGCTGTGGTGATTGAGGTGTGCTCCCCACCCTGTCATGGAAGCATCTGTTGTTATAACGTATTGAGGCACTGGGTCCTGAAATGTCCGCCCTTTGTTTAAATTGTTGCTGTTCCACCATAGAAGCGAGAGGTATGTTTGGCGGTCTACCAACACCAGATCTAGAAGTTGACCCTGTGCTTGTGACCATTGTGATGCTAGGCACTGTTGTAAGGGTCGCATGTGTAGTCTTGCGTTTGGGACAATGGCTATGCATGATGACATCATGCCTAGAAGTTTTAGCACAAATTTTGCTTGTATCTTTTGGTTTGGAAACATAGCACTTATTACCTTGTGGAATGCTTGAACTCTTTGTGGACTTGGAGTGGCAATTCCTTTTGATGTGTTGATGGTTGCCCCTAGATATTGTTGTGTCTGACACGGTTCGAGGTGTGACTTTGTATAGTTGATGGAGAAACCCAGTTTGTGAAGGGTTTGTATGACATATGTGGTGTTGTTTGTGCACTTTCTTACTGTGTTGGTCTTGATTAGCCAATCGTCTAGGTAAGGAAACACATGTATTTGTTGTCTCCTGATATGTGCTGCTACTACTGCTAGACATTTTGTGAATACTCTTGGTGCAGTTGTTATTCCGAATGGCAACACCTTGAATTGGTAATGTATTCCTTTGAATACGAACCTTAGGTACTTTCTGTGAGAAGGGTGTATCGGTATATGAAAGTACGCATCTTTTAGGTCTAATGTGGTCATGTAATCTTGCTGTTTGAGCAGTGGAATGATGTCTTGTAGTGTGACCATGTGAAAGTGGTCCGATATGATGTAGGTATTTAGTGTCCTGAGATCTAATATTGGTCTTAATGTTTTGTCTTTTTTTGGAATTAGAAAGTACAGGGAGTAAATTCCTGTGTTTTTTTGTTGTACTGGTACTAACTCTATTGCATCTTTTTGCAGTAGTGCTTGAACTTCTAGTCCTAAAAGTTCTAAATGTTGTGGTGACATTTTGCGTGTTTTTGGAGGGATGTTTGGTGGGAATTTGTGGAATTCTATGCAATAGCCATGTTGGATTATTGCTAATACCCAATTGTCTGTTGTAATCTGCTGCCAAGATTGGTAGAATTGGCTTAGTCTTCCCCCCACTGGTGTTGAGTGAAGGGGTTGTGTGACTTGAAAGTCACTGTTTAGGTGGAGGTGTTTTTGGAGTCTGGAATCTTCCCCTACTCCTTGGGAATTGACCCCCTCTATATCCCCTGAAACCTCCTCTTTGGAATGAACCCTGATATGGTGTGGTTCTTGTTTGTTGGCTGGTGGTGTCTGTGGGTTGGCCACGAAACCCCCCTCTAAATGGAGTTTTTCTAAAAGAGCCTCTGCTCTGCAGGGAGTAGAGTGCGCCCATGGCTTTGGCCGTGTCCGTGTCCTTTTTAAGTTTTTCAATGGCTGTGTCCACTTCAGGGCCAAAAAGTTGTTTCTCGTTGAAGGGCATATTAAGGACAGCCTGCTGGATTTCAGGTTTGAACCCTGAAGTGCGGAGCCAAGCGTGTCTCCTTATGGTGACAGCAGTGTTGACTGTTCTCGCTGCAGTATCAGCTGCGTCCATTGAAGAGCGTATTTGATTGTTTGAGATCGTTTGTCCCTCTTCAACTATTTGCTGCGCCCTTTTCAGGTATTCCTGGGGAAGATGGTCTATGAGAAGTTGCATCTCATCCCAGTGTGCGCGGTCATATCGGGCTAGCAGCGCTTGCGAATTTGCGATGCGCCACTGGTTGGCTGCCTGTGATGCTACTCTTTTTCCTGCTGCATCAAATTTTCGGCTTTCTTTGTCCGGAGGTGGGGCGTCGCCAGATGTATGGGAATTTGCTCTTTTGCGAGCTGCCCCTACTACTACGGAGTCAGGTGGTAACTGCGAAGTAATAAACACTGGGTCTGTGGGTGGTGGTTTGTATTTCTTATCCACCCTTGGGGTGATGGCTCTTGATTTTACGGGCTCTTCAAAATTTGTTTTGCGTGCCGTAACATCCCTGGTAGCATTGGGAGACATTGATATTGGCTATGTGTAGCCGAGAGGGTGTTAAATAAAAAATCATCCTCTATAGGATCGGAATGCAGTTGGACGTTGTGGAATTCTGCTGCCCTAGCCACCAGTTGCGAGTATGAGGTGCTGTCCTCTGGCGGTGACGGCTTTGTGGGGTATGAATCGGGATCATTGTCCGGCACTGGGGTGTCGTATAGGTCTTGATCCTGATTATCTTGACTTATAGTAGTTTGCGCTGGTGAGTGCATTTGTGGCGGAGTTTGTGCCGGCGATGCCTGTTGTGGTGGAGAGGGCGGAGGCGTGACTTTTTTAACCACTTTGGCTTGTGGTTGTGCGTCATCCTTGAGAAATCCGATCCTTCTTTTTCTCATTATTGGGGGAAGGGTTGATATCTTCCCTGTGTCTTGTTGGATGTCCCTGTGTCTCTTTTGTGTGTAGTCTGATTCTACACTTTGGAGCTCTTGTCCAAATCTGTGCATCTGGCCACTTATTCCTTGTTCCTCTGTGTAGGAAGGAGGTGTGGAACTTTTCGGTGCCGAGAGAGAATCTTTTTTCGGCTTCGGTACCGACTGAATTTTCGTGGCTTTCGGCAGTGTGTCTCGGTGCCGATGTTTTTCGGTGCCGGCATCTTGTTTTTGCTTCTCGGAGCCGCTATCTCGGCTCCGAGGTTGCTCCATGGCGGTCCCTCGACCGGAGTCGGGTGTCTTCGCTATGGGCGTGCCCTTTTTCGGCGCCTTCGACGGCTCGCCGGTTTTATGGGTCGAGCCATGGCCTGTTGGCAGTGGCGTCCCCTGGGCTTTTGTTTTTTCGATGGTTTTTATTTTCAACGTCTTACTCACTGTTTGTTGTTCGACGTCAGAGTCTCCGGATTCTGATTCCGGAACCGAGAATGTTTCCTCTTCGTCGTCGAAACGTTGTTTTGTCGGCGTGGACGCCATTTGTAGACGCCTGGCTCTTCGGTCCCGGAGTGTTTTTCTGGACTGGAAGGCTCGACAGGCCTCACAGGTATCCTCCTTGTGCTCGGGGGACAAGCACAAGTTACAGACCAAGTGCTGATCTGTATACGGATACTTACTGTGACATTTTGGGCAGAAACGGAACGAGGTCCGTTCCATCGGCTTCGATGTCGCACGCGGTCGGGCCGACCAGGCCCCGATGGGGGATCGAAGCTACCCCAAAGTCTTCCGATGATCGGTGTCGATGTACCTAACTATCCCGATACCGAACGGAACAATACCGACGCTTTCTTCCGAGATTCTGACTAACTTTCCGAACCGAAACACGGAGCGAAAAGGAATACGTCCGAACCCGACAGCGGAAAAAAACAATCTAAGATGGAGTCGACGCCCATGCGCAATGGAGCCGAAGAGGGAGGAGTCCTTCGGTCCCGTGACCAAAAAAGACTTCTTCGAAGAAAAACAACTTGTAATACTCCGAGCCCAACACCAGGCAGCGGACTGTGCTAAACATGTGTATCTGCAGCAACATATGCCATCGGACATGTACATTCACATTTATTACTACAGCGAAAAGATCAAATCGAGTTTAGTAACAGGGTAGAGCAAAATTGACATGAGAAACTTGTTACTGGCTCACAGACGGCATGTAAATTAATTTATAAGGGGAAACGTCTCTCTTGATATCCACAATGTTTCTTCAATGTGATTTGGGAGTGTGAACGGACAGGATATATTGGATCCATGTATTCCCAGTTCTCTTTCATGGATACCTTCATAAATACATACACATTATAATATCCACTCATGTGATGTCACAACATTTCTTGTTTAAACCCAATCCGATCCGATTAAAAAGTAACTATGTGTACCTTAACCTGACTTTTTACATGGCCTGGGAAATATGCAAAAAGTGAGAAATCTGCAGCTAGATAGCTCTATCAGAATTTACATTTTCTCCGGAAGTATGGGGAAGTTTAGTTAGTGGGGCACCAAGTAGCTTACCAGAAAGTTTACGTAGTTACGTTTTTTTTGTTGTGCATGCTTCCCCTAGATGTAGGATTTAGACCTATGACCTGGGGACCAACAGATACATAAATGCTCCTGTGGGCATGAACTAACCCATCTGCCAAAGATTTACTACTTGTGATTAAGACTGTTTCTGGTACATTTTACTGAATTTAGTACTACAAAAAATGCTGACATGAAGTTAACCGTTCAATTCCAAAACTAATCTGCTACCGTTCTGGAAGTTTGGAGAAAAAAAACATTTAACACTCTTTTGAAAGCAGTTAGCCAGCTTTGAAAATCCTAACCGCAAACAAGAATTAAAGATAACATACTGACATACCAGGTTCCATTTGGAAAATACAAGAGTGAGATTTGGAGGGACACGCTGGAAACGTCATTGAATATGTCGATTTTCCAAGCTAGGAAAAGCTTAAAAAACACATTGAAAATCTCCACCTGAATCGAGTGTTAGCATGCACGCATTTTGGGACCAATTGTTGGGGCTTGGTTAGCACGAAATGTTAAACTTCAGCAGGTTTTGTAGAAAATATTTCTTTAAAACCTGTCGAAGAAAGAAAAGTGCAAACTTATTCATGTTAAACAGATTACTACATAGATCGACAGGCAGCATCAGCAAAGATGCAGGCAAATACTTATTTCACATGATAAATACAAATGGGAAGATTAAGCCATATACTTTATTCAAATTAAAACAGAATAAGCGAGCAATTGAAAAAAAAAAATCTGACAACACTAAACAAATCTCATGTCACACGCGCATGGGCTGGTGAAGATTTCAAACATCTTGAATACCCAGACCGTTCTACAGAAAACATCTCTTTACTGGGTGAAGGAGAGCACACTAAGAACAAGTAAATGTGATGAAAAGACCAGCTCGAAAGCAAGAACTAACACACACTAATGGATGAGCACGCATTATCTGTAGAAAGATTATTGGATCTAACCTCCAATCGCTGGTATCCGTCAGATACCTGGAGTTCCAGTCCGCAACAGCGTTCTGCGCTCCCCGTAAATACTCTGCGATGATTACTAATCTGTGGTTCAAACAATAGTACCAGAATTCCTTGGCTATTTCTGCTAGAACTCTGGATTCCGTTCCCCCTAACTTGTTGACATATCTCACTGCTGATATATTGTCCATCCTTAGCAGAATGCAGCAGTCTGTCTTGAGGGGGGATAAGCTCTTTATCGCAAACGATCCCGCTAGGAGCTCCAAACAATTGATGTGAAGGGATTGTTCTGTCAAGGACCAGCGGCCCCCAGTCACCACCAATCCGCAACGGGCTCCCCAACCCCATTGACTGGCGTCTGATTCTATCACCACCTCTGGTTGGGACCCGAATATGGCTCTGCCATTCCAAGCTTCCATGTGGTGAAGCCACCATTGTATCTCTTGCCTGACCTCCGTGGACAACGGGATCAAGGTTGAGTAACTCCAACCCTGTCTCAGATATTTGATTTTCAATCTTTGCAGAGCCCGATAGTGAAGAGGACCCGGGAAGATTGCCTGAATGGATGAAGCTAACAGACCCACCAATTGAGCAATGCTTCTTAAAGAGATAGTCGGACTGGATAGGGTTGACCTCAATTCCCTCTTTATATTGCGAATCTTTAACGAGGGAAGAATCAACTGAGCTTGTAGCGAATCGATCTTGAAACCCAAAAAACTATCACTTGAGTTGGATTCAACAATGACTTTTGCGCATTGATAAGGAAACCCAATTCCTGTAATAGATTGATTGTCCAATTCAAATGGGTCTGTAAAGCTGTTGGGTCCTGGGCCATCAATAAGGTGTTGTCCAGATAAATGATCAAGCGAACCCCTTTGGTTCTCAAAGTCTCCACTGCCGGTCTCAACAACTTCGTGAAGCACCACAGTGCTGAGGATAGGCCGAATGGGAGAGCTGTGAACTCCAAACATTGAGCCTTCCATTGGAATTGGAGGAATCTCCTGTGTGGAGGAAAAATTTGAATTGATAGGTACGCATCTTTTAGATCTAATCTTACCATCCAGTCTCTTTCTATTAAGATATCTCTTAACATGTGAATCCCCTCCATCTTGAAGTGTCTGTACACAATCCAAGAATTGAAGTCTTTCAAATTCAGGACCAGGCGATGACCTCCCCCTTTTTTGTCTACAACAAAAATGGGATTGCAAAAACCAGCTGGGTGAGGGGTTGAAAAAAAACTACAGCACCTTTGTCTAAAAGCGTTTGCACTTCTGAATCTATAAATTTCTGACTTTCTAGGGAAAAATTCATTTGAAGAGGAGGGGCCAACTGACGTGGAGTACTGATGAACTCCAGATGAAAACCTGATACCGTCTCAAGAACCCAAGGATCCCCAGAAATCCTTCTCCAATTCTGTGCACACAGACCTACTCTTCCCCCAAGAATAACCTGAGAAGGGTGAATGAGACTTACCAGCATAGGAGGCGTCCTGGATTGCTCCTTGTTGTCCTCTGGATCTAGTGGGGTAGAAGGTGGCATCCAATTGGTCACCTGACCAGTTACCTCGTCCTCTTGGATAATAATTTTGGGGACTTGCAAAGGATCCCCGGCCAGACATTCGTCCACCATAACGTCCGGCCCTGACAAAAAGGCCTCTCCTAAAAACTTTAAGGGACAACTGTGCTTGGTCGAGGGTGGAAAAAGTGGAACAAAATTTCGCTAATTCTTTAATAAAAGAAGATCCAAATAAGAGGCCCTCAGCAACAGGACCTGCTTCAGATGCTGCTAAATCCACCAGTTTCGGATCCATGCGCATGAGAATAGATTTTCTGCGCTCTGCTGAAATGGCGCAGTTGGTATTACCTAATTGGCATAACGCACGTTGAGCCCAACCCAGTAAGACATCTGTATCTACTGGTATGCCTGATTCTTTTGACACTGCCGCTAAATCCAGGATTTTTGTCAGGGGGCCTGACATGTCTAGCAGTTTATCCAGACATGAACGCCAAGAGCTATCCAAACCTTTTTTAGGATCTTTGGAAAACTTTTTCAGAAAGGTAACCATGGTCGGATCAATCTCTGGAGTGTCTGCTACGTCATTTTCTAAATCAGGTCTAGGACATTCGGTCTTGAGGTGAGTACGAACTTCCTTGTCATAACTTTTCCTAAGGTTATCATGTATGTACTGCGCCACTTCTGCAGATGGAAGCCAGTTAGAGGACCTCGGGTGAACGATTTCTGAGGGGGTCGAAATCTAACAAATGACAAGTGGAATGCTTTTTAGCCTTCTTACTGGGGATTGGCGAGATAAGGTCATCCGTATCTAGATCAGAGGAGTCTCCCGAAGTGGAGGAATTATTCAAGGTGCTGTAATTATGCTCAGCAATACGCTTCTTGCACAGTTTAGCAAAAACATCCGCATGTATGTCCTCAGAGGGATCTTCGTTTGTCAGATTCTTAGTTTTAGCCTTAGATTTGGAGGCTACTTGAGGGTTGCTCCCTTCAGGGGTAGTAGGAGACATATCCGGCACCCAGCCTTGAGAGTGAGCGTATTCTAGCAATTGCCCTGAAAAGGGACCTCACGCTCTCACCAAGGCATCATTTACTGACTGTTGCACTCTAGTCGAGTGCCTCAACCAAATTAACCTCAAGTTGATTGTCATTATCCTCACTCCATTGCGCCATTGCAATAAGTATGCCAGTAATAAAATATCTAGGGGGAGTGAAAAAAACCCTCACAGGCAACAGAAAGAAAAAAACAACCCCTTATATATTGAGTGGAGGGAGCTGCCTGACAATCACTCTAGGCAAAGCCTATTAATATTTTACAACCCAGATAATCTATTATCTGGGCGTCAGGGACACACTTTTTCAGCCTGTAGGTTCTTCTCAAACAGAATTGCCCTAGCGCGCTGTAATCACGAGCCGATCTGCATGGGAAACCTCTAGGGAACAGATTGGCTCGTAAAAATGCACGCGTCGGGCAAAATACAATTGATAAAGAAAACAGACTGTGCGCAGTGTTCCCGCTCCCGCTCCACTAATGTAAACAAAACGCGGGCAGAAGAATAAAATACAAAGCCTTAAAGCGTGCAAAATCGCAACGCTAAATTTTTTATCATACAATATCAAATAACCGTATTAAAGACATAAAACATGTAAGAATAGAGAAAATGGCACTTATCTGCTGCGAAGCAGCAAAGTAAGAGGATACGACGTTGGGGGTCAGAGTATTTATGGTGTTAGGTCACGATATGTGATTGGTGCATGTGACATGGTAACATGTGTCTCTTGGGAAATGTAGTTTTTCTCTTTATAAGTTTGTTATTGGCTGCTGTGAAAGTTCAACAAAGGAAGAGACAGCATAATCTGAGCCTCCGGTCCTGACATAGAATTACTTTTCACAAATGGGCTTCATTAAAGGGTTAATGGCCCAGGGTCCAAGGATTCTTGGCCCAGGGTCCAAGGATTCTTGCACCACCAAGCAAGGACGTCTAATGAGGACTGTAACACTGCATTTTGGAACTCGGAGTAAATTATTTTCCGACTACATCGGATCGTTTATTTGTGTGTCTTTTTTTAACAGTACATTAAAGAGGCTAAAAAACTTCAGTTGATTAATTAAGTCTAGATTTATTCTGGTTAGTTTAAAGGATAATTTTCAGAGAGTCGTCGTTTTGTAAAGATATTTAGTGATCGTGGATATTAATAAAGAACCCATGATGAAGAGCAAACTGTTACTCTTGCGCTAAATCCTGTAATTCACATCACCGCAAGCCCTCCTACTACTTCTTCAGCACTTGCAATGTGATACCACGTACATGTGATTGTATTGCACACTATCATACGTGGATTACTGCCTAGCACAGTGCCAAGTAATTCCCAACTAAGACAGTGCAAGGTCAGCCACCGAATTACACTCACTGTTACCCTCGAAAAGCAACTGCAGAACAAGTTGCTATAAAAGCAGCCGAAAATGATCTGGTCTGGTCTAACAGTTGGAGAAGGGGATCTTGATGTACATCAATACATTTAACCTTTTTTTAAATTATTTATTAGCCAGCCTATTGTGTTTGCAAATTCTAGGCGGGTAAGATTGTTTCACAGTTTCTCTTTGTGCTTCTTTGCTATCTTCTTTGGCTTTTGTTCCTACCTCCACAACCCCCATGTCATGACACCCCCTCGGAAAGTGTGGCTTAATTGCACAGTGAGCAAGTTTAATTCAAAGGACATTCTTACATGCGTAAATAAAGCATTTTTGCAGGTGGAAACGGGTTGTTCACAGAATCGTGCTGTTTGGGACTACAAAAATGCTTTTTATTTAAATGTACAATGGCACAAATTGTCATTTGGTAACAGGTTACCGAATCGCAATTTGTGTTAGCGATTCAGTATTTGGATGGGACAGCCATTCGAAATACAGAGTAGCAGTGGTATATATGAATGTTTTGCAACCAAACTACGGTTGCAAGACATTCATATTTTACAGACACCACAAAGGAAGTGGTAACAATGGGTCCCCCTAGGAATCCTTTCCTCTTTGTAAATGTTATAACAAATATGTTTTAAGGGAAAGCAGTGAGTCCCACAGACCAATGTCTACTCCTAAAAAATTAATCAAACATTTCATTTTATTTTTTGATATGCATCATGTTTTCCTTTAAGGAAAACGGGCTGCATATAAAAATAATTGCTGACTTGCTTTGCAGACAGCTGGGACACAATCCCTCTTCCTGTTGGTATCAATTTCTTTCTTCTGTTAAGAGTTCTAGATTTCGAAACCATAACTTGCCCATGTTGTGTTTTAGGTTGCTCAAATGTATAAAGTATTTCGTTTAAGAAACTATGTGGTCCACCATGTTTGGGTTCCCTCTTAATGCTACTGGCCCTTCACTTCTTTCAGCTTTTTCCCAGATAAAGGGCAATGTAGTGCCCGTAATGAACTGGAGTGGAGCATGGAAAATGTCAATGACGTTGTTATGAGCTAACGTATTATCAGTGCACTAAAGAAAGTAGAACATTTTACTTCCATTTATACGCATATGTCTAACTGATTTAATTGTTTAATTGGCAGCAATTTGTATTGAACGGAATATTTAAATGTTCCCATTTTGAAGGATAAAGGGTGTTCTGATTGTTTCATATTTGAAGGGATTGCGTCCCGGTTGTATGAGCAGTAAATCTGCATATCAAGTTCAGTATATGGCATTCATTGCAGACCTCAGCAGGCTACCATGTGACGGCTGCAATTCTAAATGGGTTGCAAACTGCAACCTACCTCATTAATATTCATGAGGAAGGTCAGTTTGTGACCCATTAGGAATCTATTTAAAATGTATATGTTTTTGTGCATAAGGAATTGCGATTTCCTAACTGCGATTAGCTAAGTATCGCAAGTAGGAAATTGTAATCCCTAAATTCTGTACTCATGGCCCCTAATCTCTAAAGCACAACAACATAATCGCTTCAATATAGATTTATCAAATTTGCTCTGAAACTACCATCTGTTTTTTTCCCTACAGAAACTTTCCAAGAATGTTCTAAAGTTGCTTGCTACAATGCACGTACAACCAAGACTGGATTTTAGCCGTTTCAATTACATTTATGTAGAGCTCTGTCTAACTGTCTAGTGGGAATAAATCTGTTTCTCTGGCTACAATAAATAAATACGACTGACTGACCTCGATAAAAGTGAAGAAGAAACTGCTAAATACCATCACTACACAAGGGTGGACTGGACGTGGAATTAAGTTTACTTGGCAAGAAAACCAACTAAGTATGACTTAAGGCACCCTCATCAAATGCACGTCTGTCTTATAAAGGTTACTGCACAAAAATAAAACACAATAGACAATTTTTATTGTCCCTAAGGTGGCAGAAATATAGCGTCCACGGTAAGTGCTTCGATGCACTTTAATCAAAACAAATGCAGAATGTTATAAAGATAATTTTGCACATTAAAGGTCTATGTGGACAGTGAACAATACTGAATAGTAAGGACATCCTGACACATTCCGCGACAGAGACCGCAGGAACATGCAAAACAAGATTAATGCCCAACACAAAGGAATACTCACGGTGCTGTAAACGGCGGAGACAGTGGGCGGTGGGAAAATCCGTTCGTCAAGGCCCGGTTGAACTGGTCCTCGAGGAATTCTGCAGCACAGCGAGTTAAGGAATATAGGCAGAAAGAGTGAAACCCTACTCTGAATCATGCACGATAGAATGGCAATCCCAAGACCTTGGTGTGCTTACAAAAAAAGAGCACTGTACAAACGAAGGTAAGGCATAGTCAAATGAGTTTACTGACAGTCCCCAAGACGTCTAATCACCGTAACTTTACCAAAATACGCAGTTTACGGCACGAAAGGCACATCCCATTAAGGCACCACACGCCTGAGGCACCAATTGCTTTGATCGGTAGTAAGCAATAAAGGGTAAGAACATCCAATAACATCTGAATTAACTGTATACAGAATTATGAGCAGCAGATGTAGTCACAATAAATGACTGCTTTGAACAGCTAGCGAATTATAGTCACATTCCTTGAAGAATAAAACCAAAACTTTCAGAACGATTGTCCAAACTCAGAAAAGGAAGAACGTCACAGCAGAAAAAAGGAAAAAAAAAAAACAATGGCAAAGCCAATAGGTCTTGCCTATTCGAGATCTATTGTTTTTGTCATTGTTTTTTTTGTTGTTTTTTTTAAGGCATGTTGCATAGCAGCGTGGCCGCTAGCCAACATGACAAAGTAAAGCTGAAAGCCTTCTGACATGGGTCAATATGGCCATGTCATAGAGCTTTTACTATTTGTGCTTTGAGCCACATTGCAGTGGCCACGCTGCTATACAACATGGCTAAAAAACAATGACAAATCTCATATAAGCGCCATCTATTGGCTTCGCATTTGCTTGTCCCATAGCTTACATTTTTCACTATATCAAAAAACGACTTACGTACATTAAGCCAGCATCACATCTGGTTGCACTGTGATGTCCTGGGCACAGGACAGTCGCACAAAAACCGTTCCCAAGGCCCCAATGCACGCAAGTAAAAAATAAAAATAAAAAAAAAGGCAAAGTAGCCCTTCTAGTGCCACTATGAATAATGATTAGGATGCAGGCCTTCATGCCTCCCTCACTAACAACAGAGCTGCGGTACTACTGATTCACTAAAGCCATGTGGCCTGCTCAAGGACTGGTTAACACAGCGCACTTGAACGACCCCCATCCTCAGTGGGTTTTGAGGGGGGTTCTCCTCCTATGGTCTCAATTGGTTAAGAGGCTAGTTTGGAAATGTCCCAGCGAAATGTGGGCCATACGTTCAGTTAAGGAGGAATCTACTCGTGGTTTACGTTTCAACAAAATGCCTGCCGTTGGTTTCAAAATAATCAAACCCAGGTTTCAGCACATGTAATCATAGATCGAAACTGCACATCTTTCCCAATAAGCATTAGATTTGCATCCACTCCATTATTATTACAAGTATCTTGTCAGACTAGAATAAACTGATCACAACTGAGAGAAAGTATCTTATTAGGCAGACATGTTAACTTACTTTGAGTACTTCTCTGCAAAAGACGACACGTGAAGCAGGCAGACGGTACCCCCTCACTTTTGCTTTTTTTATTATCACATTTATAAAGGATGAGCCATACAGAAGAGGTTTCGGAGCGCTTTGGAACAATGCGGAGTAAAGTAGCTGTAAAATGAGCATTACAACTACGTAAAGAGGCCGGGGAGGGGAGAGAAATCATACTTTGCCCGAAGTACTTCCAATATTGTCTGCAGCTCCTGCGTCTGCCCGAAAAACACACTGTTGCCAAGGCCCAGAGTCTCCTGTCCCCATCCCTTCATTAAAAGACACCATGAAGATTCAGGGAAGGCAAAGCAATTTGCTGCCCCCTGGCTTCTGTCCCGGTTATTAATTTCCGTAATTTAAATGAACTGCCTCTCGTTTGAGGGAAGGCGTTGAGGAGATCCCCTAGAAGCGCTGGAGTGACACAGACGCGGCCACCCAACAAGTACCAAGCACACAATGAGTGCCTCTTGTGGCATGCAGCACCGGTGGCATGTAATGATAACTGTGTGTGTGGTGGTTTGGCACAAGATTGTCCCCTGATCGACAAGCTCCACTTATACGAGACACATTGGCAGCTCGTGTACCCCTGTGTGACCTAGAACTGCACCACAGCGACATTATATAATTGTTTTTCCTTTAACTACTCCTGTGTCGGTCTTTTCCCATATTTTACTCATCCCAAGCCTAAATCCTATTACCATATACTTCCAATGAACACTTTTGGATTCCTTCCTCCTCCACCCCTCCATTACTCCAGTCAATCTAACTAACAAACTCTCATATCCGTGGCTCGAATTAACTCATAATAATACTAAAACTGTACTATTTCCCTATACTAATCCATCACTAATTCTTGTTGGGTTCCGGAGTAGCGTGCTACTCGCCGAAAAGCGATTCAGCGCCTCGTCAGGGGTAGTAAGCCCTATATAAATTGTATTACAATACAATACAATTCCCATCTTCCACTTCGAGGCACATATAAAGAAAGCATTGTTTTGTGGCTCTTTCAATGCCTGTCTCAAAGGCTGAATCTAAACTCCCCATGTCTACGGGTTGTGTTTAGCGCCGCATGTTCCTAATATCATATTTAGAGCCTGAATAGACCGACCCCAAAAAAGATAGAAAGGCTGCGTCAGGGATCCTGTCAGCAAGTTGCAAGCACGTGGCAATAAACAGACACAATATCTGTATCAACAAGATCAGCAGAGACGCACTAATTACATTTCTCACATTTAGGCAACAGTACATTTTAAATGATCCAATCAATTCCAGATATTCTCCTTTTCATAAACTCAAGTTATAACCTAAATCAAAAGTACAAGAACTCACTGTTTGTTCTCAAGAGAAGGTTATGATTTAATAATCAGCTTTGCTGAGGCTGAAGTGACGCAGCACAATGCACTGGCTCTCTCCTGATCATATTTAGTGGAGTATAACAGGATTAACAATCAGTTTGTCTGTCTGATGCACAAACCTTAAAGAAACCATTTTGTAAATGCTTTCATAACACTGAAACAAGTGGACATTATGGAATCCCTGTTGTAGCTTGTTAAAGGTACAAGACTGGAAAAACCGAGCTTGATGTTTAAAATGACTGGTTTGCCACTTCAAGCTTGTTCTTCTACAACTTGAGAAGAGACAGCAAAGAGTAATTCCACAGGGAAATGATCCAGAGGAGATATCAAGTTAGTGGAGAAGGCCAGCCAGGTAGCTAAAGAGATGCCAAAGAAAGTCCCTCAAGTCAACCGAAACTACACACATTGAAACAATCGAATCCATACATTACACAACCACACACACAAAAAACACTCTCCTCACACACTTCCAACATTTTACCATCCTCGAGTAATTGTAATAGTATTTATATTGCGCTTACTACCCCTGACAAGGCGTCAAAGCGCTTTTCAGCGAGTAGCACGCCACTCCAGAACCCAAGAGGAATTTGTGGTGGATTAGTATAGGGAAACATGAGTGCAGTTTTAGTATTATTATGAGTTAATTTGAGCAGAGGATATGTGAGTTTGTTAGCTGGATTGACTAGAGTAATGGAGGGATAGAGGAGGGAAGAATTCAGGAGTGTTAATTGTTAATCATAGTAGCATGATGGGTCTAGGATGAGTAAAAGGTGAGAAATGAGAGAGAGTTTAGTAGGGTTGTTTGGGAATAATGGTAGTAAACTGAGGTTTGGGGTGAGCTAGACGTGGGAGAGGAGGGAAGAGCTTGGGCAGGGTTATTTTGGAGATGAAAGTAGTAGAATGGCTTTAGGATGAGTCAGAGTGGGGTGGAGGATAGATGGAGACATGACTTAGGGTGATGGCTAAACAAAGTAAAGCTTACAAGAGTAAATGTATATTATTTTTATTTATAATTCTTTATATATATATATATATACACACACACACATTTTTCTTTTTCTTTAATTTATTCATTTTTTACTTTAATTTACTTATTTATAATTTGAACTTTATCTACAGATTTTATTTTATTTATTTTTCTTTAATTTTCTCTAGTACAGTATGACTAGAGTAAAAATAGATAAGTAAAGGAATATATGTTCAATGAATATAATAATGGGTGTAATGTGAGAAGAAAGGTAGTATTGTAAAAACACAGATTTTCAAGATTTGTAATATTTGAAGTCAATTAAAAAGTGTACTTTTCTAACATTTATCTTTCCTCAATTTTTGAATAGCGAAATATTTATGCTAATAAAACATTTTATCAGTGTGATATAAAACAAAAGCAGGGATTCATAAGTATGTAATATAACAACTTATCTAGGAGCTATGCAATGACCTATGAACATGTTATTTTACCAAATGAGGCAAACCCAAGTAACCCTTAGACCTGGGTAATTAAATCAAATATCAAAATTCTTCGGTCCTCAGGGAGAAGTATAAGCCTACACTTCCACAGCACCTTTTAACTGTGTGTTAAGGAGTTATTCACAAGCAAACATACCATCATTAAATCAATATATATTGCTTTTTATTTTGATGATTCTTAACAAAATATATTCCATTTATGGATCACAAACCTAAGGTGCTCCCAAATTGTAACGACGCAGTGCAGTGATAATAGTGAAAATTAAAGTGAAAGAGTGTTTGATACAATATTTACAATAATGTGGTTAAAAAACAAAACAAAACAGCGAGCTTAAAAAGGGACCCCTTCATTCCAGGTGTCTTGAAGTCACGTTATATGCTAAACCACATTTTAGTAGTCAACGTTTCGACCCTATCAAGAACTAATTAGAGTGTCATCTTCAGGACTAAAAGTTTTTTGGCGGTAGCACCTATATTTATAAGGTTTTTTTTCTCTTTAATTCCAACGATTTCTTCCAGGCAATAAAATATTTATGATTTTCACCGTGGTGGATAAAAAGTCTCTTCATGTAATTGTCCACTTGTCATGTTGCGGAATCATAGAAGCCTAGATGAGATGTGACTGCTTATTTCTTTGCCGTACGTGTCTTAATCCAAAGTGCTCTTAAAAAGGAAACTAGCCTTCTCGTCGAGCCCCCACCTCCGTGAGGGCCCGCAGCCGCGATCGGAGGAAGACACCCTCGATTCGAGCCGCAGTGAGATCAGCGGCCGAAGCCGGCCTGGTGGTTCCGACGCCAGCAGCTTGTTGGGAGCAGGCCGGAGACCACCGCGGAGCAGCGATACCTACTGGGGTGCCGCGCAGCAGTAAGTGGCGGCGCCCTGCAGTGATAGGGGCCCAGGCCCCATGGATGGATCGGCTCGCGTTTCCCAGCAGCCGAGAAGAAGAGCTCCAGCCCTCGGTGCCCGCGGCTTAAGGCCGTGCCGTGGGCTAGGGGCACGCAGCGACGGGGCAGATTGGAGACGCGCGGAGTGCGTGGGCCTGCAGAGGGCCGGACTCCCTGGCGGTCCTAAGGACGCGATCCGGTGACCCATCTCACCACCGAGGGCCAGGGCAGTGACAATACGAGGGTGGGCGGCCTGTGGCAGGCCCCGGAGCTCGCCGGCCAGACCCGGGCGGAGCAAGGCCTTGAAGACCCAAGTGGGCAGACACTGCAAAGCTGCGAAAAGCAGGGAGCACGGGTCCCCCCCACAACAACAAAGGCGTCCTTGGAGTTCCTTGGGGGACCCGATCCCGGTGCACCCACACCCTAGCGGGTAGTGGACCCCCAAAATGTCTGCTCTGCCCTTGGAGGAGGACTGAAGGGCTGCAACCAACCAACCTGAGAGCATACTCCCCCGGGGTGAACCACGTAGAACAGACAGTGGACAAGACAATCCAACTGAAGTGAAAATGAGTCCCCCGAAGTAAGCAGTGGTGCTGGAGAGGCCCACTCAGACTGCGTCGGTGGGCATCAAGACCCGAGGTGGGGAGTAGGAGATCCAGAAACTCCCTGACTGCACATCCAGACAACTCAGTAGCAGGTATGGGGAAAGATAAGGCCAGCAGGCAACCCCCCTGCATCGCAGCAGCACACTGACCAGTTCGCCAGGCAATCTGCGTCGCTAACAGTGGACGTACCTGTGCCAGAGACCACTGCAGCGGAAGGGGTCTCTACGATCCTCCAAGCAAATCAGTCCTCGCAGGTGGCGTTCGAGACCAGGGTTGGTGAGGTGCGGAAAGACGTGGGCCTGCTGCAACAAGACCTGCAAACAGCAGTGGAACGCATCATGGAGGTGGAGGGCCGAGTCTCTCAGGTAGAAGACGATCTTGTAGATCTCAAGGTCAAAGTCGCCCAGTTGCAGACTTCCACTGGGGAGCTTCCCCACAGAGCTGAGGACGCAGAGAATCGCTCTAGATGCAACAACCTACACATTGTAGGATTTCCGGAGGGCGTAGAGGAGAATAACGCAATAGAGTTCCTGGAGAGCTGGGTCAAGTCATGGGTCCCTGTGCAGAAGCTCTCCCCTTGGTTTGCGATTGAGCGAGCACATAGGACCCTGATGCCCCGGCTCCCCAGGCGGACCCCGGAGACCGATGATTGCCCTCCTCCTTAACTTCAAAGACCGGGACATAATCCTGAGAAAAGCCAGATCACAAGCGGACCTCCGCTGGGACAATAATAAGATCCTTATCTTCCCGGATTACACCCGCAAGGTGCAAGCCAGATGCCGCTCATACGAGGGAGTGAAACAGAAACTGAGGGCGATGTAAATGACTTATATGCTCCTCTTTTCGGCACGTCTTAAGGTTCTTATGAATGGGAAGGCCTTCTTTTTCGACTCGCCCGAAACCGCGTGTGACTGGCTGACGGAAGAGAATCGAGGAATACGAAGTGGTCCCCCCAGGCCCTAGGGATGGCTGCCAGGTGCTGGATTCTGGCAGCCCCCCGAAGCCGCTGGGGGGGAGCCGACGCACCTGCTCCCGCCGAAGGAGGCAAAGTGACCCGGGCGGCCCCCCAGGGGCAGAGGGACAGCTGAGTCCAGGCCCCCTTGGGGACAACAATATGCCAAATGCCTCTGAACAGGACAACCCAGACGGGCCTTCCGGAAGAGAGTGCCTCAGCCAGTTCCCCCGCTCCCTTGATCCTGGCCCACGGCTGTGGGGTGATGCAAAGAAACTGAACTAGAGACAAGTTCTTCGGCAGGAGAATCGGATTGGCGAGGTGCGAGATTGCAGAACTCCGACTTAAAGGAGGGGTCCACCACTCCAAATTCGCAGTTGACATGTTGTGGGCACAGTTTAGGGTGACAGATGCTTCTGGTAATGGGTTGGGGTCTTTAGGGGGGTCATAGAGAAACAGTTGATTGTAGTTACTCTTTACGGTGTTTACGTAATGTTTTCTTACCTTTATTAAGATGGTCGCGGTGGAACGTCCAGACAGGCCCACTTCACTTAACACCATCCCATCCATGCACAACCTAGGGCAGGCTAATCGAGTCCTCTCCTGGAATGTCAAGGGGCTCCTTGACAAAATTAAAAGGTCTGCGGTATTCTCCTTTGCCCGCGTTTTGCCCCATCCATAATCTTGCTACAAGAGACCCATCCCCTGGGTACCAAATGCCCCGTGCTCATGAGGGGAGGCTACGACAAAGTCTACCACGCAGGGTTCACTAGGGGTTCGAGAGGCACAGCTGTTCTGGTGAATCGCTCCCTGCCCATGGTGGTGATGGCCAACCGGTCTGACCCACAGGGCCGCTATGTGGTCGTCACTGGACTTCTTGGGGGGGGGCAACCCATCAACATACTCAGTGTCTATGCCCCTTCGGGTGCACTGGGACGGCTCCTCGCTCAGCTTAGGGATGTGATGACCGGACTTCCCCTGGGTCTAATCATAATAGAAGGAGATTTCAATTCTATTCTTTGTCCAGAAATAGGCACAACTGGACCAGCATCCCTGAGCTGGATCTCAGGGGCGACTGGGCTGCATAGCTGGGTTGACAGTTTAGGCCTTTGTGACGCGTGGAGGACTTGGCACCCCCGTCGACGACAGTACACGCACACCTCCGCAGCACATCACACCCATGCCAGAATAGATCTCTTCCTCCTGCCGGCCCTTGATGTTCCCCGAATTTCAGGAGTAGAGATTCTTCTTCAGGGGATTTCAGATCACGCACCCGTACTCCTCCATTTTAACAATGTGGAAGCAGCTAGTCGCCCGATGTGGCGGTTAAATGCCTGGTACTTGCATGACGCAGATTACAGCCAGGCCCTTCGGGAGCATATTTTAGATTACTTTGCCTTCAATCTGTGATCCGTATCGTCCCCAGGTACGATCTGGGCGGCATGCAAGGCCACACACTGTCTACACGCCAAGCACCTCCTTCGAGTACGAGAGCGTGCTTGCCTCCAGAAGGTGTCGGGCCTGGAGGCCAGAGCGATGCGCCTAGAGGACCAGCTAAACGACACCATTTCTCCATCAGGGATGCGGCAACTAATCGTAGTGAGGGAAGAGATACAACACACCACCACGGAGGCAGCCAAACACATGTGGCAAGCTTCAGTTGCCCGCGTATACGGTTGGGGGGACAAAAACGGCAAGCTCCTCCACTGGCTCGCCACTCAACCAATGACAAACAGAATTGTGCCAGAGATTATTGATGACTCTGCCGCCCCCTCCAGGACCCCCTAAGAGATAGCGCAGAGCTTTGCCACTTACTACAGGGAACTCTATAAGGAGCGGCCCAGACCCAGGGTAGCGAGAGAGGCCCCCTTGCTCCAAGAGGTGTCCTTTCTGGTGATCTCGGCAGGAGAACGGTGGGACCTTGACGAGCCACTGGACCTACAGGAGGTCGCGGAGGTCATTTCAGGGCTGGCCGCCGGGAGGACACCGGACCCGATGGCTTCCCGGCAGAGCTCTACCAAAAGTTTTGCGATATCCTTATGCCCCACCTGCTCACCATGTATGAGGAGGCCGAAAGAAGGGGGTATCTTCCCCCTGATCTAGACCTGGCTACCATAGTGGTAATCCCGAAAACCAGCCCCCCCCTCACAGTACTGTGCAGATTACCGCCCTACCTCGCTGCTTAATACCGAACTTAAAATTCTATCAACCATCCTAGCCAACAGGCTGAAAAAAGTAACGCCCTCCTTGATTCATCCGGACCAATGTGGCTTCATGCCGACTAGGAGTACCAGACACTGTATAAGGCACTTACATGTGGCCTTGGCCCACTGTCGCCTACTGACCCTCCCCCCCACCCCCAAGTGGCGCTCCTCTTCCTGGATTTCGAGAAGGCCTTCGATACAGTGGACTGGACCTACATTCAGCAAGTGCTGTTAAAAGTTAGGCTCGGGCCGCGATTTCGAGCGCCAGTACGACTCCTATACTTTAATCCAACGGCCCGAGTGCAAGTGAATGGAGTGATGTCCGACCGGTTCCCTATTCGTAGGGGCACCCGCCAAGGATGCCCTCTATCCCCGCTTCTGTTCGCCTTGGCGATTGAGCTTCTGGTGAAGCTTATCCGGGAAGACCCCCTAGTTGAGGGCTGGTCCTGGCCTACCGGAGAGGAGGACCGTATTGCCCTCTATGCAGACAACGTGCTTTTGTTCTTGGCTAATCCAGCCCGCAGCGGTCCTAGGGTGATGCGCTTGCTAGAGCTATTCGCAGAGGCTTCCGGCCTGGTGCTTAATCCCAGTAAATCGCTCCTGATCCCGCTCCACCAGCCAGGGACTGTTATGATTGGCAAAATACAATCCCAATTCGTCGTAATAGTTTCTGCTACCTGGGCATGCAGATTGCAATGCTACCTGAATTGGCCTGGTCCCTCAATGTAGAACCCCTGACACGGAAGGTTAAGGAGGACCTTCAGAGATGGCGGCCCCTACCCCTTAATATCTTAGGCCGGATTGCACTCTACAAAATGATGGTGCTCCCCAGATACCCCTAGTTGCTCCAGAACTACCCCTATCCTATCCCCAAGAAGTGGTTCAGAGAAGTGGAGACTATAGCTCGACAATTCCTGTGGTGCAACTCCTGCCCTCGTATGGCATTTTGCTTTTGCCAGGGTGACTTATATGAGGGTGGGCTGGGGATGTCCAATCTCTACCACTATTACCTTGCAATGCAACTATTGGTGATCAATGACTGGCTGGGAGGTGGCTGGTCAGATCCGGCCTACCGGCGGGAGCTGGTGACACTCAGCTTTCCAGGCTTGATGGGACTACTATACGGCAACCCACTGCCAAGCACGCTCCCAGAAGTGACGAAGGTGGCACTGACGGCGACGGGATGTCGATACCGCCTTACACAACAAACCCCGCTGTGGCAGGGCAAGTGGTTCAAAGGCATCTCAGCACTGGAGGGGTTTCATAAATGGGACCTCATTGACATATCACTGCTTGGAGACATTTGGGCTGGTACTCACATGCGGTCATTTCAGGAGCTTCAACAGCAATTCTCCCTGGCCCCATCCCAATTCCATAAATATTTGCAACTCCGCCATGCACTGCACGTACACATTCGGACTGGGACAATCCTCCCCGAGTTTAGTCCTGTAGAAGCCAAGACGATGATGGGTCACCTGGGCAAAGGGGGAGTGTCACGCATATATCGTATTCTGACAACACACACATCAAGGCCCCTAGATGAACTCCGTGCATGATGGGCGCGCTGGGTGGGTCCAATGGACGATGACGACTGGAGAGACGCCCTTATGGCCGCCCCCGGACGTTGACCATGACCTCCCGACTTCGGGTCGTACAAGCTTACTATCTTCATGCGGCATACCTCTCCCCAATGAGACTCCATATAATGGGCCTCCGGCCCCAGACTGACTGTCCGCGCTGCGCAGCCTCAAACGCAGACTTCTTTCATATGGTGTGGACTTGTCCGCACATGGTATCCTATTGGCAAACAGTGGTGGCCGAGATTGCTGGGGTTTTGCATGAAGAGCTAGACGTCGCCCCAATACACATCCTTTTGGGAGTCCTTGACGGGGTGGGCTCAAATACAGCAGACCGGACATTTATCGGGACGGCCTGCTTGGTGGCTAAGAGAGACATTGCTGCAGGCTGGAAAACAGGGAGAGCCCTCAGCAGTGGAGAAGTGGCGCAGAGGAGTGGACTGGTGCGCTAAACAAGACAAGCTTGTGTACGAGGCAAGGGGCTGTCCCCGCAAGCATAATAGGGTGTGAGGGAAATAGATGGGGGCTTGGGGAGGGGACAATCCCGACAACATAATATTCACTTGTCTAATGCGCTGTCTTGGCTCCATGTGTGTGTATTTCAACCAAGAGACTTTGTTATGTTATGTGCAATTGTCTGACAAGATGCTTGTTTTGCGAGTCCCCCTCCGCGACCTGTTGGTGTTGGGGTTTTATACTGTTGCTATATATAAACTCAATAAAAACATTTATCAAAAAAAAAAAAGGAAACTAGGGCTTTTAGTCCTGAAGATGGCCCTCTAATTAGTTCTTGATAGGGTCGAAACGTTGACTACAAAAATTTGGTTTAGCATATAATGTGACTTCAAGACACCTGGAATGTGGTCTGGGTGAAAAGACCATGTAACATGGTCTGTCTCTTCTTGCCCCGGCCTCGCATGTTAATATCAAAGTAATAATTTTCACCTAGTGTTAATGAAGTGACACCATTCCTGAAATGAAATCAAGGCATGGTTCAGCAGTGTTCTCAACCAGGGTGACTCCCAGCCAGGAAATCACAGAGCTTTTTTTTTTATCCCAGGCCTTCACAGCTTCTGCCCCTCAACCCTACCTCGGCTGCCCCGAAGTACACAAGGTCATGTTAAGGATTTTGAAGGAAACTGAAATTTATGTGGTTGAGGGATCAAGCTCCCTTTCAGCTAACTGCTCCATTCTAAACGCTGGTGTCAGTTTTTCATGCAATGAAAATGTGAATGGTAAAAGCTCCTGTGGGTATAAGATTATCTGCGAACATGAAAACCGCAACCAAACAAGCATTGGCAAAGTCAACAGGCCTCGCAAGATCTTTTGGCTTTGGCAATGTGTTTTGCCATGTTGTACACTACAGTGGCTCCTGCTCAGCATGGCTAAAAGTAGAGTATTGTAGTGTGGATTTGTTTGAATGTCGTAAAGTGGAGAAGGAGGATTAGAGTGTCAGAGTTGAGAAGAGCGTATTAGGTTTCAGTGGCAGAGGTCTGCAGAGTGGGGTGGGATAGGGAGGAGTGGATTCAGGTAGTTGGGTCGACTGGACTGGGTTAGAGTAGAATGGGGTGGATTGGATTAGGGTAGACTGAAGTGGGTGGAGTGAGGTGGGCTGTATTGAAATGGAGAGAGGTGAATGGGATTGGGGCGGATTCAAGTGGGGTTGATTAGACTGAATTGATTAGGTGTTTTGGATTGGAGTGATAGGGGTGGGGTGAATTGGATTGTGGGTGGACTGGAATGGAGTGGGGGGTGGATTCGGTTGTACTGGAGTAGGGTGGGGAGAATTAGACTGGACTGGAGTGGTGTGGATTAGATTTGACTGGAGTGGGGTAGATTAGATTGGACTGGAGTGGGGTAGATTAGATTGGACTTGAGTGGATTGCATTGAACTGTAGTGGTCTGGATGGATTGGAGTGGGCCGGGGTGGGGTGGGTTGGACTGGAGTGGGCTGGAGTAGAGTGGACTGGACTGAAGAGAGTGGGTGGACTGGAAAGAGGTGGATTGGACTGGAAAGAGGTGGATTGGAGTGGATTGGAGTTGGGGTGGGGTGGACTGAACTGGGATGTGGTGGGGTGGATTGGATTGGGCTAGGTGGACTGTAGTAGGGTGGATAGAGTTGGGTAGCCTGGATAGATTGGAGTGTGGTGGACTGGGGTAGAGTAGGGTGGATTGGAGTGGATGTAAATGGGGTAGGATGGATTGGCTGGGGTGTACTGGAGGAGGTGGATTGGATTGGGGTGGATTGGATTGAGGATGGGGTGGACTGGACTGGGATGGATTAGACTGGTGTGGATAGCATTGAAGTGAGGTGGATTGGACTGGGGTGAACTGTGCGGGAGTGGGGTGTATTGGATTGGGGTGGAGGAGTGAAGTGGATTAGAATGAGTGGGGTGGATTGGAATGAGGGGTGGATTAGGGTGTGGTGGATTGGGGTGGACTGGATTAAGTGTGGTGGATTGGGGTGGGGTGTGGTGGAACTAGGGTGGATAAGATTAGAGTGGGGTGGATTGGATTGAGTGGGGAGTACTAGATAGAAGTGGGGTAATATTAAGGTGGTTTGGAGTGGGGTGGGTTTGACTGGAGTCGGGTGGATTAATGTGGACTGGATAGCACTGAGCTGGTAAGGCTGTACTTCTAGGTGACAACTATTATCTTCCTTGAAGGCGCCTGGATTACTTCCTGCAGATGTCACAGGTGTCAGGAAGATGTGATGAAGGTAGGCAGATGATCGAGACCTAATGATGGGCTGTTTTGGCCTTTTTACTGCCACAGCGAGCACACTTGTCAAACAAAGAAGGCATTTTATCTGACAAAATACCTCAGTATTCTGACAAAAAATAACAGAAAAGGGCAGGAGAAGGTAACAGACGTTAAGTAAAGGTGTTGTCATCAAATTCTTTCAAAATAGTTTTGTGAAAAAAACCTACAAGGGTCAAGCTCAATGCTTCAGGGTCCTGTGAGCAGAAGCCGGGAAAAAAGAATTGACAACTGCTGGGCATGATGGGATGCTGATGGTCCCTGGGGTCTTGAAGGTAGTGTCTCTATTTTACACATATAATGGCAGCCTATGAGGCTACTCTGCCCTGCTCTCCTTCATCTCTATCATAAGAAAGGGGTTTGTGAAGGAAATTGATACTGTTTGCAAACATCTTAAATTAAACTCATTTGTCATTTATTGGCCCTTATTTGACTTTGTGATGAGGTATTGGGCTATTGTGGCCTAGATATACAGGCTGCATTATTTGTCTCTAAGTGTGTTTTTTAGAGGCCTTCCTGAACAAAGGCGGAAATCTCCACTTAAGAAGATATATTAAAGAACTGCACTGGGGTCCCCGCACGTGGACGGGACTATTCAGTGCTTTTGACTACACACGGAAATTCCCTATGAGAGAAACACTGGTGCTTTGCAATATTTCGAACAAGTTGTCATCTTTTGAGAAGAGCACCCACAACAAAAACAAAAGAAAACATGAGAGGAAAGTGAAAAAAGATGACTTTGCGAAATAAAAGAAAGTTTACCCATTGGGCATGTTTTTGCCAATCACAAGCTTTCTGCTTGCAGGGCACTAGAAGATAAAAAGAACAAAATAGTACCTCAATCACGTAGGAAGCAATGGACAGGCACTAATTAAGTTGAATCAGTAAGTGCTTTGTCCCTGCTCCACACAGAGGAGCGGAAATGATGCCAGGCATGCCTTGATGAATTACAAGGCTGAAAAGAAGAGTGCCATGCAAACCAAAAATGGTGAGCGACAGGCAGGCTTCAAGCCCTTCACTGTAAAAAACAAAGTCTCGCAAGTGAGATGCATGCACTACCCATGCTCTCACAGGGTCGACCCTAAAAAAAAGGAAAGTACTGGGTCTCTAATGTTTAAAAATATATATATATATATTTTAAGTTCCGAGTATTGATGGTGCTATTGATTCCAATGACTGGGTTCAATGTGATGAGCGTCAAAGACCCATTGATAGGGGACAGAAACATGTTTCAGCTAGTAGATGTTGAATTACCCAGGTGTTTCAAGACTTAAAACAAAATACAGGTGAGAATAACAGAGCATAACGTAACAGGCTCTGAACATTACATTCTTAGAGGTATGCACTTTAGTTTTATCTCATTTCTAGTTCAACATTCTCTTCCAAGGAGTTGTTCTCAGATTTTTTTTTCTGGCTCCTCTGTCATCTTTGCATGGAGAATAAGGGGTTCAGGTTTAGTGCGGTCACTTAATTTTTGCACTGTGGTACATAGTGCAACTAGGACTGAACCGCAGCATTGACAATACAAGAAAATTGCACCTGGGTTAGGAAATGAGAATCAGCATCAAATATTCTATTACTTGATGACTAGTTGAAGAGAGCACTACCATTGCTGGGCATCATGCATTAATGCACATCAACATAAACCTGTGCAGTGATCCCGTTTGTGCAAACTGATGGTTAATGTTGTGGGAACCGAAGATACTTACTTGTTCCTCACATTCAGAGGTGAAGGATGCATCCCAGTCAAGTAAATCGTTAACAATAATCAATAGCGGACTACCGATAAATCTAAAAATGTAAGGGGCCGTTCTAAGCAATCTGGCAGTCCTCTGCTAACCTGTTAGTGTTCTCTCGCTCCTGTACTCACACCCTCACCCATTCTCTGATCCTCCTCTTAAAAAAGGTCTTCTGAGCCATGAACATAATTAGGACCATTTTTCTTCTTCCCCTGGCAGAACTAGAGACATGGCATTCTTATCTTCCTGTCCCAGAGGGTCATCTCCTTTACCAGGGAGACTCCTACCCTGAATCTAGAGGCAGCACAATAACAAGGTGCATCTGTTTGTCAATGTTTCTTTAGTTTGATAGGCCTAAGACCTGCTTATTACATAGTTAAGATAGCTTGTGAAAGGCCTATCGTTGTACTTGCTATGTATTGGTTTACTCCTATCAAATCTGTTTTTGTAGGAGGAGGAAGGGAACTTCTTGGTCACTGTCCTGAAAAGAGTTTGTCAGATTTCTTCATCTTTTGCTTTCCCACTAACATGCTGTTTTCTAGTCTGAAAGGCCAAATGGACCATGTCCTCAACTCTGTCACAAAGAGGTCGAGTACCTAAAATGATATTTTAATAAGACAGTCCTGCTACACAGTGTCCATCTTTAAATCTCAAAGCTGAAGCTACCTGTGAACTTGCAGGATGCTCTTGCCAAATGGAAGCAACCTTTAACCCATCCAAGAATGAATCGGAAATTAAACTGATTAGTGTCTATATTTGTGCAGTAATGTACAAAAAGTTCTGACCCTCCTGCATCTCAGTAACTAGGTCCTGGAAATCTTCCATCAAAGACTTGGCATAATGTAAAGAGGTAATTTCAAACACATCAGCTACCATGGTCTGTCGACTAACAGAGTTTGGAGAAATACTGATTTTTCCCTTTTCCAAACGGAACAGTGTAGTCATTAATCAAGGAACAGAAATCCTTCTGGGGTCATGCCGTATCGCTGTTTGTTCAGACCTCACATTGCTCATTGGCTCGAAGTCTTTCTTCGTCTTATCTTCTTCATGTTCTTGTGACAATGATGAGGCAAGTGAAATGAAGCAAAAAGAACTGAAAACCCTGATGACACTTCAAAAGATGTTCACGACCTCGCTTTTAAGCCAACCATGAATGCAGGCTACACAGCAGAGGCTACAGTCTAGACCAGTGTTTTTCAACCACTGTTCCGCTGCACACTAGTGTGCCGCGAGATGTTGCCTGGTGTGCCGTAGGAAAAATTCGAAAGATTTTAAAAAAAAAAAAAAAATGTCAAATTTCCGCCCACTAGGGCGGCGGGCGCCGGACTGTGGCATTGTGAACGGGTCGTTACGACCACGTCCACGCCAGCGCCAGCGCCAACCAGCTTCTCGAAAGCCCGTTGCGCGTTCCCATGTCTCCATGGGAACGCTCCGGGCGTCGATGACGCGTTTCCCTGTTTCCAGGGAAACGCTTCAGGACTTCCGGGGGAGTGGTGAAAAGGGGGCCGGAGCCGAAAGAGAGGGAGAGCGCGACGAGGTCAGGACGAGACGAAGGAGTCTCGTCGAGGAGCAGGACGAGGAGGACGAGAAAGCGGCGGTAACGAGAGACAAGGAGAAGGGGGTCTACCACGGAGAAGGTAAGGTTACACATATCTGTGGTCTAGTTCTAAAACATGTGGTCTGAATGCAAAAAGTTAGAGAAAACCATAGCAAGGCTGCCAGGTCTAACAGTATTATTGTTGTAGTTACAGCTAATTTTAGTAAAATTGAGTGCTCAAAATTGAGGTGAGCTACAGCGAGTTAATAAGAATTAAGGATGTATCATACACCTCTTTCTCTCATACACACCAAAACACAAGTTGTTTCTCAAGCAGAGTACCTAGGATTCAAAACTAGAATGGCACTTACCTCACAGAAGGAGTTCACCGGGGGCATCATGGAAGTGTTCATCGGGGGCATCATTGAAGATTTCATTGGGGGCATCGTGGTGGAATTCATGGAGGAATTCATCATGGAGTTATGCATATATGTACTTTTATTCTGGTAACATTGAGCCCCATAGCAATGAAAGTTCCAGCACTTTAACTGTAGAAAGATGACACAAACCACAGGTGTTTCAGGTGATTAGAAAGATAAGTGGTTCAGTGCCCTAGAATAGTCACAGTGTGTGGCTTCCAGGGACCCCGATGCCGCATAAACTTGCTGCAGAGGTGCTGAACCAATTTGATGTCTAAGTAACCAGATGCTTCTAAACCAGCGTCTCCGAGGTTTCAGATTGAACTCAGTCTCCAAAACCTGATACTTGACCCTTGAAACTGCGCCGTTAGTGTTAAAAACACCATGCTATCTTAATCCTTCTGGCGTGTGCAACGTTTTTGTTTGCCATTAAAGAAACAAATATTAAACCATGCTTGAATGTCGGAACTGGTTACTAAACTTTTTGAATCCCACCACTGATGTTAAGGACTATAAATAGCTCCGGTGTCACTGTTACACTAACAGGAGGAGGACAGGAGGAGACATCGCAGTAGATCGCCGATGAGCAGAAGAGCGCCAATGGATCTGGATTTGGAGGAAACATGAGCAGAAGAGCAGAAGAGCGCTGACTGATGATCTGGATGGAGACATGCGCAGAAGAGTGCTGAGTGTGACGGACAGCGGCTATCTGGAGGAGACAAGCGCAGTAAGTACTGAGTGACAGTGAGATACTGCAGTGATGGACAAGTTTTTGAAAAGGAAAGAACTGGACTCTGAACAAAATTTGGAGCCAGATGAGAGCCCAAGTATGAGTGGGGATCAAAAGAAAGCAAAGATGGTTAGCTCAAGCAAATTCTCTGGCACAAGGCAATATAGCGAAAGCTATATTTCATTTGGATTTACTTTCACCGGAGATGCAAACAAACCAACTCCACTGTGCGTGGTGTGTGGTGAAAAGCTAGCTAACAGTGCTATGGTCCCAAGCAAACTTAAACGCCATCTCCAAACGAAACACCCTTCGCTTCAAAACAAGAATGCGGACTATTTTGTTCGCCTGCGTGAAAACACGGAGAAAGAGGCAACTTTCATGAGAAAAACCACAAAGGTAAATGAAAGAGCTCTTAAAGCTAGCTATCAAGTTGCTGAACTTATAGCCAAGTCAAAAAAGTCGCACACTGTGGCAGAGACATTAATACTTCCCGCCTGCAAAGCTATTGTACAGGAGATGCTCGGACCTGAAGCAGCTAAGGAAATAGCCAAAGTCCCTCTCTCAGACAACACAATTTCCAGACGTATTAATGACATGTCTGCAGACATCGAAAGTGTGGTTTTGGAAAAGATCCGTATCAGTGAGACATTTGCATTGCAACTTGACGAGTCTACTGATATCAGTGGACATGCTCAACTCTTGGCCAATGTGCGATTTGTTGATGGTGATGCAATTAGAGAAAACTTCTTTTTTTGCAAGGCATTGCCAGAAAAAACAACAGGAGAAGAAATTTTTCGGGTCACATCAGAATACCTTGAACAAGGAGGACTTAAGTGGGAAAACTGCACAAGTGTCTGCACCGATGGAGCTGCAGCCATGGTCGGGCGCACCAAAGGCTTTGTAAGCAGAGTGAAGGAAAGAAATCCAGATGTTATTGTTACGCATTGTTTTTTACACCGTGAGGCCCTCGTAGCCAAGACTTTACCAGCAGACCTAGTTCATGTGTTGGATGATGTTGTGCGCATGGTAAACTTTGTAAAGTCACGACCCGTGAAAACTCGCATATTTGCAGCTTTGTGTGAGGAGATGGGAGCGAAGCATAAAACCTTGCTGTTTCATACGGAGGTCCGGTGGTTGTCGCGTGGCAAGGTCTTGGTTCGTGTGTATGAGCTGCGGGAGGAACTTAAAGTGTTTCTGACAAATGAGAGGTCAGATTACGCAAAGCTGCTTGCAAGTGATGAGTGGTGTGCAAGGCTGGCATACCTGGCAGATATATTTCATCATCTGAATGAACTGAACACACGAATGCAAGGCCGAAATGAAAACCTGCTTACGAGTACAGATAAAATAAATGGATTCCGTTCAAAGGTGCAACTCTGGCATCAACACGTGGAAAGTGGCAATCTTGAAATGTTCACACTCACCAAGCAATGGCAAGGTGTTCACACTGCTGCACTGTGTGAGATAATAGTTAAACATTTAAAAACTCTCGAGGAGAAGTTGTCATTTTATTTCTCTTCAGTCTCCACTGAATGCCTTGACTGGGTTAGGGACCCTTATAGCTCAGCATCAGTTGGTGGAAAGGACATGACTTTACAGGAGCAGGAGGAACTAACTGAACTGAGACAAAATCGTGGTTTCAAGCTAAGATTTGCTGATCTACCTTTGGACAGTTTTTGGTTGGATACTGCCAAGGAGTTCCCCCTTCTGGCAAACAAAGCTATTTTGACATTGCTTCCATTTTCCACTACATATCGGTGTGAGATGAGCTTTTCAAGCATGATTGCTATAAAAACTAAATACAGAGAGAGACTGAGAGCTGTTGACGAAGAGCTACGTGTGTGTCTTTCTTCGATTCCAGCCAGAATATCAGCTTTGTGTTCAGCCAAACAGGCCCAGGTTGCGCACTGAATAAAGTATTTTATAATTTTTCATATTTCTGCTAACTTACTATTTCATAATAAAGTAATTATAAAATACTTTCTTTGTGTTTATTTGATTCCTATTCAAGAGAATTACTTTATATATAGTCAATATAGGCACAGTTACATTTTTTTAACATTTTCTAATGGTGTTGTGCCTCGTGATTTTTTTCATGAAACAAGTGTGCCTTTGCCCAAAAAAGGTTGAAAAACACTGGTCTAGACAATGTTTTAAAATGGCTCTCAGAAAAGACTGCTTAAAAGATAGTGTCTGGTTAAGTAAATTTTACAACTGAATTTCTGCAAGGTGCTCTCAGTATCCATCCAAAAGGCAAAAGAGAAATAATCAAACTGACTAATTCAGACTCAAATATTCTTTATTTGATTGTTTAAAACAATCATAAAAGACCAACTGTCTAGATAGCTTCAAACACCTACCTTGAGGGCCCTGGACATAGTGGATCCATTAAGTGCATCTGCCTTCCACTGCCTATGTGCCACTTTTGTTTAAGCACATGGTCTGACTGAAAGGCGCACCACCCTCCCCCCCAATACTTTCTAAGGCAACAGAAATCGTTGCCCTGCCTTGAGTCATCTCCTTCAAGCTGGGCCAAGAAGATCTATTCAGGCGTGGTGCATCGCAAAACTGTTAAACATATGTGACCGGTGGAGCCAGCCTTTGCCAAACCCAGAGGAGAGGTTTGGCACATACATGAATCTGTGACCAGCACTATGAAACTAACATGCAACAGCTCCTTGAAGCAAATGCAGCATACTCCAACGGTAACTTACGGTTACCCTATAAACCGCATAAACTTTGAGCTCTATCCTCCTCCATGCCGGTAAGGGTTGCTGTGAACTCCACTCGATTCAATTAATCTAGGCAAAGTGGACCAGTAAGTGGCCCACTGCAGCAGGCTCAGAAAACCTAAAATAATCTGTACTCTAACAAATTCAAAAAATAAAATAAAAGCAACCCTTGAGAGGTATTCGGAGCATCTATCCCACACAGGAGGAATAACACGCGTGTCAGGGGGTGATTGGGGCAAGGAGCACTTTTATGACCACCACCGGTATTGTGTGGCGTTAAATTACCTCAAACACTAAAAACAGAAAGTAGTGAGATGACGGGGACGTAACTGCTACCCAATGAATTCTACACAACGGTGAATATAAGTGCTGTTTTAGATAGGACTGCTATCAAGCTTCTGCGATATGTTTTTTTTTAAAATCATGCCACAAGCTTTTCTCGAAACAGTGACCTTATATGCTTTCTACAATCTATGCTGACACCTCTGAAAGAAACTGCAGCTTTTAGATTTTGTACGTATCTCTTTCTTTATAACGCAAGGGGCCTCATGAAAAATCCTAGCGTTTTGCCCAAAAGGCGTAATGATGATGGTTTGGTTAATTACGCAATACATGTGATGTGGAAAGGCTTTGCGGACTTGAGTTTTGGGCATCTTGGTTCAGTTCAGATCAGTGATAAGTGACAACGCCCGCCCTCATGTTATCTTTAAGAATTGCCTATATGAACTACAATCGCACAATTACAAGCAATGTTCATCAATCCACTCCAGTTGCTATCTGTATGGAACTTCACAGAAAATCGCTGATCCTTAACTTTAAAATCAGCCCACATTAAAGCAACATAAGCAAGAATGCTCCAACTCCATCTGTTCAAACCATCATCTTTAAGAGTAGCACTCATATCCACTTTATTCCTCAGCCACAAGAATCTTCCCCAATAATTCACTTTAATTCAGACCATAAGAACTAGTCCACTTCACAATCATCATCTATCATCTTAAAGATAACTCCACGCAGTACGTAGTCCTTGTCACTCTTCAGATAAGTAAACGAACAAAATAATGACTGCTGCTACCACATGGGATTCGTTTCCAACAGGGATGATATAAAGGCAGCAAAAGTAGAGTTGAAAACAGCAGAATAAATCAGTCAGGTATGTTGAAAAAAAAAAAAAACACACGCTATTAATTTTCCAGAAGTGAAAAAGGAGTCTAGTGACCCAAGTAAGGGGAAGAACATTCTAGGCCTTAGCTGCTAGTATTGTGAAGGCCTCATCCACTGAGTCGGTCATGTTGTATATAGGGAATCAACCATTCAGGTTGGTCCAAGAGGGCCGCAGAGAAGAAAGGGCAAGATATCTGGAGAATCAGTGATAAATTATGATGTTTCCAGAGCTATAAGAAATCCAATAGAAAAAATCTAAGGCATTGGCAACCAGTATGCTGAGCGATCTGTAGAATATGTTAAGAACGAAAAGGATGAAATATGCATGCACCTAACAAAGCCATCCCCATAAAGAGACAACCTACATTAATGCACTTCATGCAACGGAGGCTATCTCCTCCAGCTCTCACCTCTTGAGTGTACACCAAGAGACTTCTGCACTTCAATCCTCTCCTTTAGTACTTAACTTGCCACTAGGACACAATCTTAACCACCGCACAGAAAAGAAACAAGAACAGAGAAAAGCAGACCATGTCCCAAAGGTCACATCCCTTAAATAATGTGCCCGACAGCAAGGATGTTAAAGGGAGCAAGTAGGTTGGGTGGTGCTAGGATGTTTGAGAAATGCTCCAAGTGTAGACAAATCTGTTACAGCACAACAGGAGTTCCATACATAAGTTAATATGGTACGGCTACATAAAGCTAACTGGCACTGTAAAATAAGTATTTGGAACTAAATAAAGATCTTTCTCAAATTAAAACCCTACACACAAGGATCCTATAAAAAATACCCCCTTACCAACAAAGTTTGACCTGTGGTTGGAACAATACAGAAACTACAAGAATTAGAATCATTCTTGCTTAGGAGAGTACACCGAAAACGCTTCTGATGAGACAACAAAAGCCAAAGTAGGAACAAACCCAATGTCATAATAGCTGTAAGTATGGAAACTCTGCACAGGACATAATTAGATTACACAGAACATAGCAACGGATATTATCGCGGCATGCCCATACTCGGGAATTTGCTTAAATGCTTTGACTGCTTGTCAAACCATAAGTAAGCACAGACACAATATAAGGGCACAAACTGAGGACGTTAGTTTAGGGTGTTTCTACAGCAAAGTTACAACCAGAGACATGATTTCATAACAGCTGGCTGTAAGCGGCAGCAAAGTCAGAAATCTCATAGGGATAGAGTCCCTACTGTAAGAGTATTGGTTGTGTACAGCAAAAGCCTTAAAGGAAGAAGCAAACAAAATCTGATTACATCAGTTTTTCTATACTGGAAAAAGTAATTTAAACAGTAAACTTTAACAAAGTATGAAAGTTCCAGGAAGACGAGGCATTCTACATGCAGGAGAAAGGTTAGTGTACACAAAGAACGGTTTGAAGGCATGGTAAGATACCTTTTTAGGCGCATAACCATTATTTCAGCAGACAGTGCTCTACAACACACATGCATGGGTGACATTTTCAAGGGAGAACAGCTCATATAACAGCACAATCTCATACATACAAACAGTCTGCTTCTATGACACAATATCCTGCAAAAAGACTAGGCTCGAAACAGCTAAAGGAAGCGAAGTGGAGTCGACACAATATTGGTTGCGGGCCTGCTCAGGCCTACAGTAGCACTGGTATTTCCATGGTCAATAACTGCTGGGCAGTCACACCCTCTCCCGTGAAAGAGGCTTATGTACAGTAACAGCATTCACAGTCCACGCAAGTACTTCAACGCGGGACTGCTCCGAACTTCAAGTAATCGCACGTACATAACTCTACAGATCACAGAAAGGCTCCCATGTAACGTGGCAGTATACTTAGAAATACGTATTTACCCATAACATTTGTATGGTAGGAGCTCCCACTACATGAGATGCTCTTATATACAAGCAGCCTCCAAACAGAATGGCAGGAATCCCAATGAGAATGGCATGCAAACGAGCACGCAGCCTGTGGGTGGCATGGCAAAAATGCTCATTAGAAAACAGAATTTACTGCATTTAGAGCTAATGTCCACAAACAGATTTCAAAGAGTATGACACGGGCGTTTTGATAGGTAACAAATCACTGCGTGAGGTCCCACACAGCCGTCAGGTGACGTGAAAAAAATATCCTTAAGAAAACACCGGTAATGGCATGTAAACAAATTTCTATACTACCACAGGAGTTCGCACTAGAAAACAACATTGACTGCAAGGCATGTGAACAAGCAGCTATCGGAAACTGTGGTAGGGGATCGGATAAGAGGGGCTAATAGGGACAAAGAGTTCTACTGACCGATTTACCGGAGAAAACACAGGCCCTGTCGACTACTGAAAATCCCCATATGCATAACCGGATAATTTCTGGAAGGCAGACTAAATAACAAACCATGCGTTTTCTCGGCTGGAGAATCAATCAAGCTCTAAACATAAACGATATGTATCTTAACTGTGTGTGCGCTCGAGCTACAGCCTGGGCACAATATAATGCGTCCTTCAGGTGCCTTCGAGAGCACTTCAACAAATCTATTTATGCCCGGGGAGCCACATGTTGAAACAGTGAACACAAAAAGCTATTTCAATTTCAAGCATGGCAGTTTTCTTCAAGCCCTGGACGGCTTAATCCATTAATAAGAGCATGAAGGATACAGTTGGTCTGCCTGTGGTGGAACCAGATAGTGGAACTGAACCATTTAAATTCTGGGGGAGCTCCTGCGACTGGAGCCGCTGGCAGACATTGAAACGCGATGGAAATACCTCCGATTTCACCGTTTGTGCGCGTTTTCCCAGATGGGTTGTGCTGGACCTGTTCCAGCTGCTGTGGACCCAGCAGTGCTGCGTGGACGCCTGGATTTCCTTGCCTCGCCGTCGGCGGTACGCTGGATCCGGCTGGGAGGAAGAGTGGTTCTGACGTGTCTGAGCGCACAGACCCGAGGTGCCCGCTGCAGTGCGCAGTCATGTGACCATGAGCAGGCAGCCCATGTGAGCTCACAAAAACAAGCTCCCGCGCTGCTCCAGCACTGCAGGAGCAAGATAGGCTGGGCTTGAGAGCACATGCACCAGCAGACACAGTACGTTCAATTCTACACTGTAAACAAAAACAGACAGGTATTCCGAAGGCTACTCGAGGTTACTGCTGCCAGCCCAGCTCTCTCCGGGGAAACAGGAGAACCAGACTGGCACGCACGGAAGAGCTGTTTGCTCACCATTTTGGAGCAGAAGGCGCACTTTGCCAGTTCACGCACACAGCACTATGCTGCCTGCACACACTGATACAAATGCGAGGGGGCCACATACAGCCGAAAAAAGTGCGCATGCCACCTGCCCAGTCATCAAGAAGGGCCCGGGAGTGTCTGCCTGGTGAAGAGGAACGAGAAAGCACGCGGTCTGTCCTGCGAGAAGCAGAAAGGGAACTCCAAGTACACCCCTGCCTGCACTGCATCTGAATGGGGAGAGACAAGATGCTCCACGACCCATCCATCGTGTACATCAGGGCAGAACAACGAGGAGAAAGCTGTCTTTCCGAAGCTCACCGCCCACAATAGTCCCCACACGCAGTATGTCATGTAAATAATTCGATTAAACAGTCAGGGCTGCTGAATGCTAAATTATAAGGCCGACAAGCTGCACTGGCTGCTACAAAATATAACCCGCGCAATTGACCAACAGTCTACTAACGACTACTCACAGGTAGGTAATAGAGAATTCACTAATCGAGTCAAAAGACTGCAGTGAAGTTGGCTATTGATTTAACCACAGATACCACCAGGGAAACGTTTATTTTGGGACACTGTGGCCTCTGAGAAAGCAAAGAAACTGCAGTCAACATCTTTACCTCCACAGGTACGGTTTTCTTGCCAGAGACCAAGCACATCAGGAACGACCCTTGGTGATAGTAGGTTAGTGTGAAACAGGAGAATGTCAGCTCAATGTTAGTAGTGTGGTGAAGGGGGCATTTCGTGAGATGGTACACTGCTGAGGAACCAGCGCCTGTAGAAGTGAGGACGAAAGGCAACCAGCTTCACTTGAAACAGTAAACTCTTGCTTCGAAGAGGCAAAGATAAACGGACAAGGAAGAATGCTGCTTCGGGTAGAAGGAGAATTATTAAACAACCTGACTTCAGTAAGCAGAAGACTGAGAAACAATTCTCCTGTCTAACTTAGCATTTATATGTGTCAACGTCCAAATACTGCATTAAAGAGCTACAATCTAAACCAATGACTGCATCACCTGCCAAACAATGTTGCAAAAGCTTTACTGTATTCTGCTGGGTTAGGGCAGAAATTTCTCTAACTAAACTGACAAAGCAAAAATCAAAGATAACGTCATCATCAAATTGCATCCAAAAGGACGCCGTAATACTGCCTAGAGATAGGGCACCATTTGGACAGCGGGGCAAAAGTGATGCATTTACTCAAAAGAGCTTTGTGAACGAAGCCCTAAAATGTTTTCTGCAACTAAGGAGGAGATATGCCACCTGCTGTGTTACAGAGAACAAGAAATCTAACAAGAAAGTACAAAGCGGGTTCAATGACAGCTTCGAAGCCAAACATTCACTAAGCTCAGTCACTTGGATTCCCCCTGAACACCAATCTAACCCTCAAAAAACACACTGCCAAAAGAAAATTGGCCTGGTACCATCTCTCTCTTCTACAGAAAGTAGAACTGTTTCTTCCAGAAAGCACCTTGAGAACCGGTAGTCAAACCCACAAACTCGGGCATCTGTATGGCCATAATACTCTTCTGTTTGGCCATAATACTCTACTGCATGGCCCACCTGGGACTCCACATTGGTGCCCCATACGGGTATCCCACACACCGCAACATATCTCACTAAGGGCCATAAAAATAGGTAACCTCACTCTTATCCTACTTAATGTAACTCCTTTGGCTCCCTTTGCCAGCCTGCGGCGCCATCTTCAAAACCAGCTGCATCACTACCTGCAGCACTGCTTATGCTGCAGACCAGCGTTCCTTCTTTGGTGGTTCTCGGCACACCCATAGCCAGGACACTATTAGATCGTACAGTAAGAAATGCAAAAAAAAGGAAAAAACAGAACAGCAGGCCTTTCCATCTATGAACCAAGAATGTGGAACAACATGCCTGTATCCATCAGGACCACCCTAAAATGTTCCAATTTAGGAACGAGTTTTAGACACTTCTTTAAAGAATACATCACAATGCATTAACGCTTAACAGCACAGCTTCTTCTATTACTTGTTGAGGTTATGTTGGTCTTTGACCAAGTACAGTACTTCATTGCCTTTCTGCTAGGTTTGCGTTACAGACACATCATATATATATATATATATAAACACACACACACATAGATAGATACACAAAAACGCAAAGAGATCCAAAATTAAATGTAGAACAGTGATGCGTCTTCCAAAATTTCTTTGGGGTTAAAAAAAAAAAACACTAAAGTGAAAACTCACTTGACATTCTACATCGTAACAAATATTCTGTTAAAATTATCATCATTACACTTTGCAATTAAGGAGGTTGCACCCATCCTCCTGTCCTTAGAATCCCCTTTATTATCTCTAGGCCTGGTACATATTCATTCTGTCAAGCATGTCCATGTACGTTTACTCCAACTCTTCTTATTAAGTGCAAAAACTAGCATGGTAAATATAATTCCAGCAGATAAACACACACCCAAGCTCGGGATCGTTCTCTGCCCCCAAACTCGCCATGGCGAGGCTAAATATTCCCCCAACAACAACTTTCTATCATTAACATTACATTTCTCCTATCCTACCCCAAATCCGGTTACCTGGCAATTGAAGATATTTCTACTTGGTTCCACTGAAACATGTAAGTTCTATTACTCTTACAGACAGGTCCAATATACCAGTGCGTCTTCAAAATAAAATATTATCTGGTTTGCACTCTTACATTTACAGAACCGGCAGTATAAAATGGCTGCACAAAATCACTGCAGAAGCATCAGTAACAGACCACAGGAAAAATGTGTTTTTGTTACAGTCCACCAGATGCATTAAAATGGTAAAATATTCAGACAATCTGAGCCTTTTTAAGCATTCATTACAATGGAAATGTGTGCACAGGCAAGAAAGGGAGGGGGGCGGGATGAGAAACGGACGGCAGGCAGAGAAACAAGTGCGATCACAAAACCCAGCACACTGGCTGAGCCAAACTCCTAGGACTGAAAAGGGCCTTTGTCCCTCCGGTGCACTGGAGGCTTTTGAAAGCTTCAGTGTTCGCCAAGAAGAACATAGAGGCGGGAGGAGGAGCGCTGTCTCTTCAGGGGATGTCTCCAATCTTGACAGCAAGCAATCTTTAAAAAATGTGCTGGACTTGGCACACATTAAGTGTCAACACAGGTGAAGGATCAGCTCATGCGGGGCACTGCTGGCACGCAGTTCTCATACCGCACACTGCCACCCCGCAATACAAACACTGAGCTCCACTGCTCTGCTAGCAACGTGCTCCAGACCGCAACCCTCCCTGCAAGTTTCAGTGCTGGGTCTAACATACAACAGCAAATACATCTCAGCGCATCATAGAAGCAGATTCCGCAGTATCACCACATTCAGCCAGCTCTGGAACTCAAAGTTGCCATGTAGTACCCACTGCCACTGCAGGGCTGATGTTCACACTTTGCTACTGACCGCATCATAATGTTGTGAATTGCCCTTTCTGCAACAGTATATAGCTGCAAAGTACCCCTGCTCCTAAAATGTACTTCAGCAAGCCTGCCTCAAACCACGTTACTACCACAGCCTATCCCATTTAAATTACCGAGGTCTACAAAGCTCCTTCCGGAACACGGTATACAGACCACTGCTAAACACAGAAACAAAAGGTGCAACAGTCACAACAAAGGCAAACGTGCGTAAACAACAAGAAGAGCCTAAGTACAGAACACAATCTAACGGCAAGAACATAGACGTTTACAGGAGCAGTAACAAGTCCAAGAGTATTATAGATGGCTTCGTGAGAAGAATCAAAATAGTGTAACAGAATTGTTTGAGAAGGTTAATGTGGCAATGTTGTTGAAAAAGTAAGCCGTTTAGCATCTGTATGAATGCAGCGCAAGAGGGATTCGTGCTAATGAATTGTGGGTGTGGAGAGGGATGAGGTTGGGGGGCTAGTTTCCTATCCTAAGTGCAATCCTGCAGAGGTTTAACAGTTCTTTTATTAATGAAGGTTGTAGTTTCAAGGAAACACTTATCACAACAGACCCCCGCAGGGAACAGTTTACCTCAGATAATTATGCTGGAGGGCAGGATAGATGCTATTTACCTATGGTAATACTCCTTCTAGCGGGTACTCTAACCCCATACTCCTCATGTTAAGCATACTCCCCAGGTCTCAGACTAAATCTAGAGGCTTTTTCAGCAATACTCCCGCAAACTGCTAGGTGCCACTGTGAGGCTCAAGCTCACTGCAGAAATGATGGATCGGAGCCAAAAATAAAACTCCACCACTGTTCCGAAATCAGTTTCTTGCTTCACTCTTTCTGTGCCCTCAAACAGGAGCATAAAACAACTGTCAGTACCAGTGTGCAGATCTCCAGCTTCAGAGTCTTTTAGATGCAAGCCTAAAAAAAAAAAATCATAAAAATGTTATGAGATCTGCAGGTATAGTGACTTAAATAATCTACTCGAACAAATTAGTATGTTCTTGACCCATAAACTGGTTTCAAATTATATGGTCCTGGGCAAACATTTTAATTCACTGAGCCACCATTTTCTTCTTTATTGTATATAAGAGAACCTTTGATTACCAGACTAAACATTTGCTCCATACATAATACAAATCCAGCCACATATGGGATCAGACGTGACCGCTGACTTGCCTCATAGTTCATTAACCACATGGTCATCAAGGGAGCAGTAATGTTTCTCAAGTCACATGTAATAAATACATACCAGAAGCATGAAGCGGTACCACACTTATTTGTAATCAGCAGATATTCCATTGAAATGACCACATCATTTCCCACTGACGTGGTTTTACTGATAAAGCGAAGTGGTGTACAATGTTTGGAAATAGAGTTTCTGCAAATAATTTGTCATTTGTACATCACCAAGTAAAGTATTCTGATTTGTTTTGTTTTTATTTAAATCTCTGTTTGCATCACAGGTCTGATGTTTTGTAATTCCTGATATATTTTGAAATACTTGTACTAGTCATTTACAAGCTGTTTGAATGTTGTATGTTAGAAAACAAAAAACTGATATCTTACAGCCTTTTGTTTTACGATTGTCAGACTGCTCACGTGACAAAAACCTCCAACTGAAATAAGAGAAACAATTAGTTAAAAGATAATTACATTTGTCCTTGAACAGACAGGAAACGTGTCAATAAAAAGCAAGATTTAAAAGAGTCTGTACTGCTCATTCACTTTCTGAATGAACAAAATAGCGGTTACTTCCAGCTTAAATTCACTCAGAGGAGTAAGTGCTAAAAATAGCTCAATCTTATAAAACCTGACCCCCCATTCAGTAGATCTTTTGAGGCCTGAGATGATAAAGCAGATCGTGGGATGGTGGTGAGGAATCTCCAGTTGGTATATAGATGGATGGAGTATCCATCAGAAAGAGTTACTGGAGGTTAGAGAATTGTTCTTCTGATGGCTACTTCTGACCACAGATTTCCCCCCCCCCCCAATTTTTTTTAATATATAAATATAAATACACACACACACACACACACACACAGTACCCTCCTCAAATGTGGAGGGTCTGTGGAGCGGATTCAGACCAAAATGTCTTGCAGGATTACAGGACCACAAGGGCAAAATGTTTTTCCTGTCCCACCTGGTTTTTCAAGGCAGTAGTGCTTCATGAATGTGTACACCGACACCCATGCTGCAGCCTGACATATAAAAGAACAAGTATGCCATGTGCCATTGTAATGATGGCAGTCTTAGCCCTGGAGGAATGGACTGTCGTCCTGAAGGCTGCTTTTTGGCCAGCAAGTAGCAGATCTTAATGCAGACGGTCATCTACCTGAGTCATCTTCTGCACAGCCTTTCCTTTCTTTGCTGCAAAGAACAACACAAAAAGATGATCTTGCCCCCGATGGTCCTTGGTACAAATGATGTAAAAGCTTAAAGTCCTTTTAAGACCCAACCAACGGAGGAGTCTCTTCTCTATGTAGGGACGAGAAGGGGCAAAGAACGCTGGCAGAGTGATGGATTGTCTATCCTGTAAGGGAGTCACATTTGGCAAAAAGGTAGTCTGAGTTCTCAGCTTAGGTTTGTCCTGAAAAATGTGATGCAAGTTTGTTGCATCAATAGAGCTTGAAGTTCACTCACACTAGCAACTGACACGATTGCAATGAGGAAACTTGTCCTTAAGTTCAGAAGACACAACAAGTGGCTATGCAGGAGTTAAAATGGCGTACACATGAGCCGTTCCAGACAGTCCTTTTATTCCATCAGGCATTTTCCCAGTGGGCTGAAGCCCTTGGAGGGTGGGTTTAAAAACCCAGGACTACTCCATGTGCCTGTTACTTTCCCCAACTTCCCAAGGTTAATTGCTACAGGCACAGGAGGCTTCACGGGGGGTGGGTGGGTAGGGGGTAAGGGGGCAGAGTTGGGAGGGGGGGGGGAGTGGAGGGGAGGGGTGTTTAGAAAGAAAGCTATCAGATAGTCCCATTTGCCAGGGCTGCTTTGCTTCCCCAGTCTGGCCCTGCATTTGTCGAACATCGAAACCAAGTTATAGTCCCATCATGGATCATAAACTGTTTGAGAGAGAACACCTATATCCAACTTTAAATAAACCACAACAGGTGATTTACACTTTCTGTTGGCCCAGTAAACACAAACAGCCAAAAGGGAAAACCTTTAACAGTACCTTGTTGGGCCAAAGACAAAACAAACAAAAACATCTAACAGTTTGGCCTTTGAAAAGTCGATCTTGTTAACTCCACACTAGGCCCTGAATATGTCCTATTGCCCAGTGTAAATGGACATTATGGAAGGGAGCCTGGCAGCAAAGACGACATCCACAACTTCAGGTGGCAGATCAAACACAGTCAATTTCCACGGCTCAACCTCCACACACAGAGGTGTAGAATGCGCAGGTCAGGGTGAAGGGCCCTGCCCTGCTCCTATGACAAACACTGGACTGCAGAGACACCCACACAATTGATTTTCACTTGAGAACCCACACTACGATGGACAACACTTGCATAACATCGGAGGAGGGCTCCCACCGTGCCCTCGCCAAACAGCAGCCAAACTTTACTTGCTTTGGATGCCTTGAAAAAGCCTCAGGCTTGCAAGCCACAAAGGGGCGAAACACATGTTGGCTATTCTTTACATGTGGGAGGATCCACACAACTGCATCGTCACTTCAATAAAATACTCAATGTTAAATATTGAGCTCAAACCAGGATTCCATATTCTTATCATTTAAATCCTGAACACTTCTCCCTGCTCCTATGGCCGAAGACCCTCCCAAATTGACAGCATGATTGGAGGGCAGATGCTCGGGCCCCAGAAGTTCCAGGTACCACAATCTCCTGGCCCAATCTGGAGTCACTAGGATGAATTGGGCCCATTCGTACCTGATCTTTTTCAGAACTCAAGGCAGGGGCGGAAAGGGCCACTTTCCATTCCAGCCGGAATCCATCTCTTAGTGAGTCTCTTCTCAGAAACTCCGAAGCAAAGATGTTTGTACATTCTCGTCAGTGGCAAAAAGATCTAACCAGGGTTCTCCCAGATATAGGAAGATGCTGTGTGCCACCTTGGCATATGAACACAGATTCATCAGACGCCACCAGCTGAGCTAATTCGCCTTTTATTCAAATATACTGTCAGCTGGTTCACAATCAGGGAATATTCTGACGCTCTGTCCAGCTACAGGGGCACACAGCACATGGCAGTGGCGTTGTCCATGAGAACTTGCACCAGCCATCCTTGGTGGTCAGCAGGAAGGCCTTTAATGCCAGTTGAATGTCCCGTAACTCCAACAGAATGACAGGGAGCTGGACTTCCACCAGAGTCCTCTAATTTCCACTTCCCCCAGATGACATCACTATGGTTGAGAAAAGGAGAGGCCTGCGCCAGACCAACTGCGATCAAATAGGCAGCACTGAAGATTGTGAGCAGTTTCCTCAGAAATCTGAAAAGCATTTGATAGGTTTCCTACATGACAAGCCCATTAGAACGTCAGATTTCAATGCAGTGCCTGCATATGCCATCTGCCATAGTCAACAAGTAGGATGTAGGAGGCTAAAAAGCCAAAAAGCCTTTGAGCTGCTGTTACTGAGATCCAGGACCGAAGTTGAACTATAGGGATCACAGCTCAAGTATATAAGACTCTTTGCGATGGAGAAATGGCCTTGGAACTGTACATATCTAGGACAGCTCCAATGAAAAGAAAGCCTTTGCGGAGGAGATGGGTGTGATTTCAGCTTGCCAATCATGAACCCAAACACTGTCACTATTGTTTGGATGTGGTTTACGAATGACTGCAGTGAGCCTGTCTTCAACACCAACTCGTTGAGGTAGGGGAAACTTCTTGACCTCTGAAGTTAGGCAGCAAACACCACCACTACCACCATTCACTTTACTGAGTACCCGAGGGACACTGGTGAGGACAAGGAGGAGTGTAGCAAGCTGAAAATGCTCCTAGTCTACCTTGAACCAAAGGCTCCTTGTGTCGGACTGCAAGACAGATATACAAAATTGTGTCCTCCTGGTCCAAGGAATCCATGCAGTCGCTTAGGACCAGGGCACAGAGAATCTGGCCCAGTGTGAACAGTTTCAATTTGCCCTTCAAATAAGGTCTTCTATGCCTTGAGGAAAAAAAGAAATGGTATCAGACCAGCAGGTCTAGTGACTTCAATAATCTACTCGACCTACTTGTAATGCACTTGACCCATTAACTTGTCTCAAACTTTGATCCTAGGCAAATATTTTATTTTAATCCACCAAGTTGCCTTTTTCTTCATCATTACATACAAGAGCATCTTTAAGGCAGCGAATTCAGCATGTCGGCTGAACAAAAAAAATCCCTTTCTTTGATTTTATAGACTCAACGTTTGCTCCATGTATAATAACAAAATCTAGTCACACACGATCTCTGTCTTCCCTCTTATCTAACAGAATTGTCATCATTGCGGGGGCAGGAATGGTTCTCAGTTCATATTTAATAACTCTCCCTTTTAATAAATATTACTAAAGCATAATGTGGTAGTGGACGGTCCTTTACAGACATTTTCTATTGAAATAGCCACAACTTTCCCACTCACATACAGTTTTACTGATAAAATGATTAAGTGAACAAACAATATGTGGAAATCTGGTTCCAGCAAATGTTTATTATTTGCACATCAGGTAAAGTTTTCTGATTTGGTTTGATTTTATTAAAACCTTAGTTTACATCTCACTTCAGAATTACCAAAAAGTCATTTTCTAAACATTGGAATATATTTTGAAACATATGCACAGGTCATTTAAAAGACCATTTACATATGTGCCCAAGACACAGACAGTTCACTTTACAAAATCCTCTACCCTTGCAGTCAGAGTAAGAAAAGTAAACCCCAATCTCCAGAATAAAATAGGCAGCAATTTGTAAGAAGACATAATGACATTTGACCTCTGTCTGCAACACACAGCAACTGCCTGCCTACCTACCTACCTACCTACCATGGCAGCGGTGACCAGATAAAAAAAAAAAAAAAAAAAAAAAATCAAGATTTAAAGGCATGTTTATTGCCGATTCACTTTTTGAATGAATATACCATCCTGAGCTCTTTCACCAGACCAAGCTATTAGGCTCTAAAAGTAGCTCGCCCTGATAAAATCATATTCGCCACTACAAGGAGTGGGCGAGTAGATTTATCGAGACTTGCATTCAGAGGATGGAGACCCAAGATGGGACTGAGAATCGTTTTGAGCAAATAGCGACAGTGACAATTCTCCTCTATTTCTGGGTCCCCAATCCTCTCGATAGCTACTTGTGGAGTAAAACTTGCAGACTTTGCAACAGAAGAACGAGTTACTTACCTTCGGTAACGACTTTTCTGGTGGATACATAAGCTACCTGTGGATTCCTCACCTAATGAATACTCCCATTGCGCCAGCATTCGACGGAAATCTTCTTCCTAGCTTCTGCACGTCGACGTCACATTTGCCCACGCGACGCCGTCTGACGTCATACAGGCAATGAGAGGTCCTCGCGACGTGCCGACGTCAGTACCAACATTTTTTACGTGCCTGAGAACAATAATCCATTGAGATGAAAGACAATAGCCATATTTAATGACATTGTAAACAACACATCATTGTGAGAAGATGGACTACTAATTTAATATATATATATATTTTTTAAAACAAGTAAATAAATATATAAACTATATATATATATATATATATACACACACACACATACATACATACATATATACATAATCTATACCAATCCTCAAAGCCAAGAGGAGCACACTCAAGAATTACTTGGTTAGACTAAACAGGCAACGGGGAGGCGGGTGGGACCGTGAGGAATCCACAGGTAGCTTATGTATCCACCAGAAAAGTCGTTACCGAAGGTAAGTAACTCGTTCTTCTGATGGATACAACTACCTGTGGATTCCTCACCTAATGAATAGAGTCCCAAAGCAGTACCGCGCTCGGTGGTGGGTGACTGAATGGTCAAACCAAGAAATCCTGCAGCACTGACTGTGCAAAATGGCCGTCCCTTCTGACCTCAGAGTCCAAACAGTAATGTTTCGCAAAAGTGTGAAGGGACGACCAAGTTGCGGCCTTGCAGATGTCGACCACAGGAACACCCCTGGCCAAGGCCGACTTAGCTCTGGTGGAATGAGCTCTAATACCACGATGAGGATCCTTCTTTGCTAAAGAGTAACACATTTTAATGCAAAGAACAACCCACCTGGAGAGTGTTCTCTTGTGGACTGCCTTTCCTCTCCTCTTTCCCACGTATCCGATGAAAAGCTGATCCTCCAGCCTGAAATCCTTCGTCCTGTCTATGTAGAAGCTTAACGCCCTCTTTGGGTCCAAGCGGTGTAGTCTCTTCTTCCTTTGAAGGATGAGGCGGAGGATAAAACGTGGACAGAGTAATTGTCTGTGCCAAATGAAAGGGTGAAACAACCTTCGAAAGGAAAGCAGCCTTGGTCCTCAACACCACCTTATCCCCATAAAAAGTTGTATAAGGGGGTTTTACCGATAGAGCCTGCAACTCACTCACTCTCCTTGCAGATGTTCTAGCAACCAGGAAAACTGTTTTAAGAACCAACAATCTTAAGGGGCAAGAATGCATAGGCTCAAAAGGGGACCCCATTAGGAAAGTTAGGACCAAGGACAAATCCCATTGAGGCATAACGAAAGGATTTGGAGGAAATTTATTCATAAGGCCCTTCAAGAATCTAAGTACTATAGGAGATTTAAATAATGAAGGCTGGTCTGGAAGACAAATAAAGGCTGACAAGGCAGACAAGTAACCCTTAACAGTAGCCACTGCACAACCCCCCTGTGCTAAAGACAAAGCAAAAGATAAAACATCCGACAAATGAGCACGTAAGGGATCAATCTGCCTCTCTCCACACCATACCACAAATTTAGACCACCTATTAGCGTAGATAGATTTAGTGGAGTGTCGCCTGGCCGCTAAGATAACATCCACTACATCAGGCGGGAGAGAAAAGGAACTCAGGTTGCCCCGTTCAATCTCCAGGCATGAAGGTGCAGGCTCTGGAGGTTGGGGTGTAAAACCTGCCCCTGCGACTGCCAGAGGAGGTCTGCCCTGAGAGGGAGACGGAGCGGAGGGCACATTGAGAGTTGAAGAAGGTCGGAATACCACACCCTCCTTGGCCAATCCAGAGCAATTAAGATTACTTGGGCCCGGTCTTAGCGTATTTTCCTCAACACTCGAGGAATCAAGGGTTTTGGGGGAAACGCGTAAAGCAACTGGTCGCACCAGGTTCTCTGAAACGCGTCCCCCAACGCTCCCTGCACCGGATACTGGAGGCTGCTGAATAATGGGCAGTGCGAATTCTCCCGGGTGGCAAACAGATCTATCCGAGGAAACCCCCACATCTGGAAGATTAGACGGACTTGATCTGGATGGAGACGCCACTCGTGGTCGGCCGAGAAATGTCGACTGAGACTGTCTGCACGTACATTCAAGACTCCGGCCAGATGATTTGCTACCAAGCAAATCTGATGGTCCTTTGCCCAGGACCATAGCCGAAGAGCTTCTCTGCAGAGAAGGTACGACCCCACTCCTCCCTGTTTGTTTATATACCACATCGCGGTAGTATTGTCCGTCAGGACCTGAACCGACTGACCGCGAAGGGATGGGAGGAAGGCCTTGAGAGCCAGACGTACAGCCCCTAACTCTAACAGATTGATATGAAACATCTGTTCCCCTGGAGACCAAAGCCCTTTGATCTCCAGGTCCCCCAAATGAGCTCCCCACCCTAGAGTGGAAGCATCCGTTATGACCGTGGTCACTGGTGGAGGCTGCATGAACGGCCTTCCCAGGGAAAGATTGTCGTCCACAATCCACCACTTCAAATACGTGGCAGCATCTCTGGAGATCCTGACAGAACCTTCGAGATCTCCTTTGTGTTGAGACCACTGCCTTCGGAGGCACCACTGAAGAGACCTCATGTGCCAGCGAGCATGCGTGACCAACAGTATGCAGGAGGCAAACAGACCGAGCAGACGTAGGACCTTGAGGACTGGAATGACCGCTCCACTTTGAAACATTGGAACCAACGCCTGAATGTCTTGAATCCGCTGAGGCGGAGTAAAGGCTCGATTCAATGTTGTATCCAGTACTGCCCCTATGAACAGGAGGCGTTGAGAGGGCTCTAGGTGAGATTTGGGCACGTTCACCGAAAAGCCCAGGTCGAACAACAACTGGGTTGTCGACTGAAGATGATGCAACACAAGCTCCGGGGACTTGGCTTTGATCAACCAGTCGTCCAGGTAAGGAAATACTGCTATCCCCTTCCTTCTGAGCTCTGCCGCAACCACCGACATCACCTTCGTGAAGACTCGAGGTGCTGAAGTAAGACCAAACGGGAGGACCGCAAACTGATAGTGCTGCGACCCTACCACAAACCGGAGATACTTCCTGTGCGACTTGAGTATCGGGATATGAAAATAGGCATCCTGCAAGTCGACAGACACCATCCAATCTCCCTTGTTCAACGCCAAAAGCACCTGAGCTAGGGTCAGCATCTTGAACTTTTCCTGTTTGAGGAACCAATTCAACATCCTCAGGTCCAGGATTGGTCTCAACCGACCATCCTTCTTGGGAATCAGGAAGTACCTTGAATAACAACCTTGACCCTTTTCCTGCTCTGGAACCAACTCCACCGCGCCCTTTAAAAGGAGGACTTGAACCTCCTGTTCTAACAACAGGAGGTGTTCTTCTGAACAATAAGAAGGGCGGGCGGGATGGGGGGCGGAAACTCCCGAAAGGGAAGGGTGCAGCCTTTTCGCACAATGCTGGTAACCCAGGCGTCTGATGTGATAACCTCCCACTTGTGAAGAAAATACAGTAACCTTCCCCCTACAGGAGAGGAGTGAGTGGGAATTGGTGGAAGCCTAAGGCTGCTTCCCCTGCTGCACCCCTCCAGAGGAAGAGGAAGAGGCAGAGTGCTGTTGAGAGGCTCCCCTGGTACGGACCCTACCCCTCCCTCTAAAACATCTGTAGGCGAGAGAAGAGGTAGGCTGTTGGAATTTCCCCCGAAAGGAGGATGAGCCACGACCAAATCCTCGAAACCTCCTAAAAAATCTGGAGGAGGCAGAAGAAGTGGCTTGTAGTCCTAACGACTTGGCCGTGGCCCTGCTCTCCTTAAACCTCTCAAACGCTGAATCTGCTTTGGCACCAAAGAGCTTGTCCCCATCAAAAGGGAGGTCCAACAGGGTCGACTGCACATCCGAAGAGAACCCTGAGTTGCAAAGCCAAGCCTGTCTTCTCGCAACCACAGCCGTGCCCATCGCTCTGGCCACCGAGTCAGTTGTATCCAACCCAGATTGGATAACCTGGGTTGCAGCAGCTTGAGCGTCTGACACGAGATTCATCAGCCCTTCAGGAACCTCTGTATACGTAGATGTTATCTTGTCCATCAGAGCATAAATGTCCTGTCCGCCGGCACTGATGGAAAAGATACAGGTGCAGATCTTGTCAAACAGGAAGCCTGGACCACCAAGCTTTCAGGCGTAGGGTGTCTGGAAAGAAAGCCAGGGTCAGTTGTTGCAGCCCGATACCTCCTGGCCACAGACCTATTGACAGCCGAGGAAGATACCAGCTTCTTCAAGACCCCCAACACAGGTTCCAGCAGCGCCTCGTTAAATGGCAAAAGAGGTTCTGCTGATGTAGAGGCCGGATGTAAAACCTCAGTCAGCAGATTTTGCTTCACCTCAGTTACCGGCAAAGGCAGTTCCAGGAAGTTAGCTGCCTTCTTTATCACAGCATGAAAAGTGGCCGCCTCTTCAGTATACTCCCCTGGAGATGACAAGTCCCACTCAGGGGAAGTATCAAGGCCACTAGCTGTGTTCAGCCCATGAAGACCCTCGCCAGAGTCCTCAATTTCTCCTTCCTCCAGGACCTGCTGATACTCTTGTTCTTCCAAGAGACGGAGAGCACGTCTCCTCGAATGCAGCCTCTCCTCAATCCTCGGCGTCGACATGGCGTCAGCAGATGTCGAAGAACAACGACGATCACCGGATCCGTCCGGCGCCGGGTCAACAGGCGCCACAGGTAGCTTCGGCGCCAAACCAGGAGTCGGATGAAGAGAATACTGCCTCGGAGTCGCAGAAGGCCCGGACGGCGTCACTGGCCGAAACACCGAAGCCGATGGAGCGAAGCCTCTGAAGCCACCGGAGCCGACACCGGTGCCGAGCCCATGTTCCCCAAGGGGAGAAAGGGCATGAAGGGTGCTGGTCGCAGCGGAGCCAGAGTACCCAAACTGAAAGCCAAAGGACCCGAAGGCCCAGCCGGTGCGCCATCTGCTGAAAGATGGAAAACATCGCATTTAAAAATGCGGTATTATCGGCTCCAGGGGCCGGAAAAGCCGGATACTGGGGTGCCTGGATCGAAGGCGACGCCGGCCTCGACGTCTGCAACGTCAGTGAGAACATTTGAGGCTGTGGCACCTCAAATACTGAAGGCGGCTGGCCCGAAGACCCGGGCGAAGTCGGCGAGGCTGGAGAAGGCAACGGCGTCGATGGATGAGGAGTGACTGTGGGACTGACCTCCCAAGTCTTCCGACGCCGAGTCGATGGCGACCTCGACCGAGACCTCTCCTTACTCGACCGGCGCCGTGATTCCCAACGGCGCCGGGAGTCTCGATGACGTCGGTGAGACTTAGGCGAGGAGGATTTTCTATGGTGCCTCTTCTCCTTTCTCTTCGACTTCGCCATAAAAAGTTTGGCCTCTCGCTCCTTCAGGGCTTTCGGATTCATGTGCTGACATGAATCACACCTGGCCACATCATGGTCGGAACTCAAACACCACAAACAGTCCGAATGTGGGTCAGTAACTGACATTTTGCCCCCACATTCTCGACAGGGCTTAAAACCAGACTTCCTCTGAGACATAGTAACCTCAGAGAAAAAACACACAGCCAAAAACACACTGTAACTGCCGAACAGCAACAGTAGCTCCCTCGAAGATAACCGTTTCGAATGGCACAGAAAAAAGGGAACTGACATCGGCGAGGACCTCTTATTGTCTGTATGACGTCAGACGGCGTCGCGTGGGCAAATGTGACGTCCTCGTCGACGTGCAGAAGCTAGGAAGAAGATTTCCGTTGAATGCTGGCGCAATGGGAGAATTCATTAGGTGAGGAATCCACAGGTAGTTGTATCCATCAGAATAGACAGGTATTCCCCTAAGATTAACTCTGATTTGGGGGTGAGATTATTCAGCAGAGCAGTAAGAAAGGGACATGGCACAGCCATGCTGAACAATTTGAAGGACCCAACTGTCGGACATGATGGACCGCCACTTTACAAGGAAGGGCAGGATCCCACCTCCCATAAGGTGACTATGATCTACTAATGGCAAGCTAAATGGGAAAAGGGGAACATGGGGGTTGGTGCCCTTAGTGGCCTGCATGTTGTGTGCCAGATCCACATTCTCAGTCTCAAAACGACTAGGGTGACTGCAGCAGAGGTTAGGATCACTGACGTTTTGGGTCTAGAACAGCTCCATTGAAAGGGAGCATCTGAGAGGGAGTGCACGTTTATAGCGAATCCTAGCAAATGCAGGAGGTCTGTCGTCGACTGGAGGTGGAAAACGACAGCCTGGGGTGAGCATGCCTTCAATAGCAGGTCGTCAAGATAGGGGAAGACTGGAAACCCGGATGTCTGCAGATGAGCTGCAACCACTTTTGTGAGAGGTGCTGGTAAGGCCAAAGGGAAGCACAGTGAAGCACTGTGAACTGACATTGGTCGCAGCCTACCATGAACCGCAAGTAGTATCTGTGGGCAGGCAGGATGGAGATGTGGAAATAGGCTTCCTGCAAGTCTAATGCTACCATCCAGTCTCGTGGATCCAGCGCAGACCGGAGCCAGCATGAGCATTGTGAACTTCTTCTTGAGGAAGAGATTGAGGGCTCATAAGTCTCGGATGGAGCCAAAGCCTTCTCCTTTTTGGGAACCAGAAAGTAGCGTTGATAGCAACCACAGCCTATTTCTGCCACTGGAAACATCTCTATGACTTCCTTGGCCAAGAGAGACGCAACTTCTTCGCGGAGGAGGGAAAAATGATCCTTTGTCATTCGATTGTAAGATGGTGGCGTGGATGGAGGAGTAGTCTTGAAGGGGAGGATGTAGTCCCTTTGAGCTATCTGCAAAACCCTCCAGTCAGAAGTAATAGACTGGCAGTGGAGCAGGTGATTGCCAATCCTGCTGCCAAACTGGCCCAAGGTGGGGAGGAGGCAGACTAGGAGGACTTATCAGCTGCTCTGTATGGGGGTGGCGGGAGGGTGTTTGGGGGGTGGGAGGAACAGACTAGACTGCTGGCCACCTGACCAGCGAGGTGAGTGGGTCCAGGGCCCCAGCCATGCAGAGGCTGGCAGCATATGTAACATGGTGGCTGGAGGGGAATTGGCGTGGTTGGTAACCCCTTCCATAACAACAAAAGGGTAAAAAAAAAAGCAGACTGGGTGAAGAGGAGCTGCTGTGAAGCCAAAGGACCTGGACGTATCATGAGAATCTTCAAAGCGATCAAAGCGCTGAGTCTGTCTCGTCTCCGAAGAGATGTGTGCGATCGAATGTAATGTCTGTCAAAGAAGCCTGAACTTCCCCTAAAAAGGCAGACGTCCGCAGAAAGGAGTGGCACCTCAGGGCCCCAGTTGTGGAAACTGCTCTGCCTAGCGAGTCGGTCCTGTTAAGTCCACAACCAATTGAGAAATTTGCTATATCTCTTGCATCTGCAACTGCCTGAAAGAGGAGAGGCCCAGCCTCTTCCAGGACCTATGGCAGCACTTGCTCAACCGTATGCCAGTGTGTGGGAATAACCGCCCAAAAGGCATGCAGTGTTCACTGACTGCAACTCAAGGCTGATGGAAGAAAACTACTTCTTCCAAAATGAATCCAACCTTTTGGATTCCCTATCCGGGGAAGCAGTAGGGAACGCACATTGGGAGGAAGAGGCTTGGACCACCATGCTCCCAGGGATGGGGTGTTGCGTCAGCAAACTGGTGGGCTGTTGGATCTGGAAACAGGGGCCCCTGATGCACAGCAATGGCAGCGGGCAACTGTCCTGCTCACAGGAGCCCCTGTGCTGGGTCCAGACCAGGTACACAGTAGGACATCAATGACGGCAGCAGCGAACAGGGGCAGGTATTCGGAGGTGAAAGTTCCTGGTTGCAGCACCTCTGTTAAGAGTTTAGTCTTGAAGGCCATTGAGGGCAGTTGAATGTCCAGAACCTCAGCCTCCTGCCTCACCACCAGTGCGTAAGATAGCTCCCTCCTCTTAGCCATGCTAGGGGGAAAAAGCATGCCAGATGTGTCCAGTCTACTGGCTTCACCAAAGTCTATACGTCAGTCCATTTTAGTCTCACTGCTCTGGTATTCTAAAGGGTCAAGCGACACCTCTCATTCTTCTGAGTCTTAGCCTGATGAAATAGGGCTCAGGATCCGAACAAGGGGACAAAGCTACTGGAGTTAACTTCAGCGACGTCCATCTGGCTCCGCGTCAGAGTCAGGGATGACCATGGGAATGGCGTCGACGGTGCATGGAGCGTCGGAATGGGGTCCGGCGCCAGGGAAGGTCGAGGTGGTATGACCAGTGTCAGTCCGGATCCAGGACTGTATACATGGGAGCCCATCGGCACCGAAGTCGCCGGCACTGAACCTGATGAAGCCCTCTCTCTCACTGACTCCACTGGACCCGAAGGCGTTCCAGCGGAGATAGGCTGCCCAGAAATGGGGTCATTGCCTCATAGAAATCTTTGATTTGAGCAGGACTGGCTTCGGCTCCTGGAATCTCAGGTGGGCACAGAGCCATCCCAGGTACAGGTTCAGCAGAACGAGGCCTAGAATGACAACACTATCATCTCATCGGCCGACAGTTGAGGAGAGATGGAAGAGCGCCTCGACTTCTTGTCTTCTCTTCTTACCCGATCGCCTTGAAGACTTCAAATGGGATAAGAATGACGACTTCGGAGTCCGCAATCGGTCTCAGGACCTTTCTCTTGACAGAGACTATGACCTGCGTGGAGTCACATGCCAGGCGCCATCAGATTTAGGGACAATTCTCCCAAAGCCTTTGCATGCATAGCCCAGCACTCGGAGTACAACTTCAGGTTGTGGTCACGCTTTAAACACCACTAACACACGAGGTGCGGATTTGTCACTGACATCAACAGATGACAGGATCCGCAGGGCTTGAAGTCCGTCTTCTTAGAAGACATTTCTCGACGTACCAGGAGAAAATTCCTCACAAAAAAAAAAAAGAAAAAGAAAGAAAGAAAAGAATTAGACTAAAGTTACAAAAAAAAAAAAACAGTCAAAAAATGATTAAGGGGTAGCTCTCTCCGGGCCAGCACTGGCTGGAGTGGGAAAAAAAAAAAAGTCACGTCAGAGCAACTGGGTGGTGTCAATATAGGGACCACAAAAATGTTCAGCTCCGAGAGCCGATCAACGCCACCTACGGCAGGGGTACTGTTAAAGAAAATCTTCCAGATCCAGTCTGACGCATGAGGAGAAATCAAAGATAAAGAATCTGCAGCTAGGAGTCTATCAGGTATAGTCCACACCCACAACTTTGAGAAGGACTTGGGCAAGGCCTCTGTCATCTTTTTTTCTGTTCAGTGACTTACAACTTTGCTTCTCAGACTTAAATTAACTTCGGGTGCGTGAGGGCACACTTGTTCACAATTTCGAGTATACATTTTCATGTTTACGTTGGCCGAAGGATCAGTAGTCCGAATTCCCTGAGCCCCAAACACTGTCTGCCAGTTCACTGTACGAATGTCTGCCAATAAATCAAGATGTTTTTGAATGTGTAATTAATTCAAACTTGTACATATGATTCTTAACTACAAAGCCTTTAATATTTGGGGCAGTGCTACAAGAAGTGTAGCAAGCTCAGCTCAGGGTGCATAAATGACAGTGGTTCCAGTACAAAAACGTGTATACATTGCGATGTTTTACAATATCTAAATCCTCACAAAATTATCCCCTTTTATAGACAGAATCTTGAAAGCAAGATTAGGGATAAAAAAAAAAAAGTATTTATAGAAATTACAACCTGAAAAAAGGTTTTGCTTAAACTGTTCCTAAACTTTCGATGCTTCAGTAAATGCGTTGCATGCATGCCAATATTTAAAGGAAATTGAGAGAGAATCGGTATAAAACCATAGTAGGTAACTTGAAAATAGGCCAGAGGCTCAATTCTAGAGTACGACAAAATATCACCCACAGGTAGACGTCTTTCCATTGATGCAGATTTAAGACTTTCAGGAATTCAAATCTGTTTACTGAAGTATGGCTAAAGACTGTAATCCAAGCAAACTTTTCTGAATTTTATTTTTGAATGACGAAATATACATGTTCATAAGTTTCCATCCTGGCGGTACCTTTCATCCTTCCAAGGCCGTGAAAAAGCATTTCACTGAGTTGAGTAGAAACCCTAGGATGAACATGTGCTATGCAAATATAGACATGTTTATGGGTTATATTGGTTCATGATAAAATATGATTAATGATTAAAAATTCACTGTTTTTACACCCCGTACCCCTCATCTGGAAAACGTTCTACTCTACCCATGGCAGGAAAAAAATTCCACCCTTTCTTGGTTTGGGAAAAGATTAGAGAGGAGTTGGTAAATACCCTTCAATAAACAAACTAGTGGGTCACAGGGCATCTAAACCCCGGAACTGCCACTTTTCACCTACTTCAGGCCCTGTACATAGATTTGCAGGAATAGAGAAAAAAACAGTACCTTGCTATAATCCAAATCCTGACAAAATATAAGCATAATCAGAAATGCTGTTATCAGAGCCCTCGTGTAACAGTTCCTTGTCACCTCACTGCATGTTACAATGTCACCAAAAGAGACAAGTGAATTTGGTAGATTTCTGAAGCGCTGTATCCCTTGGGTAAGTTATTTTTAAAAATACCACACCCCAATGCTTATATGTGGATCTTTTCTGTCATTTCCAGGGTGATAAAGAGCAGAGTTGCACAGCACCACTTAGCACAGTACAGGAGTATTGCTGAAAGGCTTCTGCATCCAGTTTGGTGCCTGGGAACATTCTAAAGGTGAGAAACCTAAAGATGGAAGTATCCATCAGACGTTTAGCGTTCAGGAAGTAAAGTTTAATGGACTGTATAGTCTAGTTTGATCAACCTCCTTGTAACAATGAGAAACCACTTGATGGTAACCAGAACTGGCATGACGTGCTCAGCGATTCCTGCTCCTGAAACAAACCTCACTGCTGCCTATAGTGCAGCCTTCAGTGGGTAGGAGAAGTATAGGTATCAACAAGATGTAAGTCATATTCAGGAAAGAAAGGTTCAATTAGAGTACTCTGACTTCATACTGAGAGGATATATCCAGGAGATTTATAGGAGAATGAAGGTTCCGATGTTTGTCCTACTTAAAACCTGTGTACTTGGCACAATCCATGATGGAGGGCTTGCAATCAAGCAAGTTGAGGGAGTCAACCCAAGTTTGAACTGGAATGGGGTGGAGCACCCAAAATACCCCCTATTATGTGAGCTTCAACTTTAGATGCTGAATAGGCATGCAAGACTGAATATTAGCTCATTTACAGCTAGGTCTCAGTGTAGAGATTGTTATCTATGTTGGAGACTCTAGAGATTACCTAGTAGTTCTCTATAAAGGTTAAAGAGAAGGGGGTATAGGATTGAGGCTTGTGGGATTCCTCACAGATGCAGAGTAGAGAGAGAGCTGGGCACTTGTATTAGTTGGGAGCAGTTGTGTTGATAGGCAACCACCTCAGAATTGCTTCTGTTCAACTGGAATTTTTTCAGGATTTTAATTGAGACAAGACTGCTTTGACTGTGTGGAAAGCTACTGTCAAGTAAGGGACATTTAGAAGGCAGGACTCATCATTGTCAAGGATGTGCAAAGCACAGTACACTATTCGAAGAATCATGGTCTATGGCTGTGTCAAGATCTAAAGCCCGATTGAAAATCATGAAGTTAATTTTAAGAAAGGAAAATAACCTTTCTTAAAATTGGTTTCTACACTTCTTCATAAGGCTTTGGAACGGAAGCTAGATTAAAAATTGAGTTGAAGTTGTTCGTATATTTTTGTTTATTTACCAGCAGGGTGTGATTTGACCGATCTTTGGGTAGATACAAAATGCCACACTTCTAAACCACAGAGCCTCCATCTTTGGACTGTTTATCATGGGGTTACCATATACTGCATTTGCGTGATCTAATTGTCTTATAAACTTGGAGCCTTCAACAATTATTTCACTTCAGCTACACCTGATTTACAATCACTTTCTCAGAACGAACCAAGTCCCAGTAACTTTTGGCTTTTTAAGGGAACCTCAAAAAGAAAATGGATTATATTAATAGTTAGCCACCTACGGTTACACTTTGATATTCACTCTACCAATTCAACCTTGATTAAGTCCCAAAGGACAAAACACGCCAGCTGCCCCGACTGACCTACGTAACCAGCTTTTCATCTTTAACAACTGCACAATTGTGACTGCTTGTGAAGATAAATAAACTGAAAGGAGCTACATAACTGAAAGATCGCAAAAGAGAGCGACAACAAATACAATTAATGGCATGCTGTGGATGACTTGTAAGCCCAAAAATATGTGGCATGTACTGTGTAGGCGAGACCTCTAAAGCATTGGTTCCCAACCTGTGGTCCGGGGACCCCTGGGGGTCCACGAAGCATTCTCAGGGGGTCTGCGACTGCTTAGGAAATTAAATAATATTAACATATTAGGTCCCCAGCTTTCAGTAATGACTCAATGTGGGGGGCCCAAGATTCCAATAATGAGTCAGTGGTGTTCCCCGGGTTATAGTAATGAGGAAGTGGGGGTCCACAGAAGTCAAAAGGTTGGGAACCACTGCTCTAAAGCAATACTTCAGTTTTTGCTGAATTTAAATTTGGAGTGTGTTTGTGAATGCAGTTAGTTATTTGAGGTTCGCGTTGTCTGATCCGGATTGGAGTAGAGTGGAGTGGATAGAGAGCTGTAGGATAGAGGCGCTGGGTAGAGAAGCTAGTGGCACAGGGTAGAGAGGCACAGCGTTGAGGAGAGTAGCATAAAATGTAGAGGCTTAGAATGGGGTGGTGTAGAATGAAGTGGCCTAGAGTGGAGTGGTGCAGTGCAGAGTGAAGTGTAGAATGGAGTAGAGTAGTATGGCTATGGGTTTAAGGAACTAATGGTCCAACAGAGATGGCAGACTGTGTGAAAGCAACATAAATAAGAAGCTGTATGCCTGTTTTAAAAGTAGGAAAGCACACAGGACATCCTGGAATAATACAGAAACACCTACAAAACAAAATAGTGCAAGGAAGAACACATGTACTTGGTCCACGCTCCCCGGAGGCGCTAATACAAGAAAGGAAGAGAAGCCTACAGGAGCCAAGCAATGAAAAGACTGCAAGTGAGAGTGACAACGAAAGCAACTAATGCAGTGGATCAGCCCACTTCAGTCATTGGTCTACTTTACTGTAACTGACAGCTTTCTACTCTTTCGCAAGCAGCACATCTTCACAAAGTAGTTCACATTATTGTAGAGGGTACTACGGCACTGTGTGGTGTTCTGGAACAAATAAATACTTTGGATTTAATGGATTTTTTTTTTTTTTTTAAGTATTGGGAAGGCCCTGCAGTTCTTCGAATAACAGTTTTACAAAAGCCATGATAAAACCAAACAAGTAATTGTAAAGCCAAAGACTGGAAAAGACATGAAGCCAACAACAGACAAGGGGGGGGTTGGGGGAGAGAACAACAGTATGCCAAACAGCTAAAGCACTCGCAAAGGCCTAACTAAAAAAATGTAAGGATAGTGGCGAGTAATATAGTTCCTGCGACACATTTTATTAATTCAGACATAAAAATAAATATAAATTGTCCCGGAAGATAACGGACATACACACCAATTACCCTCAGCTTAAAAAAAGAAAACAAATCAGCTCCTCTGTCCTACTGCACCAGTTCATACCAAGCATTGCAAAGTAAAAAAGTCTTGCTTTTGGGCCCTTACAGCTTCTCCAGTACATTTTGGTGATGCTGAACAACGTCAGTAAAAATCAATGCTTTCTGAAGATGCCATTTAATATCAGCAAAAAAAAAGACAAGAAAATCACGCACTGGCAAAGCCAATAGGTTGCGCACATGCAAAATCTACTGGATTGTCAATAGTTTTTAACATATTGCACAGCAGCACAAGCAGCTGTGCAACATGCCTTAAGGTCAAGAGACCGGTTTTTAATTAATGCTGCACAGCAGCCAATGCTGCTGTGCAATCTGTGTAAAAAAGTGATAGGAGGGAAAGCCAGACAAGCGGGTGCGAGGGAGGAATGGGAAGGCAGAAGCACGAGGAGGTAGGAGACTAGCAACACGAGTGATGTGCAAGGGAAAAGCAGCGGAGATCTGGAAGGGGACGGGGAGCAAGAGCACATTTGGTGGAAGGATGTGGGGACTGGAGATACAGACTCTTAGAGCATGTAAAAAAAACAAGTAAAAATAAATAAAAACAAAAAAAGTACCTGCAGAAACCTGCTGCCACTGGAAGGACACTGGCCACATACAGGAAGCTGTACTAGGTCCAAGCTCCATGGCAGAGACAACACTGGAGCCCTGGGAGGAAGCAACAGGAGGCTCTGACCAATAAGGAGCAAGACACGAGAGGGATGTGGAAGCCAACCAATGGTAACCAACCGGTGAGCTCTAAGCTGGTTTGAAACATTTTTTTTGATAATACTAGAGTTTGCTGACAGCGCATGTGCGCTGTTCAGGCAAAACCTGAAAAGGCGCAATGATGTTGGTGGTTGTGCCATTTTTTATTGACTGACCTAATATGTTGGGCGCCACTTGATCAATCAATTACAAATAAATGAGTGCATCAAAGCAGATTTGTTGAGAGGCAGTGGTAATTTGTCACTGGCACTCCCAAAAAATGTATAATATATTTTTAAAAATAACAGTGGGGTGGAGCAGAGCAACCGAGAAGCGGGTGAGGAGAAGCAACAGGGTGCAGGAGGTAGGCACAAGAAAGAGCAACACAGAGGGAGAGAAACCCACAAAGGAGTCAGCAACATGTGGGCAGGGATAGAGAGAATAGCACAAGTGGGAGACAGCAACATGGAACCCGGCTGTGAAGTATAATAGAGACAGTGTGAGTAGCTACAAGGAAGAACACAAACATCGCAGTCCGATTGAACACTTAATCGGAAAGAAAAAAAGTAATTTCCTAAATGTGAGCAGTGAAAGGATACACGTCAGCCAGTCTAGAGGACAGAAAAGTGGAAATTCTCGAGCGGAAGAACAAACAAGATGGGTAAGGACAGTCACAGTATAAGAAGCAAGCAAATGAGAATGACAACAACCACCAATGGTAAGCCCGCAAATGTTCATGGCATACCAACAATAGGTGTTTTGGAATCTTGAGCTGTCTGGTAGGCTCAACCTAAAACAATGCATTACTCCACTCTTAAACTATGGCTGCTAAGAGTGAGTGAGTGAGTGAGTGAGCGAGTGAGTGAGTGAGTGTGTGTGTGTGTGTGTGTGTGTGTGTGTGTGTGTGTGTGTGTTTTTTTTTTTTTAGGCGACTTTAAGCTTTATCAATGAATCAATAATAACTTTTTTCCATAGAAGGTATCCAGGCCAAATTTGCATGCTTTTTCCTCACATTTTGGGGACTATAGAGTTGGCCACGATTCTAATGTAGGGAAGTCGGCCAGTTGTCAAAATATATAATTGTTTTGTTTTTTAAATGGGAAAAAGTGCTATGCAAAAAAGCATACTTTTTTTCTAAAAATTCCATCTACATAAAGGTTTTCTGTGCAAAGGTCACCTTCTTTGCAGCAGGAACAAGCAGATCAGTTAAAGGCAAAAACTGGTTGAGCCTTTCCCCAATCAGTAGTCATATTTTTTGGCAGATACAGGTGTGAAACCCACTGGTAAACCCTGAAAGCTAAACAGTTTTGAAAAGTAGACATTTCCAAATTCAGCAAGGACTGATTTGAGTAGAAAGCTCGTGGTTTTCTCCTAACAAACTAGTTGCTGAAATAAAATAAATATTGAAAATAAGTAGGAATAATAGCAACAGGTGACAACCGTTTCATCTATTAATTTTTGCTCCATTGGCCAATGTACAAAAGTAATATACTGTTGCAACCGGAAGTCATTTCTGGTTACAGTGATATAGAGGATTTGTTGGTTGCCCACAAACACTAAGCCAACAACTGAGCTGCATCTTATGGTAATGTTATTTGGATAACATTTACAAAAATGATTCAAAGGTCCTAAACTGAGTAAGCTCCAAATCTTGGTACGGTAGAGATTCTTTGCAATTGAGAAGAATTGTCCCAGTAAACTGATGCCAAAACAGAAGGTAGGACCATTAAGAGGCAAAGAGAAACCAAAGGACCTAAGTAGAGGTAATAATGAGCATGTCTAGGAAGGAAACTGAGGTTCATCACTCCTAGCGGGCAGGGCATTTAGGAGGTGAGAAACACAGATTCTCTATAATTACTCGTATCAGGACAAACATGCAGCTACGTATCAATCGAAGCTACAAATATATTTGATTGACATCAAAGGAACTAGTAAAGTATGAGCCACTCAAGGAACAATCACTCTGCCCTTGGTGAATCCACATATATTTTAGTTTTTTGGGGGGATATCTAGCCCTGCCACCGTAAGCCTGATTTTGTGTAATATTATTATTATTTATTTTTTTTTTTTAAACTTTTCATTGTTGCCCTTTGTGACAGGGTTAACACAAAATCGGGACACAAAATGTAGGCATATGAACCAAACATAAAAAATGATCTAATACATGGTAACGGTAAGAAATTGGAATATTTTTTGTAGACTGTTACTACCCACATCAAGCATTAAGAAATAATCACAACCCTGGTCAAGGTGAACCCTCAAGATCATTAAAATAATCTGAGCTCAGCACCCTGGTAGCTATGGCGTAGAGCAGATTGGCTTAACATAGGACAATGTGTTAAATATTTATACAGTACTAAAATAGTAAAAGTAAAAATGCTAAATAATAAAAAATCCCAAACCAAGTTAGAAAAACAGAGTAAAACTTAATAAATAAAAAGACACCAAAAAGATAAAGATCCAACAAGGCAAAATGAAGATATTAATTTGTAAAGTTGTAAATAGAAATAGCACCACAACGTGCCAATGATAGTCAATAGTCATAGTAGACCAAGACCTAAGCGCAATCTGAGGCTGACAGCAAAGGAACACAGGTCAGATACACCAACCAGATTTGCCTGGTCAAAGACTTTACCCTCTGACTTACTATTTTAACTCCCATTCTACCAGAAGAGTACAGTTCTCAAGCTCCCAGGACCTCTTCGGAGCCACTTAGAGACTCACAGGGAGTGAAGCAGGAGAACAACAGCAGGGTCCAGCCCAGGTCTAGTTGCCACTGTTCAGCTAGGTATTTCATGGAAAAGGCCTCTTGCAACTTGTTGTGCTTCTGTGTCCACAAAGGAAATCCACCAATTGCCCCTTGGAGTCCACTTGTGTGTCTATGGTACAAAAGGGGTAGGTCCAGTCCTTCAGGGCTCATCACAGACAGCAGGTCCAGCCCTTTTCTGATCTTCCTCAGGTCCAGAAAGGGTTCTGAAGTGGGTGCCTGGAGATGCCACATTTAGCCCTTGGGTTAGACAGTGGATGAGCATGACTCCAAAGCACATCAGAACTAGTGGGGTAAAAGTTCCCATGGGTAACCAAAACCACTCTGGCAGCAGTTCTAGTTTGCCTTACTGCAAATAAGCCAAAATGCAATGTGTCAGAGCATTTTTAAGATAGTGAAAGTCTTTGGCCACACTAAACTTGAATCTGAAGGCCTGGGTTATGTAGAGAGTGCACTACGGTAACACCAGTGTTTTCCCACATCTAACCTTAAAATCCAGCTTTAGGTAGGCACTGTACCCACAACGAACCCAAAGACACAAGTCTGCTAGGACAAAAGTAGGATATCCAGCAACCAAACAGTATACACGCCAGAACCGTCTAGGCATCCTGTTCCCTCCATTTCAAATGTTACATGTAGCTCAACAGACCTCTCAAGTAGGATTTGACGTTAGTGTAAAAAAGGATTCACATATACCTCCAACCTGCATATTCTGTAGATTTCAAAGGAGTTACCTCTGCCCAATGTTAGATCAGACCGTTATTTGCTCCTGTGAGGCATTTCACACTTAATCAAGGCTGAGCATGGGTTGAGAACTAGCAGAAACCCATTCGAATAAGCCTTATAGCAGAGCAGGCAGGTAAAGCATGACTTTCTAAAAGTTACTTTTGCTTCATATTTATTAAGGACCCGACTTCACCACTGAATTGGAGTTTTAGTAACAGTTAGAAATGGAGATTTAATTATTTTCTTGCTGGTCCCATTCATGAGATACAGTATTAATATTTTAATCTGAACTCTGTTTTGCTAGTTAAACAGTTAGACATGCTACAGCGATAATACCTCCTTTGGTTTTGTCACTGTAGGGATATGGTAACATTAACTTCCAACATGTCACACCTTTCTTACGCAATCTTAACTTTTTAAATCTCTATTGTTTCAACAATTTGACTTACAACATAAAACACAAATAGTACCTCTTGTAGTATTCAATTTAAAAGTATAAAAATAAAACTGCTCTAATCACCAAGGAATAACTCACACAGTTCCTCGATTAAAAACTTTAAATACCATGCGCTACACCTTGTGTGCTAGAAGGGTTACACAGGATGACTTACTAATATTTAAACATGAGATTTTTACCTGTCAAAAAGGGTTTATTTTCACGGGTCGCTGTGCATGCTTACAACTGCAGCAATAAGGCTACACCAGATAGTCCAGAAGCCGTGTTTGCACTGTCACTATGGAGAATGACAACAGGTGCTGCAGTTCACAAGTGGCACTTAACTTCAGGGGCTCGGTACAATTTGTAAACCATATACTATGGATGTAAAGGGAAGTTATATAAAGCTATTTAGGAATAGGAAATATCAATCATGTTCAAAGGGGGGGCGGAGTACAGGCCCTGATCCACTAGTTAGCAGGGGTAAAGTGCACAGAGTTATACAACCAGCAAAAATAGAGCCCAGCAAAAAGGTGAAAAATCCCACGTGACCACACAGAAAAGGTAGATTTCCTACAATAACAATAACCTTCTGGCATCTTGTTTTGTATTATTATGAAATTGTGAGAAAGAGTTTTATGTTCTAAGCCATCTGAAAACGTGCACAATCTGGTATTCACACACAACGCCAAGGCGCTTCCAATATAGGGCACAGAATAAACCTACATACTTTCAAACTAGCCCAACATAGTATGCACCCTGCTACCCATTCACCAATGCACTTTTGGTGCATTCTCAGGGGTAGGAAGCGCTATTAAAAAAAAGCTGCACAAACAGTAGGTATGAATGAAAATAACGGAAAGGCTTAATAGAAAGATAATACATTTTAGGTTATGCTGCCCGGATCTGTTGTTCGACAAAGAGCCCAGGAAAATGGTTATGATAGCTATGTATTTTTATTCTCTTCAAGGAATCATGTGCCGCCTTCCCAAGATGATATTTAGACAGATGAACCACCTATTGATAAACTTGATCTCTAATAGCATGTGATTAAAGGGGTAATATGTCCAGAGTAGAAAATGTATCACCTTGCTGAAAAATTCCAAAATGTTGTTAGTCTTTCTGACTGGGGAACTACACCACTAAACAACTATTAGAAGGAACACAGAGAGGCACCCTTGGAACACTTACTCCTGGCAGGGGAGTGGCAGTGGTGGTGAGAGGGGGAGGGTCAAACCAATCATCCATTTGATTCACATAAAGGGTCATATCTGTGGCTCAAGAAAATTATCAAAAACCCTCATTCACAAAAGCAATGACGCTCTGGGGAAAATCATCATTTGGGTACATAGATAAGGACAGACATGGCAGTAATGATATGGATTGATGGCAGTTACGTGAAAATGTTGTATTATACTTCAAAGGAAATCTACTGACTTTCCAGGAAGACTGGACTTGGTTGGCATCATAGCCTGCAGTACAAGAAGAGAGAACAAGCACTGGCTTAGCCAATAGGTTTCGCTTTTGAGACCTTATAAGGTATTCAACCATGCAGCACATTGAACCTTTATCAGAAATAAACTATCTGAGCATTCCTTTATACACTTGGGATTAGTCTGTAATGGGCAAAACATCCCCTAGAGGGCACCACACAAGAAATAATATTTGGAAGAAACTTGGTCATGTAACCATACAGTCAGCTACTAGAGGGCATAACCACATGAAAAGAGAAGGGCAGAGAGCATTGCACTGTAACCATATATTCAGCCTCTAGAAGGCACATTTCCCAGCCTAGTAGGCCTACTAGAATATTATTACAAACAAGGCCTTTAGAACACAAACTACTCCCAGCTGTAAAGCAAAAGCTCCAGCCATGAGAGAGCATAAAAAGACATTGAATAGTGGGGGAGGTTATGATTTGCCCCCCCCCCCAGCCCCACCCCCTCCCCCAAACTAGTGTGGGGACCCAGAAGATGAGCTGGACAGAAAGAGCACGTTGTGATGAACGTTCTGGTGGTGGTCCCAATGTCTTAGGACCACCACAGGCTGAGTTATAGGCAGAAATGTGGTGTACAAGGAATGCCCCGCAAAGCATTATAGGGCGAGTTTCCCGAGTGCAATTAATATTGGAGTATCTGCTTTTCCACTGTGCCATGCAGAGTCGCGTTGAGGGTTTTCCTTGTGTTTTTTCTATTTAAAAAGCACTGGTTTGTATATTTTTCAACTGCTAAACATGGGAAGAATTTAGGAATGGGACTGCAAATTTAACCAGTGCTCAAGTAAAGCGCTCCAATCTTCCGGTCGCATTCACGCTATATAAATAAACAAATAAAGAATTCAGCTTGCAGCCTTTGTCAGGTACAGAAAGAGCGAGATGCCAGAAGGAGAAATAATACACTGCCATGAGCGCAAAGCAAAAGAAAAAAGGCGTGTGATGGGTGTGGTGAAAACCCACAGAAGTAGATTACAGCAGGTCGAGAGACAGCACATGCGCACTGCGTATGCTCTACCTAAAAACTAGCTACGTCAGCTTGAGAGACCTGGGAACAATTGCCAGATGTACCAGAAGAAGCTCATGCATTTAAAGAAAAGCTGCCACTGACTGCTTGCTGGCGGTTTTGGTCTTTGATTTATAAGGCACTCTGAACTGATAATCTGTCACTCTGACTATCAGTGGGAGAAAGTGAGGCTGCTCAGGACAGTTTGACACCGAACCGACATGCCTTTGCACGCATTTCAGAATGGTCCACGGAAAACCATACTTTAAAAATAATTGAACAAAATCCTCCACAGGACCCAAAACTGACAGGACTTCATAATATATACCCGCAAATGTCAACAAAATGCCCAAAAAGAGGTTTGGAGAAATTTGGATGCATGTTGGAGTTTGAAAATTCTGGGGGAAAATAGTGCTTCACTGGTAAATAGTAATCACAAACCCAAGAAATGTCTGTTTCAGATACCAAAGAAAAGTAAATATGAAACACAAATAAGCTTCTTTGGGCCAAAAGCCAATGAACGTGAAATACGATAATTGTCTTTAAGTTATGTGGGCATGTTTGAAGGCAGAAGAAATCTACAAGTAGTAAACTAAACTCAACAATAGGCTAGTCTAGGTCCTAACGGTCCGAGGAGATAAGTAAATCTGCTGTTGATAACAGAACGCTAACCTGCTTAACCCCATAGGGAACATCACCAGATATGACACCAACTGTGTCCCAATGTTTCCTGCTGATTCTTTTTATTATTTGCACTTTGAGGTTTTACACATTTTTAAAACAGTTTGCCACATAGTGGTTCAGAGTGACAGAAAGCAAAATAAAAGACCCACAAGACATTGTGTAGCAATCAAACGGGATAATTATGGGGGAATAAAGTCTTGATTTAGTTGTCTCCTAGGTGCCTTTACTGATGAAGAATGGCATGAGTTAAAAACTACCATACCGCAGAGCTGTGACCACTTCAGACTTTAACGGGGGGGTCGAAAATTGTAAAAGACTTTATAGAACAGATATTGAGGGAATTTGTGGAGGTAGAAAAGAGTGGGAATGGCCCACAGGTAAGCGCTCCTTTGAAAAGGCGGGAAGAATACTTGGGTAGGGACAGTGTAAATGGACTAAGGGAGGAAAATCAAGGGGTGGAGGAGATGTGATGAAAAAAAGGGGGAGGGGGTGTTAAGAAAATATGAGGGTGGTGAGATAAAGTACAGAAGTAAAACGAGACAGAAGAGGAGGGAACTGAGCTTCATTAACTCACCCAAATTCATTCTTGGGACAAGTTTTGATTAGGGTTGGGTGGTATTTTTAATTTCGCCAGCAGAATTGGAGTGATTTAGTAAATCAGCATTACTCATGTAATGAACAACTTACATGAGTAATTCTGATTTACTAAATCACTCCAATACCCAATGCACCAGCATTCGATGGAAATATTTTATCTCTAGCTCTCCACGTCAACAGCGACGTCACAATAGCACGAATCCCGCATGCGACTCCGTCTGACGTCATCAGAGCCATAAAAAGTCCTCGCCAGCATGCGGATGTCAATTTCACCCACTTTTTTGCATGCCTGTAAAGCTAACAGGTGAAACCAATGTCACAAATACACCATGTGCATTCTCATATCAAAGAATTATATATGTACACTTCATGTATATGACATATCAAACACAAACGTTATCTACAAACAGATTTCTTGTTCTTCTTGGTATATATTCAGACCGGCAACGGAGAGGTGGTTGGATCAGTGAGGAATGCACAGGTAAATACTTACTCCATCAGAAAAAGCGTTACTGAAGGTAAGTAACTTGTCCTTCTGATGGATACAACTTCCTGTGTATTCCTCACCCTTTGAATAGACTCCCTAAGCAGTTCCACACTTGGAAGCTCAAGATGCTGCTTTACATATATCAACAAACAGGAACACCTCTAGCCAAGGTGGAAGTAGAAGACTTAGCTTTGGTGGAATTAGCTCTAATACCTTAAGGTGGCTCTTTCTTTGACATGGCATAGCAGAGCGTCATGCAGAGGATGATTCATCTGCATAATGTCCTCTTGTGGACAGCCTAGCCCTTTCTTGTGCCTACACAGCCCAGAAAAATACAGCCGATCATCAATCCTTAGATCACGTGTTCTATCAATGTAAAAACTTAAAGCTCTCTTGGGGTCCAAACAATGCATTATTTCTTCCTCCTTAGAAGGATGAGGAGGAGGAGGAGGATAAAAAGTAGGAAGGGTAATAGATTTTCCTAGGTGGAAAGGAGTCCCCACCTTCGGTAGGAAAGCAGCTCTGGTTCTCAGAACCACCTTATCTGCATAAAAAGTAGTTAACGGGCTTTAACACTTATAGCTTGTAACTCACTAAAACGTCTAGCCGAAGTGATAGCTACTAGAAATACAGATTTAAAAGCAAGAAATCTTAACCGATAGCTATGCAAAGGCTCAAATGGAGTACCCATAAGAAACGCTAAAACTAAATTCAGATCAGATTGGGGCATAACAAATGGGGTAGGGGTATAATTATTAGTGAGCCCATTAAGAAACCTCAAAACTATAGGAAAATTAAACAGGGAAGACTGAGGGGGTAAGCAAATAAATGCAGATAGTGCAGACAAATAGCCCTTCACTATCGCTACTGCACAACCCTGTTGCACCAGGGAAAGTGCAAACGGCAAGACATTTGATAATCAGGCTTTCAAAGGGTCAACATCCTTTGCAGTGCACCATTTTACAAATTTAGCCTATCTACCAGCATATACCATCTTGGAGGAGTGCCGCCTGGCCAATAGAATAACCTCCACCACTTCAGGGGGGAAGAAGAAAAGAACTCAGGTTGTCACAGTCAATCTCCAGGTATGTAGGTGCAAGCTCTGGAGGTGGTGGTGTAGAACCTGCCCCTGCAACTGTAAGAGGAAATCTTCCTTGTGAGCGAGACAAAACGGGGGGCACAGTGAGAGTTGAAGAGGGTCTGTGCACCACACCCTTCATGGCCAATACGGGGCTATTAATATGACTTGGGTCCGGTCTTGGTGAATCTTCTTCAAAACTTAAGGAATCAAGGATATGGGGTGAAACTCTCAGTTGAGCTGGAGCACCCAGCTACTTTCAAACGCATCCCTCAATGCTCCTGGCATCGGATATTGAAGACTGCAGAACAACTGGCAGTGCTCGTTCTTATGAGTGGCAAACAGGTCTATCTGAGGTGTACCCCATAACCTGAAGATGTGAAGTACCACCTCCGGAAGGAGACGCCACTCATAGTCGGCTGAGAAGTGCCAGCTGAGACTGTGTGCATGTACGTTCAGAAATCCGGGGAAGTGGTTTGCCATGATGCAAATCCGATTTTTCTGAGCTCAGAACAAGAGTCCTAGAGCTTCTTTGCAAAGAAGATATGACCCTACTCCTCCCGGTTTGTTGACATACCACATTGAGGTAGTGTTGTCCGTCAAGACCTGAACCGACTGATCACAAATGGAAGGGAGGAAGGCCTTGAGAGCCAAAAGTATCATATGCAACTCTAACAAATGGCTGTGAAACAACTGTTCTTCTGGAGACCTCTGATCTCCAGATCCCCCAGATGTGCTCCCCACCCTAGAGTGCAGGCATCTGTGATCATATCACTGTGGGTACTGGTGGTGGTGGACAAAACAGCTTTCCTTGTGATCGACTGCCGTCCACACCCCACCATCCGAGATCCGTTGCAGTGTTTCTGGAGATCTTGACTGACTCTCCGAGATCCCCGTTATGTTTAAACCACTGCCTGCAGAGGCACCACTGTAGGGCCCTCATGTGCCAGTGTGCATGAGTGACCAACACAATACAGGAAGCAAACAGACCAAGCAGGCATAAGACCTTTAGGACTGGAACAAGCGCTCCATTCTGAAATATCACAATCATAGCTTGAATAATTTGAATCCGAGGAGGAGGAGGGTAGCACAATTCACTGTGGCATCCAGTACTATTCCTATTAACAGGGTGCGCTGAGAGGGCTCCAAGTGAGAGTTGAGTACAGTGATGCAAAAACCTAGATTGAACAACAGTTGAGTTGTCAAATGCAAGTGATGCAGCACCAACTCCGGAGACTTGGTTTTGAGCAACCAATTGTCCAGGTAAGTGAACACTGGTATTCCCCACCATTCTGAGATGTGCCGCAACCCCTGCCGTCACCATCATGAACACTCGAGGTGCGGAAGAAAGACTAAACGGAAGGATGGCCAACTGGTAGTGTTGCAACCCTAGAGTGAACCGGAGATACTTCCAGTGCGACTGCAGAATGGGAATGTGAAAATACGCATCCTGTAAGTCTCTGGAAACCATCCAGTCTTCTTTGTCCAATGCAAGAAGCACCTGTGCCAAGGTCAACATTTAAACATTTTCCTGCTTGAGGATGAAATTCAAAATCATTAGGTCTAGGATAGGCCGTAAACAACACTCCTTCTTGACCAGGAAATAGCTTGAACACCACCTCTGACCCCTTTCCTACTAAGGAATCAACTCTACTGCACCCTTTAAAAGCAGATTTTGCATATCCTACTGAGCAGCAGTAGATGTTCTTCTGAACAAAAACTTTTCTAGGGAGGGGGAAACTCTTGGAAGGGATATCCCTTGTCCACAATGCTCAATACCCAACTGTCCATTGTCATGGTCTTCCATTCTTGTAAAACATGAATCGACCTCCCTACCAAGGGTAAAGCGGGCTCACTTAAGATGGTGGAACTAGGGCTACTTCCTTGAAAGATTAGCAGAGGAGGTAGAAGAGAAGGAAGAAGGCTGATGGGCTGCACCTCACTGTTTAGCTCTGCCACGTCTTCTAAAGGTTCTGTAGAGGGGATTGGCTGACTGATTTTGCAAAAATACTGCCTCCTTCGAAAAGAGGAACTGCGGCCAAACCACCTAAACCTATGCAGTGGTCTGTAGCTTGTTGAGAGGGACTGAAGACCCAACTATTCTGATGTTGTCTTCCTTTCTTTAAATCCTTATAAGGCCGAATCTGCTTTGGCCTTAAACAGTCTGGATCCATCAAAGGGAAAATCCATAAGGGTAGACTGTACATCGGGAGAAAATCCTGAGCCCCTCAACCAGGCGTGTCTCCTAGTGACAACTGAAGTCCCCATGGCCAAGGCTACCCTGTCTGCCATATCAAGGCCTGATTGTATCACCTGCTTTGCTGCAGCTTGGCTGTCATTTAAGAGTTCAGTAAAATGGACTTGAACATCCTGTGATAACTTGGCGACCACATCCTTGACTGAATCCATCACAGCATGGATATAGCTGATTAAAAGACATGTAGCATTCACTGATTTCAAGACCATGCTACAAAAAATATATATCTTCTTTGAAGATTGTTCCAAGTAGTTGTTGGAAGGGAACCAGGTGCTGATCTAAAAGAACAAGAAGCCTGGATGACCCCGCTCCAATGTTGGATGTTGACTTAAAAACACTGGCCCTCCTGGAGCAGTTTTAAATCTCCTGGCAACAGATCTCAACACTGCTGGAGCAGACAAAGGCTTCTGTCACACCTCCAACACTGGCTCGGTCAGGACCTTACTGCTTTCAGAGAGGTAGGAAAAACAGTTACACGTCGAAGGAGCTGAAAAAAGGGAATGTACGTCACCATGCTGGCGAAGACTTCTCATGGCTTCAATTACGTCAGACAGTCATGTGCAAAGCTGTGCTATTGTGACGTCAACGTGGAGAGCTAGAGAGAAAAAATGTGTCGATTGCTGGCTCACTGAGGTATTCAAAAGGTGAGGAATCCACAGGTAGATGTATACATCAGAAATGGAATTACTAATTAATTCTGCTGGCAGAAGTATGTCAGCCCTAGTATTGGTACTTAAACAGGGCTGAGAGGGAGCAGTAACTATTTTTAAAAACCACTGCACATAAGGCTTTAATCTGCAGTGATGTTTAAACAGAGGGTCTGCTCTGTATTCCAGCCATGTTTAAGTGCCACTGCAGTGCACATACCCCTCACAATGGAGTGGATAACCCCTAGTGCCCTTACATGGTTATGTAAGGGCACAGAGGGGTATGCACTACACTAGAGTGCACTGCATACTCCTCGGTGCGCTTACATAAATATGCAATTTTAATGTAATCCCACGGAACAAAACTCCACCAATTCAGACCACCCCTAGTTTTGATAATGAGCTCTGAATCACAGCAAGGGTCTAGCCAAGCACAAGCAGTCTCAGGTAGATCAGTGGTGAAGACGGCCTCTTCCAAGATATAGCAGTGGCATCTCAAGTGGTCACCACTCAGAGAAGTCATTATAAGAGCATCATAGTTTTTGTCAAGATTTGGTATACAACATCAGTATTGTAGTAAATAAACATGTCTGCATCTTACTGCCTCAAAGATTATCTTTATAAAGTGCCAGTAAGGACAGGTGTATGTTTTTCATTAGAAGACTTTTGGGAGACACAGTCATTTCAGTGGGCCTTGCATTTGCCTCACCACAGTAACATTTTCTGAGCATCCATAAGGCACCTAAAGAGGTACCCCAACCCCTTCCCACGCTATGCAAAGTCTGGCCTGGAAAAAGAAAATTTTGGTGAGCCACTTCTGCACAAGTTCCAATCTTAGTGACATGAACAGACTCCGTCTGTCTTCCATAGCTCTGGACATGTGATGGAAAGTTTTTCTTAAACTGCCTTTACCTTGCATTTCCTCCAGTATAGTGCAATTCAAATCCTCGCTCTCAAGGGCCAGCTTGAATGTGGGCCCCGTGATACCTTTCTAAAAGGTCAGTTCTGGATCGCAGTCTAAAACACCTAAGCTGATTCCCTTTGAGAACCTTGCTGGTCTCAAAGGGAATCAGGTTTCAATCTCAGAGATCGAGGACGCCAGACTACCTCAAATTCCATCCCCTCCTTTATTCTGCTGAATACAAAGTACTCTGATAAGCCTTCCTGTCAAGGGGATGTTCTATTGTTTTGTTGCACCGGGATGGTGTCACACTAACAGACATTAGCTCCACCAGAACGTATCCCTTTGGGTTTCCTGTTGGCTTAAAAACTCTTGAAGGCACATTGCACAAAACTCAGGCAGTTGAAGTCTATAATTATGGTGCTATATTGACTAACACAGTAATGTTGCAAAGGTTACTGACCCAGTTCATAGACAAATAAGTTCACACTCTAAGGCAATTTGATTATCATTAACCGCTTTAGTGCGTGTGTTGAGCAATGGCCGACAGGCACACTTCCCCAGTGCATCTGTCGGCCACTGACTGAAAGCAGGAAGGGTGAAATGAATACCCCTTTTTCCCCCTACACAGTGGGGAAGATGCGCTATCGCTTCCACAACCGCCACAGCCCATCTGTGACACCAGCGCGCAGCGAGTGCACCAACATCATAAATTCCCATCGGAGCGCAGAAGCAGGGAAGTAAGTGTGCTGCTGCCGCCACGGCCGGGGGGAGGGGGGGAGGTTGCGTGTTGCTGGGTAGGATGCCTACCCATGTTTGTGGGAGGCATAGGTAAAAAGGGGAGACACTCCCCTTTCCAGCAATGTCTCTAACAAACCTATTACTGCTCACACTGGTGTTAAGATTCACGAGCAGGAATACCACTAGACCACTAAGGACCAGTGTTTGAGGGCGGGGGGGGGGAAGAGGGGACGGTGGTCTGCCCTCAGACTCTACCATACACACACACCCACCCCCCACCAACAAATATTACCTATTGGCGGTCGCCAGGAGATAGTTATTGTTTGGATCTAGTTTCCATTGAAAAAGTGTTTTATCACTTGGCTATCTATATCTTTGTTGATGAATCTTCATGCCATTTTCCAAAAACAGTGTCCCAAGGGTTTTGTTATGCATGGGAAGTTTCGAGGCGATCTACCAAGGGGAGGCCTGGAAAAAGGGAGGGTCAAAAATAGTGCATTTCTCATACTAATTCTCAGAGAATGTGTGTGTCACCATGCCGTGCGTGGCGCAGGTTTGGGTGGTTATAGGGGGTTTGTCACAGGGCCCGGCCTCAGGGCAGGCCCTGCGACCAGACACCATAACCCCCACACACACACACACAGCCAAAAGCTGTGCGTGGCACGAGGTTGGGTCGTTATAGGGGGTTGGTTGCAGGGCCTGGCTGGAGGCCAGGCCCTAGTGTCGACATCCACTGTGCATGGTCGAAGGTCATGTGTGGTGTGGATGCCTTGCATGGCTCACGGTTGGGTAGCTATAGAGACCCTTGCCCGGGGACCACCACCTCACCAGGGCGATCTTATAATTAAAGCTGGGGGCCTTATTGCCCCCCCCCGCTGCCCCAGCAAGACAATTTGGAGCGTGTGTCCCCCCACCCCCAGCATCCCAGGGACCACCACCCCCCGGGGGCAAATGTTTTAAAAAATAAAGGGAGCCCCTATGGGACCCCTGCACCCCAGGGACCACCACCCCCCCCGGGGCTAAGATCTAGCTGGAGGGGGGCGGCGCAGCCCCCTCGAGAAGCCTCTGATGGCACTGGGGATAGCCACCCCCCAGGGCCGGCTCATGCTATGTCCAGGGGGTGCCCATCCCCGGGACATTGCTGTTTGCTGTGGCTTAGCTGCAGCAAACACTTCAGGTTTTGACAGCGGGACCTTTAAAGCAGGTCACACTGTCAAAATCTAAAGTTTAACTTCTGTTCCCCTGCTCGTGTGCTGGGGACAGAGATGAAATGCTTCAGCAAGCAGGGTGCTGCTGTCAAAGCAGCTCCATGCTTGCTGAAGCATTGGCACTGTGGGCGAAGCCTTAAAGCATCCCCCGCAGGGGCTGGTAGCGAGTAGGGCTCCCCCACGGACCCTGCTTTTTATTTTTTTTTACAGATTTTTTTTCACTACCAAGCCCACAAAAGGCTTCACGCTGAGCTATGGGTGCTCAAATCCAGCTGGACTAAATTTTCCTTTTTTTTTTTTTTTTTTTTAATTAAAAATGTACTTCTTTAAATATATTAAATACTTTTTGTTAAATCTAACAAAAATTTCTCATTCTAAGTAAATGAGATATTTAAGCAAAAAAAAAAAACTTACTTTCTCTCTCACTTTCTCTCTGTGTCTCTTTCAATTTCTCCCACCCACAGACCAACTGACACAGTCATGCAGCCACTCGGAGACCTGCGCACAGACTGACACACCCACTAAAACACTGATGTATGCATTCCCACACTCAGACAATCTGACAGCGACTCTCACCACCAAATACACCCTCTCTCAACTATTCTCACACCCAGAGAAGCTGCGGCTAACTCCCGCCGTGCACGGCGAGAGGGCTGTGCACAACGTGGGTTTGGGTGGTTGGGGAGTGTTGGTCGCAGGGTCTGGCTGCTGGCCAGGTCTTGCGGGCAACACAAAAGGATGATGGATGGAGTGCAGAACAATGCAAACACTCACCCCCAGTCACAGATCTGGGTTTAATCCATCGTTCTTTTGCTCACCCTGCCACCCCAGATCTTGCGGGCACCCTCCTTTGCGCATGCGTGAAGGACGTACACGGTTGGATGCTTATAGTGAGTTGGGGTCAGGGTGTGTCCAGTTGGCACCGCGAACGACCAAAGGCCGTGCTTGCGGTAGTTGGCTTAACGTATAGTAATTAAAATGACTATACATTAAAAAAAACATAGAAATTCACTGAAAAAAAAAACAAAAGTTACATGGAAATTATAGTTAGGAAACAGAATTTTAAAAAAAACCTTAGCAATTCACTGAAGAAAAAAAACAAAGGTTACAGGGACGATATAGTTAGGTTCTGAATTTACTCATACAAAAACGTAGAAATTCAGCAGTTCTAGGTACCTCACCTAACTATAACTGGCACTCCCGTAATGCACTACTTATGACCTCACATATTACATCACTCATGACATGATCAGTGACATCACTGATGACATCATCCACACAGTCATACGCCCACTCAGGGTGGGGGATTTCAGCAGCTAGTGGTATTTTGTCACCATTTTGCACGTGGTAATGGCCGTTAGCCAGTATATAACATTAAGCATTATGTATGCATTACAGAGGTACAGCTGATTCGGCTGTGTATTACTTCCTTTAAAATATACCAGAAAGCACTAAATTTTAACTTAAAACTGCATTTCATTATGTAATAAAAATATTTTAAAAACTATGCAATATAACGTCAACACAGGGACCACTGCATGCATCAGTATATTCAGCAACGTTTTAGAAATCATCCTAGTACGCCCAACATGACATTCCATAGCGCTACTAAATATGTTATACAGAGGTATATCAGCAACACTTTCATGTCATGGACCTGCAATTTTCAGTAACAAGGCACATCACTGCAAATTAACAAACATGGCATACATCAGTCGAGATCACGAACCAGCACCTCAAGCATGCTATACTCCAGCATGTAAAACCAACATTTATGTATAGTTACATTCCCCAGGAGGTCATGCACTAGAATGCCATACTAACACGTCAGGCGCCATCAAAGCTACAAGACCAGCACACACAGCAACTTTTCAAACACAAATCAAGACTTTAATATTGCCTTATAGCCTGCCGTAGCGGGCTATACCGGCCATTAAAGGCCCGATCCAGAAAGGGCTGAGGCGAAGGCCTTCAACAAGGGAGCAGGACTTTAATACCTGGTATATCCCTGCTACAGCGGGCTATACGGCTAATAGAACATTCCCCCACTAGAAGGCAGAATGTCCTAATTAATAAAACAAATTTGTTCACAGATGTTGCAGCTTTGACAAACATTGGAATGTTGGAGCTCCGGCCACTGACTTCAATGGAGCTCCCAACATTCCAATGACCAATTTGTTAATATCATAAACCAGGGAATCATTCTGTACCAGTAACCGTGCCCGAGTCTTCAGGACCATCATATGAATGCCTCACAAGTGCCATTGCGTAAAGTAATATTCCTCACTTCTCTTTTGATTTATAAATGTGAAAAAACAGGCTACTCACCCTCAAATGACATTGTGTGTTAAGCGGTCACTATAAAATGTATGAATAACTGTTACAGAGTACACGAAATCCTAAACAATATCGCTTACAACCCACAGTAATGCCTCAAGGTGTTCATACAGCAAGGTAAAAGTAATGAAAAAAAATTACTACCCAAGAGTATACACAATGCCTGAAAATTATCTTAGGGCGACAAAAGAAAACAAACCAAATGATGGAATGAATGCAGAACAAATCTAACATTCAACCCCATTCACAGATCTGGGTTAAATCCATCAATTCTTTTGCTCACTATGCCACCCCAGTTTGGACCTAGCCATTTGCAAATGAGTCCCATGGAAATAGTCCAGCCTGAACTTCCAGGCCAAGGTCCTCCTTGGACCAGAAACAAGAATCCTGGGACTGGTTTCAGGGTATCACCCTCATCAGCCAGGCTAGCTTGAATACAGTGGCACAGTGAGCCCAGGACACACGTTAGAGCATACCCGCCCAGGACCCACGTTTGGGCATACTCGGGGAGCAAAACAATTGAAGGATTAAACCCAGAACTGTGACTGGGGCTTAATGTTTGATTTATTCAGAATTCCGTCCATCATCTGTTGTTTTTGCTTTTGAAAAGTATATTGGGCATGCCTTTGCTCGACACAATACAAAGCTTTCAAACTACAAGGAAATGTGGTTAAAAAGCACTCTAAATGTACCCAGTAGTTGGTTAACTGCAAAAGGTGCATGCACAACATCCAACACATGACATTATTAGGATTTATTACAGCGAAATCCAGTGCAAACAACGTGTTCAGTTTGCGCCTTGAAAATGAAAACATCAAAGGGCAATAGTGCTGCTCTGTGTCGTTCATTTGTTTATGCAACCAAAAGTAATCAAAGTTAATTAAAACTGCAATGACAACTGAGTTAATTTATTGTGCTACCACTGGTGACGTTGAGGAAGAAAGCAATTATAAGCAGCCCTAGGCTTTAGGAGGAAGGCGGGGCATCGAACGCCTAAGCTCCAGGGACTGGGGGCTTGTGTGCATTCTACGCTGGCCCAGAAGACTAAAAGAGCCAGCAGGTTGTTTTGGATTGAAGTAGGGCATAGTGTTTGGGACAGAGTGGGGCATAGTGTTTGGGACTGAGTGGGGCACTAGACACCAGGGATATTCTTTTTTTATGGCAGTTTCATGTGAGGGAAGTGACCCCTAAGGCAAGGGTTGCTCCCGGGGGGGGGGGGAATGGGGGGGTGGAAATTTGTTTTAGGCTACTGTAATTAGGCCTATCTGCCCCCGGGGGGGGGGGGGGGGGGGGGCAGAAACCCCTATACACCAGGAATCTTTTTTTTTTTGTTATATGTTGGGAGCAACCCCTTAGGCAAGGGGCATTCCCCTGCGGGGGAGGGGCGAATTGTCTTAAGACATTTCTGCCCCCCTTTCGGGGCAGATAGGCCTATTTTTATAATGCTGATCTGCCCCCCTTGGGGACAGAAACCACTAGACACCAGGGATTTTTAGTTTTCTGCATCAATTTCACGCAAGATGAACTACAGCTTAGGCAAGGGTCGTTTCCCTGGGTGGGGGGGGAGGGGCAAATTTATTTTAGGTAATATTAGGCCTATCCGCCCCCAGGGGGGCAGAAACCACTAGGCCCGGGATTTTATTTTTGCGCCAATTTCATGGAAGGGGAGCAACTCCATAGGCAAGGGTCACTCCCCTAGGGAGGCAAATTTAATTTAGCCCATTTCTGCTCCCCTTGAAGGCAGATGAGCCTATTTCTATTAGGCCAATCTGCTCCCGGGGGGGGGGCAGAAAATATTTAGGCACCAGGGATTGGTGTGTGTGTATGTTTTGATTGGTGGGGGGGTTTTGGTTTTACATTTGGGCCATGAGAGCTTGGCTCTCAAAATCATCCCACTTGGAATGGCAAGGGCTGCACTTTCTGGACTTTGGGACGCTGCCATGTTGGAAATTTCACAAGACCTAGACACATCTGAAAACTAAACCTCTTGGTGAGTCCAGGGTGGTGTTCCTCACATGCACCCAGCACCATTTTCTAACCCACAATGCCCTGCAAACCCAACTTTGCTGGAAATCATACATTTTCCCCACATTTTTGTGATGGAACCTTCTGGAATCTGCAGGAATCCACAAAATTCCTATCACCCAGCATTGTCGCATCTATACCAATAAAAATTCTGCCCCACTTGTCAGCCTAAAAATGATTTTTTTTTCCAAACTGCCCTTTTGGACCCACTTTGGTTCCCCTCAATTCCGACATGTTTTTGGCTCTTCCCTGTCACCAGCACTTGGCCCACCTACACGAGTGAGGTATCATTTTTACCAGGAGACTGAGGGCTACGTTGGGTGGTAGAAAGTTTGTCCCAGTGCGGTGATCCCACACAGAAATGTGGGAAAAGTGTGATTTTTTTTGTAGCTAAATTTGAGGTTTGCTGAGGATGCTGGGTAAGAAAACACTGGGGGATCCATGCAAGTCATGCCTCCCTGGACTCCCTCTGGAGTCTAGTTTTCAAAAATGTCCGGGTTTGGTAGGTTTCCCAAGATGGCTGCTGAGCCCAGGACCAAAAATGCAGGCCCCCCCCCCCACACACACACACAAAAACAGGTAGTTTTGTATTTGATAATTTTCATGTGTCCAGATAGTATTGAGGCATTTCCTTTCGCAAGCACTAGGCTTACCCACAAAAGTGAGGTACCATTTGTATCAGGAGACTTTGGTAACACTGGGTGGAAAGAAATTTGTGGCTCTCTCAGATTCCAGAACTTTCAGTCACCGAAATGTGAGGAAAAAAGTATTTTTTTGGCCAAATTGAGGTTTGCAAAGGATTCTGGGTAACAGAACCTGGTGAGAGCCCCACAAGTCAAACCATCTTGGATTCCCCTAGGTGTCTGGTTTTCAAAAATGCACGGGCTTGGTAGGTTTCCCTATGTGCCAGCTGAGCTAGAGTCCGAAATTCACAACTAGGCACTCTGCAAAAAAACAGCTCTGTTTTCTTTGGGAAAATGTGATGTATCCATGTTGTGTTTTGGGATATTTCCTTTCACGGGCACTAGGCCTACCCACACAAGTGAGGTACCATTTTTATGGGGAGACTTGGGGGGGGGGGGGGGGGGGGGGGGGGGGGGGGGGACGCTGGGTGGAAAGAAATTTGTGGCTCCTCTCAGATTCCAGAACTTTGTCACCAAAATGTGAGGAAAGTGTTTTTTGGGCCACACTGAGGTTTGCAAAGGATTCTGGGTAACAGAACCTGGTGACGGCCCCATCCTGGATTACCCTAGGTGTCTAGTTGTAAAAAAATGCACAGGCTTGGTAGGTTTTCCTAGGTGCCGGCTGAACTAGAGATCACAATCCACAGCTAGGCACTTTTCAAAAAACACATCTGTTTACAATGTAAAAATGTGATGTGTCCATGTTGCGTTTCCTGTTGCGGGCATTAGGCCTACCCACGCTAGTGAGGTACCATTTTTAATCGGGAGACTTGGGGGAACCCGAATGGCAGAACAAGTGTTATTGCCCCTTGTCTTTCTCTACATTTTTTCCTTACAAATGTAAGACTGTGTAAAAAAAGACGTCTATTTGAGAAATGCCATGTAATTCACATGTTAGTATGGGCCCCCTGGAATTCAGAGATGCCCAAATAACCACTGCTTCTCAACACCTTATCTTGTCCCCATTTTGGAAATACAAAGGTTTTCTTGATACCTATTCTTCACTCTTTATATTTCAGCTAATGAATTGCTGTATACCCTGTATAGAATAAAAACCCATTGCAAGGAGCAGCTCTTTTATTGGCTCTGGGCACCTAGCGTTCTTGATGAACCTACAGGCCCTATAAATACCCGTAAACAGAAGAATGCAGCAGACGTAACTGTATATTGTTTTTTAAAAAAATCTAACATCAAAGGAAAAAGTTACAGAGTAAAATGTGGAGAAAAATTGCTGTTTTTTCACCTCAATTTCAATATTTCAGCTGTTATTTTCTGTAGGAAAACCTTGTAGTATCTACACAAATCACCCCTTGCTGAATTCAGAATTTTGTCTACTTTTCATAAATGTTTAGCTTTCCGGGATCCAGCTTTGGTTTCACACCCATTTATGTCACTAACTGGCAGGAGGCTGAAAGCACACAAAAAAATAGTAAAAATGGGGTATGTCCCAGTAAAATGCCAAAATTGTGTTGAAAAATCTGGTTTTATGATTCAAGTCTGCCTATACCTGAAAGCTGGGAAGATGGTGATTTTTTCACCGCAAACCCTTTGATGATGCCACTTTCAGGGGGAAAAAACACAAGCCTTCTTCTGCAGCCCTTTTCCCCCTTTTTTTTTTTTTTTTTTAAAAAAACGTCATTTTCACTGTATTTTGGCTAATTTATTGGTCTCCTTCGGGGGAAACCATAAACTCTGGGTACCTCTAGAATCCCTAGGATGCTGGGGGGAAAAAAGGATGCAAATTTGGCGTGGGTAGCTTATGTGGACAGAAAGTTATGAGGGCCCAAGCATGAACTGCCCCAAATAGCCAAAAAAGGCCTGGCACCTGAGGGGGAAAAGGTCTGGCAGCGAAGGGGTTAAGGGTAGAATCATGTGTGCATCATACAAAATGCTTCACTTCATTTTTAAGCTAACATTCTGTATGAGAGCAGTACAGTTGAATTATTGTGATCTATACCTCATCTGCTGAAGAACAGATGTGTTCACATTACTTTTATCCTCGTGCTGAATGATTTACTGGGAAGTAGCAGCTCTTCAAAGTGCACTAAATGTCTCAGGAGATTACAATTGCAGAAGCCCAAGTCACAGTGCTAGCCAGGGCCATATGCCCATTGTCATCCAATGTAACCCAGAACTTTAAAAAATGCTTCTGTCGTGTGTGTCAACATACGAGTTAAACGTACTGTATGACCACATCAACCTGGCCGCATAATAACCATAACATGTTCTCTTCCTTTACCCTACAACGTTAAGTCAGTTGATGGGGTGGGGGGGGGGGGGGGGGGGGAGAGCTCAATCAAAAGTGTGCGCACAGGTCGTGAACTTGAATCAATGTTCTATACGTACAATTTGGTATCTTGGGTGTACTGTGTACACCACAGCTGCCAAGGCCCATATTCGGTTTCTCGATCCTCTTAGCAAGAATAAAAAGATAATCGACATAACCTTTGCAGAAAGAGAACTGGCTAAATGAAAATGAACTTGCCTACTGTGCTTAGTTTCTTTTGGGTCTACCTTATTGCATCCTGCTGTAGATGAAAATCAAACTGTATAACGGTGCTGCAATTCACTTCACTCAATGCAGATCTGCGTCACGAGGTAGTGTTATTTCTAATTAAAAGTGAAGCTTGCCGAAGCGAGTTCACATCAGGAGTCTCTCGAGATGTCCTTCCCAGACTACCGCCGCCGTAAATTCTCGCCTGTCAGTTCAACAATCTAGGTTCCTACATAGTCATTTGGAAGAAGAAAAAAAATCGAAATAAAATATGGCATTTATGTTGGTCAAGCTACTACATCTTCAGGTTCTTGAGAGGTTAAATTCGATTAGTCTCACATAGGCTGATATGTGGCTAAACGGCGTTCCGTTCTTGCGCTAGTAACTCACCTTTCAGTATGGGAATAGAAAAAAAAAATCGCCGAGGCAAAACAAGATCCGAAATTGAAATTTCCCGATCTTCTGAAATGAACAAAATTATCAATTTGCAGATGCTGAAACAGCGCCCATCCCCTAAAGGCGGCGACTTGGGCAGCAGTCAGACCGATAACGACACCGGTGCAAGGTCTCATTCTATATTTAGCGCCAGACAAGTGGCAGAAATACAGACACGCAAGCAGTGCCACTGTGACTCAGCATTCAGAAGGCATAAACATAACACACGTGTTACTAAGGCTACTGGCTCCGTCAAAAATATATTTATGTTCAAGCCTTGTCGGTGTTCTAACAGCTAAACGTCCCGTCAGTCTGAGTCTCCGGGCGGGGTTATTTCTAGGTCTCCCCGGAAACTGGGATATATGAGGCATTTAAATATGCCCAACTATTCGAGTAGAAGATTATTCCAGCTCCCAACTTCCAATATGTGGGGAACGTGTGTTTGGGAGCACTGCAACCCAGTACTTTTTGCAACACGCGATTTTATTTAGTTTTTCCGCCATGCAAACGCAACAAAGGGAAGAAATTCACTGCTTACTTACTTAAGAGATGGCACAATACACAATTCGAACATTTAGAGTAGTATTTCTACAGCACACCACACAGTGATGTGTCTCTGTGTGTTCACATATTAAGTGCTGTTATCCAACACAGTAGTAGCCGATCAACATCGAAAAGATAAAAGGGCCTGTCAAACTTCTGGGACCGAGTTAACACTAAGGAATTTTAACCCTTATGAACTAATGTGGTGCTTCATATATTACATTTTTAAAGTGTTTTTCGGCTGATATTAAATTCAGTTTCTTGGTTTTAGCAAAGGGCACAATAAATATAATTTCTCCACGCTCGAGACTGTTTTTCTCGCCTACAATAAAGGCGTCCCATCCACAGCCTGCCTCTAACCACCTGAGTAGGAGAACTAGGGTGAGATTCAAAGGGGAATGTTCCAAAGAGGAACAGAATGGTATCATAAAGATGCCGCTAATTTTCTTTTTCACAAGTGGATGAGACAAGTTCTAACCATACAAAGTAACCAAAACGCATGATAGGACCAACACCAAATAGACAACATAAATATGACATTAAAGCAGATAAAATTAGTACTTTGTCTTGAATAGAGCAGAGAACAAAAATGGAAACTCGCAAAGCGGAGGAAAAGTTTACGTGCAAATAGTCATACAGAACAGTATCCCGAAGGCGCTGAAGTCTCAGAAGATTTTGAATATACTCTTTCTAACATATAGCCCTTCTCCAACCTTTATGACCACTCCCTTTCACCATCCTTTCCATGCACACCTTTTCCTACTCGGCTCCTTATTGATCCAATTTCCTTAGTTAGATTTCCCCAGACCCCTCATCTTTTTCATCACAAACACAAATTCACCTCATGTTCCAAACCATTCCATCTTTTTTTTTCACAGCATTGTTGAAGAGTTAGATGACTTGACAAGTTTGGTAAGTTTTGACCACTGTATAAAACCAACAGGAGCCGGTATATGCACCCAATCACCCATCTTCACAGTGCATTCTTTAGTCACATCTCATGTTCTAATGAAGTCTTCCTTCTGTTCTGCAACTACTCTTGCATTAAATCATCCAGTACAGACACATCCACCCATCCTTTGTCCCAGTCCATTTATCATTGAGAAAGCTGAGAATTGGGTCTGCTTCCCTTAAACACTTCGAACAGAGTCTTTCCTGTGGCAGCAAGGGTGACAGATAATAATTCATTAACTTAGGTACCTAGTTTCTAGTTCAAACCACTGGCCCATTGACTACTGTATACTTTCATTAATTGTTCTATTAAGCCTGTCAGCTACCCCATGAGGTCCAGGTTGATACAATGAGCTATTATTGTGCTTTAAACCACTACTCCTGTAAAACATATCCACTTCCCCAGAGCACAACTGAGTTCCATAAACCATTAAAATATTCTTGTGCAAACCCTTTTGCATCAACACTCCTTCCAGAAATCAAAGATCTCACTAGCACACCTTACTTCTGGTCACCTGGAAAATAAATCACCTAGTAGTAACAGATAGGGAGTGTCATATTCCCCATTACCCCCCAGCCCCCACATGGCCCCACAACGTCCAAAGCTGTTTGTTCCCACAGATAGCCAAGGTGGTTCTGTACATTACATGGGGGCACAAGGTTTGGGTATCTTGTCTATACCGGCACATTTGATTCATTCTCTGATATATCTCTTGACTTCAACATCCCACCCTGGCCAGCAGAAGTCCATCTGCAGAGGTTTCTTGGTCTTCACTACCCCAGATGTCCACATCCATGAGAATCTTCCTCAATTTCAACAGCACCTCAGAGTATCTCAGTCTATTCTTTGCAGCCAGTTACTCTGAAATGACAGTACTTAATTCAAAAGGTGGTTCTTACCTGGCCAGCCTGACCTCAAAGGTTTCCTTGCCGTCATCACAGTCACATCCTTTTCAGTTCCTCTTTCTAATGCTCTTTGGTGATAAAACTTGCTGTGAACAAACTTTCTTCTGTGCCCAATCATCTCCTTTATCTCCACTTCACTTTCTCGTATTACTAATTGAGACAACCAGCTGCACAGTTCACTTGGAACATATTTGCCTTCAACAGTTCCTACAATGCAAACTGTAATTTCCAGATCCATCCAACAATGTCCAGCCTATTCTAGCAAAAATCTCTGAAGGGCCTATGATTGGTTCTCGCAATAAAAACCATATCCCACACACAATTTCTAAGCTTGTTTACCATCTAGATGACAGGTAATGGCCCATCCTGAAACACAGAGTTACTGAATTTGCTTTGGGACGTGCAACAAAACTGCCTTTATCCCTTTTGGAGCTTGCATTGGTAACTTAATGTACCCCACACATAAAAGCCTACAAAGTGGGAACCTTATGAAGACCTTTTTTAACACTCTCAAATTCATCCTGGTAATTCTCTCCATACAAAACCAGAATTTTTTTTCAACAAACAGATCATCACTGTGATCTTCCCTTAGAAATCTACAACAAATGGTTCAAAATTCTACCATTCCAAGCACACACACCAATGTTCCCGTACTGCCTGTTGCTGGCAATCTCTCTGTAGTTTCCAGGTCTTTCTCAGGCTTCACATACTCTGCGGTCATAAAGAGACCACATAGTCGGTTTCTGACCTACCATACTTGGTCTTTACCAGTGTCTTGAGTCAAATTATGTTTATCTAGTCCTTCAAGCCCCAAATATATCTCCTCCGTCTACGTCTATCAATATATCAACACATTATCCTAGAAAACGTACCCTGTTTCCAAGCAGTGTACAAATAACCCTTTGGAAGAATGATGTTGCTGACAAAACCAAACAGTAATGTAGCAAACTTGATGGCAACAACAAGAGTGATGACCACCATCTAGTTTTGGCATCTTCCTTGAAGTATGGACTCCCTATCACAGTGACAGCTCTGAGGCGCCATAGGCCCAATGTTATCCCTCTCCTGCAACCCTTTGGTCACACTGTGTAAGTAGCAGCAACTGGACGTGTCTGGGCTGAGAAGATTACCAGAAAACCTCAGTGCTGGTGCCCATGTTGCCATGCAGAGCTGAAGCTGTGGTGTGCTTTCATAAGTCCCAGCCTCTCAGCTGCAATATTGTTGGTAATTGAGCCCAAGTGCCCTACAGAAGCTGGTGCAGGTACACACAGCCTCAGACAGCTCTCCACTGGGGTACCTGCCTCAACAGAGCACTGCCATTATGCAGACAAATGGGTCCAAACACTGATCTACGTTGTGGCTTTCAGCAGCAGCGAAAACACCACGTTCCTACGCAGGCCATGGTGGCCCAGATGAAGGATTAAAAAAATATCTCCACCCACAATGCACAGTTGGTTTAAAGTCTCAACTCCATTACCTCTCCAGCTCACAGCTTCTGTGGTATTGCGCCTGCTTCCCCCTTCTGCAGCCTTTGCCTGCTTTTTCCTCCTGTACTAAATAAACACAGCTCATCCCCACAGCCTTAGAGCGATCTTGAATCCCTCACCATCCCCCCCAAAACCTCAGCCCTGATGTCCCTCGTTTCACCAGCCCACATCCTCAGTCCACTCTCCCCTCTTGCACCGGCCATGTAGTTACAGACGGAACTTACTAGGTATCTAGTTCTATGGAAATAAAAGGAACTCTGCGGGTGCCTTTGTAGAAATATGCAGATTCATGACAGTTGAGTAATTTTTAGTTCTCCCCCATCACGCTGCTTGCGCACGCACTCTCGCTTGCAAGACGTAAAGGGCTTTGCCAATGCTTATTAAGTGTACAACATAAGAGGTGTGCTTGTGTAAGTGCTAGGTGATAGTGAATAGTTTGAGTGAATGCAGTTTGAGGGGTGCAAGTGTAGGGTGAAAGGTGTGCAGATGTGAGTGCAGAGCAAGCTACAGGAGTGCAGGGTGAGAGAAGGACCCATGTGAGTGCTGGGCGAGAGGAGTGCATACGGAGAGGAATGAGTGCCAGGTGGGTGGCGCGAGAAGTATAAATGCAGGATGAGCGGTGTGCCTGCATGTGTACTGGGTGACCAGTGTGCCCGTGTGAGTGCACGTTGAGCGGCGAGAGCGAAGGGTGAGCTGTGGAAGCCAATGGTGAGCGCATGAGAGAAGTTAGTGCAGGGTGAGTGGTGTGTCCCTGTGAGTTCTGGCAGAGTATTGTGCCTGTGTGCAAGCAGTGTGAGCTACATGACTTATGGATGAATGGAGTGCCTGTGAGAGAGCAGGCTTAGCAGTGTGTCTGTGTGAGTGCTGCGTGAAAGAAAGGAGTGAGGATGAATGGTGTGAGTCCAGAATTAGTGTTATGCTCGTTTGAGTGGTGACAGTTCAGGATGAGTGTTATGCCCGAGTGGTGTGAGTACAGAGTGAATGGTGTGCCATGTGAGTGAAAGGTGAACTGTATGAGTGACCGAAGTGCCTATGTAAGTTCAGGAAGAGCGATGTGCCCGTGTGAAAGTAGGCTGAGAGGAGTGAGTGCAGGGTGTATTATGTTTTCATTTGAGTATGGTTGAGGGTAAAAGTGCAGAGAGGGACTAATGAGTGGATGACAACTGATATGCTAGATTGAGAGCAGGGGGAGTTGTGATACTGCAGGGTGAGCAGTAAGAGCAACAGGTGAGTGGAGTATCATGTGAATGCAGGTTGAGTGGTGTGCTTGTGTGAGTGTGCAGGGTAAATGACGACTAGTGCAGTGTAAACAGCGTGAGTACATGGTAAGCGGTGTAAGTACAGTGTGATTCCTGTGAGTGCAGGGTGAGTAGCGAGAATGACAGGTGAGTGGAGTGTCATGTGAGTGCAAGCTGAGCGGTGTGCTCATGGGAGAGCAGGGTAAGAGGAAGGTGAATGGCGTCAGTGCACGGTGAGCTATGTAAATACAGTGCGGCTGCTGTGAGTTCAATGAGTGGTGAGACTGCAGGGTGAGAGTTGTGCGTGTGAGAGAGCACAGTAAGAGGGTAAACTGAGTGAGTGCACGGAGAGTGGTGTAAGTGTAGTGTGATCGCAAAAGTGCAAGGTGAGCACTGAGAATGATGGGTGAGTTGTTTGAATGTGGGATGCATTCCCAGACGCTCTGTCTAACTCAGCATGTCATCCATCGTAGCGAGTGGAGTCTCAGATATAGTTTTAACTGTTTCTATTGTGCCATCAATCAGGGATGGATGAAATACTTTATATCTGGGTCCTGCAACAAACTTTCAGACTCTTGCTAAGCCTTGATAAATGATATACTGATTTGCCTTGAAACTGGAAAGGATGTGGCATAACTGCCAGACCTGCTGGCTTTAAATTAGGGAATCAAGTACGAGTCTCCGCGTCAGCACAACATCCTGTGATTCTGAGTGAATTACTTAATCCCCTGTGCCTACAGAACTGAATGTATCTGGTGCTCATCTAAAGTGCTTCAATACCTTCGCGTTCAGTTCATGTAAAACTGCAAAAAAAACAAAGCGTAATGTTACTTTTCAGGAAATTCATTCTCACACTGTGGAAGCAAAAGTAATTTGGAAAGTGCAAGAAATATGCAGCGCGAATACGCAGGGGCCCCAGGAACCGGTAAAAAAAAAAAAAAAAAAAAAACATAACAAAGCCTCGTTAACAAGTAAATTGTATTTTAAAGACCTGTGAAATTCTCAGATGAGGTGGAGAGGAGATGGCAGCCACTGTCCAGCCAGTCCACCGCAGCTCAAGAACTGTGTGTCCGGCAAGCTGCCTCAGCCCGGGCGAAGACGCAACAGGGAGGAGGGCTAAAGCCATTTCAGCTCTATGGGCACTGCACGCCCGCTTCACATAACAGCGCGCCATTCGCAGTGGAAGTGTATGAAAACGTGACATGTGTTGTTAAAATGTGCAGTGAACACCGTGGAATAACAGCACACAAGTGGCTGTTTGAGTTGCTTTCGTTTTTTTTTTGCACTTTCTTTGAGCAAAATGAGTTCTAGATTCAAAATTTTCACAACAACACATTCGTCGTAAACTATAGCATAAAATGGCATATTTGCATTTCGTGTTAATACACATAATTTTGCCCAACATTTGCACACTTCTAGTCAGAAGGACTAGCAAAATGTAATCACAGATGATGCCTGGAAAAACGTAGATTAGGACAGCGTAATTCACATAATTTTGGAAAATTCCTGGTATGTTTGTTATTTCCAAAATAATGCCATTATGCCACGTTTCATAGTCACACCACCACTTGCATCACAATGATAGCAAGGGAGAGCGTGATCAATGCAAACAACTGGGACGTGAATGGCTGTTGTTCACAACAATTGTTTTTCATACAGGATTGCATCTTCTGCTCAAAAATTGACACAAAGGTGCATTTTGCGCTAAAATGTAGCGCAATGACTGATTTATACTCCACGCAATTACAAGTCATTTGGCATATTATCTAAAAAGTTTGTCTAATTACACAAAAACAAATTACGCAAATTGTGTACACCCCTAATTATGTTACAACACACATCTCAAGAAAATGAGAAAGTTATCTGTAACCCCAGTTCACCACTTACTTAAAAAAATTAAGTCTTTCACAAAAATGAAATCATTTTGCATTCCCTTTATTTGGTTATAAAAACTTTTGTTCACTCAAGACTGAAGCATGGCCAAATAAATAATACACACAACACAAGTGTCATACAGTCATTTAGTCTTTCCATTGTAAAACTCCAACTGTACCAGAAAATAATTTAAACGTGCATTGGTATAGCCAATAGGTCTCGCCTTTGGGACATTATAAGTGTTTAACCATGCAGCACATTATCCTGGGTGCTGTGCTGCCAGGGATTGAAGAGCTATACAATTGCTACACACAACCCTAAAAAAATGCCAATTGTCTTGGAGAGAGGATGTGCATAACTTTAGAGTTGCAGGCTTTGGAACTGGGAAGCCAGGTTTGAGTCTCGGCATCAGGTCGTCCGTGCATTCAAATAATAAAAACTACAAAACTTAAGTATAAATCCACAGAGCAGTTAATTGAAAATGTACAATTATATAAAGCAAGGCGCAAAGTCGCATGGGATCCTAAAGCTTATCAGGAATTAAAGTTTGTTTACACATGCATACACAGCTACATTCTGGTTGGCAAATGGTGTCAGCTGAGCGTGTTTTCCGAATACGACCAAAGTGCCCCGAAACGAACCATTGCGGAAATGGAGCTGAACACGAGCAGGAAACGAAGAAAACAGGCTGAGGCAAAAGAAAAAAAGTAGTTTACTGATACTAACCTATATGGGCGATCGTGCAATAGTCCATGTAACAGGATTAGTCTCCAGGGCGGGAACAAAACAGCCAAAAGGTGGGACGAAAGTAAAGCATTTACCAAAGAAACCAAAGGAATTTTGAAAGGCGGGACAAGGAACGAATGAAAGTGATGGGCGTAGTGAAAGCCCACATAAGTAGATTACAGCTTGTCAAGAGACAGCACATGTGCGCTACCTAGGCTCGAGCTAAAAGAAGAGGGGAAAATATAGATAAAACATGCAGGCAAAGCACATACAATGCAGCATAACTTTGCAATTTAAGCCTGCGAGGGTCATGCAAAATCATTTCTTGAGACAAGACAGGCAGGGTGAGCTCACAGTGATTTAAGTCAGCTAGGGCACTGGGGGCTTTTCAATAAAGCACATTATTAATATTAAACACAATTTAGATAATGGGTTCCGTAACTCTTGCCAGCAAATTCTGTCAATTACACAAACACTTTAAGTTCCTTGATGCAGATATTGGATAACAGCATCTCCCATAAGATGGTGTCAATTTTAACCACCAATATCCTACATCTTTCTGAAAAAATAGGAGGAAACAAATGTGATTTTTTTTGCAGACCACTGGGATTTCTATTAAAAGAACCTCTTCCACAAACACTGTCAATAGTGCCTAGATAAATTCAATTTCAGCACACAATTCTAGCTAGAATAAGTCTCTAAAATGCTCACATCTCTTGACACACTCCTAAAAAGTGAGCAATGGTGCCAATACTCTTACACGCAAAACAATGTTTCACAGCCTTGAGAAGATAAGAATACATTAACTAACCTGGGGAACGTAGAAAACATCTAATCAGCAAAATGATGCATCAGAATCAATATAAGGTGCCACCTAAGACTATGGTGTTTAATGCTTGAAAAGGGATCACATACCCCCTCTATGTCCTACAAAGGTATTCCATAATCTAGACCAGATAAGTGGTTTTCTATTTGGTTAGTTGGAAATCTTGTTGTGACCGGTTAATATCAAAGCATAGTTTCTCCCCCAAAAGATTTCAGCAATACCTGCCCCCAAGCATCCTTATGATGTTATTTTCCATTTATGTTAGTTCTAATAAGAGTGCACTCCTATTTAATGTTCAAATAGAAAGAACACTTTAGGACATTCTAAAAATTCTCTTGTGAAATCAATAGACAAAGGAGATCTTCACTCATCAACAACTTACAAAATAAACAAAACAAAAAATACATGGATTAAAAAAACGTTAGTTGTGAAAACATAAAACTGAGTATGAAGGCAAATACTGCATTTTAGTTGGCAAACAGGGCGGTCTGAGGCAGATATCAAGGTTGGAAATTACATGAGTCATTCTGCATAAGATGCAAAATCCAAACATCCCACATATGAAAAGTAAAATAAAAAGAATAAAAGGTAATCAAATACAGACACCAAAGTCAAACAAGCATTGGCATGTCAACAGGTCTGGTTTCTAACTAAAAATGACTCTTCGGTCACTGAAGAGTTTAGGCACTCAATAAGCCACCGTACATGCACTCTGTCACTCATCTTTACACTAATACACCTTTTCACACATACTGTTTATGAATTAGTTCTAACATAACTGCCATTTTTAGATGCAATGTGTAGGCCATCTTTAAGCAGTAAAAATAATGTTTTATTGTGCATAATACCACTCCAAGATGGCCACTCACTAAATGCTGCACTAAACGCTGAAATGGGCAGCAATCCTTGAAATGCTAAACGTGGGCAACATAATGCTTCTAAACATAGTGGCCACCTTGAAATGGTAAAACAATGATGCCCACCGGGGGATACCTTTCCCAAGAGGGACACCCAGTTGAAAAATTACAGCGGCACAGGATGCAGCCCAGTGAACATTAAATGATTGGTAAGCAAGCGGCACGGAAGGGCAGTCTGAGGAGCTGCAGGATGCTGCTGGGAAAAATAAAAGAAAGAGGGACTATATAAAAAAAATAAAAAAATGAAAACTAATGGAATGGCCATCAGCGCAGATGCAGAAGTGTAGGGGGGCCTGTGAAATAAATAAAAAAGTCGTTTTTCACAGGATAATAGAGTCAATAGCAGAAACTGGTTAGCCCACTGCCCCATGCTGTTTGCTGTACTAGGGAGAAGCAGAATATCAATGACAGAGAGGAGGCCTGACCCAAAGATCTCTTATGTGTTGGTATTATTAATTTTATTATTTTTAACTAGCACCCACAGACAATTACATGTGCCGGGTCCTCTTAATAGGGTTTGACAACGATTCTCACAGTGCAAATCAAATCTTCTAGTAAAAATCCCTGCTTTCCAAAATAATAAGTAGAAATACAATGCCTGTCTACAAGCATTATCTCAGTGTAATATTAATCCACCTTTAAAGTTCTATTGGCTTTGCCATATAATTTTCACAATAAATACGTAAGGCTTTGTTGTAAATTCTCATAATAAAGTGGTTGAACCTATGGCATGCGATTTAACTTTTCCTAATGTACCAATCAGATCGAGACCCCTCATCAGTGACTAATCATCATAACCAACTTGGATCACATATTAAGCTTAAGATTTACTCAAAGGTGTTCTCAAGTGTAAGGTTATAAAATTGGCACTATATATACACAATTAGAAATATGCACAAAATTAGAAATATTTACAAAATTGGAGCCAGCAAAACAATATAAAACACTTAAGAGGGCTTAAATTTTAACAATGAAAATCTTCGAACCGCAGGTTCTGTCAGAGATAATCCACATCAGACCCCTTGCCTATTATAGAATCGATGTAACACAATACCACCTTAGAGGATTTAAAGCACTTCAAAACATACTCCTACTTGGTTTAATATAAGCTTTTTCCAATAAATGAAAGGCCTGCTGTTCTTAGTCTCAACCTTTCATAATACATTGATCTATAAACTAATCAGGCCTATAGCATTTATCACCTGCATCTCACCATAACAAAACTCCACTATATTAAGCACAGGCTTTGCCACAAACTATATATAACATACATATATATATATTCGATTATGTACAAAACTACAGCGCGAAAAACAATACAACACCTCTATTACTAAAAACCTCTACTACTAAAACAGCATTAAAAAGACTTTCAAGGTGCAAATCCACCCCCATGGTTTGTCACAGGGGTTGGCCAAAAAGCTTTGCTACTATGTAAATATATGAGATTTCCTGCAACAAAGTACATGTCTATAGACATCAACAACATAATGAAACAATGATGACCGATTAGGATTAATACATACAATATTAAAATAAAGTTACCAGTAAATAACTGCTAGTTGAAAAAGAAAGATTTGATAATCTTTTGGGCAGCTTTAAAAACCATTTCGCCAAGGGAGTAAAACTTGACTGATGCATGACAACATTAAAAAATAATAATAATGGACAATAAGTGTAAACGCATAAGGGCCACCCTGGCAGGTTTATGTCTTTGTAATGGGCTGGATTTAGAAATTTCAGGAATTCATAAGAGTTCACAGGTGTATACCTAGAAACTGTAATCCTAGAATATTTCTGTGAATTTTATTTTGAAAGCAAACCACCACCAATCTTGCTTTCAAGGTTCTGCATATATTTGACAATAGTCCGGGAGCATTTTGAAAGCATTAAAATAGCTTCAATTAAAAAAAAAAAAAAACACATTTCGTAGATGTGTTTTTTTCGTACTAGAACTACTGTCACTCATGCCAGCTGAGCTCCCTGCATTTCCTTACATCGCCCACACTAATATTAAAGACGTTACTACCAATGAACCATATGCATAAGTTATACAATTTATGTACATGGATACACCCCCTGCCTTAGTGGCAAAAAATCTTCTAAACTGGCAGCTGAAGGGTTTGTGCTGCAGGGGCTTTGCCCTGCCTGTCTAGTGAACAAAATAAACATGGAAACTTGCTGTCTTTGACCTCAAACAATGTGCCCAGTGTGTCAAGCAATAGGGATTCCACACCCCTGTTCTCAAACCCCTTCATTCTAGCTTCACTCCAAAACAACTGCATCATATGGGAAAGTTTTATGTGTAATAATTTTGTGAATTGAAAAATGCTGTACTTATAATACATTTTTCTATGTAAGAGAAGAAGTTTGAATGGAGAGCTTGTGAACCTTGTACATTCATAAAGTTACTCAACCTATGAACCAAGTACACAGACGTTGACTTTTCAAGCACGGATCTCACTCTCTTTAAAGCAAGAGGCCTACGATGAATGACTGGGTACGAGGGATGATGTACACCAGTATGTAGACCTCTTTCTCCATGTAGAAGGGCGCCACACATGGATAGCAGTAGCAGAAAAGTGTGCTGCATCTTTTCTTAACATGTCTCCCCAAAATTGTCTTCCTTTTTCATATCCCTGTATTAGTAATTTAAGTCAATAGTTATGTCGCCGATGAAGACTTCACATCCACCTCAACAGACCAAGATTTATTTTTTTCTTAATATAAATTAAGAAACGTAACTCATTCAAGTCCATTTGAGGAATATGTTTTTTTCCAATGTTGCTGCAATCAGTAGCATAATGCTCATCTCTGTACAGACACAGAATCCATTCTTCTTGCTCAGGAATGCTCGCATTTTTATGCCAGCGTTTAACGGAGAACATGATTACAATGTATAGCTCATAAATGTAAAACAGAGTCCACAACTATCCTCTCCAAGCTTCTCCACTTCGTGAGTAAAAACCTTAACTACAGCTCACATCACAGGAGTTGCATGCCCCTAAACCGTGGATCTGCCTATTTATTTTTTGACAAACCTGCTGCTAGTTTTGTGGTCTCAAAAAAATTAAACAGCATAATTCTGGTGCCCTTTTATGTTGATAGCGCAAGGAAGATTTTGAAGGCTTCAAAGGTTTACTGCCATCAAGCTAGTACACCTGTAGCTCAAGGCAATGCAGGTAAATTATCAATAAAAACAGGCCCTTGCTGTTGGAAGGCACCATAGGCCATCATGACAAATTCTCAATACCCATATTCAGGTAGAGACGGCCACATGGAAGAGACTCTTGTGTAATTAAAGAACATGACTATTCGTGAAGAGGAATTTACGATGGCCTAGCATCAGATAGAGCCACATCAGGAAATTATTTCAAGGTGAATGCCTGGTTGTAGGCGACAGGACATATGACTAATCAGTGAATCAGATGATATTGTAGTTTGAAAGGTGAGATCTTGCTTTTAAGAACAAGTAGTTTAACTGGAGAGAACAGAAGACAGAGCGGTATGTAGGAAGAAACAAAGCAGCTCAAACTGTGAGAAGCCAGCGATTCCAAGTAGTAATGCCAGGAGCAATAAAAACAAGTACACAAACCCTGGGCCAACCAAAAATGTACAGGATCTGAAATGTACCCACCCACAAGTGGAGTTAAGAACAGGGAAGAACATAGCTTCAAGAAAGAAGACATAATCGGAAGCGTAAATAAATCAATTCTCAAAATTGATCAATGGATGCTTTCACAGGGTTTAAAAAAAGATATTGCCACTGAGACATTATTTTACCAAGTCAATTAGAGCTTTATATCACTTCCTGCAGAAATCAAACAAAGGCATACCATGCATAAATGACTCGGACAAATTATTTGCAATTTCGTGACAATCTGGTAGACAGAACTAACACATTGAAGTATCAAAAACTGATATGAACGAAGCTGCTAGATGTGGAAACCGCTGCCTGTTTAATAATAAATGCATCTGAGGCATTAGCAAGTAAGTATCCAACACTGAACCTGGAGACCCAAGTGCGAGTGTTATGCTAACATCCTGCAAGTACCTGTAGAAAACAATTAGACACGGAGTCTTCTCTTCATTTCAAGTCAAAAAGACACTGGTCCAGAGGATTGACTGAAAAGTATCCCCATGGCAGCAAGATGATCAGACAAAATCTAAATAAAGAAGACAAAAACATTTTATTTGAAGATGTATCCGTAAGTCACACTGCCCAAAACATGAGAACTAAGAAAAGCCATGGCATTTCTCAGAACGAAGATGCCATACAGATGGGACTTCCCATTTCACCTTATGTTCACCTGTAATGACAAGCACTATGTGGTAAAACTCTTGAAGAAACACATTGGAGATACACAAACACACCTCTGAGTGATCATTACCCCAAAAATGAGAAGCCAGTATTTGGAATATAGTCCAATCCAATATTGCAATGATGGCAACCGGAAATGGAATCTAAAGCTAGAAGTAGAACTTGTGGCAGAGCAGATCGATGATATAAGAATTAAAACTACACAAGTCATGAACATTGCATTGAGAAAAAGAGAGTGGCTTTATATTTGGCCCTCTTCCAGTGCTTTATCTTCACCAAGGTATCTGATCCCTTTGTTTTAACCCCTTCTGTGCTAAGCCGTTATTTTTGTTTTTATTTGGGATAGTTTGCACTTGGACCCCTTTAACTTTTTGTCCACATAAAGTATCCACACCAAGCTTGTGCCCATTTCCCGCCTCCCCCAACATCATAGGATTCTAAAGATACCGATGGTTTGTGGATTCCCCCTCGGGGGGCCTGAGAAATTAGCCAAAATACAGCAAAATGTTGTTTTAGTGTCTAGTGGGCTTTTTGCCCCTCCTGGTGGGCTGATTGGGATAGTAATCCTCATCTGCCCCTTTCTCGTGGGGGGAAGGGGTGCAGAAAGACAGTGGCCTTTTTTGGAAAGGGGGCATAGCCGTGCCCATCCTGCGCTACCCCCACCCCTATACTAATTAGAAGAAGAAAAAAAAATAAATAGTCCCTGGTGTCTAGTGGGCTTTCTGGGGACAATCCCCAAGCAGGGATCCACTTGGAAGGGGTACCACTGAATAGGAGTAATTTATCCCTTTCCAATGATACCCCTCCCACCTGATCAGTGCTTAGGTGTGCGGGGGGCTGAGCTAGCCCAATGAGCACTGATGCAGAGAAAGTGAAATGAACCAATAGGCTCATTTCACTTTCGTTTTCAGATGAATTATGTCAGCACACTGCGCACGCTAAATGGAATTTCCCTGAAAACCAAAAACCTGCATTGGGAAGTGGGAAAGCTGTTCCCTATCTCCAAAGGCTGTTTTTTGCAAGAGGGAATCCCTCTGGTTGCACCAGAGGGTTTAACTGGGTCATGTGCGAGGAGGGCTAGGAGCCGCCTGACACACATGAGCACCTCTGCGTCGTACGGCTCCCATCCGTCCAACGCACACAAAGGGTTAACATATGCAAACAATATTTACTACAACCTGGTACTTCAAATATATCAAAATGCCCCGGTGACAGCAAAATACAACAAATTACCTACAAAGTAATTTTGATTCTCAGTTATCAGATGATCTTTGCAGTAGCCTAAAAGGCAACTATGTTACTTACTAAATGTTGGTTTTTACTTATGTTTTTTGCAACTAAAGATACATTGGAGAGATTGATATTAGTAGACTGCCAACCAAATATTACAAAATTTGCGTTACAGAAAAGGGATACAAAGATCAAACTGGAGTATGTAAGACGACCCAGAAACAAATATCCTACTTGAAAGATTAGTTCCAAAACACATCTCAAAAAATGCTATAAAACTGTCCACGCTTAACACTTTATAGCATCTCCGATTTAGTTCACTGCTCTAAAAATTCAGGGCCTCCACTCGGCCACGAAAAATAAATAACACTCAAACGGTTTATGAGTAAGGAAACAGATGTGGTGATACTGTAGCGGGAAATCCATTTAAATAGACGATGTTCATAATGCTTCCAATAAGACAAAAGGTGTAGCAATCCTTTTATGACAATATTTTCAGGTGAGAAGCAATAAACGTTTCAGAAAGGCAGAGTCCTAGGGTTATGAGGAAGTGCTGCAGACATATAGGTTATCCTTTTCTCCACGTATGGCCTCAATGATGCCAAAGAGCATTTTTCCAACAAACTCTTTTCCATAATTTCAGAGTTTGCCAAAGGAAGTATCTTAAATGGAAGGTATTTAAATGCTGTCCTAAACTGCAAAAATCTATATATCATCAAAGGGACATCCAGCACAAAATTAAGCGATATCCTTTTCTAGAGTAACAAGACGATTAAAAAAAAAAAAAAAAAAAAAAAAAAAAAAAAAAAAAAAAAAAAAAAAAACTTACCAGATATATGTATAGGTTATCATGAAATGGGAGGGATTACACATGTTATTTTAATGTACACAGAACAAGGTCAAGGATCAATAACATCTTGGTCGGCAGAACAATTTCCCAACATCAAACAGACTCATCAATGGATATACTAATTTATTGCTCACAAGCCATGATCACATGACACAGAAGTGCAAGTCCATCCTAGACACAGCCTCTGGTAATTAAAGTAATCTTTTGTGACCCAGCAGTAAAATAGAGAGTTAAGGAGGCTTTGCAAAATCGTTTCACTGACAAAGCAGAGAAGTAGGTTCCCTGTAAACCGCCTGGGATGTGGCAAGGGTGGTGGTCAGGGGATAACCAGTCTTGATAACCACAACCTTACTAGGTTTCAGAAAACAGAGACATTTGGAACTATAGGCAACAATTCATAGAACAGAACAGCAGCATAAACAAGACTACATTAGGAAAACAACGTCCTCCGAGGAGCTAGAGCCAAACAAATACTTTATTATGATGAGACAGCACGTAAAACATTATATAGTAAGCACCAATACCATGAAGCATAAATGATAAGCTGATCGATTTCTACTCCATAAATTAAGAAAAATAGAAACAAAATATTAAATGTATTCTCTAAAATGATGGTCTCCCTCAAACTAACAACGCAGATATAAGCTTGATGTTTCCCTATTACTCTACCTCTTTGCACGCTTCCTAAAAGTTTGAATCAACACACAACTATAGACATATCTCAAAAAACGTCATCTATGCCCATTCTCCTCATGCAGCTATGTGATAAGGGATGCTTACAATGAGAGCAACTAATGCTCATTATTGCATGCATTCTGACTCTGCTTATTGTGTGAGCCATTCCTTGGTCTAATAATCCGATATTTTAGCTATTACACCAATTGACAGAGGTTTCATTTCAATTGTTTATATTGAATTTCTAAAAGCAATATAGGTACCACACTCAGAAAAGGTTTCCTAAACGATACTCAAGATTCTACAGTAAATGGATGGTGGCCTGATTCATACTAAGTCAGTATCCTTTCCATGGCCAAAATTACTACATCAATGTGTTCAACCCCAATACATAAAACAACCATCATAGTAAGTGTCAGAAAATAACCGATAAGCAAAATTAGCAATACATATTCACCAGCGCAACCCCATTACTGCAAAACAACCCAGCCGTAAAACAACCTGCACATAATTATTAACTGCAAATAAGCAAAAATGTGCATATTCTACAACATAAATAAGAAACAACAAAAATATTTGAAACACCCAAAACCTAGACCACTCAGGACAGAAACAGAAGATTCATATGTACACCATTATTCTTGTTCCCATAACAGTTTGAGAATCAAGTGCTCCACTTAACTCAGACTTCTTCCTCTTGCCCTAAATTGGTAATATTTGAATCCTTAATAACTCTATTACTGAAATATTTCCCTTTCCATATTTGTTCCTGCACATGTATGTTGTTAAGTCAAACTGTTTTTAAAATGGTCGAAATTTGTGTTTAAGTTTAAGATTTGAAGTGTACTATATAGTATGGCTGGGTAGCCCTACCATGCAGTACACTCACAAATACTGCCCTGGGTTCAGTCAGGTATTTTACTCAACCCTGGGTAGCTGTGGCTTCGAGCACCAAGGCTTAGCTAAGGAACATTCATAAAGCATTTAGCAACACCAAAGAAACAGAATACGAAAGTCATGTGACATGAAAGAGACAAGGCACTCTTTAGAAAAACAGATTAGATTTGTATGCATCTGTAGAGACCATGATCATCAAAATCCCCCGGAGGGTTCAGGAAATATAGATTTTTAAAGGAATAAATAATGTTACAATAACCGCAAACAAGCACTGGCAACAAACACTTTAGAAACGTTGGAAAAATTAGCTAGGCAACTCCAGCCCAAGTTGGGCAACCAAGTCCAGCAGGACAGAGGTCCGGTGGGCCAGGGAGAATACTTTGGACAGTTACCTAGCCACCATAACATTTTTAAAATAAGATCCAAACTTTACAGGGTGACCGCCATAGATTATAATGGAGTGGTCCTGATGTTGAGGAATGCAGGCTCAAAGATGCTCCTGATGCTGTGTGGCCCACAGGGGCGAAGTCCAGTTGAGTCCTCGGTCCATAGGTGACTGGAGGCAACGTTGGCCACGGATTTCAGAGTCCCACTACCACCTCTTTGCAGGGTTCCAAGGGCTGCCGATGCAGATCTTGTGCTTTTCAACACAGTGGTCACTATGAAAAGGTGTGGAACCTGGGGAACATGGCAGCTAGCTAGTCTGTGGGATGGGAGTGCTCCACCTCTCTGATAGACGTAACCTCAGCAGCGCGGCGCAATGTGCTCTTATCAGCTATGAGAGTCTCCGGTGTTTGATGGCATGTGGGTGGCCGCTTTCAGAATAACGAAACACTGCAGTGCCCAGGTGGAGAACCACCCTGACTTCCGTGGTCTCGGGTGGCTCTGGGATTGACACGAATCAGCCAGGATCGGCTTCCGGGGTCTGACGGGCAGAGTCAGCACAAGCCCACTTTATCCATACGGTGTAGCATGCAGATTTACAAACCCAAGGATTACTACATACATGAGTCAGGAGAGCAGCTCTGTAGGCATGGTGGGACACATGCAAGAACCAGAGGAAAAGGGTCTACCAAGCCAAGTGTCGGGACTGCTTTTAGGACTGCTCTGTTCACCAGGAAGATGACTTCACCATTAGGACCCTCATAACTACCAGACTCCAAGTCTGACTCAGTAAGTCCTGTTAGCCCAGGGGGAATGGGGTTCCGCACTAACGAAAACGGTCAGGTTGGGGTATGCCTTTTGTGCAACAAAGAGACGAGACATAATGACAACCTCCAGACACAGGGAAACTCACAATATACTGAAAATAGTGAGACTTTGGTTAGGGAGAAGAGTACAAATTGCCCCCATCTTTAAGGTTCCTTTTCAAAGTTCAGAACCCGCAGGGCAGTCATTCGCTCGCTCTGCTAGAAGAAATAACCTTCACTCACTCTCCCAAAATAGAACAGTCCAGAGGCCTCAGCACCCTCGCTTCCTAATAAGTTCCAAGCGTTAGCTCTGCCAGTGGAGGGAACAGGGGAAGTGATTGTCCGAGATCGCAATATGCCCCAAGATGGAGAGAGCGATTCAGCAGTTAGCTCTGAAATAGGTCGCTCCAATTCGAATGAAGGGTTGGAATCTTTATTACGGACCCCGACGAAAGAGATTAAATACAAATTTGAGATATCTGAGCGTAATCAGGCAAAGATTCAAGGGACTTGTGGCAGTCTGGATAAAAGGTTTATAGAGCTCTCTGAGAGGTTAAGAGCAACGGAGGCTTCTGTAGGGGCATTGAAGAAGTAGATCGAAGATAACCACAAGCAGATTCACACCTTGAAACTGGGAGATAAGGAGGTGCAGGTTAAACTAGAAGTGTTGGAGAACAACTCTAGGTGGGACAATTTAAGATTTCTGAATTTCTCAGAGGGAGCAGAGGGCAGGGATGCCAAGGGTTTTATTATAAACTTAAGTCTCACATTCCTGCGGCCACCTCATTGGACCTTAAATCTGAGTTTCAGAGAATACATCGGATTCCTTCAGAAGCAACCCTAGCAGAGAAAAGCCTAGGAAAACTTTGATAGATTTTTGCTCTTACGCAGTGAAGGAGCGGATTCTTACAGAGGGCCTAAACACAAAAATCTTTAAAGAGGGGGAATAGCAGTTCCGAATAAGATCCGATATCTCCAAGGCTACCTTAGCCCGGCAATGGGAGCTATATACAGCAATTGAGGGCATTAGGAGAAACTCCACAACTGAAGTTTTCAGCTACTCTTAGAGTAATATGGTAATGTGTAACAATAAAAGGTTTAACTTCAGAGACCCTCAAGAGATTGAGAGTTTGATAAAGCAGATTTAATCACAGTATTAGCTGCATCAGAGAGGTGGGCACCAAAGGGGTATAATTATGTACCATTTTGGATAAAGGGAGGGTTCGCCAGGGAGGGAGGATTTCTAGGTTTTCCAAGGGTGTAAAAGACACTATTTTGGGTGGATATGGCGATAGTCAGGTACAGGGTGGGAAGTATGTGGGAGAAAAATAAAAAAATTGTTGGAGTAGTGACCAAGGATCTCGGGTATCACATAATCAATACATATCCTGCCTCAACTCACGCTAATCCATTTCACAGGGAGGCGATAAGGAAAATCTCTTTAAGTAGTCTAAAATAGATCTAGCCACTGTTAGGGCAGTGTCATTTTTAAATCATGAAAACATTAAAGAACATATAAGGTCTACGTACCAGAACAAGAAGGAATTCAAAGTATAAGTGACCTTCCATGTTAAAAGGACAACAGATAATTAAACCGGTGGCATGGTAAGTCTAATATCGGATCAAGCCAAAGGTCTCATAAGGTTTATTAATTTTACTGATCATTAAGTTTTGTGACTTATGACATTTATTTGGTCTGAGAATTGAATCTTAACTCTCAAATATCAGGTTTGTCAAGAACAAATTCTTGTGGCACAAGAACCTCTTGGAAGCCCTCCGGATTGGCTTCACAAACTGCTATCCTGTTTTCACAAACATGTAATGCAACCCATGGACAAATAAGGGTGAGGTTCATTGGCCTCCAGAATCCAATAAACAATGTTCAAGCACTTCCTGGGTCCTGGTTTATGTCTCCTCTGGTTGCACAAATGCATCCATACCAGCCAGTCCTTTTTAATTAAACCACGTGTATATTAATGTAATAACTTATAAGTAATCCTTATTTGTTATTTTCTCACAAAAATAATTTTACACAGCATCTGCAAAATGCAGTGATAAAACCAGTAATTTCAAAAAATCAAAACCTATTGGCTTTGCAATAATTGTTGTACATCTTTTTCGTATCATGGACTACTCATAGCAGGTACACATTCCAGCCTCACAGAAAAGGTTTAAATGTGCATATCAGATCAGCACAGTAAGTTATCCCAGCAGGGAACAGACAAGCAGCAAGTGTTTAGAGGGCAGGTTGTGTGTGCAAAGGGGCCATTCATGCCACAAGGGGTTTGTCACTGTGTTCCCACCTTAAATCCAATTCTTTCCTATTTATATTCAAAATTGTGTCAGTTGACCCGAGACCACACCAGTAATTTTGTGAACTTGGTCCCCTTGAATGAAACTGCATCAATGACAACAAAATAAAACAATATTCCTAACAGTGCCACTCAAATTTAAAATATACTTCTGGGAAACAAATACTTCTGAAGACCAAATACGGAAGCTGTTGTAAGATCACAGTGTTAGGACATTTTGGGGGGATGGATGTGGTGGGGGTAAGAATCAAGTAAAGATGTTTTTGTTTGTTTCAAAAATGGTATTAAATATTCAGACAGCGGTCATCACTCGTCATTCACACTCAGTGACAGACATCTTGCTTGAAGATTAAGATTTCAGGATGTCAATTGTCAAAATAAAGGCTATTATAGAGAACCATAAAAAGTAATCAGTTAATATCAGTTCTGCTACCAAAGAAACGATCTATGAATCCCACGGTTAGAGGACAATAGATTTCTGGTGTGGACTTTTTCAAAACAAGTTCAATTATGCCACCACATCCAGGTAACAGAATTTCTTATTCTGACTTTGAAAGTTCACCTAAAATATATGCAATTCTAATCAAATTACCAAAAAATAAAAAAGCAAGTCAACAGTTTATCAGTATTGCAAGAGCAGGCTGACTCTACCTTCAAATAGTGATTTTTACACTCTAGCACCCAATAGATTCTTTGCACTGCACTACTCTACAGAAAGTACCTGTTATTTAAATGTTAATTCCAAAATAAAAATATTCTCTGTAAACTGCAACATATATAGTAACCACCAAGACAATCAGCTATTCCATTTAACTTAATTTCTATGTTAAATGTGAGCTATTGATTATTCTTTGCAGCATATGCTACCGGATTTCCCCACAGACTATAGGAGGAGGCATCAAATAATGATCTGAAATGAATACTAAGGGTCTGATTCCAACTTTGGCAGAGGGGGTTAATCCATCCCAAACGTGACAGATATCCCGCCCGCCGTATCACAAGTCCATTATATCCTATAGAACTCGTAATATGGTGGCCGGATATCCGTCACATTTGGGAAGGATTAACCTCTTCCGCCAAAGTTGCAACCAGGCCCTAAGTCTTGAGCCATTCCTACAACTCTGTTGTGGCCACTGTGTCCTGTGAAGGTTGAGCACTGACCAGTATTTTAAACGGGCCACGCAACGGTGGCGTCCGGTATCGAGTACCTGCACGTCTCTAATTTGAAAGAGAGTGCCTGCACTTCTCAGAACTGCTGCAATAAATTTAATGGGAGGGTACCAATACGACTCAGGAGCAAGCAGGCACATTAAATAGTGAGTACCTGCACTTCTATATTTCATATAAAACGGAGTCAATACAAGGAGAATAGAAATGTATTGTTCACCCTACAATGGTGATAGGATGAAACCTTAAAATAGTCACACAACAGCACACCCAATGCTCAGTTTACTTATACACAGTGTTACCCGGTGTTATGGTGTGTGTAATCCTGTGTTCGATGAGACTTATGGTTTATAAAATGGGCTCTGCGTGCATAATCTGCAGTACGAATAATAACAATCAAAACAAGATGTTCACATGATACACCAAAACGTAAATACTTTAAAGCAAAATACCTCATACAAACCAAATTAAAATTACCCTCCTGCACAATACAGTAGGGGGACCTTACACGCTGCACTAGAAAAATCCTTCCTAAATGCAGATATACCAGGCTATCTAGTTCAAGCCTCTAACCTACAATGCTTTACTCGATCCGCATTACAAGAGATCCCACACCTAGCAGTGCAGGAAACCCCAATCTAGAACCATGGCATCCAACCCCTACACGCCCTCAGTGCAATAATTAGACTCCTACAGCGAATGCTTCCAATGCACCTTAGCGAAGAAATCCCAAACTAAAATACACAAACTGCAAAATATAATTGATTTTAAAACAGAAGTGCGCAATAGTTCAAAGAAGTTATCAAAAAAGTATTTCGCATTTACAATTGAAGCAACTTGTAAACAGCCCAGTATCCAGAAAGTGACCAGGTTACCATGCCTAAAAGTGAAAGTACAGTCTGACGCGGGAAACCTCGTGACCTAACTCTGTTTACACGACACAGCGCAGCTGCTGCACTGCTTATCTTTCGTTTCCCTTTAAAACCCTCCCCAGTCCCTCTGACTCAGAGTGGTGCGGCCCACAACACGGTCACTGCTGGAATCTGCAAGAAGCAACGGCGGGGGTAGGGTATCGAGGGGGGCGCTGGAGGTTCATTTTCACCACATACGCTTTGAATAAAACAACCAACCAAACGATAGGAATCTGAAAATAACAGCAAAGTATGAATAACACTAGCTAGCTTGTTCTAAATAAAATGTACCATATGTCTCATCCTTGTTTTCAGCATCACTCCCTACTCCAGTAATAGGACCACACACAGTGCATTGCATTATCATCAGTGCTCACATAAAATCTAGCACTGGAAAACACGGTTCTATCAATGTACCTTAATCCTGTCGATCGCATCTTAGTGGGACTGCTACCCACATACACTTAAGGGCGCGCCTCATATAATTCATACAGTACACTAACACCCTGCATCAACTTGCTAGTGTTCCAGTAGGGATAGCGGGCCCAGTGAAAGTCAGTTTTGACTGGCCTAAGTCATTGCTATTGGTGCGCCATGTAAATTTCTGCCAATGCACCTAAATCTCGCAATGCAACACACTCTTCTATGCGCCGTTTAACACGAAACAATTCTGCATAAGCATAAATTCCGACCTACAGCTCCCCTCCTATTTTTGTGTCGCGAATTCGGCCAATGTACCTCAATCTTGCCTAAAGGCATCAACTGATATCACAGGGCCACGAGTCCACTGTTCTCTTCAAGAACTTCAAACACAGCACTTCATATATCATTTCTATCACTTTCATAAACTAAACATACGAAACAGTTCGCCGCATCTGACCACGAGAGTAGAAAACTAAGTAACTCTGCACACTTTAGTTGCTCGGGTCCAAGGCGGTGTTCACGGGCAACGTATAGAGTCCCAACAGGTTCGACCCATTTCACATGCATTGCAAAAGCAGGACATGTCCCAATGAATAAAAATAGCCACTTGAATGTTCGCTATTAATTTATTGAAGCACTACAAAGGCAACTTACCTGCCTCCAAAAAGCATAATGTATTGAAATCTGAAGATGAGACGATAATTGAATAGGTTTGCTGGGTGACCCAGAACAGGCAGCCAACCCAACCAGGGAGAACCTAGAACCTCACCTGTAAATAAGTCCCCATGGTTAGGGGTGGTGTGAACTCTTCCACAATCCCTAGAGAGACATATCAAACTAATATGGCTCAGCTCACTCTACATAGCAAACTGTGCTGTAAACTGCAATCGCATTTAGCAAGCCTATACCCACAACGACGTCAGTGCGGGGCTCTGCTGCTGTTTCCTGTGTTGGTGGGCGCCCTAAGCTCCCAAAAGGAACTCACGAAGGTGTTGATGCTAGACTTCAAATTAGCTTGACCTTGTGGGTTATGCTCAAAGATCCAACAACGAAACACAACATATCTTACAGGAACATATTGCTCCCTCTTTCACTTCAAGCACGTCGCTCCATTAATCAAGGCTGCTTAACGCCTCTCAGTAAAGGTTGCTACCCCTTCATATAGCTAACAGCACCACCTCACACTTCTAGGAAGACTTCTACTACCATCCCCTCACTGGAGAGCTCTCACAATCCCTCACCCTTCCCCGGAGCACCTCTTTCTGTTGATGAAGGCTACTGCCCCTTCCATCCCACCCTCTTGGCAGAAAAATAACCCTCAACGAAAAAGCCCTCCACTCCTCCCACAGTGTTAGATAATGCCCCCATGTGCAATACTTTACTGCCTTGTCTGCTTAGCTGGACCGCCAGCGTAGGCTCCTGACACCCACCCATCTAAATGAAGGATACTGCCCTCCAGGCAGGGCTCTCAGCCCCGGCAGGGCCACAGGTGGCGGCGCACCGGCCTGGTGCTGTGGGGGCACTGCTGCTGGTGCCGGTAGCCCAGGCCCGGCTCCCGCCTTTAAAGCCGGCTTCTGCGGTAAACTCATTGCGGGCAGGGGGCGGGGGGGCTGCCCCTCCCGGGGCCGGGGGAGGCACACCGGGGGAGGGGGAGCCGGTGCACCCCGCTCACTGGTCCGGCCTCCCCCGGGCCGCCACCGATGTTAGGTAGAGGGATAAGGGGGTCTCCCTGGCAACAGGGGCACGGGGTGTAGTGTGTGCCCAGGAGGGAGTTGGCTCTGACGGGCCCGGGATCGGAGGGGGACTCTCCCCCTCCCCGGGGTCACGGGTGCGAGTTCCGGTTTGGGGGGGGGGGCACTCGGGGGTGCCGCGGAATTTCTCACTGTGGGAGCAGAGCATCCAACATGGCGCTGCAGCCGCCTCCAGCAGTCCGGCGGACGGACTCTCGGCAATCTCCGGGCAACTTCGGAAGTACTCGGAAGGAGGGAAAAAGGGGGCGGAAAGAGACTGTGAGAATCGGAAACTATCGGTGATTTCCGGGAAAACTCGAAAAGTTTGGAATTTTTGCAAATAATAATGTCGAAAAGTCAGGTGATACTTCTTTGGTTCTCAGCTATTTCAGATTGGTGTCTGAAGTACAAGCATGCATGCCAATATTTTAGAAGAGGAAAGTGGGAATTAAAAAAAATAATGGGGAGCATGTTTTCCCCACTGACTTCTATTGAAGCAGAGGGACATTCAGCCGGGAGGCAACCAAAATAAAGACATTTTTTATAAAAGTGGGAACTATCCCGCATGAATCGGGTATATTAGCAGGCTTGGACAAGAGTTCAAGTGAATTCATGGAAGGGATGGAGAGGCTGATTCCAGGTCAAGACCTTTTGGAAGCTGGGACCCACTAAACATTAGTTAGTTGTTTAAGGTCCATTTATGTCTGCAAAATGTCAGGAGGGAGTGGTAGGTGGGATGACAGGCAAAGAAAATAGAGAGTGAGTAATGATGAAAACAGTGGAAAACACTAAGAGAAGGGCAAATAGAAAAAGTGAGCATGAGAGAAATGTAAGAAAAAATAAGTGGGTAGGTAGAATACAGAAAGGAAGGAAACAATAAAGTATATAATAAAGAGAAGGTCAAAAGGTAGGATAGAATAGTGAAATTAAGGGTGAAAGAATGAATGGAAAAGAGGACTGGAACAGTGAAATATTGATATGTTAAAGAATGAATGAATGGGAAGAACGTTAGATGGACATGGAGAGTCGAGTGAAAGGAGTGACCAGTGAAATGACTGATAGCTGGATACATGGACATATTGATGGGTGCATCTGTAATATATTTGTATATGAAAGGATGGATGAATGAAATATCAAAGGTGAAAAGTAACTCTCTTAAGGTTGGTTGGATTTGCTCCCCTCTTTTCCCGGTGTGATTAGAGGTATGGTTCAAGTGGATGGAAGTTTACTTTTCTGGTTACTTCCTTGATACCAACCACAGAACCAATGGCTGCGTCATTGTTTGGGTCCTAAAAAAAGCAATTTCTTGGACAGTGTGTGCCTTGATTTTAATGACATTACCATTTGATTCCATTTACAAATAAGCTTTAAAGTTTCTTATGTAGAGTTAGCTGTAACGCTAACACTACAGAAACCATACTAACAAACCCATATGGATAAGGTGGTCATGAGAGCAAATTCACATTTTATTCTAAAGGTTGGATCAGGTCTGTTTTTCTTCCTTCCAATATGAAAGCAAACATTGGTGTACATTAGTAATCTACTCATTTGGATGCGCATTGCCATATTGGACACTGGCTTTCCATCAATGCCCCCAGTTTCAGATAAGTACGCTAAGCAGTCCAATTACTTTTGCTGGTGTTGAATTTAAGAAGTATGTCGTGCAGCACCAGCTGAGGAAAGATACCATGCCTGGACTCTGATTCTGATTCCCTAGCATCTGAGACTAAGCTAGGGACTACAGGATAACATCACAACTGCTGCTTGCTGCTTATGAGAAAAAGAGATGGAATTCCATGACACAGCTAACTTAGAATGAACCTGATTTCTAATCACATCACAAAGTGGTTAGGTGTGAGCCTGAAATACTGAAGGACTGTATCTGCCTGTGACTAGCACTGTTCTTGTTCACATGCCCTGGTAGTATGCCCCTGGGGCATTAACCTAGTGATAGACTGGAGTGGGACCTGGAAAGGTTCTTAAATCCCTTTTGACTTCTCAGTTAACCTGTTTCAACTACTCCCAGAACAGTCCAGTAGGATTCCTCCCTTTAATCCCAGGTCCTTTGTGTCCTTTCTGTTGCATGGGCGAAGACGTGCTGTACTTGGGACATTGGATACTTCACCTTAGGTTTTTGTGTTATGATTACAAGTTTTAGTCTCACCATAAACTAGTGAGGTCATGTTGCCTAGTGGGTGCCCTCGGATCTTTGGGGGCCTTTACCATCACAATAACCTGACCATTTCTAATTGTTTTCAAGATACTGGTTTTGAAAGTTTTATTTACACCCTTGGGTACCAGATGTGGAGTTGCACTTGTTCCAAGCATCAGTTATTCTCTAAAATGTTCACATGGCCACTTGAGTCACCCAGTGAAGAAAACTGGAGGACAGTGTGCCGACCAATGAGCGGGAGTCAACTGATTCCACTTCACTTGTGTTAGTTCCTTCGCATCACTGTTTAGCTGCTCTTGTCATTTGCAGTTACGGAAGCTTGCTTTTTTAAAATATTCTTTGAGCACACACAGCAGGTTCTGTATTATGTCGAGCTTTTCCCATGCACTCTCTTTGTAAGCGTGGAGACTAAAGGCCTGGCTGAAAGTCTGACAGTATTTACTCTGTCCATCAGGATGGTGGAAGATTGTAATATTTGGAGATCACCGGCAGTCAGCAGTGATTTCTGTGCCTTCAGAGGGGCAACCATATTACAGTGGTTCCTCTGAAGGAACAACATATTTTGTGGATGGTCACCATTTATGAAGCAACAGTTTAACAACCCTTTTTGATTTTCAGACTTAAACTCCCAAAGTGGGAGTTTGTTTCTGAAAAGCAAAAACTGATGAGCCTTCGTCTTGAGAGATTTCTCCCTGGACGTGTGGGTAATTATTTTTTTTACTTTCTATTACCACAGCATTTTTTTAGCAGTGACAAACAAACAAAAAACCACAGACATCAGGCCATCTGCTTAAGTTGGGCGGTCAGGTGCCCTTACTCAAATGGACTCTACTTCATTTGACAAATGGCGTACGTTTTCTGATAGCAGAGGGAGTGGGGGCATCACAGTCAGAAAACTAATAGTCTGTCTGTCTGTCTGTCTGTCTCAGAATTGATCGGGGAGAATGAGGGTTTGGCGGACAGGCTATATCATTATGTTTGTGACCATGTATCCTGTCCACGAGCTCTTAAAAGAGGCCCATAGAATGTATGTAGGCAGTGGTATTTGTATTGTACCAAAGTTGCTGGAGAACAAGAGGGCGTTGAACAGTGAGCTTAGGTCCTAAAATAGAGTTCTAGTTCATAGGTGGGGTGGTGGGTCCCTATAGTGTAGGATGATAGTCGTTAAGATGGGTGTCAAACAAGGAAACTCTGAAATCAAGGATTCTGGGAGTCTGTATTTAAGGTATAATCATAACTGGAGCAGCCCCCAAATATGGTAAACATCCAGTAGGCGCTCAGCACCAACTGCCCCTTTTCAAACAACTCCTTTTGCCACATTCTACTTCTACCCCACCTCACATCTTTCTATGCTCCATTCATCCATTCCTTACACTCTCCAAGTACGCATACTACAATCTCCCTTCCAACACAGCAAAATAAAAGAATATTATGATTCCCCTCCCAAAAACTAATTCAAAATAAAATGACATACCTCCATCAGAAAATCCCAACTTTTCTGCAGAATTCAAAACTCTGGTTGAAAGCCTCATTGGTCTTAACAAAGCACAATCAGGCAGCAATTCTTCTGTCAAAGCTACCGTGCTATTTACCCCTACATCCTTAAAAATACTATCATCTCCCACCACAAAATTCTCTGCCACTTTACTAATTTTACCATCCTCCATCTCTATAATAGACCTCACAACTCTCACTATATGCAGACTGGACCAACATGCAAACCCTTCCTCACCAACCCAGTTTCTTAATCATGAACTTTTGGTCCACTCATATCTTCAGCCATTTGCCACACACATCACCCTTTCTTTTATTTAAGTAATCATCAATTTGTTTCCGTACTTCTTGTCTTATTCCCTCCTTTCAACATCACCCCCCAACTTTCCTTTTGCCTCCTATGGCTAAATCAAACTCTAAGGCACCAACCTATTAGTGGGTTTATGACCCCTCAACAGTTCAACGGCAAATTTCCCACTAATTGCGCTAGATGTAATCCTTTATGACAGTGTTGCTTTCAAGTATTTCGACCAGCACCAGCATGATTTCAGTGTCAACTGTATAGATTCCTTAATGACTTTTTAATATTGCGACCTGCCCATTGGCCCACGAATTGTACAAAGCAAAGCCACCCTTAAAAGTTTAACTTCAATATTCGCAAGGAAATTCTAAATTTTCTCTGAATTGAATTGCACTCTTATCTGAAATCAGCTGCTCCAAAATTCCTTCTGAACAGAATATATCCTCTAGAAAATTTAGCATAATTTCGGTTGTCAAACTACCAATAATTCTAATCTCTGGACCCATGGTATACTAATCCACAAGTATGATTGTTAAGGAATTTTGCACTGAAAACAGACCCCAGGATATCAGTGACATACTTCCTCCGCGGTCTAACAGTTAGCTAGGCCGGTTTCCCAGTAACTCTGCTAGCCTTGGCAGTGGCAGATATCCACCACAATGCTTCATGACATCTTTTTCTGATCCCTGCAATCAAACTAGATGGCAGAACAGTTTTATCACGTGACATAATAATATTACCAAATACCATCAGCTCTTCTTTCACCTCACCATAACTCTGGCATTCTCCTGCAAATACCCTTCTCAGGCCAATCCCTTTCTAAACATTTCTTAATAATATTCATATCTTCATTTTTCTTCATTTCTCAGAAAAATTCTTCATTCGACACAACCTTGTTACTCAGCCCCCCCACTACCTTTTAACATTCTCAAACATAGCAGCCACATTTTCCTGCTCTTGCTTCACACTATCCATCCCCAGTGGTAACCTGGATAACTCACCAGCTTGACCAACCTCAAGGTACATGTATCCCTCACTCCACATCACTTTCGTTCACTGTGTCTCCCTAGCTATAGGCTGCTCCTTGACATACTATTTGTATCATTTATGATAGATGACTGTGTCCAGTGGACCCTTTGTCCCTCTCTGTCGCTCTCCTGTGACTATTTTAGTGGACAGTTTGGAGCATTTACTCCAGTCGCTCCACTGTTATTCCATGATGGACCCAATAAATGCCATATGTAAATTAAGCTACGGTATCCGCTAAAGGGTAAGCGTGAGGTCAGTTTATTTAACGTCATTCAGCAACCACCAGTACCCGTCTTTACTTTAAATCTCCAGAACATAACATTTTCAGTGCAGTTCAGTGCCAAGATACCATACATCTTCCCTTTATACAAACAAAACAAAACAAAATGAAATGCAGAATTTCAGCACCATATTTCTTTGAACACATAAGACTATAACAAACTATAACAAGAACTGGATAACAATCATAAGTAAAATAACAGTAAAAACAAGAATAAAATACATCCCATATTCCCCATATTAACTAACCCACTTCTAACAATCAAAAATGAACAAAGTATTAACAATTAATGCTAACGGACCAATTCACTCATACCATATCACATCGCTTTAACCCAACACAATCTTTTGGTAACATGCTCATCACTCTCTGAAATTCCCATTCCACAGTCACCAAATCAAACAGGATTTTATGGAAATCATAAGAAACCAAAGCTGTTATGGAAACTGTAAGATTTCTGCAACTCTTCACATAATTTCATTTGGTCATAAGCTGACACAAGGAGTGAACCCTGTGTCAGTAATAGTCAATAACAATTCAGTCAAATTTGGCAAAGGAAACTTAGCAGGAATAACCCTTTTTCTTAAATTCATTGCCAGTCAATACACAACCTGACTCCCCATAAGCACCACGGGCACCAAACACTGCATACCCTTAACAAGTTCCATTACACCATTATCACACACGTTTTTAATCTCAGCACTTGCCTCCTTCTGTACATTTAAGGGAATTCTCCAGTACGCAGATATTACTGCAGCAGCATATTTTTTCAACTTGATTTTACGAACAGATTTCTGAAAGCACCCAGCTTATCACTGAAAGGCTGTGGATAACAAGCTTAGAAATCTCGGATGCACACAAAGTTACAGTTTAGCCATGGGATCCAGATAAACACCTATATCCTTCTGATGCGGGTACTCGAAAATATTATTCCACTTCACTGCTACATTGTATTTACCCTCTCACAAATGCCACGAAAAGAACCCACCATCCTTAACGGTTGCCCTCCATAACCCCAGGCCTCAGATCCATTTTATGCCAAACTACACAATTTTCAAAATGTTACTTAAAAACCTGTATAGAAACTATATTCAATTTAGAACATGAATCGAACAATATATTTATATCAATACAATTTACCCAATCAATATCAGAGGGCTGTTCATACATATCACCTCCCACCATCAAAACCACCTCATCACAGACTTATTTCACATCACTAAGGGGTTTGCTGCCACATTTACAATGTTTCGAAAAGTCTGCAAATAACTTTTAAAGTTAGGCAATCCTTGTTTGATGCCAAATCCCCAAAACATACCACACCTAAAGGAATAGCCTTTACATTAACTCAGCATCTTTCTGGAACTTTTAACTTCTACTGCACTGACGTCACTTTCTCCACAGTTCAGTTTCTTCAGATTAGCCACACAGGACAGTTTGTGTTCAACACACTTAGCAGTAGCTTCTGCATCATTCATAGAAGGCTTATGTTTAATCCACAAATTATCTCCTTGTTGTAACATGAAACAAAATGGTCTCTGATCCTCTCTTCAACTAATTCTCCGAAATTACAAGAACATACAAATTTCCTGAGTGCAGTGATGTCATCCTCTACATTTTAATCCGGTCGCTGTATTTGTACACTCTAATGTGGTAGTGATTCTGAGTAGATAGTTTACACCAAGTTCTTTTTTTAAGATCACTTCCATATTCACTTTAACAATAGGCTTTCTCAAGGCCAATGTCCGGAAGATTATCTAACACCCAGACTAAGTTAATAGTGTTAACTTTCTTTCTGCTCCTAAATGATCCCCACAAGTCCTTGCACAGTTTGGGAAAACATTTTTATTTTTCCCATTTAAAACAGGTTCAACAGGATATGAAATAAAAAATGGAGGTGAAGGAATATTCTGCATCATGATTTCCAGATCACCTTCCTCCATCGCAAACAATTGTGGCAAAAGAAGGAAAACAAATCCGAATACAAATGTAAAAGTTGTAGGAGTCCCTGTGCCTTGCATGTCTCAAATAATGTAAAATAAGAATATAGTGCCTTATTTATACTTTTTGGTGCAAAACCGCACTAAGGCAGTTTTGCACCAAAAATTTTTGCACCGGCTTGCACCATTTTTTAGCACCAGCTGGGCACCATATTTATGGAATGGTGCAAGCCAGAGCAAAGGTTAGGCTAGCTTTAAAAAAAAACCGACATTAGGCAGGTTTGAGCCAAAATAAATGATTATGACCAGATTAGCATCATATTTTGATGCTAAGGGGCATATTTATACTCTGTTTGCACTGAATTAGAGTCATTTTTTTAAAACTCCAATTCAGTGCAAAACTAACTCCATATTTATACTTTGGTGCTAGACCCGTCTAGCGCCAAATTTATGGAGTTAAAGTCATTTTTTGGAAGTGGAAACCTACCTTGCCTTAATGGGATGCAAGGTAGGCGTTCCCGTGCAAAAAATGGCTCTATGGCCTTAACGCCATATTTACACTCCCATGCAAAAATGGTGCAAGGGAGGGAGGAGGGGTCAAAAAATGGGGCAAAGCTTGCTTTGCCCCATTTTTTAAAGCCTGGATCAGGGCAGGCGTTAAGGGACCTGTGGGCCTATTTCCGTAAGCCCACAGGCGCCCTCCCCAGGCCCCAGGGGCACCCCCACCCACACCAGAGGGACTGTGGAGGATGGGGGACCCCATCCCAGGTAAGATTGCATTTAATTTTTATTAGTGCCATAGTAGGCCCTGAAATGGGCCCTCATACATGGCACAGGGTGCAATGGCCATGCCCAGGGGACCCCTGTCCTCTGTGATGGCCATTGGGGTGGTGGGCATAACTCCTGCCTTTTCTAAGGCAGGAGTCATGTGGCATGTTAGGTTTAGGACCATAAAATGACGCTAATCTGGTTAGAGTCATTTTTTTTTTTACTCTAACCTGCCTAAAGTCATTTTTTGGTGCTAAACCCTCTCCTTCTATACTGTCAGCCCCACTCGACTAAAGTAATTTTTTTTTACTCTAGCCTACCCTTTGCATCGGCTTGCACCATTCCATAAATATGGTGCCCGGCTAGTGCACAGAAATGGTGCAAGCCGGTGCTAAACTTTTTGGTGCAAAACTGAGTTAGTGCAGTTTTGCAGCAAAAAGTATAAATAAGGGCCAATATTTTGTAAGTTTGCACCACTTTTGCGTCAAAAAATGACATTAATGCGGCGCAAAAAAAGTATAAATCAGGGCCTTGGTGCTAGACGGGTCTAGCACCAAAGTATAAATATGGAGTTAGATTTGCACCGAATTAGAGTAAAAAAAATGACGCTAATTCGGTGCAAACAGAGTATAAATATGCCGCAGAGTATAAATATGCCCCTAAATATGGCGTTAAAGCCATAGAGTTATTTTTTGCATGGGAACGCCTACCTTGCATCTCATTAAGGCAAGGTCGGTCTCCACTTTAAAAAAATGGCTTTATCTCCATAAATCTGGCGCTAGAGGGGTCTAGCACCAAAGTTTAAATATGGAGTTAGTTTTGCACCGAATTAGAGTACAAAAAAATGACACTAATTTGGTGCAAACAGAGTATAAATATGCCCCATAGTGTTTGTTGACCACAAAACAGAAGAAAGGGATGCAGGTAGATCTTCCTGTTGTATAGGTATAATGCAGCCAACTGTCTTGGACCAAATACATTTGGGTCACGAAATCTAAATATATTAGTCAGTAATTAATTAGTGGTAAACAAATGTAGTGTAGGAGATGTGATGCACAAAAAATTATATTTAGTGGCACAGAATCATTGTGAGCCATATTGGTATCCAGAATCCATTGAAACAAACTACTAGCTGCGTTCCACTCGGCTGTATGCCTTCCACTGATCTGATGTAGGCATGGAACCATGGACGTCATTTAGGGGTCACAGCTGGGACCCCTGGCTTAACCTCTGTGACCCCTGGCTTCAGAGGTGGCAAATTCAGTGCCAGGAGCACAGTGGCAGCTCATCCTTATGGACGTTACTTGGGGCTCACTCTTTCTTTTTCTGTCGGTTTTTTATTACACTAATAATGACAATTAAAATATTATTCACTATTTGGGTAATAAAAATTTTAATATGCCCTTCAGTGGCAGATGAGGTAAGTAAAAATACTTTTAAATGCATGTTGTGTGCGTGCTTGCAGTTGAGAGTGTGTTTATGTGAGCGAGAGTGTGTGTGTAAGTGTTAATTTGTGTGCAAGTGTAGGTATGTGTCTGTGAATGAAAGTGAAGGTCAAAGGGCTACTTCTGCTACCCCTGGCATTTTGGTGAATTGATGCCCAGGCGTGGAACACATGCGTTCCTCTTTATTTGCGTCCTGCCTCGCATAGAAGTCATTTGGGGTAATCAGAGATCACAGCTGCGACCCCCTGGCTTGCCCTTTGCGACTCCTGGCACTCCCTTTGCGGTGCCAGCAACACAGGCCAACTCTTACTAGTGAACACTGGTTGGACCCCACTTTATTTGTTTTTTGTCAATTTTGCATCACATTGATATTGAGTAATATTATATTATTGTACTATTCAGTATAAGTGTAATAAAGAGTTAAGTACAATTAACTGGATTATGACGCTTCCTGACAGATAAGGTAAGTGGGAACTGCTTTTAAATGTATGTTGTGTGCTTGCAGGTGAGAATGTGTTTATGTGAGAGAGGGAGAGTGTGTATGTTTGAATGCACTTGTATCTATAAGTGAATGACTGAAAGTATAGGTCAAATGGTGTGTGATGTCACTTCCGCTGCCCCAGGCATTTTGGTGAATTGACGTCCATGTTGTCTGCTGTTGGCAATCCACTGAGGCGACTTTGATGTGCATTGCTGGAATGCAGATGGTTACACGTATTTTCTTGAGGTGAAGCCTTCACAGTCAGCACACCAACTCTGCTGGAACACACATAACTGTATGCATTCCACTTTATTGCCAGCCATGAGTTTACCTTTAAACTTAGAAAATGATTGACGACAATTATGTAGATATTCATTGCATCAAAGATCTGCACTGGCACAGTAGTAAAGATGGCAGAAACGCATTCACCATGGATGTTGAACTAAGAGGATTGGAAGTCTTTAAAACCGCACTTAATCAATACACAACGGCAAAGGTCATGTGAAGGTTAAGTACAAAGGCAATTCTATTAAAAAATCACCACAAATAACTATCTCTGCCTGAATCTCCAACACATAACACTCCCAGAATTCCAGCAGCTGGCTACAGGGTAACGTAGTGCCCTACATACCACACCATGCCCACGCTCTGAGTCCCCAAGACTATCTGTACTGGTTCTCCCACCCACCCAAAACTTGTTTTTCAATACTGTGAGGCCTACCCCTCTCATAGATTAACATTGGGGATCCCTTATTACATCTAACAAGCTGTAATTCCTAATTGAGGAGTAGATATCACAAGTTTGGTATCTATGGAATTATAATAAGAAATCCTCTTTAATGCTACAATTTTGAAAATAGCACTTTTAGAAAGTTGGCATTTTCCAGCTCCCAGCCCTGTGTGCCTGAGCCTGTCTCCAATACACGTCTGGGCTGGGTGACAGCTGGACTCTGTGCATTCCCTCTAGAAGGCCACACACAAAGGGAGCTTAGGTGTGACTGATGAGCCATCAACATTCTGATGGCCCATCCTGGGCAGGATGAGAGAGAGGAGTTGGCACTTACACCTGAATAGGCAGTGTCTACCTTCAACACAAAGGCTTGCATAACCCCCTGTAGTGATTCTGGAGCAAGGGCAGGAAGAAAGGACCTCTGTGCACTTTAAAGATCCTTCTTTGAAGTCACCTTCACTTCAAAGGCACAATTGGGTATACGTACTGGACCTCTGACTCTACCAACTCAGTACTCTACTGGACCTGTGAAGAACTCTGCCAGGAAGAAATATGCTGTGCTGGTACAATGTTTGCCACTATGAACTGCTTCTCTGGTAGAACTGCTTATCTGCTGAGCTGCCCTTCTGCCCTTTGCAGTGCTGAGGAAGGACTTGACCCATCTCACTTGAACTCGGAGTGACTCAAAGGACTTGCCTCATGTTCTTCTGACGTCTCAGGGACATCAACGACTTCTTTTCCTCCTGCAACAGCACCTGGACTTTGCTTGCTGCACGTCTTGCCCTGCAAATTGGTGCCAATCCAGTCCTGCACCCTTGGAATTGGGTATAAAGTGCTGCCATTGCCAGAACCTGTGCATTGACACCATTGCGCTAATCAGAACTGGTGCATCTCCATCAACACCAGTGCCTCACAGCCACTATGAGAACACCGCATCACCGTCCATGCCAGCGCATCGTCACTGCTACGAGGATCGAGAGCACCACATTGCCGACATCACCTCCATTCCCAACATATCTCCAACTTTGCTCGGCTTGGAGCTGATGCATTGCCCACATCGTTGGAGACAATGCCTATGCATTGCCTCTCTTGCTCCTCACATTATGTTAACATCAATGCACCTCTGATCCAAGACACTGTTTCAGCGGACCAAGGCTGGTCCCTGGAAGCTGACTTGAACTCCACACTGGTCCCTTTATCCGACATGCGCTCCATCATTGTTGACCTGACATTTCAGATTCGACCCGGCCTAGTGTGAACAGATTGCCCCGGTTGGCACTTTATGCTTCTAAGCACTAAAACTAAGTTTATTCTTTAAAAATTAATATCTCGATTTTTACCTATTTGATTTTTGTTGTTTTCATCCTGTTTTGTCCATAAAAATATAATTTATTTTCCTATCCTGCTGTGGAGTCTTTTTGTGTTTCTTTCACTGGCACTGTGTTACTGTTTGCAGTACTGCACAAATAATTGACACACTGCCTCTTATGTCAAGCCTGCCTGCTCTGTGCCAAGCTACAAGAGGGTGAGCACAGGTTAATTTATGGTGTGTATGTAGCCCACCCTGACTAGGGTTGTGGTCCCTGCTTGGACAGAGTGCATACCTTTGCCAACGAGAAACCCAATTTCTAACATTGACAATGACTCATCTACCTCGCCAATTTAGACTTGGACTCTGACTCACGGCTATTTCAGATTTTCATATTTGAAAACTTTCAGTAAGATCATCACTGTCTTTTAGCTCTGCAATTGGTTGTTCTAGAAAAAATAATAAATAGTTCAGAGGTCTGATAGTTTGGGAAGCCCTTTGCTGACTCCCTTTCTGGGTGTCATGGATCCAAATGCTTACGCCTTAAATGAGATATAGTTAGCTATGAGTTCCCTACAAAAAGATAAAGCTGAAGCCCAAACAGAAAATTAAGCTTTACGACAACAAATAACAGACAACTTTTATCAACTACATTGATTAGAGGTAATTAAAAATCCCCTACCAGATGAGGAAGTCACTTTATTCAAATCTATCTAAGGGCAAGAAAAGGCAAGGTAATTTCAGCTGCATAGTTTTGGATATATCTCGTTCAAACATGCCATCAGAGAAAGTTAGAAGACTCTGCTTTCAGGCAGAGATCTTTGCATGGAAAAGTAGAAAGAAAAATATTAAAAAAATGTAACTTGAAAATAAATATTTAAAAATATTTTTAAGTTGAACATTAATGTACATTTATTGGATATATATATTTAAATGTAACTACCCATGGATGTTAAGTGGCTCCTTTTGATAATAATGGGAGAGGCGAAATAGTCGAAATAGAAATTATGGGTGGGGGCGACGGGGGTAGGTAAACAAAACATCACATGAGCCTGGGGGACAATACCTTCCCCACAAACTGAGGATTTGGAAAATGTTTCAGACTGGTGCAAAAGAGCGGAACAAGCGATTTACCAGAGTAGGAGTTGCCCTAAAAGAATGAAAAGGTGTGGAATGCCTGGGGTAACTTTTGATGGTCTGGGCTGGGATAGGTGGGACAAGGAAGGGCTGGGGGGGTACCCCTGTTGTATTGCAGGGGGCGATGTGTGTTGTGTTTTGATGCAGGCCGTAAAAGCGTCATCCTACTGGGGCATTAATCCTTTGGTACTACTCTTCTCTGCTTACCTACTATGTCCTGTATGCGTTATATACCTGTGCCCTTCCTATCTTTGTTATACGATGAGCAATGTTCCTATATTAAATTTTTTTTATTTTTTAAATGTAGATAAAAATGAAAAATGCTTTAGCACTCTTTGCTTCATTTTGAAACAATTCTGTAATTTAGCAATATTTTTCTGAAGTCTAAATAAACAATACATTCCCATCTAAAATAATGTTACTATGCATTAATAGTTATTAATAGTGGATGTATAGAATTAATTATAAATATTTTAGTTATATTTTGCTAAAATTATTATTACATTAATTTTCAACTTCAAAATAGGGTATTAAAATATTTTATAATTAAGATATAAATATGTATTCTTTGTATGGTTTTTAAATTATATTTAGATTAAATTTATATTTGTATCTTTTTCAAGTAGTATAATTAATTTTACTTTGTTTTCTTTGAGGTTTTATTTTAATTTTGTGCCTCCATTATTTTCTCAGGAGGCTGTTGCACTAAAAGTGGTTGGCCATGTATCATGTTGAACTTACTAATGGTTTTTGTTTGGTAGTAACTTACACTCAGATGTTGTAAATAAGCAAAAAACTTACTCAATAGGGTAAATTACTGAAAGGTTAAATTACCTCTGTGAATCAGTGAATCAGAGTGTTTACTCAAGTACATGGTGGAGAATTATGAACGTGCATAAATTATCAAACAATGTAATGACTTACTATCAGCAATCACTCCCATTACCTTTAATACCAGTTATGCTTGGTCGAATCATGAAAGCAAAGATTTTCATAAAGATAGGCTCCAGAGGTGCATATTGTCTAATTCATATGAGTGAAGATGTTGAATGGAAGACATCCTTCCCTGCAAACCAAATTTTGACATTTTGAAAATTGAATCATGAATATTGGATTATATAATGCTCCTGCTGCAATTCAGTGTTTTATCAATGAGATCATTAATCAGTTCCACATTATTTTTTTAATTGTGTACATTGATGACAGCCTTATCTCTTCTGACATTGAATGAGGTATGTCTGGTTGGCATTTCATAAATTGAGAGAGAGCCACTGATATACCAGAGTAGAGAAGTGTTCTTTTCACTGTACCACTGTGGAGTTTTTATGATTCATCATCTATCCTGAAGGGCTCCAAATGATCATAGCAAGCCAAGGTTATCCTGCATTCACGCCTCAGTATTTATAATAAACAGTGCTTTTTGGGGTTTGCTAATTTGTATTATCACTTTATCCTTAGAATCTCCAAGATAACAGCTTCTATTACTAGATTGTTGAGGAAAGGGAATTAGTCTAATGGTCTGAAGAAGCTAATAAAGCCCTTCAAAACCTTAGGAGGTGTTTCACCACAACTTCCTTGTTGCATCATTTAGATCGTGGGCAACCATTCTTTTTAGAAGAAGATGCTTCAGATGTTGCCGTAGGTGAACTCCTGTCTCAAAGACATCCAGAGACAGGTCAGTCGCCATGGCTTATCATTCCAGGAAATTAACACTAGCAGCTGCCAATTACAAAGTCTGAGATAAATAACCCTTAGCCATCAAATTAGTCTTTGACGATTGGAGGCATTATCTTTTACGATCAACATCTCTAATCACAGTGTATACGGACCAGGCTAAATCTTACTTTTATCAAATCTGCTAAAGCTGGGAACTATACGTCAGTTGAGATAGTCTTTTTTTTGCTGAGTATGATTTTGCTATTACCTTTAGACATGGATGTCAGAAAAGTAGATGTATTTTCAAGAAATCAGACTCTTGATTCCTCCTCCAAGACAGAATTGCCTGTACCTATAATTCCAAGGACCACGATCATTGCCGCATATACAAAAAAGTCAGGTCTTATAGAATAAATAAAAGCAAATGTGACTCCACAATGTATTGGTCAATTGGTGGCAAAACATGAACACAGAAAATGTAAAGATTTGGTACTTGGGTACAAAAAGAGTATTTCTGTAATAACAGTTAAATTACAACAACAATTTTGTCATGAAACCTGAGTGTTTTTTTGGCTTTTCATTTTTGGCATCACTACAACTAGAGGATTAATTAAAAGGCATTTTGATGGGAAGATGTAAGGAACAAAGTATAAAAGTATGTTTCTATTTGGGAAACCAGCATTAGAGCAAAGACTGAATGAACAAAACCAATGGGCCATTTACATCTGCTTCAAAACCTACCAATCATTGGCATACTGTGTCACTCAACTTACCTGTTGAATTAAATGCAGACAAATGGATTCGCTACTATTATGGTGGCAGTTGACTAACTTACTGAAGTGGCACACTTTATACCAGTCAGATAATCATACTGCAGCAGAAACTAGTCATGTGCTCTTCCAAAATATTGTGCAACTTCATGGATTACTCTCAGTAATCATTTCAGATTGTGGATCTCAGTTTGTCACCTGATTTTAGGAGGCATTTTGTGTTGCTCAGCTGTGACAACTGAAATTCGACTCTCCTCTGCTCACCTTCCACATCTGATGAGCAAACTGAACAGGTAAATCAAGATTTGGAAACCTGTCGACAGTGCTAACTGCAAAAATAAACATCTTGTTTGCAACATCTCTGCTTCACAGATTGATGTTATAATAATTCAGTTCATGCTTCATTGATTCATCGTCCATTTTTCCGCTATCAAGGATATCACCTTCGATTCCTTTCAGAGGTGGCTCCAATAGAAACTCCTGTGTAGTGCTTAATTTGTAAATAAAAATGTGTCAGTGCCCAAAGCCCTCCTCTTAAAGATGCAATTAAATGTGTGAACATGGAATACTGAGGCAGCGTAATCCTGAAGCCAACCCGGGCCTGTTCAATACATTTACAGCCACTCCCTGCCCCTTCAGCTCACTCTTACAGCTTTTTGCTTTCTCCCATTGTGAGTCTTTTTCGTGTTTCTCTTTCTCCACCTTTTCCATATGTTTCTTTTGCTCGCAGTAAATGCTTGAGGCAGAAAAATAAGTGCCAGGTCTAAAAAATAAGTGTTTGTGCTCTGCACCAGAAACAACAAGCACAAATTAAGCATTGGCCTGTGCCATCTGTGAAAGAACATCTGCATTTTTTTCTAATCTGCACGAGGACATCGAGACAACATTACTAAAAGCCATGGATTATGATGCTGTATATTATCATAACTCTCCAACCTAACAGCCTGGGGATTGAGTTTGACTCCACTAGGAATTAGCATCTTCGAGGAAAATGAACATTTCTTCCCCGTTTTGTACGTTCATTTACCAACAGAAAAGTAATAAATAACGCTACAGTGAAATTGTCATTACCACAAACTGTGAATATCCATCTAGTTTCTCGTGTGGCTCTATTAACATCGATAATGACCAACACGTGTCTGTTTCGGCCTCCTCCACCTAGTATGGTAGTTTCTGAGCATGGTATGAAGTTAGCAGTATCACAGACTCAAGCTTATTGCGAGGGTCATTACAATACTTAGTGAATTGGAAAGGACTGGCCCAGAGCAGAGATCTTGGGACCTGTTAAACATCTTCATGCACCCAGGTTAGTGAAGAGATGTCATGTTTTTCAGCCAAACAAGCCTGATCCAAGGACTGTGCCCAGAAGAGGCAACTAGAATGGAAATGAATGGAAAGTGAAAACTTAAACGTCGGCTATGTGTTCTCAAGCCAAGATGGTGACCACATTCACACAAGAATTAGCATCAAACAAGAACAACCATGACATGAATGAGGGGGCTGTTTTTTTAGCTTAATATATCAAGACATTTAACCTAAAGATCCTTGATTCCACATTGCCGTTCTTCATTTCTCCCGTCGTGCTCTGTTTGAAGAATGAACTGTTTAACATTTACCACTCAAGAATAATTTCTCGTTGCTGTTGCTCAAGTTTTTTTGTGAAACTGTTTGTTACCGGATACCACCACCAGCATCTGTATTGTCTTGGACATTTCTTCAAAGGCAGTATTGATTTCAGAACTGATTATATGAAACTGAACTATGTTTTGCTAGTAGGGGTACAGTATGCACTTTCTTTAATTTCTTAATTCATCTGGTGTCAAAGGCAGTGCAAACTGCATTTCAAAGTTATGATGTTCTGCATGTGTGTACCTTTACATCATCAGACAATCAGTAATTTATGTTGATGTTAGTATTGTATGTTGCAGGAGAGCTGTCAGAATTCATAAGCACAATTAGCTGCAGAGGGTTTCCCAGTAATAAAAGATATACCATATACAGTTCTCTGTTATATTTTGTGGCAGGAGACTGTTTAGCTAGGGTTGTGGTTTACTTTCTGTAGTGCTCGACTGTATGAGAAGGTCCAAGAGAGGGTGCTACACAGTGACATGTCCTTCTCGGGTCTCCTTGCCCCCCTATGTCCTTAGGAATTGCTTATGTTAGCCCCCTTAGAGAACATGGTGTGCGAGATGGAGCAGCAACAAAATCCAGAAGTTGCCTCAGTGGAACAGTGAGTCTGACAGTATATTCATCATTTCTTGCACTCTGCATCCTTCACCTATTGCTCTAGGGTATTCGAGGATCTCACCAACTGTGTCACTATGGTTTTGATCTTACAGGCTTGCTTTTCCAATTATTAAGACATGCAGTCTTCTTTACAATATTGTGGAGACCTTGATGCAGAAATTCAGTGAAGGATCCAAGTTCTCCAGCCTCCAGAGAGGACGTGGTATAACTGATTGATTGCAGCACAAAGTTTAACAATTTTGCGGAGCCAGATGGTTGACTTTTTGTAAGATGGATTGATTAGGAGATTGACTTCCTTTGTGCAAAGTCATATTTGCTGATTTAAAGTGAACCCAGCTCCACTAGATTTGAGCTGCCCTATAGGGGCCTGCCAGTCTCTGCAATAGCACCACCCCACTCAGACTCAGAAACAATGGCAGCAGGCCACTGGAGGACATGATCTTGGTACATGGTATTTTCTATAACTAGACTTGCCTGATACATTGCCAGATAGATTCCACAAGTCCAACCCTCTCACCACTGATCCACACTTTCATGCAGTGTCTTGTCAGATGAGGTGGACAATTTGTGGTTCAGGCCGAAGCAACTCTCCCCAGGCTGTCCGAGGCCAATAAATGATCTTCTCCGGTTCTGCTGCAACCTCAGTGCACTGCTATTGGCGTTGTTAAACTCTAATGTATATATAAAGCAAATAAAGTTTCCCTAGATTTCAGTTTGCAGAGCGATAGAAACAGCCTCTGCCCCAGAGAGCGTGGCTGTGCTCTGGCATCCAGCTATGGCTCTACCTGCTGTGGCTCTATCAGTAACCGTGTTTGATGTTCAGTAGCTAACAGAACACTCTGCAGCAGTCAAGCAGCGCAGCAGCCTGGTCAGTCAGTAATGCCCATAGGGCAGATCATACCTTGGCTGTAGACAGGACCTGTGTATTGAGGACAGCAGCTCCCCTTGAATCACCCTACCATCACCCGGGCACACCATCTTCTGATAGCTAGTGATCATCCTCGCATGTCATAGGGAGGCAACCATCACCTCTGAGCCCATAAGACTCCTCCTGCCTTCCTTTTGCACACAAGTCCCAGATCAGAGAGCAACGCAATTCTCCCAACACCCAACCAGCATCCACTCTATCACACAATCTCTAGTCCACCTTGTGCACCACCAAGACAGTCGTTGATTTAGAGGGGAAAAGCACCCAAGGACCACGCAATATCAGCTAAAGGGCACGAGCGTGACACCTGATTCAGACCAGAATTGATAGCTACACAGCCACACTCCCTTCTTCTGTAACAGACTCTGTGTGAACAGCTGCAGGCTTTAATGTACCTGCACCAGTCTTAAATTGGTGAGGTTGCCATCTGTCTCTGCTACATTACCTTTCCATTGCATCCTGAACAGTCTGTTGCACTGCCATCTTGTCTCTCTTGACTTCAGAGGCCACAGAATCTGTGGGCAGCATAGTGGCACGTCAACATACTGTCCAGCCTAGAATTCAGGCAGTAAAGCTTCAGACTGTAGGAGCCACTGTTCACCTGCACAGTAGCCCATGAGACAACATCTTCCCGGATATTACTCTTGGCTGTGGACAGGGGAGGAAGACCTTTACCGCCATCCATGGATTGTGTCCCGAGATGTATTCATACTCTCTTGTGGGCAGCTCCACTGAATCTTTCCACTTCAGATCTTTTGCCCATATTTATACTTTTTTAGCACTGCATTTGCATCATTTTTTGATGCAAAAGCAGCGCAAACTTGCAAAATACAATTGTATTTTGTAAGTTTGCGCAGTGTTTTTGTGTCAAGAAGCAACTCAAATGCGGCGCTAAAAAAGTATAAATATGGGCCATTGTGTTTTGTGTTGACCTTTAGGAGGAAAATCGGGCACTGTGTCAGGATTTCATCATAGACAATACAAGGCAAAGGGCATAAGTGCAAGACTGTTTGAAAGTATCTGAGAAACACACAGAAGCCAGGGAATCATTTGAGAATGTGGAAGTCCGCCTCTTGGTAGCTGGCTCACACAGAGACATAGAGGGTCAAGAACAGGCATGTCTGGATCAAGGTGGGCAGAGCTAGCACTGTACCTTCTGTTTCCTAGAACTAGCAAGCTTGGCAACTTTCAGTTTGTTCTATGGCTCCCGTTTTTACTCAGTTCGTCACAGCGTTGTAAACTTCACACAATTGTTCCTTTTTGGTTTGTGTATCCCTTATTTTTTGTTGTGCGAACTTTCTTACTCAGTTTGAGTCCTGCTCTCTAAGAGGTTTGGGCTGATTGGGTCCATCACTCTGATGCTTTCTCGGAAACTGCCTAACAGGTGCCTCAGGGTGCTTTCTGGAGCCTTCAGAGCTCCTTACTGCCATCATCTGAAGTACCTGGTGAGTCCATACTGTGTTCCCTATCCAGTGTGCGCTTTCATGTATGTCATCATAAGTGACTCTGAAATTGCCCATGCCAACGACATCCGCTCTGGGTGTGCAGGGGGATTCGTCTGTGACATTTCCATGTTGGTGTGTTGCATTCCTCTTACACCTCCTTCCCTTTTCCAGACTGATCCGGTTGGTTTCTCAAACTATTACTTGCAGGACAGTTGGTGGATTATCGTCTGAGTCCAGGACCTTGCTCTCCCTTGTCTGAACGAGCGCATTCCTCACACAGTGATCCACCTCCTACAGGTATTGGGGGGCACAGAAGAATAAAAGGAAGCAAGGGGTGGTGACCGTCACTCTTCCTCTGCACACAGCTGTAGCTACTGTACTGTCATACGGCTTTTGGTTCCTGACACGGGAGCTCTTTGCTGGTATGGCCTGGCTCACGACTGCCTGGGGGTCTGCCACTGCCTGACAATGTTGATTTTTATATTTTTCTGTTTTTAACCACTTGTGACCTACCTATAATTTAAAAAAGAACAAGGTGGGGGATAGAATGCTTGAGTTAAGGTCAACCACGGGCAATTGCTCACGGCTGCATCCCAATCCATTGTTTTTTTCTCCACCATACCATCTCAGTTTGGACCCAGCCATACACAAATCAGTCTTAACCCAGCCCCTCTTGGGAGCAGTTGAGCCCAAACTCCCAGTCCAGGTCCTCCGTGAACCTGAAAACAAGCAATAGATAACTGGTTTCACCCTAGTTAGGGATCTTTAGTCAAGGTACAGCTTGGTTCCAGTGGCCCAGTGAGCCTGGGGCCCATGTATGGACATACCTGGCAAATTCGGGCGGCAAATGCAAAAAGAACAAGACTGATTTGCGTGCGGCTGGCTCCAAACTGAGGTGGCATGGAGGGCAAAAAACAATGGATTGGAATGAATTGGACTCAACCATAATGTTTGACATATGCCCATTAAAGATCAAGGAACTTTTGTTCTAAAAATTCAGCAAATGTGCACTAAAGACCACCCCAGCCACCATCCCGAGCTCTGCCTCTTGTCTCTATGCCAAGGCCCTGTGTTTGATCTTGCTGCATGCCCTACCTATTATGACACTTGTACAGACATCTACAGGCTGCACATGTGCTCTAAGTGCAGGGCAAGCCGCACTCAGTCAACTACGCAAGAGGAGCCAAAGAGCCTCCACGTGAGTACTCAGTCCAGTCAATCAGGTTTTATATGCTGAGCGACTGAACATACTGGAATGCTTATGGTGGCGCTAATGCTTCTTATACTGTGTCTTTCCCGTGGTAGGTTTATGGCATTAGCACCCTGCCAGCCTGCCGATGACTTCTAGGGAGGGAGATGTGTGAGTTTTGTGGTCCACTTCTGAGGGCAGATCTCCCCCCAGACAGTGCCAAGCACAGTGGAGGCACTGTTGGAAAGGAGACAAATTCCTCTTTCCTGGGGTGCCCCTCTTAAAGGGAGTTCTACTCAGGTATCGCTGAAGGGCTCCAATCCCCAAACAAGAACATGTCCATTAGGCCCCCTGAATGGAAAGATGCCAACCCTGTTAAAGAGCCCCCCCCCCGAGGTATATACACTTTCCCAAGTGTCTTCCCTTCCCAGGGACTAAGTCAAGCGGCAAACCCACTAGAAGCTAGGGAAATATGGCGTCAGCCACTTTCCCTTTCCAGTGCTCAGTGTTGTAGCTCTACTCCCTGGGCACATACAGTAGCGGAGAGACACCACTGGAAAGGGGAGAGTCTGGCCCTGTCAACTGTAGCATCCCAAATGGATTCCTTCTCAAGGATCATGGCATGGCTCTGATTCCCAAACAGGAATGCATCCACTAGGCCATGAGGGAGATTATAAAGGGGGTGTAGACCCCCTGTCAATGGGGCCGACGCTCAGAGGCTGAAAATACTAGCCCGCTCCTTTCCCTTCCTTAGGGGATTGGCCGGACCCTGTCTTATACACATCCAACGCCAGATAAGTGTCTGACATTTTTTTTATCTTGCTCGAACATGGGACCTAAACACAGATTCCCAGGCACATTCAGTCCCTCCTTTCCAAAATTCCAGAATGAATTCTCGCCTAGGAGCTTTAGGAGCACCTCTCCCAGTTTTTAACATACACATAAAAGGAAACCGTGTGTCTGGTTAGAGTTATGATGTAAAAGTCGGTTCAGCTTGCACAGCCACAAATGTGCAAGAGTGTGGGCTGCGAGAATAAGTGGGTGAGCAATCTCCAACAAATTAGTTTTGGCACATCCAGGAATGGGGATAAACACGCAATTTATGCATGGCTCGCCCTCTTCCTAGATGTACAAAACCCCATTTTGCACACTTTGCTCCTTCAATTTACTACAGGTTTTTCCTGCTGTCAGTTGTTGGTGCGGGCTTCAGTACTGGGCACAATTTTTGTGTGAATAATAATCCACTTTTGAATGGGAATTTGCACTCAAAATAGACTTTGCTTAACAATCACAAACAGGACACGTGGATAAAGTCACTTTCATCCCTCTGGTTTGGACACCGTGACCAACCTGTTTTCTGCACTACTCTATAATGGCAAGGATGAGCTGGCCACGTGCTGTCATGGGGTCCGCGGAAACAACATTTGCTCACACAGTGGACGCTTGAGGAAAATAATTCCTGCTGAGAGGATGCAGCGAGATTCTGATCCCTCCGCAGGTATCCTTTTGGGAGGCAGTTAGGAGCCCTCCTGCAAACATATTTGCAATAGAATTACAGTCCTCTATCAAGAATCATTTTAAAAGGGAACTGGGTCTCCCCTTTGCAAAGCTCCTCTTTCCTATGTATATCTGTCTTGGGTGCAGCATTCTTGGTCTCTTTTGTGGTTATTGTGCACATTAGTGGAAATCATACCCTGGTGCTGCTTGGTCACCTTGGGCACGGAGGTTCAATAGGAAGGGAAGATGGCATTGGAAAGGGAAACTGGCCCTCTTCTAGTGGTGTACTGCCCAAACAGCAGGTTCCCTTTGTGATGTATCTCTCATAGTTTGGAAATGTTTTTTTTGCTTGAAAACATTATGTTTACTGCCATGCCAGCCGACTGCATTAGGGTGTAATAGTTTTGGCCTTGCAAGAACATCTGCTAGACTTGTTAGGTGTTATTTGCTCGATACCTTGGAGTCCCATTCACATCTAGATTTGAAGCTGGTGGAGGCCAGACAGGGTGACAACTTCAGTTCCTGCTTTTAAATATGAATTCTGTATTTATATCTTCATATTTGTGAAGGAAAAAATATAAGAATCGATAGTATGAACCAGGACTAGTAGAAGAAAAGCTGTTTCACGTGGGGCACTTTCAGAGCTTTTAACTATCTTTGGAATTTTGGTTGTTTGCTTCTTTTCCTATTGTTGTAAATATAATTGCAATTCAGTTTCTGTTTTGGAAGGAAATGAAACAGAGCAGTTGTATCCCTGTCAATCATTGGTGAATGATTAGTACTCTATCATTTTTTTCCTCAAGATGGAAAGTACTATTGTGCAATATTGCCTTCCTGTTTTCTCTGGCATGAGTACACAGATGAGGAGTCAAACTGAAAGTTCATTCTCCACTGATATGTACTGCAATCCATCCCACTTTCACCTCAAATCACCCACACAATTCTTATACATTTAGGAAGTAAACAGACAAGGCCTCTAGCAGGTTGACAGATTACTAACAGCAATGGCAGAGAATTCTGTGGTCCCATCAGACACTGAGACAACATCTGAGGGTGAGGCTCATGGATCAGAATCTGGAAGTGATTTTTTAATTGGTGCATTTCCACTTGCTGAGGACTCCTCTTCATGTGAATCTGAAGGACACAGCCATGCTGCCCCGTCCACAAGCACAGGCTGTGCTATTGAGAGCCAGTTATGTTGAAGCACAGTGCACACAGATGGCTGGGAGTACAGCAAAAGTGCTCACTTGACAACCCTGTTATAGTTTTGAGCCTGCTAATTCTCCTTTAACTGGAGTTATCAGATGTAGAATAAATACTGCATGTTTTGCCTATTGACCACCACCACCTTTTTGTGGATGGCATGTTCCTTGAGAAAATTGTGCAACTCGTTTCTGAGCTAGCTTGAAAACACTCCGGTGCCTTATTGTAGGGCACTCTGGTGGAGTGCCACCTCACTTAGGGCCATATGTACTAAAGCATTTTCCCATAGACACAGAATGGGTAAAATCCTTTGGTACATCTGGCCCTCAGAGACAAACATTGGTCAGTAGCAAACACACTTTTCTTTATTCTGCGTCACATGCTGTGTTAGAGCAATAACTGCAGACTTTGCAAAATTCAGCCTGGTTTGGAAAATTTCTCAGCATATTTTCTCTATGCTTATATCCCAGGGTAGAATATAGAGGTCAGCCTTGATACTTTTCAATGGCAGTTGTTGCTCAGGCGGTATATATACTCAAAAAATGAGCTTGAAACTGCATCATGATTTATATGTTGTGCAAGATCCCCCCGGTTATGCATAAAGTCAAACAGTGTATACTGTAAATAACTATATAGGGCCACTGGAATTATGTGAGGCTGCAGCATTTTCGCACATAATTATGGGTTTGTCACATAACCCATCATCTGCTGCATATTCTGCAAAATTCAACAGAAAGAAATTGGGTCACTGATTGGGGTGGGTAACTACCCATGTCAAGGAATAATCACAACCCTTGTCACTAAATTAACCTCACATTCATGTGAGCTCAACTCCCTAGTAGCTGTGGCACAAACCAGACAGGCTTAACTTAGGGCAATGTGTAAAATATGTATGCACTACCAAAACATGGATCAATTCGAAATGCAGTAAAATAATAAAAATGCCAAACCGAGTTAGAAAAATAGAGTACAATTTAATAAACAAAACTACAAAAATCCAGTGTGATAAGTTATGCTGGCTACAGTGCAGACGCCCTTGCACTATAGCACAATGGTGCCTGCACTGGGACATGGCTGCTGAAAGTGAGCAAGCACAGGGAGGCAGATGTGCACTACTATTTTGTAAATATGGTGCAATTCTCTCCAGTTCACACACCGCAGCACAGTCTGTTTTGCTTGCTGCCCTGTGTTTCATCAACTCTTTGGAAATAAAGGCATGTGTTTATAATAACTCGAGGAAATCAGTGCACATTTGTGACACGCGCGGCTTGCTTAGTAGCATGCACTCTTTAGTTAAGTTTTTCTGGTTATTATTTTTAGGGAATTTAGGAACATCTGTCCCAGAATTTCTACCTCTGTGTGAAAATGTAATTTGTCTCACAGCTTCTGCTGATTGTGTCCTCACAGAACTCACAATTTTCTAGTACACCATGGTAGGAGTTGGATTTTGGAAAACGTTGACTGGATTTTTGACAGTCACATAGCCTGTCAGGAGACTAATTCCACTCAAAGGGGGTTCTTCAGTGAAACACAGTGAGGCCGCTAACGTCATAAGAAAGGCAATCCCTCCTGGACCCACATAGGCTGCCGTGAAGAGGCGCAAGTGAACATTCACCTGTCCTCCAACACAATTTTAGTCATGACTTACAAAAATATGAAGAGCTAAAGCTTATCCTAGAATTGTTAACAAAAGGATCTCATCTGTAGGTAGATGAGTAGGCCAGGGCAGGAGTGACACTCTGATCAGTACACACAACTCCATTCACATAGGTTATATGACAACTAACCAACTCTCCTAACACACATGCTGGTCCGTCTATAATCATTTCACACTTGTAGCAGTTGCAAATTCAGCCGTTCCACACCTCTAAATAAAATTATACTTGACATGTACATATGTACCATTTAATGTTCTGATGCTGCACCTGTGTGCAGTCAGTGTTGACTTCACCTAACATGGGGCTGCAATATTTGGGTTTTGGGTTAGCCGGCACCTAGGGAAAACTACCAAAATAAGACATTCCCGAAAACTTGCATAATGGTGTGGCATGTGTGGATCCCTCTGCATTTTCTGATCCCAGGATGCCATGCATACCCCAAGCTTCGGCTAAAAAAACAAAAAACACAACTGCCTCTCATTTTCCAGAATCTGTGGGGATCCACAAAAGTCCTACCAGTGTTCCCACAGTGCTTCCGATGAAAAGTGTACCATGCTTCTGTGGGTGGGTTTATCTCCTAGGACAGGGAAGTCCTCAACTGAACAAAGAAAACATCACAATTTTCCTTTAAATATAAAATATTCTTGAAATATGGGTAACAGTGGTATTAAAATAGAATACCAAGGGGAGTCCCTGATAGTCTCACTTGCGTGGACCCGCTATTTTTTTCTTATTCATAATGCCCCGCATACATTAAAACAATGCCTGAAATGGAATCGGTACAGATTCTCCAAGGTGCTTTCATTTCGCTTTGTTTTCTTTGCTGTGTTTTCACAAACACCTAATAAAGATATTTAAAAAAAAAACACTATGCCTAAAAATACCCAGGTTTCTCTCAGTGTCCAGTGGTTATGGCTGAAGTATTTCGGTCCTCGGTCAGCAGCCACATAGTGAAACCTATGAACCTGGGGTTTGTCCATAAACTATAGACCCAGGGACTTTCCTTGTATCTATCCCTCTATGTTTTCATACCCAAAAATCACCAAACAAAGGACTATTTCCCCCCCAGTTTCTTCTCTGTTTCTGTGAGAGAGAAAAGAAAACAATGTCAACACATGTATAGGACAGAAAACTCACAATCATACAACTAAGGCAAAAAGACTTATGATCACAAATTGTCACACTACTCTCGATGGGAACAGCACCACTCCCAGGGCTCTGTTATGTTTAGGGCTCAATGCCCTTGACTGCAAGTTGGTGCACCTTTAAATGGATGCACCACTGGCTGACTGAGGATGACAGTGTGCTGCACCCAGGGCAGTTGCAAACTTGCACCTAGAGCAACCTGCTTCCTCATTTGAATGGGTCATGCCCCCCATTACAAATGAAGGAGCTCCCTCTTGAGATCAAGCAGGGGTGCATTTAGCAGAAATGAGGTCTATATAAGAGAAGGGCACTAAACAAGCAATTGCAGCCCCTTCTGTAATACCAGGCTACCATGGGTGTGCTGAAAGCGGGTGCAGGTGACCATTGAGCTCCCAGGGAACTCACGTAATACAGCCCCTGGATCATTAAACCCAGCACAGTGTCTGCCTGAGTGAACAGCTATTTTCATATAGGCAGGCCAAAGCTTTGCAGCCACGAAGAATTCAACATTTCTTAAGCTCTGAAGTATTGGAACAATTTATGAATTTTTCATATGAGCTGTTTTTTTGACACTTGAAAATTGGCACATAAAATAGATACTTCGATTGCAAAGTTGCGAAAAATACCACCAGTTAATATAATAGGGCTCCCCGGCTTGGTGGGGGGCGTTGGGTCTCTTGATTTAGTACAGAGTTGGTATTAAATAATTTTCCAGGGCTACCTCCAGCTCCATATACAGCCCTCCCCCTCCGGAGTACCAGTGATCGGTGTCTAGGCCAGTGGCTCTTAACATGGGGCCTGTGGACTTCTAGGGCTCCATCACACCTACCTAGCGCGTCCTCGACTGTCATCGTCTCATTATTGCAATAAATTACTAGAGAACAAAACGGGCAGCTAAGCACTGTGGAGCACACAAACAGGGTTGGTCAAACAGTAGTTAAAAAGATGAAGTAATATGCTAGAATTCAGCATATTGATTGAGATTCTAGAAATAAAGACACATTTTGAAGCTCCAATCTACCCCTTAACATTTCGATTTGTGTATAGTTTATCATTTGTGAATCAAATACAATATTTCATAATGTGCGCATTTGCTTGATCTGTTCTTGTTTCTGTATTTTAGTTACTGTTTTGAGGTCCAAACATAAAGTTGTGTATGTTGAGTTCCCCAGATTCCAGTGGTGAATCCGTGGGCGTTACAGAAATCAAAAGGTTGGGAGCCACTGCTTTAGGCGGTTGTGGAACAGCAGCAGTGAGTCGTCCAAATGGAGTAAATTGGTTGGTTACACATACGAAATCGTTGCTACCGTAAAAACCTGTTAAAAGTGGGTGAAACATGGCGCAAATACATTGTTACATATTTCAGCGCCCAGAATGCACAAAATATGTTCCATTAAAAGTTGATATTGCTGCGCCATCTAGTGTGTCTTTCTTGAACAAGCAGAACAGAACTAATTTGGATAACCACAATTATGCTTTGTTGCGACAAACTAATGAGTCTTCTATAAAACACGTGAAGTCTGCTGCTCCTCTCCACGACTTTCTGGTGAGCGGCCACAAAGTGGGAAGTGAGGAATGCAGGCCCTGCGGTCTGTGACAGAAGTTTGAAGAGTTGTTTCGACTGCGTCCTCTTCCCATCTTCCACACTCCACAGGGCAGGTAAAAATAAAAGGGAACAGGGTTTGTTTATTATTAGTTGAAAGCCCCGACTATCGGTGTAGGTTCTATTTATCACACCTGACACAGTGGGGTTAGGAAATTATCGGCTGCGATAAATAAATACACGGCAGTAGATCCAGTTCAGGCGGGAGACTCGCGGTTTCTGTAAAAATGCATTTATTTTGGCGGCCTGTTGCCTGAAATTGCCTCTTCTCTAATAGAAGTCAATAGGAGAAATAAATTCGCTAGATTATTTTATTTTAATCTCCCAGTTCCTCTTTATAAATGTTGGCATGTATGTGACTAGGGCCCAGTGGCAGATCGAGGGAGGGAAAAGGAGCGGGGCGGTGCGTAGGAGGAGGTGGGGGGAGAAAATATAATAATAAAAAAGTCCTCGACTGCAGTAACAGGTGTTAGGATTGGACGGAACGCCTAACTAGGGCACTCTGAGGCAGGGTGAAAGTCTCTGCCTGCTGTCTTCAGCCCAGCAACGCAGTGCCTGCATTGCTGGGTTGGAGAGTCGCCCCTTCTCACCCACGCACACAAAGCCCTCCACGACAAGGGACCGGAATACCTCAACAGACGCCTCAGCTTCTATGTCCCCACCCGCCACCTGCGCTCCTCTGGCCTCGCACTTGCTGCTGTCCCTCGCATCCGCCGCTCCACGGCGGGTGGGAGATCTTTCTCCTTCCTGGCGGCCAAGACCTGGAACTCCCTCCCCACCAGCCTCAGGACCACCCAGGACCACTCCGCTTTCCGGAGACTCCTAAAGACCTGGCTGTTCGAGCAGCGTTAACCCCCCCTTTTTTTTTTTTTTTTTTCCCTAGCGCCTTGAGACCCGCACGGGTGAGTAGCGCGCTTTATAAATGTTAATGATTTGATTTGATTTGATAATAAACTAAGGGGCATATTTATACTCTGTTTGCACCGAATGTGCGTCAAACATTTTGACGCCCATTCGGCACAAACCTTGCCCCATATTTAGACTTTGACGCCCGAGCCCGCGGACGTCAACATTTCTCAGTGTGAGTCATTTTTGGGCTGCGGGACACTGCCTTGCGTTAATGACATGCAAGTAGGCGTTCCCGCCCAAAAAATGACTAAGGCCTGTGCGCCTTATTTATACTCCCGCGTCATTTTGACGCACAGGAGAGGGCAGGCCTTTAAAAAACGGCGCACAACCTGATGTGCGCCGTTTTTTAATGCCTGGGTGAGGGCAGGCGTTAAGGGATCTGTGGGCTCACTTCCATGGTCTCTGACCATGGAAGGAGTCCAGAGGTGTCCTTCCCTGCCCCCAGGAACACCCCCTGCCACCCTCGCCCACCCCTGGAGGACACCCATGGATGGGGGGACCCATCCCAGGTAAGTACAGGTAAGATGAGGTAAGTATTTTTTTTTTAAGTGGCATGGGGGGGCCTAATTTGGGCCCCCCTGTATGCCACTATGCCCAATGACCATGCCCAGGGGACAGAAGTCCCCTGGGCTTGGCCATTGGGCAAGGGGGCAGGACTCCTGTCTTTGCTAAGACAGGAGTCATTTCAATGAGGGTTGTGTGTCAAAAAATGGCGCAAGTCCGGTTTGAGGCATGATTTTTGCCTCAAACCTGACTTGCACCATTTTTTGATGCACAACCCCCATTTTCCCCTACGCCGGCGCTGCCTGGTTTGAGTAATTTTTTTTGTCTCTGACCAGTCTGCAGTGCTGGCTAACGTCATTCCTTAAATAAGGCAGCTGCATGGCGCATAGGAATGGCGTTAGCCGGCGGTAAAATTTTTGACGCAAGCCAGCGCCAGCGCTGGTTTGCGTCAAAAAGTATAAATATGGGCCTTAGTTTACTATTGTTTTCTTGTAAAGGTTTTGCAGCTGCTGCTGGCGGGGGCAACGCTCCTCCGCCATAGCAGAGGAGCCGACCCTGCTAGGGCCTATTCTGAGTTTTTGGGGAATAACTTGCGTTGTTTGATATTAAACAAACCAAAATCTGCCTGTTACAGTAAATGTCATATGGTTTTTCCCTGAGAAATTACAGGGAATTTGACCTGCCGAAATTTAATGAAGAGTGAGGTCTTTAATTATTACCACGTGTGGTAAATACCACTCAACAGGAGTTGCGCAGGTGTCAGTAAAGTCCAACCAACTTGCAATCAGGGCGGTAGTGTAAAAACAAATAAATACAACGTTTTTTTTAAGCTAAGCAAAGCATAGCAGTTCTCATGCAACTTTACATTTTGTTAAAAATCCAATAAAAATTCTAAATCAGTAATATTAAGCCAATCATTGCTTGTTTAATAGCATCTGCAGTGCTTCACTGCCTATCATAGTACAGCTATCAGTGGATTCAAAATTAACAGTTTATTGCACGAGTATTCAAAATTATTGCATATACATGTAATTGTCAGTTGTAGTACTGTTCCTAACGTATTCAGAATCTAAAAAACAAAAAGTTATGGTAAGAAGTTCTAACATACGTATCCAAAATGTATTCATTTAATTAAACATTCTACAGTCGTACATCAATATTTAAACAGTTGTCATGTTTACTGCTTAAAATGCTTAGATTATCCACTTTCAAAGTATTTGAGGATTTGACAGAATGAGTGAATGGTGATTATTGAGACACTGATTCATTACTCTTGATGAGCTCAGAGCCCATCCTGTAAAATAGATCAAAATAAAGGGGCCAGGCCCAAAATCTAAATGCAGCCTGAAGCGCCTTGTAGGTGGATGACATGATCCGGTATTTGTGCTGCTAAGGCATAGTCTACGTTTCGCCCTTCTCCGCTCTGAATAAGGTTGTATTTTGTAAATTCAAATTAGTAAAAAGTGAAGACAAATATCTTTTACTCTGATTCCCAAGTTTAAATTGCTTGCCAGATACCGTCTTTGTCCAATTGTCATCAGTCTGATGGTCCTCGCAGCCTACAAGTTAGCCAGCCATCCCTTGGGGGAGATCGGAATAACAAAGGAACAAATCCAACATGGAGACCTACAGAGAATCCTATTTCTGGGCTTTCTGGTTTTCCCATTCGATTGGGAGAACTGGCTTGCTGGGAGTAAGAAGGCATACACACTGTGGGAGGCCGCTATGAAAACTGGTCCAGTCAGGAGTTCCAGGTACTGGTTGATACATTGCGGTTGCAAGAGGGTCAGTACTTAGTACATGGCTAACTCACACATGGGCTCAAGTACCTATGGAATGCTAATTGCTTGGATCCTCCTACGCATGCTGTCATATGCACATTATATACTATCAGAAATTGCAGAAAATTGATCATTTGGGTTTCCGAAGTCCTACTAGAACATACAGAAGTCTTTTTCTAACCTCCCATTGACCACTGAGGGTGGTGCTTGGGATGATTCAATTAATAATGGGGAGTGGCAGTGGACCTTTGAAAACTCTTGGAAACTATCTCATAATGACCGTTTTAAGTTAATTCATTTTATTATTTAACATAAGGTTCACATAACGTTTATCATATTCACACCAGATGTGCCCTATCGTCAGCTGACCTCCAGAATATACCATGGGCCTGCGATAAATTATGCTTCTTTCGGGGCACTGTCCTACAAAATATTTCCTCTGTGACCAGAAGATCCATATTAGAAACCATTGAAGCCTGTTTGTAACAACAACAAAAATAATCACAAACTTGGCTCTTATAATTGCTAAACGAACCATAAGCATGACATGGAAATCCTTGATGCCCACAATTTGCAAAAGGCACAATGACCTTCAACATGCCACGTTGACTAAATATGTAACCTCTGTTTGAAATATATGCCTTGTTTTTTTAATAATAATGATTTGTTATACCATTTTAAAACGTATAAAATATAATTGAAAAAAAATAAAGTCTGATATTCCAGAGCAATTCAGTAACTGATCCATTGTACGGCCTTTACATTTTTATAAAACTTTGTCTCTTCAAGATTTAAAAGTATCAGTACTGCTGTTAAGTAATGGCTCTGGGATTCCGTAGTGCTAAACTTATACATTTGCCCCTGATTCAGTCCCGCAATGTCCCTGCTGAGGCTTTCTTCAGAGAAAAACAGTATTTTAGGAATTTGGCCATATTGGGAAAATATTGTTTCAAAAGGTGAAACTGAATCGAAATTAACTTGTGTCTTTTTAGTGATGGAAATGTTTTCCTATGAAGGTTGTGTTGTGAAGTATCCAACTGTGTATCTAATTGTAAATGCAGGTTGTAGGGACCAAATTATTTGGTAGTACGCCAATGTCCTCAATCATTATGTCTCTTCAAAAGACAAGAACCTTCAATTTGATTTCAGGTCGAGTTTATTAGCGCTAAAGCAAGAATCACAGTGTCACCCATGTAGGCCAGTAGTTGGAAATGATGGCTAAATATCTTTGGTGGAAATACCACTGTGTCAGCTCGAGATGTGCCATTGACTGCAGTACTGGGTGGCTTCCCGAGGGATCAAAAACTACTCGTTTTTTTACTATTTTTAAATATACTCCCTTTGATCTTAGAACATTATATCTCGGTTCTTATTCTAGCTTCTGCACGTTTACAAAAATCATATGACAGTAACATAAGGACGAGCGTGATCAGAAAGACGTGTTTAAATTAGTCTACAGTGTGATTCGTGCTTTTGTGGCAAAACAAGGAGTTTAGCCATTTGTGTTAGGCGACATGACAAAATAGGACGAAGTTTGTACAGTGAGATCTGCTTATGACCAAAACAACGAAGTCAGATCTCCGTGTTAATTTATTTGAAAGAAGAACATGTGGGGGGGGGGAAAACATATTTGCTGCTAGTCAGTACACCTACTTCACTGGGCCCGCCTCTCTCAATTCTAGCCCTGCGTGTATTACAGTTGCACACATCTCATCGTAGTTGCCACCCTAAGGAAAACCTAGTGCAGGCAGTATGGAAAACAGACTCATCAGTTCTGTGCCATGAAATGCTGGTTAGGAGGAGCATGTCACCTTTGTTTGACATACATACACAACAATGCGTCCTCTTGTTTTTGTATCCACGACAGAGTCACCTGGAGCCTCCCAGCCACGGTGTCATGCCTTACCCAGAGTGAATTAAATTATTGAAACCATCATTGGTGACTCGTTGATACAGTCCTCTAGGCTACTGGCCTTATATGGAAGTTGCAGGCTAGGATGCACTGCGCTATAGTGCGGCGTAGTTAAAGGTGGCGGCTGGTGAAAGTGAGGCAGGTGTGGTGCAGATTCATAGCTTACACTACGCAGAGTGCAGTGAGTGGGCCCAATCTTCCACACAGGGCCGGCAGGAATTCCACTCTAGGTCTGGCCAAGAGTTAACTCTAGGCATTTCGACAGCCTCATGTAATGGAAAAAAAATCTTTGATAAAAAATAAATACAACTTAGAAGGGCTTTGGGACAGCTCACTTTTTCCAGTGGTGTATTCAACTGTCATTCATATTTTGCTGGGGCCCATCACAGCGTGCAGCATGGCTTAATGGATCAGCCCAAATTGTCCATTAGTTCCCTTGCTCTGAGTGGTGGCATTCGCCTGATCGCTTGTGAATGACCACCTAACATGAAGTGCAGTTCAGCAATGGAGAGCTAGTGGACTCCTACTTTACCGAAGTTTTTTTTCTTTCTATTCTGCATTTTTAAAATTGTCACCCTTGTTTGCATAAAGTATAACATCAGTTTACACTAATTTCAAGCCAATAGTACCACTTCTTTGTGCCAATAAGAATTATATTTTTGAGTGATGTGTAAAGAAGCATTCATATGGTTCTTTTAAAATTATTTACAATGGATTTTTTTCAGTTTCTAATTTTTGTTGAAAGCATGTGGCTACCACATTTGAGCAGCAGAATGTTTACTTCTCTTTTTTTATTTTTTCCGCATTTGCTTGTAATAAAAACAAACATTGTTCCTCGTCCTTAGTAATTACCTTTGGCAATCCTTGTAAAACAAATGAAGTCAAACTGTGCATATTACGGTACAATAGCACAAAGAAGGTGGCTAACAAAGCAGGGATTTTATGTGACAGTTTACTTATGAAACATTGTAATACTTCAGTGTCCGGGAACATTACTTGCCGGCAGAGGCTTATCGTGCAAATATATATGCCAAGAGAGTACCAGCATCTACCTGACTGTGTATAAAGAGTATTGTTTACGGCCCTATTACTAGCCCTGCACAATGTGTGTACCAAGATGAAAGCTGTTGCTGTTTTGTCATGATACCAGAGTATTTTCATAGCTTTTCTGTCTGTTGCTTAATATTATGCGCTAGGGTACAAATATATGAGAGAGAGTGAGTGTGAGTGTGAGTGTGTGTTTTTTTTTTTTTTTTTTTTTTTTTTTAAGTGGCCTAACTATGATGCTCAATGTTCCAACATGTTAGGAGGGTGGCTTACGTAGGCCACTACTGTTCAGTCGACCATTCATATATGAAAGAGGAACATTTAGCTAGAACTCCACTGCTTGTAACGCCTGGGTGCTTATTAAAGTGCCACAGCTGCTGAAGGTTAAGAAGATACAATTAGTTTATAGATTTTATGTAGCACACTTTTGCATTGTGTTTTCCCGTCCCAATTAGAATTAAAGTCCAGTTACCCATTCTTAGTTCAAAAAGTTGTCAAGGAAAAGCTATCATACTGGTGAATCATAATCCTCAGACTCACGTGGTAAAAAGCACACAGCACCCTAGGATCAATTTTTAGGTTCTGCATGCTCTCTTGTGTAAGGACTCATTTTGTCATTTACTAACATATATAATGGGCTCTGGGCCAGCCCATTGCTTACCATTGGTTGACTGTCTTGTCAATTAAATTTGCTTATTTCTTATTCAATGGCTTTCCTTTATCTGATTATTCTTGTCCCTCGCCTTCGCATTGTTTTGAGTGGATGACTTGTATCCTTCCACAGCTGATATCAGGCTACTACTTTTTGTCCCTTTCAGTGCTCTCTGGGAGTGCAAATGGTTGCCTACCCTCTCCTCCATGTGCTGCTTCAACCTTCATGTCTCTTTCTGCTTGACCATTGATTCCCCGCCACTTTCCTTCCAGCTTTTTAAATCTTTCTTTCTTAAACGTTCCTCCATGGCACCTCTGTTCCTCCCGGCTGATAGTGGCTCCTAGCCCATTGCCCCGCTGCTCCGTTTGCCACCCCCCCTGTTTTTCTCTTATTTATTTGTATTTTTTGTCGGAGGGGCTTGGAGCTTCATTTTTTTGCCAGGCTGTTCCATTCTCTTTGATGCACTTCTGCACACCTCTTACACATTTTAATTTACAGTTCGCAGACGGGGTAGGTCCCAGCATCATAATATATACTTGCATGCACGAAGGCTTTTATTTTTGCTGATGATGTTCAGCATTAGGAATAACACTTCTTATTTTTTTTTTCTGCAGCAATGTAGCATCGAAAAAAGGACACTTCAGCATCACGACACTAGGCACAGTAATTTTTGGATGTTTTGAAAAAAAATTGGTTGTTTTTTAATTTTTTTGCTGATAAACATTTTTACTTTCTATTTTCCGATACACTGAGAGAGCCAAAACGTTGGCGAACTATTTTACAACCCATGGCCTTTGAAGTACTTTTTTTTAAATCTCAGGACACAGCTCTAATTTGTTTTAGGAGCACCAAAGTATAATGGACATATAGTCCTCAGAAGTAAGGTGTTTTATAGATGGTACATAGCTCGCCAGCAGAGATATACAGTGTTCAGCACTAGATGAAGGAGATTATGTAGGCGTGTTCATGTCAGTCCATTAGAGTCATTATCCAAGGATGAAATGTTGGACATGTGTTACTAGTGAGGTATTTGAGCCTGAGCCATGTTCTCTCAGCCCTAGCTACATGCACTGACACCAGTTTCTGTAAGAAACTGACTTAAAAACAGCATTAAACTGTAGTAATAGAGATCAGCTATGGAAGGCCGTAGGTACAATAATGATTCACATTTTTTAATTTGCAGATGACGTGCGTTTGACACATTTCCCCCCAGCTACTGTTGGCAGCACTGGGATTTAGCCTCAAGTTCCATTCAGTATTCGCTATTCATGTGAATAAACTGAGCCTAAGTTAAAGGTCAGTTTGCTGGCCATCAAGGTCGGATTTATGGCAGTGCTATAGGTGCAGCTGCACTAGGCGCTGACAACGAGGTGGGGCACTGACATCAGGGGGTGCTGTCTTCAGAAATAACAGTATGATTTAAAAGCACCTGCTGCAGAGTTCCTTGTGCATCCAGCTTTCAGTCATCGATAAAAATGTCACGATAACTCTTATGGTTAATTTTCCTGCTAGAGAGTGATCGGAATTTTGTCTAGTTGCAGTTTTGATTAGTCAAAGTAGCTCAGAGGGTTAAATGCCTGCTGCAAAGATCAGATCTGTATTTTACGTGGATAGCTGATTGGAATAGTAAAGTCAGCCTTTGTCAGAGCTTTAAAACAAATGAAGTCTATTTAAGAGAGATGGCATGGAGATATGAGGAGCACTTTTGCCGGGTGGTATTGAGGTAATACAAGGAGGAGGTCATACAGGGTTGGTGGGGGTCAAAAAAAGAATGTCGCATCAGGAGCCACCAGCACTAAAGTTGGCCCTGATGTGCAGTTTACTGGCTGAGGAAGCCTGTAGTGTTAGAGAAAAAGACCACTGTGTACTTTCTGGTGAGCTCTTATCTTTTAAATGTATTTTAAACATAAATACCAGTAGTTTTCATCCACCCGATACCTTTCAAATCAGTGTCATCTTATTTTAAACCCAGTCTAACTAGAAAAAGTACTCTTATTTTAGTGATCAGCAGGATTAATAAACTCCAGGTTGGTGTTTAAAAAGGCATTTAATAAACAACTTTATATGAGAGCATTAGACTTACAGCCTGCTCCGCAATACAGTCCTGTTGCTCACAAATGATTGCTTCTGTATAGAGGATTTAACTCTAATAGAAACATGTGATAGAAAGGAAGGATAAGAGTTGGAGTGGCAGCAATTTTACATAAGAGCCCCTTTGTATCCATGTGCACTACAGCTCAATGTAATAGCTCCAAAGTCTTTGTGATCTCTGTGGACCAGTTCAAAGATATGAAACGTAGGCTAGCCCTGCTTTTTCTTCCCCCAGATCTTCCAAGTTTGTTCTTTTTACTGGTAGGGCAAGTTAATTATCCAATCTCTTACAATGTTTAAGGTGGCTGGGGTACTTGAGGATTTTATTGTCTGGGCAGAACAATTTTAACTCAATAAATAACGATCCATGCTTAGTGAACTTGGCCTCTCTTAACGTTCATCAGGTAGAGTCCTGCCTATCTCACGAAGCAGGACCCAGCCCTGAACATATTTTTAGCTATGACTAGTATCTAATTATTGCGGCACAAAACCCAGTTATATGCTTTGATCATTTTTGTAGTTCTTTTTGAGATCAATATAAAGGTGAATGTACATTAAGCAGTTTGAGGCCAATTTACTAAGCATTCTGACCACCTATTCTTGGATGACAGGTCAGGAGTACTCAAGAGGTTTTTAAACACCTGAACCCATTACATATTGGGTGATTTGGAACCACCCTAAGCAGTGCAAGATTATTGACCTTATGACCAGGTTTGATTATATTTTGTGGCAGTTGATTTAATGTTCAGCTTTGCAGTTTCCACTTGATATTCTTCTGTAAATCGGATATTCTACTCTGCTCATTATAAAAGACATGAAGGAATGATTTTGGTGCAACAGCAAAAGTTCCCTTCTATCAAAGACTTAGGAAATATGACCACCTAATCAAATAACACAAGAAGAATTTTTCTGTACCTCCATTTGTCAGTCTTATAAGCCCCCTACTGAACTCTTTAAGACTTTAGAGTTGCTTGATACTCCTGTGACTGTTCTTTAAGGAGTCCAGCATTCTCAGTTCCTTGTGGACTCCTTGTCCATTTTCTTTTTGGAGAAAGGACAATCTATCCTGAAACTATTACTTAACCATCTAGAGTCTCTGATTTGCAGAGAGACCCTGTATGAACTCTCAGGGGTAAGTCATTAAATTTGCTCCACTGCCCCTCAAAGTCCCCCAAAGATCTCCAAAGACTTTTGATCTCTCACAGGACATCACTCTCCGGGCTGAATTCTTTAACCCAGGGCTACTACTTCCTTTTAAAGATGCAATGAATCTTTGGCTATTATGATACACAATAGTTTTCTCAGAGTGAACTAGAACCAACAGTCTTCTTTCAAATCAAGACTGCTAATGTCCTCCGATTATTGAAGTAACCATTCCAAAAACAAGATGATCCCAGTAATTTCATGCTCATTTTTCTCCTTCGTTATACAGCCAATTTGTTGAGGATAAGAAATGGATGCTAGCTTCTGCCCAGGCTCCAGGAATGGAGGCAGTTGTTGTTTCTTTCACAGATAACATGTGGCAGTGGAGGATAAAGGCCATGTCAAAGCCTGAATTTTATTAGATTTATCAGTTGCATTTAATGACCTTAACCACCAAACTCTGTTACGACTCAGGGAGACCAATACAGGAGGAGCTGTCCTACAGTCGAGAGCTTCTGTTTTTTTGTATTAACATTCTCAAGCTATGCCATTACATTCCCTCACACTGGAAGCCAATTCTTTGCTATGCGGTTTTCTCCAGAGGCCTTCATAGTCCCAATTACTTATCAGTCTGTATCTCACCCCTCTGGCTCATATGCAGCTCGGCTTGGGCTTTGTGTTTTGCAAATATGCAGATGATGAACAAGATACCTACCTTCGGTAACCCCTTATCTGGTAGAAACGTTATCTAGCTGCAGATTCCGTACCTTTAAATTCTCCCCAGGTGTCATACTGGATCCAGAAGAATTTTTGAGAGTAGTACCCCTGCACGCTGGTAGGTGTCGTTGATTGGCTCTGCGTCAGTCATTGGCATAATTCGAGCAGGAAGTGACATTGCAGTACCTATATAGGCACAATTCAGATGCACCAATGTTCGTTTCTTTTCATGACTTTCCATGCCAGAAGCACAGATCTATGACGAACACTAACCACTGGTGTGTCAATACTAGGGCCCTGAAAGGGCTCATCCGGTCCCTAGAAATCCATTTGTGGGGAGGATCGGTGGGTTTGTAAAAAAACTCCAGCCAGATATAGCCTACCATATAAGTGGTTATCGAAGGTAAGTAACTTGTTCATCTGATAGAAAGTTCTAGCTGCAGATTAATTACCTATGAACAGATACCCAAGCAACATCATCCCCGGATGTGGGTCTGTGAACCAATTGCAAACAAACGTGAAAGTCCTGCAGGACCAAATGTGCAAAGCACCCATCCCTGAGGACCTGACAGTTCAAACAATAATGTTTAGTAACACGTGCAGAGATGTCCGCATTGCTGCCTGGCAGAGACCCCGGACTGGAACTCTGCATGCTAATGCAGTGGTCTCCGCTTTAACTCTGGTGCAATGAGCTCCCAAGCTTTCAGGAGGTTCCTTCTTGGCCAGTGTGTAGCAGATACTGATGCAGAGCACGACCCAACAAGAAATGGTTTGCTTCTGCACTGCCCGACCTTTCTACTCACCCACGTACCTCATGAAGAACAGCTGTCAACTACCACCACCACTCAGTCTTCAGGCTAGAAGGCAGAGAGTGGACAGATGTGAGGGAAGAATCCTCCTGTGCTGGTGCAACAGAAAATCTTCCCAAAGGGGCAGTCTGATTGGAGGATCAAGGGGCATGCTCAGCAGCTTGGGATCCACAAGGATTATTTGGGTCCGGTTGTTCTTGATCTTCTTGAGAACTCTGGGAAGGAGTGGCATGGGCGGAAAGGCATAGAGAAGACCTGCTGACATTGCACATTTTCGGTGGAGGCAAACAGTTCTAACCAAGGCTCTCCTGACTGCTGAAAGGGACCTCCTGCCACCTCCGAATGGAGATGCCATTCATGATCCACAAGGCATTTGTGGTTGAGTTTGTCTGCTCTGGCGTTTAGAGGCCCATCAGGTGTTGAACTACCAGGGATATGCTGTGCTGTTTCGCCATGCCCAGAAGCCAAAATCTCTTGACAAAGGTTCCACAACCCCACCCTGCCCTGTTTGTTGCAGTACTACGTGGCATTGTTGTTGTCCATGAACACCTGCACTAGCCTTCCCTTGACAGATAGTAGAAAGGCTTTCAATGCCAGTGGGCTCTCCCTGAGCTCCAGCATATTGATGTGTAGTCCAGATATCGCCAGAGACAGCAGTCCTCTAATCTCCACCTCTCTCAGATGGTCACCTCATCCCAGGAATGACACACCTGTAACTAATGTCAGATCTGGTTGAGGAAGGGAGAGGGTCTGCCTCAGACCCAACCAGGGTTTGCTAACCACCAGTGCAGATATTTCACAGTTCCCGCTGAGAACTGGACAATGTCTGCAAGATTCCACCAATGCTGTGCCCACTGAAACTCCAGGTCCCACTGCAGAGCATATGCCATCGGGCATGTGTCACCAGCAAGATGCAGGAAGCCATGAGTCACAATAGCCTCAGAGTCAGTCTCAGCAAAATCCAGGATAGAGGCTGAAACATCTGTATCATAGCCTGAATATCCTGGACTCGCTGCTCAGGAGGATAAGCCCAAAACTGCACTGTGTCCTGAACAACTCTGATGAAAGGGAACATCTGAGAGGGAGTCAGGTGTGACTTCAGCATGTTTATAGTGAACCCCAGTGAATGCATGAGGTTCACTGTAATCAGGAGGTGGGAGACAACAGCCTGGGTTGAGACCCTTCAACAGCCACTCGTCGAGGTAGGGGAAGACTGACACCTGATTTCCACAGACGGGCTGTACCCACTCCCATCACCTTCATGAACAACCGAGGGGCACAAATAAGGCCTACGGGAAGCATGGCAAACTGAAAGTGCTTGTGGCCTACAGTGAACTGCAAGTAGCGTCTGTAGGCAGGCAGGACAGAGATATGGAAATAAGCGTCCTGCAAGTCCAAAGCTACTATCCCATCTCCTGGATCCAGGGAAGACAAGACCTGAGCCAATGTGAGCATTTTGAACTTCTCTTTCCTGAAAAAGAGATTGAGGCCTAGGAGGTCTAAAATAGGGCGAAGTCCGTTGTCCTTTTTCAGAACCAGAAAGTAGCGGAAATAACAACCACAGCCTACTTCTGACACCAGAACCCTCTTTATGGTGCCCTCTGCCAAGAAAGTCATGACTTCCTCACAGAGAAAGGACACTTGATCCTCCGTCATCCAGTCGAGAGATGGTGGCATGGATGGAGGGGTAGTCTCGAAGGGGGTAGCCCCTTCGGATGATCTGCAAACAACCCCTTCCAAAGTTGTGGACTGCCAGTGGGGCAGATGATGACAAATTCTGTCGCCAACTGGGTGCCCATGGTGGTACAGAAGCAGACTAGGAGGGTTTAGAGGCTGCTGCAAAGGGGGGAGCAGTGGACTGACCAGACCGCTGGCCACCTGATCCACGAGCTCTGTGGATACCATGCCCTCATCCACGCAGAGGCTGGGCAGTATGCACTGCACGGGTTGGAAATAGTGCGACAGGAGGCCCCTTCCGTAGCAACGAAAGGAGCAAAAGGCAGATTTGGGGTGGCAGGGGGCCCGCTGCAAGGCCCAAGGGCCTGACCGTAGCCTGAGAGTCCTTGAAGCACTTGAGCACCAAATCTGCCTTGTCCCCAAAGAAACATGTCCCTAAGGGAAGCCTGGGAATCCCCTGATAAGCCAGACTTTCTCTTATAAGAAATACAGAGAATTAAGTAGGCCCTGGATGATGTGGAGGCCATCCGTTGATGGAAGAGTAAAATGTGTTCAAAGCTTAACTCATTGAAATTAGAGCTCCTATTGGCCAATAAATTCTGTTAATGGATGGAATCTTATGCTTTGTCTTACATCAATAAAGAGCTGCCCCATCCCAGTACAGACAGCAAGAGACTAGGGAGCTATAACTGATTCCAAGTTTTCCCTCTTTTAGTAAGCTGCTGGAGTAATTAAGGGCCGCTCCTATCATCTGCCGGGGTTGGAAAGATGATCTGAAACTCTCCACACCAGGTGATTGTGGCCAACGCCTTCACACATTAATAGTTGGATGACTGCAATGCAATCTACTTAGGGCTACCTATAAAAACCACCGGTGGAATCCCACGTGTTCTCCTTGGCGCTGCTCATATCAGCTACAGTCTTTCAAAATCTGGCTTTTTTTCATCCCAGCTTAGAGGACTCCACTCGCTCCCATCATTAAAAATAATTTTCTGAAAAGCGGCTTTTTTCATGCATCACATTTGGCAAAGATCCTCTCCTACATTCTTGGAGAGAAAAATCCTGGAACATCCATTCCAAATCATCCCTCGAGTTTGGTAGGGGGGAGAGAATCTTCGCTTTTCAAGGTGTAAGTCTTTTCAGGGTCAGACCAATGCCTTTAAAAGTAGAACACTATCACTTTTCTGTAAAAACTAAGAACAGACGTAGATAGAGGTCAGCAATAATTAAAATGTTTCGGTTTTGGGAAGGCTTAGTTGTAAATTATTATTCGACACCCAGTACATAGAGCAGAGAGACAGATGAGAATTATGCTAAAAAGATATAAATTCAAAGATGAAATAAAAATCTGTGAGTCGTTCACATAGAAGTGACGGACCAGCTGAAAGGGACACAATCAGTGTAAATTAGGCAGTGTAAAGAAAATAAGCCAAAACACAACCTTTCTGGAACAAGAGAAAAAGAGTGTTGAGTAGCCCAAAACACCAAATTGCATTGGTGTGATAGTCAAGGCAATCAAGAATGTACCACGTCGAAAAGCCCAAAACAAAAAAAGAAGAAAGTTAGCAGCCAGTTCTTGAGGTACAGTGTCGGGATAGAGAAAAAGCCAGTGCTAGCGCAATACCTTTGAATGTAGAAACAGTGAGATACAAGAAGGTGTAGGTTAGAGGTCCAACAGTTGGGCGTTAGGTGATTGTTCCTGCATCTGTGACCTTTACTTTTGGGTAAATTTGAGCTCATCTACCTAAGAGGGCGCCAGGTAAAATTCATCATTGCCTGGCAATTGTGTGCTAGGGAAGGCGATCTGCTAACGCTTAGTTCGTCAGTCGGGCAAACGAAGACTTCACATTTGTTTTATGTCCTTCTTTGGTCCCTCAGTTTTTAACTTTCATGCTAACTCAACTTGTTTGTGCGCCCTCTGTTTTTTTTTTCATTCCTTCTCAGGTGCTGGATTTGTATTTTGTGCTTTGCCCAGTTGTTGGAATGCCTTTTGGTGTCCCGCAATGATAATGACAAACCCAGTGGCAGGGATCTGGGTAAGAGATGATTCAATGGGGAATTGTTATGCACATATATTTATTATACGACTTATTGTAGCACTTCATCCTGGGTTTTTTGGTGTGGGTTGCTACCGGTACGTACTACCTTACGGGTATGTATTAGTTGAGAGTGGCCCTGGAACATTTCGGACCACCTGTACCTGCTGCACATCAGTTACCAAGAGAATGGCCTCTGCATAACAACCTTAGATGAGATGCCACCACAATATGTTCTGTCGAGCCCCTCCCCATTCTCCCCTAGCTGTCCACAGTGTATGGCTGTATAACCGGCGGGATTTACAGTGGCATAAGGGATAGCCGATTTATATCAGATTCTGATCCTTCTGGTCCTTAACAGTTAAGGGATGTAAAAAACATTTTTCCAAACAGAGCTTAGATAATTAGTGAATTAGAATAAAGTTTTAAAAACGTACACCTGGCACCAGACTGCATGGGAGATGCAGCTGAATTAGGGATAAGTTAAGAGTGACGTTCATATTGAGTAACTTGTCCTAAAACTTTTAAAAGAAGTTTAAAAAGAAAGAAAGTAGGATGGGCCCAAGCCTTTTTTTAGAAAGAGAAATAGTAATAGCATGTATATATGACACATACAAAGAAGACAAACAGTGGGGGAAAAATCTGTTTTGGAGGGTCTCGGATATTGAAAGGTAGAAGATATGCACTGTGAAAAGCAAGACAGGGGAAATTGGATTGAAAAAATAAATATGTGGAGAATTGATGAGGTAAATACATCAGAAAATACAGAACTTTCTCCACTGGCTTTCAGCTATCTACCATCAATTTTGGGCTGACTGATGTGTGTAATGAGCCACGCTTAAAGACTTTCTCATTAGAGTACAATGTAAGTTGTTTCCACTTCAAATTATTTACGAGTCAATAAATGTTTCAACCTCCAGAGCTCTTAACCACCGATCTGAAGGCACCATGATCCATTGATTGGGAAATTTATCAAGCAGTTAATTTAATTATTTATAAAATGACTTTATAGTGCAGGTATTTTTGTTGCATGTACACCCAATCCACTGCATAGCGATTTGCTAATATACTTTGTAGGTTCAGCTGAATGGTATTGGCACTTTTGCTTGTTCTCCTGGGCAATCTGATCTTTTCAGTCTTTACATTTGTAACGATCTGGGACGTGTTGGTGAGAAGTTAGGATGTGACGGCATATTGTTATTGAATTTACAGAGATCACTTATTATATATAGAAAATGTTACTCTGTAACCATCTGTCCATAGCATGTAGTGCTGTAGATTCATATGCTCTGCATACTGTCAGCTAGTGTTTGCCCAGATGTTTTTAACTTGTCTTTCTTCAAAGAAGTCCGAGTCACTCCACCCTTGCTCCACAATACACTAGCACACTGACTCCATCGCATATTGTTATCCCTTTAGCAAGTGAGTAGTTTAAATCAAGTGCAGTGTCAAAGACAGAGTATGCTATCATCTGAGATGATCGCTGGCTTACAGGTAGGAGGATGGGTGCATGATAATCTACTGCAATGAAAGCCAAAAACATGGGTACGGGGTAAGTAGCATTTCCTGTTCATTGAATGTGTGTCTATAGATACTCATGCTCTGTATAGAGTGATAATGCAGTCATCTTAGAATTGGTGGCTAGCAAGCAGCTGATGCATATGTTTGAAAGGGTGTTCTTTGGATAGTATGACCAGCCTATTGACAAGTAGGAACATATACACAATAATGCTTAGTGACAGTGTGGGTGTTGATGAAACTGCAAACTTGCAGATATCGTTTAAGGTATACTAACCAAAAAGGCTAGGATGTCCACCTTCTTGTATGTGGCATAGGCTCTGAGGGTATGAGGAGCATGAGCTTGGCCTTAGCATAGCAAGTCTAGATGCATTATACTATTCATTTCACAATGCCAGATTTAGGGGTGGCCAGACCCCTGTGGATTTCCTAAAGCTTCCTAAAGGGCTTGCTTCTATCAATATAACACGAGTAGCCTTTAAAGATCCAGAGTATGAAGGGCTCTTTCAGCTATAGATTTTGGTTGCAGGAAGAAGACAATGGGCGCTCAATATGTCTGCTTCATCTCCACTTTGTGGAGAAATTTGGGTTTGATACAAAGAACTGCCCTATCCTTGCAAACCTGGAGGATGGTTCCTGTACTGCAAGTGCCCGAACCTCACTAATGCGTCTTAAGAGAGGTGACTGAGACTAGGAAGGTGTATGAGTATAGTGGCTCAAAGGGAGGGCTCCTGATTCATGGTAGGTTCACTTTCAGGTTCCACACGGGTGCAGCTGCATATTTTTCGAGGGACTACCCTCTTAAGACCCTCCACAAAGGCTTTAATGACTGACTCAAAAAAGAAGTGTGTTGTCTGTTTTGTAGGTACTCTGCAACTATGGTTATGTCTAAGCGTATGGAGGTGTAGACAACACCAGTGTTGTATATGTGTAGGATGTAACAGGCAATCTCTTGAACAGAAAACTTAAAAGGGTTTAACTGTTTAAAGATACAGTAGTGCACAAACCTTTTCCATTTAGCTGCATAAGAGGCATGAGTAGTGGTCTTACACAGCTCTTGCAGGACAACATGCATATTGCTTGAAGTTTGAGGTTGCCAAATTAGAGATCTTAAGTGCCAGATAGTGCCGTTCAACTGTTCTGGATCTTGGTGTTTGAGCTGCCTATGATGCTGGGAGAGAAGGTCTGGCCTGATAAGAAGCTTCTCGTCAGGAATGGCATATCTCTAAGAGCACTGAATACAGGGCTGTCTTGCTCAGGTTGGTGCCACTAGGAGTACTGTCATGCATACCTGCCTCATCTTCCTCCATACATATAGGATGAGAGAGAGAGGCAGAAAAGCCTACACAAATATCCATGCCAAGTTCATCCATAGTGCCTTGCCTAGGAGGCAAAGTTTTGGCATTTTGCATTTTCAGGTCTGGTAAATAGTTCTATTGACAGGGTTCCCCACTGCTGAAATTAGTTGTGAAGGACTTGAGTGGAGTTCCCACTTCTGGACTTGTTATTGTTTTCTGCTGAGCAGGTCCGCAAAGTTGGACTCCACTCCCAGCAAATGCTGTGCCAACAGGTGAATGCTGTTGCAGGTGTCCCAGTGCCAAATCTCTTGAGCAAGTGAAAGAGCTGAAGAAGAAGGTGCCCTCTGCTTCTGAATGTTGTACATGGCTATCATGTTGTCTGTCATTATTAAGTCTGTCATGCCCTGAATGAATTTGAAAAAGGTTCAGAGAACAAATCTGATGGCTTGCTGCTCCATGTAGTTTATGTGAGGCCCTTGGGGTTAGGGGGTATACAGGTGCCTTGGACAGTCATATCACGGATATGAGCACCTCACCCCACGAAAGACATGTCAATGTTAACGGTCACCTGCAGAAGAGGCTCTATAACGGATCTACTGAGAAAACGGTTGTTCCTGTTCCACCAAAGCAGAGTTCCGAGCCCTGTTCGTTACCAACATTTGATGCTCCCAATGGCCTTCCACTTTGGTGGAGGCACTCTTGGAGTAGACACATGTATCATTGCGTATCGCTCAATCACAATGCATGAAGCATTCCCAACAGTATCATAACAGTGCGAATAGTGATGAGACTGTGTGTCTGAAAAAGAGGCAGAGGCTTTTGGAATGCCACACCCTCTGTTCATTGGGTAGGCTTTCTCTCTTACTCAGGAAGGGGTGGACTTGCTGCAGTTGAATGTACAAATTTTTCAGTGACGGTGAAACCTAGCCTGTGAAGTGTGTGATAGCAGGTCACCTGTGCAGAAACACCATACATGACAGTGGCTATTACTGCTAGGCACTTTGTAAACACACTTGCAGTCATAATGGCTGCAACGGGCAACACCCTTAACTGGTAGGATAATTTGCCTACAACAAATCAAAAGTACTGGTGTTACACTGGGTGGATCTGGATGTGAAAGCACACATTTTTCAGATCCATGGCCCGAGGTCTAGGATTGCCTAGATGGAGCTTCCTTTGAGATAAAGAAGTAAAGGCAATCCACACCTTTCCTATATTGTTTTCCATGCACTGGTTCGATGGTACTCTTTATGAGGAGAGCTTAAACCTCTTCTAGCAAAAGATGAAGGTGGTTGGAGCTTAAGACATGCCGGAAGGTGGGATTTTGGAAAGGAGGGTGTGGAATTCAAAGCAGTATCCTTATCACACAATGGAGAGGACCCACTGATCTGAGGTGATGTACTTCCACTGAGGGAAGAAGTGCCTCAGTCTTTTCCCTACAGTGTAATGTGAATAGTGAGAGGGGAGAGGGATGGGGAGCCACTGCATGCTGGTGAAAGTGCTCCCAGTGGAGCCACCTCTACCTTTTCTGCTGCGATTTCCTCTCTAAGCTCCTTTCTTGTATTTCTTGGTTTGCTGGGGGTCTGGAAGTACAAGTTACTTACCTTTGGTATTAAAATATCTGGAGGAGACATTCTAGTTGCAGATTCCTTACCTTATAATTTCCCCCAGGTGTCAGACTGGAATTTTTCTTCGAGCAATACCCATGCGCGTCGGTCCACTCCGCGGGCAACGTTAGCATTGTAGTTGCCGTGATGATGTCGGGAGTAGATTATAGACGCCGCCTTCGCGCAGTGATGTCAGTTTCTTTTAACGACTTTTCACACCAAAGCGCAGGGCCGCTAAGAACACTGAGATTGGTGCGCCAGAGCTAAGGACCTGAAAGTGGAATACCTGTCCTTAGAAATCAGTTCGCAAGCTGGGAGCATGGGTGGGCGGTAAGGAATCTGCAACTAGAATAGGTCTGTATCAGATATTTTGTTACCGAAGGTAAGTAACTTGTACATCTGATAGAGACTACTAGTTGCAGATTCCTTACCTTAGAATAGATATCCAAGCAACACCATCCTCAGTGGTGGGCTGCGAACCAAGATCATACTAGGAAGCCCTGCAGGACCGAATGACCAAAGTAGCCGTCCCGACGGACCTGACTGTCCAGACAGTAGTGTTTAGCAAACGTGTACCGGGACGCCCACGTAGCTGCCAGGACAGGAACTCCGCGTGCCAATGCCGTGGAAGCAGCAGTTGCTCTGGTGGAATGAGCACGTAAGCCCTCAGGAGGTTGCTTCTTGGCCAAAGCGTAGTACATTTTGATGCAAAGAAGCACCCATCGAGAGATGGTATGCTTTTGCACCCCCTTCCCTTTTTTCGCACACACATACCCAACAAAGAGTTGATCGTCCACCCGGAAATCTTTAGTACGATTGAGGTAGAATGCCAATGCTCTTTTTGGGTCCAGATGGTGGAGTCTCTCCTCCTCATGGGAAGGGTGTGGGGGTGCGTAGAAAGTAGGCAGAGTGATGGACTGGCCTACATGAAAAGGTGTAACCACCTTAGGAAGGAAGGAAGCCTTAGTGCGCAACACTACATTGTCAGGGTGCACAGACAAGTATGGAGGTTTTGAGGAAAGGGCCTGAAGCTCACTCACCCTGCGAGCAGAGGTGGTAGCAACAAGAAAGACATTTTTGAAGGTGAGGAGCCGCAAGGGATAATTATGCATTGTCTCAATGGGAGTACACATCAAATAAGTAAGGACAAAATTGAGGTCCCACTGAGGCATGATAAATGGAGCGGGAGGAAATAAATGGGTGAGGCCTTTTAGGAATCTACTCACATTAGGAGATTTAAACATTGAGGGCTGATCAGGTAAGCTAAGGAAGGACGAAATGGCAGATAAATACCCTTTAATGGGGCCCAAAGCAGAGCCCTGCTGGGCCAAAGAAAGAATGAACAGAAGAACCTCGGATAGAAGAGCAGAAAGGGGATCGACTGATTTGTTGGCACACCATGCCACAAATTTATTCCAATGACAGGCGTATACAGTTTTGGGTGAGGGGCGGCTGGCTGCCAATATAACATCGCCACACATGAAGGCGGAGGTTGGACAGGTTTGGGTGAAGAACCGTCCCTTTTGCTGCGACAGAAGATCCACCCGAAGAGGCAGTCTGAGTGGAGGATCGATGGACATGCTTATTAGCTCTGGATACCATACTCTCCACGCCCAGTCTGGGGCCATCAAGATGACTTGGGCCCAGTTGTTCCTGATCTTCTTGAGAACTCTGGGCAGAAGAGGTATAGACGTAAAGGAGGCTGGAGTTCCACTCTAGACGAAATGCGTCTCTGAGCGAGTGCCGCCTTGGAAAACTCCAACGTGCAAAACAGCTGACATTGCGCGTTCTCTGCAGAGGCGAACAGATCTAACCAAGGCTCTTCCCACTGCTGAAAGAGACCTTGCACCTCCTCCGAATGGGGACGCCAATCGTGATCGGCTGTGCGTCGACGGCTGAGTTTGTCCGCTCTGGGGTTAAGGGAACCCGCCAGATAGTGAACCATCAGGGTAATCCCCTGATGTTCCAGGCATTTCCAGAGGCGTAGTGCCTCCTGACAAAGGGTCCAGGACCCTACTCTCCCCTGTTTGTTGCAGTACCACATGGCGGTAGTATTGTCTCTGAACACCTGCACCACTTTACCTTTGAGAGAGGGAAGGAATGCTTTCAGCGCAAGCCTGATTGCCCGGAGCTCCAGAAGATTGATATGGAGCTGAGACTCTGCCGGAGACCAGAGTCCTCTGATCTCCACCTTTCCCATTTGGCCCCCCCTACCCCTGAAGTGACGCATCCGTCACTATAGAGAAATCTGGTTGGGGAAGGGAGAGGGATCTGCTATGGACCCAATGCGGATTTGAAAGCCACCACTGCAGGTCTTTCGCAGCCCCCTCCGAGATCTGGACCATGTCGGAGAGATTCCCCTGATGCTGTGCCCACTTGAACTTCAGGTCCCACTGCAGAGCCCACATATGCCATCTGGCATGTGTTACTAGTAGGATGCAGGAGGCCACGAAGCCATGAAGCCCAGCAGCCTCAGTCAGTCTCACTGAAACCCAAGACCAAGGCCGAAAGATCAGAATCATAGCCTGAATGTCTTGGACTCGCTTTTCGGGAGGATAAGCCCGAAACTGCACTGATGAAAGGGAGCGTCTGAGAGGGAGTCAGGTGTGACTTCAGCACGTTGATAGTGAACTCCAGCGTGTGCAGGAAGTTCACCGTAGTTTGAAGGTGGGAGATGACTTTCTGGGGTGAGTCCGCCTTCAACAGCCAGTCATCGAGGTAGGAGAAGACTGAGAACCCTAACCTGCGCAGATGAGCTGCAACCACTGCCATCACTTTCGTGAACACCCGAGGGGAGCTGGTAAGGCCGAAGGGGAGCACTTTAAACTGAAAGTGCTCGTGACCTACCACAAATCGTAGGTAACGTCTGTGGGCAGGCAGGATGGGAATGTAGAAATAAGCGTTCTGCAAGTCCAATGCTACCATCCAGTCTCCTGGGTCCATGGCAGACAGAACCTGAGCCAGGGTCAGCATCTTGAATTTCTCCATCTTGAGGAAGTAATTTAGGTCCCGAAGGACTAGGATAGGACGCAAGCCCTTGTCCTTTTTTGGTATCAGAAAGTAGCGGGAATAACAACCACAACCTACTTCTGGCACAGGGACCTTTTCTATAGCTCCATTGGCCAAGAGAGCTGCGACTTCCTGGTGGAGAAGCACTAAATGATCCTCTAGAAGGTGACTGAAGGATGGAGGCATGGTTGGTGGAGCAGATTCGAAAGGGAGGGAGTAGCCCTTTTGAACTATCTGCAAAACCCACCTGTCCGTGGTGATGTATTCCCAGTGGGGCAGGTGATATTGAATCCTGCCACCAACTGGACGGGAGTGAGGGGCCGTACTAGGAGGGTTTGGAGGCTGCAGCGGGGGCAGAGGTGGACTGGGCAGACCTCTGGTTCAATGTCCCATGGCCACATGGGATTTCGCATCCCCGGCCACGCAGAGGCTGAACAGCATGGGTGGCACGGTGGCTGGGTGGAGGATGTGACAGGGAGCCCCTTCCGTGGCCACGAAAGGGGCGAAAAGCGGACAGTTGGGGGCGAGGGGCAAAGGAAAGCCCAAGGGACCAAGCTGTAGCATGGGAATCCTTGAATCTCTCCAAGGCCAAGTCTGCTTTATCTCCGAAGAGATGTGAGCCATCAAAGGGCACGTACATGAGTGACTGCTGGACATCTCCAGAAAAACCAGGTATGCAGCCAGGCATGGCGTCGTAAGGCCACCGTCATAGCAACCGATCTGCCCAGAGAGTCGGTCGTGTCGAACCCACAACCGATTGTGAACTTGGCCGCATCTCTCCCATCGTTCACAGCTTGGGAGACTATAGCACCGGCCTCCTCCGGTATATGCGGCAGGAATTGTGCAACCGTATCCCACAAAGAGTGGGAATAGCTCCCCAAAAGGCATGCGGTGTTCACAGACCGCAGCGCGAGACAGGAGGAAGAAAATCACTTCTTGCCAAACTGTTCCAGTGTTTTTGGATTACCTGTCCGGGGGTGCGGAAGGGAATGCGGCTGAAGAAGAGGAAGCCTGGATAACAAGACTCTCAGGCGTCGGGTGTTGGGACAGCAATTTAGGGTCGTTCGGAGCGGGCCGATGGCGGCGTGCGATAGTCCTTTTCACAGGAGCCCCTGTGTTGGGTTTGGACCAGGTACTAAAAAGGACATCGGTAAGGGCTTCATTAAATGGCAAAAGGGGTTTTGAAGTAGAAGCCCCAGGCTGAAGCACCTCCGTCAGGAGATTAGACCTGACCTCAACAGTGGGAAGCTCAAGACCAAGGATCTCAGCTGCCCTACTGACCACCATACCATAAATTGCTCCCTCCGCCGTAGCCACGGTAGGAGAAGGCAGCATGCCAGTGTCAGGAGAAGTGTCCAGACCACTGGCATCGCCCAATTCCTGAGCCAAGTCCAAAAATGGGTCATCCTGGTATTCATAAGGGTCCAGGGACCCCTCCAATCCCTCCCCATATTCGTATCCATAAGAAAAGGGGTCCGAATCTGACCTGGGACAGATAGGCCCCATTGACATCGAAGGTGCCGTCAGCCGACGCCGCTCCGAGTCGTCGGGGATAAGAATGGGGTTGACGTCGATAGTGGGCACTACCGACGTCGGGAGCGTCAACAATAGACCTGGCGCCGGGGAAGGTCTCAATGGTGCGACCGGCGCCGGTGCGGATCCGGAGGTGACCTTGGTGACCGGAGCCGAAGCCGCAGGTGCGGAACCCAAAGGCCCCTCATCCGAACCCCTTGGGCCAGAAGGTGCCATATCGGGGTCAGACTGCCCAAAGATGAGGCGCATGGCCTCATAAAACTCTTTAAGCTGGGCGGGGGTTGCTCCGGCTTCGGGAAACTCGAGGAAGTGCAGAGCCGACCCAGACGAAGGCTCCAAGGACGGAGGCCTTGTGCGTGGACGATCCTCCCGCGTCACGTCAGTCGAGCAATGGGGCGAAGTCGGAGAGCGATGGGATCTCATCGACGACTTCTTACTTTGACTCGGGGATTTGGAAGACGATGAGTGGTGATGGCACCGCGACCGGTCTCGAGACCTTCCTCTCGATCGAGACCGGGACTTACGTGGAGTCGAGTGCCAGACCGCCATGAGCTTTAGGGACCGCTCCCTCAAAGCCTTCGGGTGCATGGCCCGACACTCGGAGCACGACTTTGGGTCGCGCTCGAGACACCACAGACAAACCCAATGAGTATCCGTCACTGACATCGTACAATGACAGTCCTCGCACGGCTTGAAACCGGTCTTCGGGGATTTCCTCGACGCACCAAATTTCTCACAAAAACTCAACAAACGGTCGAAGTCGGTCAAAAAGAGACCAGGGTAGCTCTTCTCCGGTTCAGCGCATGGCGCGGAAAGATAAGAACTGATGTCACTGCGCGAAGGTGGCGTCTATAAACTACTCCCGACATCACAGCGACTACGACGCCAACGTCGCCCACAAAATCTCCAGATCCAGTCTGACACCTGGGGGAACTTCTAAGGTAAGGAATCTGCAACTAGAAGTCTCTATCAGATAGTGCTCTTAGTATGGCGTCCAGGCCTGAGCCTACTAGATTTGCACCACCATTAGTTTACTTCCAGCACAAGGCAGATCTGGGACTTGAGGGATAGCAGGGCTCCCGAGGACTTTGCAACACACTTGACCGATTTTTTTGAGCATCTGGCCCACGGGTGTCGAACAGATGCTTGTCACGTGAAGGGACATTCAAGAGATGCTAAACCAGGATAGCACAAGCCAGGCATGACTGTGGAGGAGGATGTTAGTGTTAATTATTTTAATGGCAGCATCTGCCATGTAAAGGGAGCAATTTGATGTTAATGTTGCTGATGGTTTTACTCTCAGCAACTAGCTCCTGTCTGCATTTTTGGTGGACTTATGGACTTCCTCAGCTCCTATATTTTGTTCTAGTAGTAGCAATTATACCTGTAGTGGAGACCCACAGTTTGCAATGTGCCAGTCGATGGCTGCTACCAGTGCTACATGCTTCTTTGCTGTGTCAATACGCTCTCTCTCTCTTAGATGGCGAGGCATCCCCTGTTGCTTGAGCACACACCCTCTTGGAGCCAGTGTGGACAACCATGGAGTTGGGGGTGACCTGCTCCCAAATATTTATTTCAGGTCATCAAGGCTGGCTTATAATGTTATTTTCAGATCTAGCTGTGACCACTCTGGGAGATAGGGGCTACAAATATATGCTTGTGCATTGGGGCTAGCTTATACTTTTATCAAACCTAGGTGTGATCACTCTGGTCTTTACAGGATCTTTGAAGTTTTCAGTGGTTGACCTGAACAATCCATTCAGGAGGACTAAAGTCTTCATCAACTTACTCTTTGTGTACCTTTACCTGATGTGTTACATCACCCACTGTACTATTGCATGACAAGGGGTACTGCTGTCAGGAGGCAATTGTTTGGCAGGTAGGATTTAAGGTCTGGATTGTCTTGTGGGTTGATTATGTAGCCCTCACATTTATCTTCTCATGTATGGGCTCATCATCTGTGTCCTATGAGCTGCCAGGAACAGTCAGTGTCCTGCGGACTACGGGGAAGGGATTGTAAGGATAGTCATGGGTGTGTTGTGGGTTAGGATGAGAATGGTGTTGGGCCAGTGGCAGGGCCTTAACCCTTTTGGGAGTGTGTGGCCTTAAGGAAACAATGCCAGTTTCATCCTCAATGGTCAGCTGGCGTGTCTGATGAGTACTGGAAGCAGAGGTTTAACAAGAATCTTGTCTTGTCTAGATGCATACACAGTTTCTTCTGTTTTGTATCAACAACCTCAGACCATATCTTAAATAGTGACCCATCTGTGTTGTCCAACTTGGGTATCAAGGGTGGCTTAGTCACTGGTTTCAAAGCTGGTCGAGCAGGAGCTTGCAGCACTAGTTTTGGCTCCAAGTGTGGCTTTTTAGAGCATCTTGGTTGAGGTGACGTTGACACACAATGCAAAGCGGTGCCTTTGGAGGGGGCTTTCACTGGCATTGGCCCAGCCTCTCAAGCCCATTGTGTCCCAGGGAGAGGAGCCACATCTGAAGGTTTTTTCTGTTTCTGGCTCAACCTAGGGCTCGCCACAGGAATGGTGCTCTACTTATGTGGAAGGGCATATTGACATTTGAGATGGACCGTTTGACACCTGTGGTGCTGTTGAGGAATAGGGAGTTCACTAATCTTCAAGCCTGGGGCGGGCATGTGCTTCATCGCAGGCTTTAGGAACTCTTTCTCCTCTTTGGTGTCAGAACCCACTGAGAAGACTGCATTTGGACCCTCTCTTGCTTGGTCTGCCAGAATGCTAGAGGTCCATTCTTCTTATTTGGTGCCAGACATGCATTCAGCCTCACAAATGTCCAGCGTCTCAAACGGCACTTCTCTCTGCATCTTGTGATAAGCCCACCTTCTTTTCCTTTGGTTTTAGATGGTTTTCTAGCAATAGAAAACCGCCTGCTTCACAGGAGGTTTTTATCGTGCTCTGGCAAGAGGCAGAGATTAAAAACGCCATGCTCAATGCTGCAGGGCATTTGATATTACACCTAGAGTAGAACTGGAAGGGTGTACGTTCCGTACTCTCGCCCCATGTGCAGTCTAAAAAAAAAAAAACTATGGAGAAGGTTAGAGGCTTACTCAGTATTAAGGCCCTAAAGAGAGGTGTGCTGAAGGCAGAGTATTACTGGCTTTTGAATACTCATCCACTCTTTATTCCTCTCCACATCTGGGAAAACTAAGCAGGGTAACTGCCAGCAGAGTCCAGCTGACAGCTGACTTACCCTCAAGTAGCCACACTTGCCTTCATTTATTATATTTATTTGAAGTTTTTATATATCGCCTTTTCACCGGACAGGTATTAAACCTTTTTACAGAGAACCAAACAGTTTGCATGAGCAAAGGGGGAGACTAGGGACAGAGAGGAGAAGGTGAGGGGGAACCAGAAGGAGATCAACAAAAATAGGCTGATGAATATAGGAGAATGCAAGGAGTCTGAATTTACTTGTATGCAGAACTTGATGGCAACATTATAGGATGGCTGTTCTGTTTGGGCTACCAAAGATCTTGATTAGTCTCCACAGAGCTAGCATTTTAAGAGGTGCATTTTTAGGCCTTTCCTGGAAGACAGGATATCGTGGATATGCCTTGGGTCAAGCAGGGGTGAGTTCCAGTCTAGGTACTGCTCCAGAGAAGAATGGCTTTAGAACTAGGGAGAACTTGAATTTAAGTGATTATAAAATTAAGGAGGGCTTGCTTCTTGTGAGTCTTACGCCTATGGAGAGCACGAGGTTCGAAAGAAAGGAATGCTGTAGAGTCAGGTTTGAAGGGGATGCATTTAATCTTGAATTTGATCTGTGCCGCGAGTGGAAGTCAATGTAGTTCTCTCACAATCAGGGATATGTGGTTGAACCTTTATTTCTCCAACTTGAGTTTATGAGTGGAGCGGAAGATGGCTCTGAGCAAAGCCAATGAAGATAAAAGAATTTCTGATCCTTTGCTGATCACATGAGAGTTGTTTGATCTTTAGCTCGGGAAGGTGGAAGTTGTCAGATTGTATCATTTTGTTCACATATCATGACAAAGTAAGAAGGAGTCCAGTATAAAACCAAGCTATTTGACTTGTGTTTTGGATGAACCACAACTTGAATAAATCTGTAAGTAGTGAAGGTCAATTTTGTAGGAACTTTTGCAGAAAAGTGCGAGGAATTTCATTTTTGACAGGATCAGTTTGGTTAGTGTAGGTCCATCAGTATAATTCACAGGCCCTTGTAGAGTGTGTAAGTGTTTCACAGAGGATAGGTTCAAATATAGCGGAGTGCCATATGCAGATTGTGAAGCTTTATGGGAGAGTTATTTATAAGCAGCTCAAGAGACTGGAAGAGATTAAATAGAGTTAGGGAGAAGGTTGAGCCCTGTGTTACACTACAGGTAAGTTTTTAGTCTGTTGATGTGGAATTTTCCAATATTATAAGCTGGAACAGGCCATTCAGGAAAGAGTAGTACCAAGTTAGCGCTTTTACTCTGAGGGCCATTCTAGCCTACAAGGTCCTGGGGAAGAGTGTGTGGTCCACTGTCTCGAAGGCAGCAGGTAAATCCAGAAGGATCAGAAAACGTTTCACCTTTGACGAGGTTTTGGTACAAACTGTCTAAGATCTTCAAGACTGCTGTTTGGGTGCTTTATCCTTCTTTAAATCTAGATTGGATATTGGAGAGTAAGTCATTGTTAATGTGTCTTTAGGTACAGTAATGCACTTTCCCGTGGCTTTTCCGAGCATGGGAGGTTAGTGATGGGCTTACATTTTTGAGGATTTCAGTGTCGGCATTACGTTTGTTGAGATTGGTGAAGCTTTATGGGAAGAGTTATTTACAAGCAGCTCAAAAGACTCGACGAAAAGATTGAATAGGATAAGGGAGACGGTGGAGCCCTGTGGTACACTACAGGTAAGATTTTCCTCTGTCAATGTGTCATTTCCTACTTTTATGAGCTGGGACAGGCCATTCAGGAAACAGTGGAACCACTTTAGCACCGTCCCTCTGAGGGCCATTCTAGCCTACATGGTCCTGAGAAGGAGTGTGGTCCATTGTCTAAAAGGCGGCAGGTAAATGAAGAAGGATCAGAAAAAGCTTCACCTTTGTCAAGGAAACAGTACAAACTGTCTAAGATCTTCAAGACTGCTGTTTCCATGCTTTATATTTCTCTAAATCCAGATTGGGTATTGGGGAGTAAGCCATTGTTAATGTGTCTCTTTAGGTACAGTGACTGATACGCACTTCTCCATGGTTGTTCAGAGCAGGGAAATTCATGATGGGCTTAAATAGTTGAGGATTTCAGTGTCGGAATTAGGCTTTTTGAGTATGGATGATATTTTACCCAGTTTTAGTTTGCTGAGGAACAGACCTTGGGAAAGAAATGCACTAAATATAGTGAGCCAGATTTGTGTGATTAGATTGATTTTCCATTAGATTATTTTGGCTGGCATTGTGTCTCTGATGTGTGGGGTAGATCAAAATTGTTTTATCATCTTGGAGAGATCCTTTGGTGTTGAGCTTTTGAAATGATTCCCATGTTTTTGTTGTTCTAGTAGTACAAATAGGTGGTAAGCATTACTGAAGGTCTTATTTCAGTTTTCAATTTTGCAGGAGGAAAATGCCACATTCCATATTGGGTGGAAGGAAGATTACTCTTCCTGAGTTTTGTGTCACCTCTGATTAAGCTAAAAAGGGTACGAGATGGGTTGTGGGAATGGGAGATTAGATCCTGGAGGAAGGTCATTTCTGAGTTTTAAAGTTCCATTTTGAACAGGCTGTTATCTGTATAGATCTGGATATGTCTGGTTTGTCTCTTTGTCAAAGTCTTTCCAGTTTTTGATGTATTTTTTACTCTTGTGTAAATAATTTGTAAACCATGGTTTGCTGGGAGTGGTTGTTCTAATCTTTTAGTTTTGCCTGCGCTACAAAGCTGGTGGAATAGTCTAATGTTTTGTATCATGAGACAGGTAAGATCTATATGGTTATTCACTCTAATCTTTGAGCTTAGGTAGCCAACATTAATTCAAGCATTTCCCAGCGAATAATTTGTAATCTCTGATCCACATTTTGATTTCAGCAGAGTTCTTATGTATGAGGCTCGCCACAGAAAAGATGAACTGTAGCGTGAAGTGCCTATTCCAATCTACTTTGACAAGGTGGTGGCAAGTGCAAACTTTGCTAGAGGTAAATAATAGGACTAAAATGTTTTTATTGCTGTTGGATGAAGTGGACAGTTGAGCAAAGGTGGTGTAGACTCACAATTATAATTTACCCCCCCCCCCCCCCCCACACAAACACACACAACAGTGAGAGCAATGGATTTAAAGAAGTGTTCCATGAATTTATTAGAGGGTGTTTGTGGCCTGTAAATAATGTGGGACGAATTGGCTACCAGTGCCATTTTCATTAGATTGGTGACAAAACAGTGTATCATTGAAGAATATTGCAACCTCACTCAGTTGTATTTTGCCTGTTATTTCTGATTCTATAATCAAGTAACCAGAAAGGAGGAGGGAGTACATTATGTTTTAAAAGACGTAATGTAGCCAGGATTCCAAAATACAGAAAATGTCAGAGTTGGACTGTTCCATCACTGCTGCAATTTGAGGGTGATGAGCATTTGTGGATCGAACATAGACTAACATGCCAGAAATAGAGGAGATGTGGCCATGGGTGGGTGGATTTTCATGAGGTCATTTTTACCAGGTTGTTGAAGTTGGCTTTTCTTTTAGAGTTAAAGAAGTAGAATATATTTGGGTTGGTTTTGAAAGCATAACATAGCTCTAAGTGTTATATGGGGAAAGATTAGATGTGTCTGAAAATCGAAGTGGAGGAGCGAGAGGAGGTATAACTGAGGTAGACACCTTGGGGACCAATATGAGAGGGGTTGTCCATCCATGGCCTGTGACAGTACTCAATGGGTTGTAGTGCTGAAAATAATGAATGTCTCTTCAGGATGCTGAATTGAGAAGACTTAGCAAGTAAATGATTTAAAAAGCAAGTAGAAGGTATTAAAAAAGAATGCTTGATGGGTACCTTAAAATTAAGGCAGGAGCAATGTTGCTTCTATGAGATGCGAGAGAGGGTGTGCTGGAAGGTGTTAGGAGTGGCGTAATGTCATAGTAGTAAGAAGCTAGGCATTGTCTCGAGCTTAGGCACTAGGTGACACAGCTACCACTTAGTCTGCCATGTTGAATGAAATATTTTGTGATATAGTGTGCTGAAAACTGTCCATGGGACTGCACTGATATGTCTGCATGTGGTAGGAGTTCAGCTGAAGCATGTTAAACCATCTCACTTCTTCTGAAATAGCCGGTTATAGTTAACTTGTGTTTTAAAGGCACACACTATGGTTTCCTTTTGATGACTGAAATAAAGGGGGCTATGATGCAGACCCAGTTTTGGGGTTTAATTTTTAATCATGTGGCTCAGCACTACTGGAAAATGTGCATCTTGAATATAGAAAATGTGCATCTTGAATATAGAAAATGTGCTTCAAACAGTGAATTTAGCTGGGACATAGCCATGTAAGTGTTCAACAATGCTGATGGTTAACTTACCTGCTATACAACGTAATTCTCCTTAAAATAGCAAATGAACTTTGCTGAGATCTATTTGGCTTAAGGGATGGTTGGATGATACTTGCTGAAAGTAAATTCTTTGTTGGAAGTCTAATTGAGTTAATAGTGGATTTTGGCCTTAAACACAATTCAACTCAATGCCAGGGAAATCCGGTGTCTGAAACTCAAGTAGAGAGAAAGCAAAGGTCATCTTCCAAAATAACTGGCGGTCTTCTGTTCTGTTGGGTGGGGAGAGGGTTATAAAAAATGTACTATAAACTCGGAGACATTTCACTGGAGGTTCACAGGGTCATGCGAAGTTGGTATTCATTTATATAATATAAATCTATGAAGGATCTTAATAATACCCAACTATTTAAATGTTTTAATTCACAGCCTTTGATTCAAAATACCCTAGGACTGCCCAGACCAGAAATTAGTTTTATCTTTGGTTCTGTGTATTTGAGAGATGTCACATTTATACCGTTGTGACAATAAAAAAAATTACGTTGCAGAATTCAAAAGTATAAATCATGTTGATGTTTTTAACACACTGAAAAGAGGGCAATTGTCTTTGAAGAAAGGCTAATTTGGAGGGATAAGTAAAACCCACCTTGATAAGTCATCAATAAAGATTGGTAGCCATTTTAGGAGGTTGGTCCTATCCCTATCTGAGGAAGAGTCTACGCACATTACTTATGAGGTAATATTAAGTTCTACAATATTTTTTAGCAACCAGTCTCAAACTCCAGGGGTATATTTCCTCCAGGTGGTACTGTGTATGAAAGAGAGTAGGGCAGTGAGGAATGCATTCACAAACCTGTACTTTAAAAACAGTTGGATGCAGAACCCCTATATTGAGAGTACTCCTCATCATCAAACATACTTTATTGGGTCACATATTTGACCATAAAAGCACAAAGTTAAAAAAAAAAAAACTAAAAAAAAAAAAAGTATAAAAACACAGCAATGTCATAAAAACATTTGGTAACAAATACAGCAAAGATTTAACCAACCCGCCATCATAAGCCATAAAGCATATGTTCTTCTTAGCCTCAAAGCCCGAATAATTAAGTTCAAAACTGAAAAATGTACTTTTGGTCACTCTAAACGATGTACAACCAGTGAGCCCTCATGATGTGTTTTAAAACGTTTACCTCTAAAAATAGGACGTAAAAACTGCTTTCTAAAAACAGAATACATTGTGCACTCGTATCTCAACTTCAACGGCTCAAGAGCGATTTTCATTTTGCCCTTGGATCATTTAGTATGTTTCTGTGTTACAATTTAGAGAACTTTTTCTATTTTTATACTTATTTGGAATACGTTCAAAACTTCAAAGATGATTTTTCCTTGTTAGTTACATTTCTACATTTTCTAGTGCGCTATATTTCAACAAGTGAGATGCTCGACTGATCACCAAACAATGGCAATAGGTTTTAGCCCAAAGCGCCTCTGCATAGGACGGTCACCTGGCAATGAGTGGGAATGAAAGACATTTCAATCCTTCCCCAGTAGCTTGACCTTCACACCGGGCTTCCCTAATAAACTGAAAACCCATTTCAAACTTGCCCTTGTAAAGGCTTGACTGAATGATAGACTGTAGTAATCATATGTACACAAATGGTAAAAAAATAATTTGTAGGAGTAAATATGATATTCTTGGGCTATAAAGTATTGATTCCTCTTGCTTCCAGTCCCTAACTTCTGTTTCATCTTTTAATAGGCACTTGCATTAGTCAGACATCCCAAACATTCTTATTTACCCTTTCCATTTTAAACAGAGCACTGCTTTGTCACATCTCCTGTAATCTCGTTTTCATTTGTGTGTAAAGGTGTCTTTGAAAGGTCCTCGCTCAGGTGGTCAGCTAATACCAACATTGTATCATTTACAAAATATTATTACGTGTAACTTAAAAAGCATGGTTGAAGTGGTGTGCAAGTGTGGACATTATATATTGGTTTTCTTACTATTATTCACTATGCTCATTTTAATTTGACAACCCTGTAAAATTAAGTCTAAAAACTGATTGTATAGGTTCTAGAAACACTGCTCCATTGCTGTTCTGAGGTTAAATAATTCAAGTTAGTTCAATCAAATTTATTGGATATTGATATTTTAAAAATATCCAGGAATGGAATTTCCGATTGTTGACCCACATTTTTAAATAAGGAAAATGTTACTTTCCCAGTAGACATCTTTTAGTGGCATTTAGTGCTGTAGATTCACATGCTTTGCATAAGTCCGCCATCTAGTGTGGAGTGTTACAAGTTTTTCTTAGAAGAATGTTTTGGAGTCACGAGATCGAGTGACTCCTCCTCTAGGTGATAGTGCACATGGGCATTGAGTCCTTTATTAGATTGTTTTCCCGCAGGCAGGTGAGGTAAGGAGAGTGTGTGTGTGTGTGTGTATATATATATAATATAAAAAGATGTGTATGCAGTGTATATACATATGTACAATATTTGTAGAAAGATTTTACTACAATGACTACAGCATGTGAATCTACAGCACTACATGCCATGAACTGATGTCTGCTGGGCAAGTAACGTTTACCGAGCCGCTGAATGCACCGTGACCTGTGGGCACCGCACATCCCATCGTCCCACTTCACACCGCAGCCCCGACGCCATCAACGCCAGCGCACCTGACATCATCAACGTGGAGTTCGATTTGCAAGGGGTGGGACTTCAAGGGCCTGACAACTCCTGCACCTACTCTGGAACCAACACTGCAACGCTGTTCTTCGGAGCTCACCCAGAGGATCACTATGCCCTAAAAATCCAAGGTACTGTTTGCAGGTCTTCTCTACACTGTAGCTGTCCTGCGAAGCCACGGTGGCCTGAACTGTTGGTTTTGTTGCTCACGATGCAGTGATAGTCCCAGGTGGAGCTATCAACTTCAAGGAACTGTACTTTTAAGATAAATCTTACAAAATTCATATCTTTAGCACTGTATGTTGGTTTTTTTATCGTTTTGGTCTTGTTGTTCACAGATAGGTATTGGCTATTTTTCTAAAACTGGTGTGGTGTCCTTTTGTAGTGTTTTCAGTTGTTACTTTGTGTTACGTGTAAATGCTTTACACATTGCTTCTGAGATCCGCTTGACTGCTCGTGCCAAGCTACCAAGGGGGTAAGCAGGGGTTATATGAGTGGGTATGTCCCTTATCCTGACTAGAGTGAGGGTCCCTACTTCGAAATGGGGTCTCTAGTTGGCAGTCGGTTTGCACTTCGTCCAACACACATGCGTTGCATAGCCTGTAAAGCAGTCCCCTCCAAGTAAGCTGTGGCTAACTTGTAGGAGTTGGAGTAGCTTGAAAAAGTGTCCTGAGCACTGCCTGGCCAAAACGTGCTTGTTGGCGAGCTAAAACATCTACACAATAGTGCTTAGTGAATGTGCGTTGTGTAGACCAAGTAGCAGCCTTATAAATATCTGCTATTGGAATGTTTCCTAAAAAGGCCATTAAAGCACCTTTCTAGTAGAGTGTTCCCTAGGAACTGTAGGTATGAATACACTTGACTATCCATCTCGCTATTCCATTTCTTTTAAATTGGATTGCCTTTATGAGGTTTTGAAAATTCTACAAAAAGCGGTTTACATTTTCTAAAACTTTTAGTCCTATCAATGTAATACATAAGAGCTCATTTAACATCAAGTGTGTGCAAAGCTCTTTTAGCAACTGAGTCTGGCTGTGGGAAAAAACAGGTAACTCAACTGATTAGTTAATGTGAAATGGTGAAACTACTTTTGGGAAAAAGTGTATGGTTTTTCCTAAGGACTACTCTATCTTCATGTACTTGGAAAAAGGGTTCTCCTAAATGAAATCTTTTAATTCACTTACACATTGTAGGGAAGTGTGATAGCTACTAAAAGGCAACTTTCCATGAAAGAAATTGCAGAGAACAGGATTGCATCGGTTCAAATGGAGTACCCATAAGTCTAGTAAGGACAATATTAAGGTTCCATACTGGAGCTTGAGGATCCCTGTGTGGAATAACCCTCTTAAGTCCTTCCATAAACACTTAATGACAGGAATTCTGAACAAAGAAATATATTGTTTGTTTTGAAGGTAAGCAGCTATAGCTCCTAAATGAAGTCTAATAGATGAGTATGTTAAATTTGCCTTTTGTAAATGAAACAGATAATACACAATGTCTTGCACTGATGCTTTGAGTGGATCACTGTGTTTAGGTTGACAGTAGCATACAAAATGTTTCCATTTTGCAGCATAACACTGTCTAGTTGTAGGTTTACATGCCTCTCTGAGATTGTCCATACATTCAGAGGGAAGTTGTAAATATCCACTTCAGGAGCCATATCGCAAGATTGAGTGTTTTGGGGTCTGGATGTCTGCTTTGACCTCACTTTTGAGTCAAAAGGTCTGGTCTGTTGGGAAGTTTCTGGTAAGGAACCACAGACAGATCCAATAGTGTTGTGAACCAAGGTTGAAGTGCCCATGTCGGGGCTTCAAGGATCAGGATGAGTGAGAGAGGCGGAAAACCGTAAGCAAATATCCCGGACCATTCATCCATAAAGCATTGCCCTTGGACTGAGGGTGTGGATATCTGAACGCAAAGTTTTGGCATTTTGAATTTTCTACAGTGACGAAGAGATCTATTTCTGGTGTTTCCCAGAAGTGAAAGTATTGGTGAAGTACTTCTGGGTGAATTTACTATTTGTGGCACATCTAATTGAATTGTTTGAGAATGCCTGCCCTTCTGAGACTATCAACTGACCTCTTTTTTTGATGTTCCTGTGGAAGTTACTCCAGTTCATCACAGTGGGTCCCATCATACTTTGTCAGAAGTGTCTGAGAATTTGCAATTCTCCAATGATTTGCAGCTTGAGCAGCTACCATTTTGCCCGCTCCATCCAGTTTTTTGCTCTCTTTATCAAGAGGATGAGCATCTCCTGTGGACTGACTATCAGCACGCTTTCGTACCGCACTTACTACTATAGAACCGGAAGGTAGCTGTGATTTTATAAATGTTGGATCCGAGGGTGCAGCTCAATTTTTGTTTTATTATTTATTTATTTTAATCGGCCAGTGGTGTAATCCCTCTGGCCCTAACAGGTTCTTTGAAGATCTGAGGCATGTCTAAGCATACCTGGCAGCATGGGTAGGAACTGACTCTTTATGAGTGTTGGTTAAAGTGTCAAAGAGGAAATCCTCTTAGATAGGGTCAGTGTGCATATGTACATTATGGTATGCCGCTGCCCTTGCAATAACCTGGTGGCATGCTATTGTATCCTCAGGGGTTGAAGGCCTTGCTGGATATAAATCAGGGCAATTAGGGAGTATGGGATCTGGATCATATAAATCCCATGGATCTACATCTTGTGGAACATCACCCAAGTCATCTCTAAGAGGTGATGATGACCCTTGTGGAGAGAATTGTGGCTGTATGAAAGATGTAGGAGACTATGGTGGTGGTGGATTAGGAGGAAGTACAGGAGAGTGAGGTGGATAAGGCTGAGGTTGATCTGGAGCCTTGTCTTTATCCTTGGATACTTTTTAGGAGGAGGAGCAGTGTCCAATGTTTCTTGGAAGGTAAGTCTCCTTTTTAATTGGAACAGGAGGAGAAGCAATTATATTCCCTGCTCCCTTTTGTGCTGATGAGCGTCCATGACTTCCAAAATGGGCTCCACTGATAAAGTCCCTTCAGCTGAAATTGTGGAGTCTTTGGTAAGCATAATTTTTGGTTCTCGGCTTTTAAGTCTTTTTTCGAACCAAAGGTGTCTGCTCCGAAGCTGATGTTGAAGGCTGCTTTTTCGGATCCAAAGTGCTTGAATCGAAAGCTCGAATCGATCCCGATATTGGTTGGGATGCTTTTGAGTCTTCGGTCGGTGCCAAAGACATCTTGGTCTTCGCAAATTTCGGTGCCAGACCGGAGGGTGGGGCATCCAAATATAATTTTCGATCCTATCATGGCCCGAAGGCAGTGGTGGACCGATGACCAGCTTGGAAGTCTTTTTCAACATCTTTAGGTGAGAAGATGGGGCTGGCATACTCACATACTGGCTGCTGGGATGGATTGGCTCTCGATGTCAGAATCTTGGGCTGACTCAGAGTCTCAGATCGAGAGGGCTGTCTGATGTCCAATTTATCCTTGTACATGTTCCTCTCCGAAGATGTCGGGAGTGTCATCCACTGTCTTCGAAGCCATCTCCAACCGTCACGCTCTTTGGTCCCAGAGAGTCTTCTCACATCGAAAAGACCTACAGGTGTCGGCGGTCTCTTTTTTATGTTCCAGGGACAAGCACAAGTTACACACCAAATATTGATCTGTGTGCAGGAACTCTGAGTGGCATCGAGGACAGAACCAAAACAGAGTTTGTTCCATTAGCTCAGCATTTTTCGAAAGCACTTGACAGAGTAGGCCCAATAAGGGTGTGGACGCCCCTAGGGGCATTGAACAGACTCAATGCTGAAAATCAGACAGAATAAAGTGTGGATATACATGACTGAAAAACTATACCGTCGTCGGAAGAAAGACAGAAACGAAAGTTCGAAGGAGACCGAACCGAGATCTACCGGAGCAAGAGGAAACACATCCGAACCAGACGGTGGAGAGAAATCAGTCTAACAAAGGGCTTGATGCCCATGTGCACTATCACCGAGATGAGGAGTCACTCGATCTTGTGACTCGAAAACATTAATTGCAGAAAAACAACTTTTAACACTCCAAACCCAACAGTAGATGTTAGGCTTATGCAAAGCACTCGTATCTACAGCCACACATGCCACTGAACATATATTTTGATTGTACATTTCTTCGGAGTCTTTAACTGTCCTTGTTTTCCAAGCTGGCTTGTTAAAATAGAGTGTGCAAATCATTGTTGAGTTTCAGTAAGCGTAGATCTCCTAACTGCCCCAAATGCCACCTCCAGGGGGCAGACTTTGCATACTTCATAGACGTGAAGTCATATTGAATCCTTCCTGTGCACCATTTTCTCTGTTAACCCCAGATGACAGACAAAGCTGTTACCCCAGATCTGCTACTAGTGTTACCGAGCTACGTATAAGATAATACAGAATTGGTATTACATGGCTGAGGAATCTTTATCCCACCCCACATGGTTGTGGTACGGTGCAGGGGCCTGAGTTAATGCTCAATCTGCAGCATAGGCTTCTTTTACCGAGTCTAGAACTAGGACTGAGAAAGAAGGCAAAATTACATCTTCCCCATGTGGGAGCTTGCGTACAAATTCAGGTGCCCAATCATTTTCTGCCAATATCACAGTTAAGTGCTTCCCAAAAAATAAATTTGATAGTGTGCTCTATGTCCCCCTCAATTTGGACATTTAATTTGTAGACTGTCAGGTAGGGAGATGCCTGTCCACTGTCTCTATGACCAGAAAGTGCTTAGTTGCTGTCACATGCAGATGATCTATAGGACTCTGGCGCTGTCTAGCAGAGTCACTGCCCATGTCCTGTTCTTCAACAACATTCTCAGCGTTGCTAGCATGTTTAATGGAAATTGCAGCCACCTTTTTCTTTTTGAATTGGGGCTTTTGTTGGGGAGATTTATCCTTTTTGACGTGGGCTACTGAGGAACTTTGCGAGTCATTCTTCGGCTTCGTATAGTCAGTGCAGTATTATGACCGTCCCACTCTCACTCTTTTTATCCAGCGTGACCTGATAGGAACGATAGGGACGTGTATCAGTATATTGATATCGATCAGAAGTTTTTAAAGTTTCTCTATTTTGGAGAGTATATCTTCTTTCAGATGTTCCCAGTTGCGGACTTCTTTTGTCTTTATTTTGTTTATCCCAGCATTTTTTAGAACCCTCTTGTGCTTATTTAGTATCTTCCTTAGTGGTGGTACTCTGAATTTCTGGTTTAAATGGTCTGGCTCCCAGACTATCTTGAACTATACTAGTATAAGTTTTGGAGATAATCTTTGCTACCTTGTTCTCCTGGTTCTGTTGAGGAAACTCCCGGAGCTGCTGGTGAATGGCCAATGCTGCTGCTTCCCCTTTAATACTGCGTAAGATGACTGAGGAGACTGTGTCGAAATTAGGCATCAGTTTCATTCCCAAGTCCAGAGCCGCCCGTGTTAATTTTTAATTTTTTTTAACACTTCCGACAAATTGGCAAGTGTCGGGGTACCATATGTCGTGTAAACTGCGGCGAAGACTGTAACCCAAGTGGCACAGTTCTCTATTGAGGGAACCATTCCGAATGGCAAGCACATTGTGAGAACTCTATGTTTATCTTTGGCTCCTGTATGGGGAAACACTGCTTCCAGCTGTTTTGTTTTTTGTGCATCCAGAACAGAATCTTTTCCTGTCCAGTGTGTGCTTTGCCCATTATTGAGTGTACTTTTTGAGGATTCCTTCCTGTAACGGCTAATTGATCGATAACTGGAGAGGCCCTTGCCGGGGCATTGTTCGAAATCCTCATTACAAAGTGTATTAGTCGTCTATATATCGCTACTAGCTCATTGTAAAGCGTGTGTATGTCAGCTACTTGCATAGCCTACACCTCAGGATGTGGTGTATATGGCAAACGTGGGCCACGTTGGTCCGTCATTGCTTAAAGGACCTAAACTCACAGGTTGTATTACATGTGGAAGGGCGCCACTAAACCAGTTTTGGTGGTCTTGATAACAAAGTGGTATTTCTAAATGCTGGAAAGCTCGGTATTGCTGTGGTAGGTTCGCTATTCTGTAGGTTTGAAATGTATTTGAATTGTCATTTACTTCAGGAAAAGTGCCCCAAGAATAAAATGTTTGTTTGGTATGCTTCATGAGCTTCAACAATAAATGTGACTTCCCCACCCTCTTCTGTTAAGCCATCGGCTAGAAGCTGCATTAAGTGCTTGTCTGCAGTTCGCAGGGATGTTTATGGTGTCTGCCAAGTTAAGGAGGACGTATCAGAGTTGGGAACACCAACAAGGAAATTACTTGTTGTGAAGGTTCAACCTAGAACAACCTGCAGTCTTGATAGATACACCCTATTCAGCTGAAGAGGATTGTCCCTAAGACCACAGATGTCTCTGTATAATGGTACTTAGGGTACATTAGTGTGTGCGGCACAGAGATACTCAAGAGACTCGTAAACTAGTGCCTACACCATTGTTGGTGGCATCATGTCTTAAGGACTCTTATCTCTACGAGGATGCTGGATTAGGGGGGCAGCAACTCTGCTTGTAGGCGAAAATGTCACTCCTACACCAGGTGGCAGCTGTCGGCCCAGTCCTTCTGGCTCTGGAGCAGCACCTCACCAAAACCCAAATAGTAAAGGTGATTTCTGGCAGCCTAGAGCATGGACTCTGAAAACCTCTCAGGGAAATCGCGGTGGAACAAGTCTCACCCTTTACTCTCGTTAACAATGAGTCACACACACACACACTTCTATACATTTATTGAAAAGACTGCAATCTGCAATAAAAAGTATGAGCTGCAATGATTAGGATAATGACAAGTAATAGAATCAGGGTTGTGAAAGTAAGCGATGTAAATATAAACAGCCTTAACATATTGCAATAAACATGAATATGCAAACTTCTCCCTAAAGTATACTTTATACCCTAAAGAGAGCAAGGTGTGATAAACCTAATCTGCCCAAGCCACGTCCATGAGAAGCGCCCCAACCCAGTTACCTTAGAACCCCGTTACCTTAGAACCCCGTTACCTTAGAACCCAGTCTCCAAATCAGGCTTCGTTGAGATGCGAAGGTTGAGGTCTGCTGCAAAGTGACGAGCAGTATAGATGGAATATCCTGCGAGGATCCACCTCTAATGGCCTTGGTCTCACAAGGTGTTTTTATAAGGCACATGTTATTGGTCGTGCAGACATCCCAACGCGGGTATGTGCCTAAGTGTTAGATTGTGTGTGCTAACTTGTATCAGCAAAATCATAACAAATGCCTGACATGTTCTAATTTTGTTCTTGTCTAACGTAAAGCAAAGAACATGACAATCTACATTACTGATGACCCTTTCACGGAATGGCAGCTGATTATAAAATAAAAACATTTCTTCTACAATTCAAGCAATGCTAAAATGAATAAAAACAAATAATAAAACAGGGCATGTTATCTACGCAAAAGGACACAGGCCTGCAGACCACAGCTAAGGTAAACTCCCCTACCCAGGCAAAACTAAAAAGGACACACAACACCTAAAAGCATCCGCCGCTTATCCGCCATCGCATTACTCCTGCCAAATACAAAATTGCCCTACACTGGAGTAGTAGACACCTGCCAACGACTAAGACTTGGCTTGATAAGTTAATAAATTGCAACACCACCAGTAAACTGTACACATCCCTGCAGCCCTTAACCTTTAGGCTGAAAGCCTTCTGGCAGCCCTACTACCTGCTGGTGATGGAGGGGGAGGACTCGGACACTTGAGCAGTAGTGCTACATCAGTCTGTATTTGTGTACTGTGTCTGTATTTGTGTACTCCTGCTCATGTTTGCTTGTCGCTATTCCTCCCCACTCACCATTTTTACCTCTGGATCCACCACCTCATGTGGCACGACTTCACTGTTCACTGTCCCATTCAATAATGTATGTAAACTTCACGTCATACTACAATGTTGTAAGTGCGTTATTTCCCAAACATTACGGGGTTAGCTATTGTTTGGTCGTCATTTTTGAAGGAAAAAAATCATAAATCTTTTTATTTTTAAAAACCTCTCAGTAAGCATACTATTCCTAACTTATCTATGTTGTGGCATACACACACACACACCATGCTGACAGATTTCACAACCAGACACTCCTTTACGCTAGCCCCCCACAAAAGGACAGGAAATGATAGACAACCACTCCTTTTCCAATGTAAAAATTATTTATTTCAATGAAGGCAGCCACATTGATCAAATAAGTTTAACCACAAATAGAAAAACCTTCCTGTCTTTCAGAAATAAACATGGGAGAATCTCAATTTCTTTCCAAACCGTCTTTCTGTGGGCGAGCAGAGTCTGTTCAACTCTTGACTCTCCAAGTGGTTAAAGGCCAGTTCAGAAACAGAAAATACAAAAATAAGATGTAAGACACAAAATACACAATTGTACAAAGTAATCAAACGGATCTCTCTATATATTTTTCAATTTTCCTTTGAATTAATTTGCCCTGGCTTACAGTTCATGTAAGCATTATGGCCTGCTCCCTTATGACACTCACCCTGTGCCCCAGACCCTAAAGTATCTGAGACGTAGTAAAACAGAGAGAACCGGAGGGCAGAAATAGAGTGTCTGGCCTAAGATGAAGATATTTAGAGGAGAGAAAAACATACTACAAAATATAACAAGTATATCCAGAATGTACTGATCAGTCATTGCCAAAACCAATAAGTTTTTCCTGATGCTCTACGGGGGATATCAATGGGATCCAGTTTAAATTGCAGAGATGTGCCTTCTGCTACAACCTGTAGAGATTCCAGCAAGTCCCTTTTCAAAACAGATTAAATGAGAATCATTAGTCAACCAGATAAGGATTTCTACAGATTAAGAAAACAAAGGCAAACACCACAGTGCACCTTAAAGTAACAGGTTTCTCCCATCTATCAGGCTTCTGGCCTATTGATTTAGATAAAACAAATTCCCGGTTCGGAAGGTAAAGCATGATGGGAAATCCCCTTGTATGCGTTATACTGCTCACTGTTGCAAGCTGGTGGCTCACAGCCTGACGCTACTCTGCAGCCTCAGAGCCCCGCAATGAGGAAACAAGCTAGGGCCCATAGTGATCATGAGAGAACCTAAAGGTAGGTGCCACCTAGTAGTGAGGAAAAAAGTCTGGAGTTTGGTCAAAAACCCATCTTTTAAAAAGGAAAAATAAACCTGCTCTACTGGTCTTTGGTACTACTGATTTATCCTATTGGTACCCTGCTCAAAAGTGCTGTTGACTAAAATGCTTAGAGCTGATGGAAGGTGATCCTCAGTGACTTAATGCTAGCTGGCAGCTGTGTGACTTTAGAAAAGAAAAATTGCAGGAGGTGTAATTGTTTGGGTGCTATCGGCATTAAAGAGTAAGGCACACCTTTTTCTAGTCTCAAGTTAACCACTATGCATGCTGGGGGCAGTGGCTTCACTTTCCTAATACAAGGCCAGAGATGCAAGATCCAGCGCCCTTGAAGCAGTTGGCTCAAACATTCGGACTCAGAGGAAGTACTTTGCATTCTAGCAAAAATATATCCCTCTTTTCAGCATTCAAGGCCACATTTGTCCCATTGAAATGGTTTTCTGAAAACCAATCCTAAACTCATCCGGCATCCATTGTGTCTAAAATCTACAAGAGGCTTAGCAACTGCAAATATAAATTAGTGTTCTGACTGTAATCCACACTGATTCCATCAAGGAGATGCCCTGGTGAGGTAAGAGAAAGCCGAATACAAGGATACACCTTTGTAACAGTGAAGAAAATCCCAAAAGACCATGGGGCCAAAAGGGCTGCTCAGACTACAAAACAAAAGGTGTCCACTTAAATTTTTGCAGTAGAGCCCCACAAAAAATTGTACCTTCTTACCCCTCATACCATCCCATTGGTTTCTTAGCTTAAGCACATGTTGCACTACTTTGCTGCATGGCTTCTTCCTCTTGTCCAATGTACACATCTTGTTTGCAACTAATGTGAGGCCTTCTGCTGCCTCAAGGGGCACACAAGCTAAAGCTCTGAGATGGTGCTCTTGAACAGCCTGTGAAACCCTCTGCTCCTTTATTTCTGAAGGGCAGTGGCTATACACCTTTTTGGGACGCTCCAGATTCTAAAAAGTATACCAAAGTCGGAGGGGTGAAGTGGGAAATTTGTTCAAATGAAAATTCAGATAATTCTTTCAGCAACATTTGAAGCAGTGTTACAAGTCTAGGGGGAAACAGGGTTGTTTGGCTAGAAGTTACAATCCATCCACAAGGACGCAATAATTTCTTTTATGGAGCATTTTGGGAATATGGCCGTTTTTGTTTTAACTAAAAGATAACCATCCTTCCCCCGTGTCCACAGGCCAAAATAATATCTGGCAAGAAGAAATTACGATTTAGATTGTATAATTAGTTTTCTTGCATCTCCCTTTTTATAAGTTCTGGCAAGACAGAACATAATACTCCAGCGCTAGGATACAGAGTGTTCTCCATGGATAGGGGAACTCAGTCACCCAAAACAGGGCTCTAGATTTGGTCTAAATACAGCATGGCTGCACCAGTGCACCTCATCCAAAATGTCAAACCGATAAAAGACTTGTGAAAATTCGTAGCATGTTGAGTAAACGGATGGGAGGTTAAATGTTCAAATTTAAAAGGAACATGGCAAGGGGTGGAATGGCATAGGTATAAGTCAACAGCAAGATAGTAAAAGTTGAAACTGATGAGATCAGTTTCAAAGTTTGCAAATGACACTTTGAGAAGGCAAAGCAGGCAATGAGGCTGGTGAGAGATTATTTACAAACGACAGAATCAGAACCTGGGATGGGGACAGAGAGAGATCAAGGAAATCTACATCTTCTCTAATTATCACCCTCCCTTCTTTAAGGCAAAGTAGAAACAATTAAGGCCTCTTCAATTTCCCCACATACACAGTGCCACATGAGAAAAGTACAATAAATACACAACGAGTTAAGTCCCTGAAATGTTCCAGTGTACTCCACAATAATCAAAAATAGTTTTGCCAATATGGTCTCTAAAAAGCACTGAACGTTTGTCTACAGGTCTATGCATGTGTATCTCTATACAACAGGAATTTGAATATGTTGGTCAAAGTAAGAGTTTACCAAACTGGCGATGCCTGGGCAAAGTACAAGAACTTCCACAATCCCGATGATGAACCTCAAAAATCGAGACCTACAGCACTCTAGGATTGTAGCTAAATGTACATCCACATGTAAGAAAATTATCCCGCTTATCCCAGGATCAAGATCCCATACAGACCAAAACATTAGTAGTTCTGATTAACTGATCTGAAATGTCTGTAAGATTGGGGTCCAAGCGCTCAGATGTCAGGCTGGGGATGAGGTGCTGCTCAATTCCTCCTAAGGTACTACAGTATAGAGACACTGGCCTGACTTGCATTACCCGACTTGACTATAGAACTACCTGCAATTGTTACTACCATGCACAGCACTTTCAGAGTACCTAATTCTTGACACATTGCATCCCCAGCTCGGTTTCTGCATTGATCTCCTCTTCACATGATAGACAGGATTTGGCATCACCTCCAACTTCCTTTTGTTCCTAAACATTTATCTATGGCCTAAACCAGTGACTGTCATTCACCCCTTTCGAGATTACCCCAGAGAAAAGCAATAAATTACACAGTGGGGAATAAAGTACTAAATTCAATTTATGTGCTGGAAAAGCCCACGCAAAAGGCACTTGGACAGACAACGGCAAACACTTTGTTGCACAACTCCTAGAACTGCAGACTTCTCCAAAGGAGCATACAAAGTAGTAAAACAACCTTATTCAATACCAAATGGGACAAATGGGGCATAAATAACAAACATGGTTGGTTGCTTCCAGGTCATAAATCTGTTCCTGGTAGTTATTTTCTTTCAAAATCAGAAAGCATTTACCGTGGAAGCAATCCAAAAACCATGGATTGTCACTGGGAATCCATTGATTGCCTGCCACTAGTGAAATTTGCCAGAATTCAGCATAGTGCGTCTTTTTTCAGTCTTAAATGAAGTTAACTTTCAAAGCGAAGGCCTGAATAAATAAATATAATCCTGTGCATAAATACACATGCATATGACCTGTTAAACTAACAAACCACATACATATAAAACTTTTCACAACCACAAGTGATTTTTCAGACGGGGTTGTTCTCAAGAAGAATCGTGAGGAATGCCACAATTCCTGGTAGAAACACTTCAAATCCTTCAAAGACGTCCAGTCCATTGTAAGAGCAGAGTGGGGAGCACAGAGAAAGAACTCTGGACAGCAACTCCCCAGGTTTGAAAAGATATAGGTGGGGAGAGCAGGAATTTGGAACAGATTCTGTTGGCAGCTGTTGCAGTCTATGCCTTTGCTACATCTGGCTGTGCTCTCCAGTCCTCCCTCCCGGGTACAGGAATGGTTCTGCTCTGCTCACCAGACTTCACACTTCTCCACCGGATTCATGGGAGACCCTGCCGGGCACCTGAAATGTTGTGAGAACTCTGGCGAGTTGGAGATGGTGCCAATGACTCGGAAGCGGGATGGACTGTGAGGGTCTGTGATGAGCCCCTCATGGGAGCTTTCTGGGGTGCGGACAGAACACCATACCTTTAAAAACAAAATTAAGCAAAATGTTTATTACAATAATAGTTGCAGCCAACTCTAATTCCTCTATGCTTTGACAATGTATTACTTAGTACTTTTGCCCCCCCTCAGTGAACAAAGTGTAATTATCTCTACATATGGATGGGAGCTATGGAGTGGTGCAGCATGTGATGTCTTAGAAATAGCGGGATGACTGCCCTGCGCATAAGTGTGTCTCCAAACTAGCAACTACGATGAATTGCCTTTTCCCCTAGCAAAGGCACAACCTTAGAACCAGGATCACTATATTGCTTCTACCCAGTGTCCACCAACACCAGGTGGCTGGTGCACTGTGGACCAAAGGTTGAGTTGCAACAGGTTTTGTGACTCAAACTTCTTCAAAGAAACACAAGTTGCAAACACATGGGATAAACTCAAGATGACAAGAATATGCTAAGTACAAAGATGAGAAAGGTACATGAAGCTTTACCTGAGCGAACCCTACAAAAAAAAGCTGGTTGTTGGAAAGTCCCAGGCTAGGCAACACCATCTCATCACCGTTCTTAGCGACCCAGTTTTTATAGGCCTGTGAGGGGAGACAGAATAGGTGTCAAGTTCTAGTGGTCTGAACACAGAATTATTGTCTGCATGAACAATAGCGGTCAGATGAAAGCAGAAAAACGAATGCACAGGTTTGTTGTACAACTTCAATACTGGGCCAGGGGATTCACCATCAACAGCCAACCTCACCTGAAAAAAATGAATTCATGTAGTCTTACAGAAGTGAGTAAGAGGTGGAGGCAGACCTAGATGGTTTTGCTATATCTTTTTTTGTTGAAGCAATCCGATTGTGAGCAACAAGAAATGGGTAACAATCGTTTTGATGCTTGAAGCTCCTCTAGATTCACATGCTGTGCAGTACTCCGGCATTCAGTAGTTTGATCTAGAAACTACGTATAAAGGTAGATGTTGTTTCTATGAGTCAATAGAACTACCTATGATAAGGGTCAACCTACAATATCCCATCATGTAGTGGTCGTCTTCAGATTCCTTTTTTGCATAAACTTCCCCTCAATCATTAGTGAGGCTGGAGGGGCACATGTGAATGTTGACAAGTGTTACGCAGCAAAGTATTATTCCAGGTTAGCAACCTGTTTTGCAGAAAGAATCGCCTCTAGATTCACACGCTAAGCATGGATTTTAAAGCTGTATCACTTTTAATAGGTGGAGGGATGTGAAATGTGGGTTGATGCAAATATTTGCTGAAGTATATTTCATCCCACCTTGATTGTGCATCTACAATGTATTGTTTAGTAAAGTGTGCACTAAAGCCTACAAGGGTATCTTCATATTATTGAAACTTCAAGACCTCAATTTAGTGTAATATCTTTTGTTACTGTGTGGCATTTGAATAGCACACAATCCGCCATTAGTGCAGCACCACAGTGTTTTTCAGTAATCCAGAGTAGAGTTTCCAGATGGTCAAGAGGTTTCCACCACCAACTAGATGACAATTCACTTTGTGGAGATTCACACTCAGTGGAGCAAACAGTGCGTTTATGTCGGCACTAGCCGAATTGGTCGGTGAGGCTGGAGTAGCTTAGAGAAGTCTATCATTAATTGGTGCAAGTATCGTTTCTTATGGCACACAGTGCTAAAGTTGGATGATCCAACAATCCATCACCCCATTTCCATAGTTCTACCACATTAACTTCAGCAGTAGTCAATGTTTTTACACCAGTCCATGGGGGAATGATAGCTGTGCATTGTCTTCAGGCCTACTATCCTTCTCCTGGAAAACAAAACTGGGCTAGACAATGAATTTCAAGGCCACTGTCTTAACAGACATAAGAAGCTGTGGGGCCATTTGCTACTCTTTCCATTAGTGCCCCCTATCCCAGTTCATTTGTACTGTCCTAAACTGCAGTATCATATGGCTGCATGTCACCTTTGCTATAGAGAATCAGATGCATACTTTTTAATAATTGACACTATCACTAATCATCATTACTGACAAAAAAGGTCCTGTACAAGTGATTAAATTGGACAAGTTTCTGCTTTTCCACTGTCCTTCAGGTAGCTATTCCTACAAAGTGATTCAATGTACTTTTAGCCCCAAGCTCTATATTATCAAACATTTGCAGAAAAGGACTTCCATCACTCCAGTTGGTCAGGATTTGTAGAAAGGGAAATGTCGGAGGAGTATTGAGGAAGTAATGCCTACCTCTAGCCACTCTCCAAAATCAGGCATGCCACAAACATAGGCATGATGATGGGCTGCAACAGAGCCTAAACTCTTCAAAAAGGCAGAACAGATTCCTTTATACCAGGCCATGCACGTGTATACATGGGCTCTCGAAACATACACATTAATTGCCTTTATTCTCCTAATCATTTCCCTAACCCATCAAAGTAAAGAACAGTGATTTACAGTCATGAAATGTGGATGGTGTTTCACATTTTCCATCTTTCACCATCTTGCAGGCCTTAATGTCGGTTTTCCTTTCGATGTTGCACATGTGGTGGACAGATCTACCCTTCAGGTTTTTCAGCTGAGGCTTTTCTTTTTGTCCGTGTCCCTTCTCTCCCTCTTCTCATATCCAAGCTCATCTCAGGTACATGATTTGTGGTTCAGTGTTTCTTCCATTTTAGGCCATGTTGAGAGCTTGGTGCAAGAATGATTAACTCCCCGCACCCCCCCCCCCCCCCCAAAAAAAACTTCCCCTAAAGCCCCCCATGAACAATTTCTAAGCCAACTGTCTTGATGCCCACTCTGAGAACGAAGTAAATGCACTAACTATTTTTATTGTCTCAAATACAGTTACCATGTACAACTCCTGGGCTTTGTCCAATGGGTTTGATACAAAGGGGGTGTGGGGAACATGTGAAAATATATTCAACAACCACTTGCCAGATCACTATTGTATATGCTATATTATACAAGCAAGCACAAGCTGAGTAAAAGGTCACTGTCCATAATGGAATCTTGTAGCACACAATTAATACAAACTCCATTCTTCAATTTATGCTGCTAGCAGGGCAATATCATTGTTTGTCTTTTTATCTCCTTCTCCAACCACAAGGAGGGATTACTAATATCTCTACTACCCTACATTTGTGATCTACAGCTGTTGTGTTCTCTGGGCCTTATTTCTTAAGGGAAGATACATCTGCTCGTCCTACAATCTGCTTTACTCTCTTGTTTGCAGTCAGTCGCTTTCCTAGGGTGAAAACTCAAAAAAACTTCTTAAGGGCTTCTTCTGGCCAGCCTAATTAAGCAGAAAGTAATATTTTTACTGTCGTATTTACTCGCATAACATTCTTGTATTCTGTACGCTCATTGTATATTGTGAGAAAATGTATACTCTTTGTGTTGCATTGGATGGGTTCTCTTCTTATAGCTGTAGGAAGCTGGCTGTTTATAGGATATATCAAAATGAGACATTGTGAAAGAGTCCAGGGATTCCCTTACTAGTGAACAGGGGCTTTCTCAAGCAATCCCAAGGTGCTATTTTTAAGGGGGCAGGTGGGGTGTGTGTTCAGGCAGCATTAGGCTTATCAGAGAGGAGTGTTAGACATCTACAAATAAGGTCAATAAATGAGACACGACTCAAGAAGGAGATACACAACAATTTACACAAATACCACGTATCTTTATATATGTTTTGGCACCAGAATCAATACGAACAGGTAAGTTCGGCAAGAAATATCTTTACAGTTTAGAAAAGTCAAAAGTGCAATTTCTGGAAGCCGCAATGTTATCCTATGGAGGAAAAAGAAAGACAGCAAGACAGGTACAGTACGGTGACTTACGAGGCCAATCTCCATGACTTTAAGCAACTGTTGGGCAAGGGTCAGGACCACATCAACAGGTCACAACAGGCAGCACTGGGGCAGCTGGGTGCGGGGCTGTAGTACGGCATCGGGTGCCCAATGTTACTCTATGGGGATCGGTCCAGTTGAAAAGATGCTGCAGGTGACGACTAGGGATCCAGTCGGAAGAAACCAACAAGAAGGGTTCAAATCTTGAGATGCTCTGGGATGTTGGGGCACTTCGGGTCCTCTTCTCCACGGGCCAGGGGCGATGGGTGCAGATGTGCTTTGAGGCATAAGGTTTACTCCACCAGGAGCAGTCATGTTGGGGGGGGGGGGAGGGGGGCAGGGGGGGCTGGCAGGCAGAGGCTGCATCAGTGAGTCCACAGTGGGTCAATCCAAGGTGGGCTTTGTCTCTGGAGAGCTGGGGAACTACATTGGCACCGTTGGTTCACTTCAACTCTGGATAGGCGGTACGGGTGCAGTGGTTCTTTCAGGTGTCAGGTTTTCTGTGGTTCTGAGTCCTACTGTTGTCTTGGGGTGCGCCTGCAAGATGCAGGGAAGCAGCTCCACTGCTCCTAGGGAGTTCCTGGGTCTTTGTTGAAGGCAGACAGGCCTCCCAGGCTTTTGAAGGCACAGCAGCTTGCAGGGCGAGTCGACTTTGGTGTAATTCGGCAGGAACAGCAGACCGATCAGCAGGGCTGCATCCAAGTCAGGCGCTTCTTCCTCAGAATTTTCTTTTGCGGCTCAAGAGTCCTTCATACATCAGCAGAAATCTGATTTCCTGGTGCCAGGGGGCTACACTAAATACTGCATTTAGGGGCATTTCAGGAAGTATAGGGTAGAAGCCAATGGGCTACTTAACCTGGTGTCACTACACCCCCCCCCCATATGACCACTTCCTGTGGGAAGTGGGTATAACCCTGTCCCAGAGTTACTACATCTGCCAACACCAAGATGGTAGGTTTCTAAATGTTGTGTCCACATCAGGCAGCTCACCTTAAGGGGGGGGGAATTGACCTGAGGGGTGGACACAACTCTGAATACTAAATCTCCTGCCTGCTCCGGTGCCAAATGGGCACTTTGGAAGGGGGGGGGGGGGCAAAGGGGTCATCATCTCTCCTGTGAGTGAAGCCCGATCTGCATACCAATATGGTGGTGGGGTTCTTTGAAGCCCCCTGCCTTGGAATGCAGATTTGAAGGTTATCCTGTTGGATGGGGTGTGTAAACACCTCTCTGAGTTGGCTTTGTTTATGAGTTCCTGAGAGCAAAGGCTTTCACCCTTGAGGGTCAAACTTGTGTCTGGTGGTGGCAGGCTGGCTAAAACTGGTCAGTCTGCACACGGACAGAAGGTAAGTTTTCAGGGGGGACCTCTAAGGTCCTCTGGGTGCATGTATCAATAAACCCATCACTGGCATCTGTGAGGGTGTATTAATACAAAATGTTTGATAACAAACATCCCTATTTTCGGTGAAGCCATTAAGTAGCTGGTGAACTCTTATTGATCAGTGTCCAGCCCGTACTTAAAATGACTACCCTGTTCACTTCCTATGTCAAAGAATTGACAAAGACATAGCAGGAGCATATCTGCTCTTGCACATATGCCCTCACACGTAATATATTGCACCCTGCCTTAGGGCTGTAAGACCTGCTGTATGGGTGACTTACATAAAATACATGCATTGTTAGGGATCATGGCACACAAGCTGTGTGCCCTCATGTTTTAACTTTTAGCGGCACCAAGACACGCAGCCTGCAATGGCAGTCTGCATGTGCTGGACGAGGAGCCCCCTGAGGATGGCACAATACATGCTGCAGCCCTTGGGGACCCTATTTGGTACCCAGGCTGTAGGTACCAGGGGTACCATTTACTAGGGACTTACAGGGGGCCAAAGGTATTACGAACTGGGGAACAATTGCACCGTTTTAGGGAAAAAGGCCTGGCTGTGCGTTCAATCAGAGCTGCTTCGAATACCAGGCAAAAAGTGTGAGTGAACATGCCAAATGGAGGCACTTTCCTACACTAGTCTTCTGCTGGTCGTTTCTTCGATACAGTGCTCTGTATGTACCGACACTGAAACCGAAGATTTCAAACTTCAAGGAAGCTAACAGTTCATTAGGCATCCCATCAGATTCCCCTAAGAGGAAAAAATACTGGTCCTCTGACATTCTGTACTTCATCTGGACTCTAAGGAGACTCTACAAACCAGTGTAAATAAGATCTTAACCTGAGAAATTAAGTTTGCTGGTGGCTGGCCGCCTAGCTGGGACCTGCTCAAAAAAGGAGGAAGCAGTACTGCCCAGAAAGAAGACCAGCAAAACGACAGAGAGAGACTACCATGAGACCCCACCAGGCTCTAGGACTCTTTGAAGGATGCCTTAAAGAAGCTGTCCAGAGCCACAGGACCCAACAGCTCAGCTGGTTAGAATCGTCAAATGTCTTAAAATTACCAGAGATTTCAGACACTTTGGTTGCACTTTCCCAGACCTCCTCAATTGCAAAGGCTGCTCATATCTGCCCGTCATGCATCGTTTTTTCCTCCCAAGCTGTTGCTGTATACCTCTGGGTGCAACCACCAATTTGATTTACCTCGGAAGCATGCACAGTTGTGGAGATATTGTTTGAATGTGAAATTGCTAATCCTAAGAACCCCAACTTCCAGTAATATCATTGGGGGGTTCGACAGAAGTTGGAAGGTTAAGAACCGCTGAGTTGATGAAGTGGGAACACTAGATGAGGAGACTGATGGAGGGACTAGTGGCTTTTTCCTGAATATGTTCTCTAAATGCTTCACACCTTTTAATCTTTACAGGTTTTTTTTTTTCCAATACTAGCACCTTCTTTCCATGGGTTCCCATCAAATGAAAATGTCACTTACCCAGTGTACATCTGTTCGTGGCATCAGTCGCTGAGATTCACATGGTATGCATGAGCTCGCCATCTGGTGTTGGGTCGGAGTGTTACAAGTTGTTTTTCTTCGAAGAAGTGTTTGAGTCACGGGACCGAGTGACTCCTCCTTCTGTGCTCATTGCGCATGGGCGTCGACTCCATCTTCGATTGCTTTCCCCGCAGAGGGTGAGGTAGGAGTTGTACTATAGTAATAGTGCCCGCGCAATGAAAAATGTAAGTATGTACCTATTAAAGGATTAAATAATATATATACAAATGTACAAAATTGAAGGTAACTTCTGAACTGCTACAGGCTTCCGGGGAGGTGGGTGGGTCCATGTGAATCTCAGCGACTGATGCCACGAACAGATGTACACTGGGTAAGTGACATTTTCAGTTCGATGGCATCTGTCGCTGTAGATACACATGGTATGCATAGACTAGTAAGCAGTTAGTTCCCCATAAGCGGTGGTTTAGCCTGTAGGAGTAGAAGTTGTCTGAAATAGAGTTCTTAATACAGCTTGACCTACTGTAGCTTGTTGTGCGGATAGCACATCTATACAGTAGTGTTTGGTGAATGTGTGAGGCGTAGACCAAGTGGCTGCCTTACATATTTCCTGCATTGGGATGTTTCCTAAAAAGGCCATTGAAGCACCTTTTTTCCTTGTTGAATGTGCCCTGGGAGTAATGGGCAGTTGTCTTTTTGCTTTAAGGTAGCAGATTTGGATGCATTTAACTATCCATCTGGCTATACCTTGTTTTGATATTGGGTTACCTGCATGAGGTTTTTGGAATGCAATAAATAGCTGTTTAGTTTTTCTGATGTTTTTTGTTCTGTCAATGTAGTACATTAATGCTCTCTTGACAGCTAATGTATGTAGTGCTCTTTCAGCCACAGAATCTGGCTGTGGGAAAAAAACTGGTAGTTCTACCGTTTGATTTAGATGGAATGGTGAAATAACTTTCGGTAAAAATTTTGGATTAGGTCGTAGGACGACCTTATTTTTATGTATTTGTATAAAAGGCTCTTGTGTTGTGAACGCTTGAATTTCACTTACTCTTCTTAGAGATGTAATGGCGATGAGAAAGGCAACTTTCCAGGTTAGGAATTGTATTCCGCAAGAGTGCATGGGTTCGAAAGGTGGGCCCATGAGTCTTGTTAGAACCACGTTTAGGTTCCATGAAGGAACAGGTGGTGTTCTTGGTGGTATAATTCTTTTAAGGCCTTCTATGAATGCTTTGATAACTGGTATCCTATACAAGGAAGTTGAATAGGTAGTTTGCAGGTATGCAGATATTGCTGCAAGGTGTATTTTAATAGGAGAGAAGGCTAGCTTTGCTTTTTGTAAATGGAGCAAGTAATTTACTATATGTTTTGGAGTTGCGTCTAGTGGTTGTATCTGATTATGATGGCAGTACCAAACAAATCTTTTCCACTTACTTGCGTAGCAGTGTCTAGTGGATGGCCTTCTGGCCTGCTTTATGACTTCCATACACTCTTGGCTAAGTTGTAAGTGTCCGAATTCTAGGATTTCAGGAGCCAGATTGCTAGATTCAGCGATGCTGGGTCCGGGTGTCTGATCTGTTGGTTGTGTTGCGTTAACAGATCTGGTTTGTTGGGCAGTTTGATGTGTGGTACTACAGACAGATCTAGCAGTGTTGTGTACCAGGGTTGTCTTGCCCAAGTTGGTGCTATTAAAATGAGTTTGAGTTTGTTTTGACTCAATTTGTTTACTAGGTAAGGAAGGAGAGGGAGAGGAGGAAAAGCGTAAGCAAATATTCCTGACCAGTTCATCCATAGGGCATTGCCTTGGGATTGCTTGTGTGGGTATCTGGACGCGAAGTTTTGGCATTTTGCGTTCTCTTTTGTTGCAAATAAGTCTATTTGTGGTGTTCCCCAGAGTGTGAAGTAGGTGTTCAGAATCTGTGGGTGGATTTCCCATTCGTGGACTTGCTGGTGATCGAGAGAGATTGTCTGCCAGCTGATTCTGGATCCCCGGAATAAACTGTGCTATTAGACCAATTTGATGGTGGATTGCCCACTTCCATATTTTTTGAGCTAACAAGCTTAACTGCGTTGAATGTGTTCCTCCTGGTTTGTTTAGATAATACATCGTTGTCATGTTGTCTGTTTTGACAAGGATGTATTTGTGGGTTATGATTGGTTGGAAAGCTTTTAGTGCTTGAAAAACTGCTAATAATTCTAGATGATTTATATGCAGTTTTGTTTGATGTATGTTCCATTGTCCTCTTATGTTGTGTTGATTGAGATGTGCTCCCCACCCTGTCATGGAAGCATCTGTTGTTATTACGTACTGTGGCACTGGGTCTTGGAAAGGCCGCCCTATGTTTAAATTTATACTGTTCCACCATAGAAGCGAGAGGTAAGTTTGGCGGTCTAGCAACACCAGATCTAGAAGGTGACCCTGTGCTTGAGACCACTGTGAGGCTAGGCACTGTTGTAAGGGCCTCATGTGCAGTCTTGCGTTTGGGACAATGGCTATGCATGAGGACATCATGCCTAGGAGCTGTAGTATTGTTCTTGCTTGTATTGTTTGGTTTGGAGACATGTGTTGAATGACCCTGTTGAAATTGTGGATCCTTTGTGGAGTTGGCGTTGCTACTCCTTTTGTCGTGTCTATTATGGCTCCTAGATATTGCTGTACTTTGCTTGGCAGAATGTTTGATTTTGCAAAGTTGACGGTGAACCCTAGTTTGTAGAGGGTTTGTATGACTTGATTTGTGTGGTTTGAGCATTGTGTGAGCGAACTGGTTTTGATTAGCCAGTCGTCTAGATACGGGAACACATGTATTTGCTGCCTTCTGATGTGTGCAGCGACTACTGCTAGGCATTTTGTGAATACTCTTGGAGCGGTTGTTAAACCAAAAGGCAATACTTTGAATTGGTAATGTATTCCTTTGAATACAAACCTTAGATATTTCCTGTGTGATTGATGTATTGGTATATGGAAATATGCGTCCTTGAGGTCTAGGGTTGTCATGTAGTTGTGTTTTTTGAGCAATGGTAACACTTCTTGTAGTGTGACCATGTGAAAGTGGTCTGATTTGATGAATGTGTTTACTACTCTGAGGTCTAGAATTGGTCTCAGTGTTTCGTCCTTTTTTGGTATCAAGAAGTACAGTGAATAAACTCCTGTGTTTATTTGTGTGCTTGGTACTAATTCTATTGCATTTTTTTGCAGTAGTGCTTGAACTTCTATCTCTAGAAGCTGTGAATGGTATTTTGATAAATTTTGTGATTTTGGTGGTATGTCTGGAGGGAATTGCAGGAATTCTATGCAATAACCATGTTGGATAATTGCTAGGACCCATGTGTCTGTAGTTATTTTGTCCCATGCTTCGTAATATTGACGTATCCTCCCCCCCACTGGTGTTGTGTGGGAGGGGTGAGTGACGTGTGAGTCACTGCTTGTTGGTAGTGGTTTTGGGGCTTTGAAATCTTCCCCTATTCCTAGGGAATTGCCCCCCTCTATACTGGCCCCGAAAACCTCCCCTGTACTGTCCCTGGTAGGTGGGCGGTGCGGACTGTGAGGTGCTAGCTTGTGTGGCCTGACCCCGAAACCCTCCTCTAAAAGGTGTTTTGCGGAAGGTGTTATAAGATCCTCTGCTCTGCGGGGAGTAGAGTGCGCCCATGGCCTTGGCAGTGTCAGTGTCCTTCTTGAGCTTTTCTATGGCTGTGTCGACCTCCGGACCGAACAGAAGTTTTTCGTTTACTGGCATGTTAAGCACTGCCTGCTGAATTTCTGGCTTGAATCCAGACGTTCTGAGCCATGCGTGCCTACGGATGGTAACCGAAGTATTAATGGTCCTTGCGGCCGTGTCTGCTGCATCCATGGAGGAGCGTATTTGATTGTTGGAAATGTTTTGACCCTCCTCAACAACCTGTTTTGCTCTTTTTTGCAGATCTTTTGGGAGATGTTCAATGAGATGCTGCATCTCATCCCAGTGGGCTCTGTCGTATCGCGCTAGCAGCGCTTGTGAATTTGCGATGCGCCACTGGTTTGCTGCTTGGACCGCAACCCTCTTCCCGGCTGCATCGAACTTCCTGCTTTCTTTATCTGGGGGAGGTGCATCCCCAGAAGTGTGTGAATTTGCCCGTTTTCTGGCAGCCCCTACCACCACAGAATCTGGTGGCAGCTGAGAGGTGATGAATACAGGGTCCGTAGGAGGCGCCTTATACTTTTTGTCCACCCTAGGCGTCACTGCCCTACTTTTAACTGGCTCCTTGAAAATGTCCTTTGCATGGCGTAGCATGCCTGGGAGCATCGGCAGGCTTTGGTAGGAGCTGTGGGTTGAAGAGAGGGTGTTAAATAAAAAATCATCCTCTACTTGTTCAGAGTGTAGTTCCACATTATGGAATAGTGCTGCTCTAGCCACCACTTGTGAGTAGGCTGTGCTGTCTTCCGGTGGTGATGGCCTAGTTGGGTATGTGTCTGGGCTGTTATCAGACACTGGTGCGTCTTACAAGTCCCACGCATCCTGATCTTGGTCATCGTGGCTCATGGCGGTGTGAGCTGGCGAATGTGACGGGGTGTAAGTTGGTGAAGCCGGAGTTACAGGTGGAGGCGAGGGAGGAGGTGTTACCTTTTGTGCTGTTTGTTGCTGAGGAGTAAACTGAAGCGTTCTCTTTCGTTTGACAGGTGGAAGGGTACTGATCTTCCCAGTCCCCTGCTGAATAAAGATACGCTTTTGCGTGTGATCCACGTCAGTGGATTGCAGTTCTTGTTCAAATCTATGTTTCTTCATTTGTGAGGACATAGAATGCTCTTCAGTATAGGAGCCTGAAACAGGGTCTGATGTCGCTTTTTTCGGCTCCGAAAACCCTGTTGATTGTTTTTTCGGCTCCGAGGTAACCTTCCTCTTTTTCTGTGCCGAAAATTCTTGGCCTCTATGGTCTTCGGCGCCACTGTCTCGGCGTTGATCCGTGTCGACACCGAACTCTCGGTGTCGATGCTTCTGTTTAGCACTCTCTCGGTCCCGAGGAGGCTGCGTGCCGGTGTCTCGACCGAAGTCGGACGATCTCGACACTGAATGGGCCTTTTTCGGTGCCGATTGTTGGTCACCGAGAATTTGGGTGGAGCCATGGCCGGTTGGCAGTGGCGTCCCCTGGGCCTTCTTTCCTTTTTTAAGTTCTGATCTCGACGTCTTACTCAGTTTTTGTAGAGCCTAGCTCGTCGGAGTCTGAATCCTGGATGGAAAAGGATTCCTCCTGTTCCTCTTCTGTCTCGAACTGTCGACGCTCCTTTGGCGTGGACGCCATCTGCAGTCTTCTCGCTCGACGGTCGCGCAGAGTTTTTCGGGACCGGAACGCCCGACAGGCCTCACAGGATTCTTCGCTGTGCTCGGGTGACAGGCACAGGTTACAGACCGAGTGTAGGTCTGTATAAGGATATTTGTTGTGGCATTCGGGGCAGAATCGAAACGGGGTCCGTTCCATCGGCGTTGTTCTCCACGCGGTCGGGCCGACTAGGCCCCGACGGGGTGCCGAAATCTACCCCGAAGGGCACCGAAGCGCTTCGATGTTCAACGCGTCGTCGTATGTGTCTATCTCGAACCGGATCGCAACGATACCGTCGAAAATCTTCCGTTTTCAGCTATCTTTCCGTTCCGAAACCCGGAGCGACAGGAACACGTCCGAACCCGATGGCGGAAAGAAAACAATCGAAGATGGAGTCGACGCCCATGCGCAATGAGCACAGAAGGAGGAGTCACTCGGTCCCGTGACTCGAAAACACTTCTTCGAAGAAAAACAACTTGTAACACTCCAACCCAACACCAGATGGCGAGCTCATGCATACCATGTGTATCTACAGCGACAGATGCCATCGAACAATATATTTCGTGCCAGGTCCCCAATTATACAGATTTGTCTAACAAAATAACACACTGCTTTGAAACAATCACATTGCTAAGTTCTATATTAATTAACGAGCCGTGTGACTTTTGTATGAGATGGGGTTAAAATATGTTGTAAGTGTAATTGGTCCACGTTGGAGGATGCTAAAACCTCTTGGTTCCGTTCTGTCCACTTCATTTTTCTGTCTGTAGCATTCGCGTCTAGTCCTGACCGAACAAGGGGTAGTCAGGTGATAATCATTCACGGTTTTAATGTGGGAACTTGGTCATGAATCTTCTCCAACTTTGAATATTAAATTGCAGTTTGAAGGGACTGCATCACATTTTTGGAAGGATGCTTCAAGCAACTTGCCACTTCATTAAAACCAGAAACAGTGAGGTCAGGACCATCAAAATTAGGCTAAACCGAGGGCTTGAAGCTGTGTCTTTAAATGCAGGCTGCATATTTTCACAGCTGAGTTCTTCCTTTGGGCTCACTCATTCTACTCAGTTAAAACTCATCACTGAATTAATTTTTTTAGGTCGAGCACGCTAGAGCTTTGACCTGTTGTAAGTATTGTGGGTTTTTAACCACGCCCACCGCACACCCATCACTTTCACTCGTTGGGTGCTTGTCTGTCAAAAATCCTTTATCATCATTGGTAAATGCTTTACGTTTGTCCCTTCTTGAGGTGGTTTTGTTACCACCTTGCAGACTACCCCTGTTACATTGATAATTGCATGAATGCCGATATGTTTGACTGCGAGCCAACTTTTTTCTTTTTGGGTCTCTCCTTTGCGCTCATGGTGGACATGCCCCTTTGAATAGGCTCGCTTATATCAACGGTTTTACTTTTCATTTTCAATTTATGTGGCAAGAAAAGTTAGGACTTTACAAAGCTAATCGCTCTAATGCAAGCAAATGCAAGACTCATTGCATTGCAAATGCTTGTTTGCTTTTACAGTTGCACTTTCATGCACATTTGGGTGTCTTTGAGGGCTGCTAACACAACATGGTGAACTCTCCTGCAGGATCCAGATTTTTTTTCTGTTTGCAGGCAGAAATATTGCTTCTGCAGCTGTGGAAGCTAGTTCCCCAGTTGGCTGTCAGGGTATGTTCCCTGCATGGTTTTGATCCAGATTACCAGCTGCCTGCTCTGTCATTTACAGGCAGTCAGATATCACCTAGTCCCTACAGGGCACTGCTGTACTACTCACAAGGTTGCTACTGGTGCTTAGGTGTGGTGTCACTAAGATAACTTGATTGGGCTGTTCCCTCTGAAAGCTCCAAAGAGTTGGATTCAGTGCTCACATCAAGCATAACGGCTCGAAAAGATGCGTTGCTCTGCCTTTGTGTGAGGAAAGTAATATCTTCTGGGAAAAAAAATGCTTACCCGAGTTGATGCGTGGTCCATGTTTAACAAAACTGTTTCACAATCATATCCCCGCTAGCAGTACTGCTCTTTATGAAGTGAGGTGGGATTAAGGGCCTACAGAACAGCAACCCCCAGAGAATAAAGGAGGTCGGATCAATGTGGTAGCTACATGGCTGAGGCCATGTTGATCTGTCTCCTCGCTGTTTTTCTTCTTGTTCAGTCTGCTGAATTGCGACCCCTCAACAAGTTCAGGCATCACTGCAAAATGGAGTATTGGTCTTTCCCTCTTTTAGTGCACTTCAGTTTTGACCGGATGCAGTGTGGCTTGAACTAATTTAGTATTGTGTAATGGAACTTGTTAGAAATGGGGTCTTTGGTTGACAGTCAGGTTACCCCCTGTTCAAGCAAGGACCCTCACTCTAGTCAGGGTAAAAGAGAATCACCCTCAGCTAACACCTGCTTACCTCCTTGGTAGAGCACTAGGCTTAACTTTAGAGGGCTAGGTGTAAAGTATTTGTACCAACACACAGTAACTTAACAAAAACACTACAAAATGAGAACACAGGTTTAGAAAAATAGGAAATATTTATCGAAACAAAACAAGACCAAAACGACAAAAATCCACAATACACAAGTCAAGTTATCAATTAAAAATGAAAGAGTCTTTAAGTAGTTTTAAACACACACTAACACTGTTAGCGTGAAAATGTACCTTGGGTACATTAAAAATAACCCCGCACGGGCGAGTGTGCATCAAAAAGGGCTTGCGATGCGTCGATTCCACTCACGAGCTGGACCTTGTGTCGTTTCTACTTTCGTCGGGGTGCGTTGTTTCTTCTCTCCGCAGGAGAGCGATGCGTCGATCCGGTCAGCACGCTCGGGTCCGGGCAGACCTTGCGTTGTTTTTACACGCCCAGCGGTACTTGTGTTGGAAATCCAGCCGCACGATTGAGATCGAAACCCGCGTTGCGTGGTTTTGAATCGAGTCTCCGTCAGCGATGCTGCGTGGCTTTTCTCCAGCTCCGTGCGTCGATTCTTCGGTTGCAATTTTCAGCTGCAGAGCCAGCAGCGCGTCGTTTCTTCAGCTGCAGACTTGAGTTGCGTCTACCTTTTCCACGCACGGCGCTCTGTGCATGGATTTCTCACTCTTGGGCTACCAGCTTCTCCTTTCAGGGTCCCAGGAACTGGATTGGCACCACGGGGCAGAGTAGGAGTCTCTCCAGAGACTCCAGTTGCTGGCAGAGAGAAGTCTTTGCTGTCCCTGAGACTTCAAACAACAGGAGGCAAGCTCTGAATCAAGCCCTTGGAGATGGAAGGCACACATAATCCAGTCTTTGCCCTCTTACTCTGGCAGAAGCAGCAACTGCTGGATAGCTCCACAAAGCACAGTCACAGGCAGGGCAGCTCTTCTTCAAAAGCTCTTCAGCTCTTCTCCAGGCAGAGATTCCTCTTGGTTTCCAGAAGTGTTCTAAAGTCTGTGGTTTTGGGTGCCCTTCTTCTACCCAATTTATCCTTTGAAGTAGGCCTACTTCAAAGTAAAGTCTCTTTTGAATGTGAAATCCTGCCTTGCCCAGGCCAGGGCCCAGACACTCACCAGGGGGTTGGAGACTGCATTGTGTGAGGGTAGGCACAGCCCTTTCAGGTCTGAGTGACCACTCCTCCCCTCCCTCCTAGCACAGATGGCTCATCAGGATATGCAGGCTACACCCCAGCTCCTTTTGCGTCACTGTCTAGTGTGTGGTGCAACCAGCCCAACTGTCAAATTGACCCAGACAGGGAATCCACAAACAGGCAGAGTCACAGAAATGGTGTAAGCAAGAAAATGCTCACTTTCTAAAAGTGGCATTTTCAAACACACAATCTTAAAATCAACTTTACTAAAAGATGTATTTTTAAATTGTGAACTAAGAGACCCCAAACTCCACATGTCCATCTGCTCCCAAAGGGAATCTACACTTTAATCAGATGTAAAGGTAGCCCCCATGTTAACCTATGAGAGGGACAGGCCTTGCAACAGTAAAAACGAATTTAGCAATATTTCACTGTCAGGACACATAAAACACATTACTATATGTCCTACCTTAACCATACACTGCACCCTGCCCTTGGGGCTACCTAGGGCCTACCTTAGGGGTGCCTTACATGTAAGAAAAGGGAAGGCCTGGCAAGTGGGTACACTTGCCAAGTCGAATTTACAGTTAAAAACTGCACACACAGACACTGCAGTGGCAGGTCTGAGACATGATTACAGAGCTACTTATGTGGGTGTCACAACCAGTGCTGCAGGCCCGCTAGTAGCATTTGATTTACAGGCCCTGGCACCTCTAGTGCACTTTACTAGGGACTTACTAGTAAATAAAATATGCCAATCATGGATAAACCAATCAACAATACAATTTACACAGAGCATATACACTTTAGCACTGGTTAGCAGTGGTAAAGTGCTCAGAGTTCAAAAACCAACAGCAACAGGTCAGAAAAAATAGGAGGCAGAAGGCAAAAAGATTGGGGAAGACCCTGCATAAACAAAAATGTCCAACAGAACTGTAGCAAAGCATGCAGGTGATCCCAGAAAGCATCAGGGATACTCATGAAGGTGGAAAGGTAAAGCAAACATTTGCCATTAAACTTACCACTTCCACATCTGCAGTTTAAGTAATTTCAACCCAAAGGATCAGTGTATGGAGTTCCTTGAGGGGGGATGGCCTGACGATAGTTGTTTCTGCAGCAGACAAGTGTGCAATTGTGCAAAGCTTCCTCAACATTTTGGATGAGAACAGAACTTGGGTACAAAGTGCATCACCTATATGTATCTCTGTGTAATGCAGTCAGTATAACATCTAATGTTGGTGCAGCGACACTTACACCCCCAAGGGCAGCAACAAATTTCATCTCCCCACGTGTGACCGAAGAGTATGCCCGAAAGCCCCTTATCATAGATGAAATCTTCAGAATCTTTTATCCCCCTTCTGCAACCCTATTGTATTTCTGACTTCCTTTCCTATACATTTCTAGCTCTCTCATTTGCAATTCCACCTCATTCTGGGGGACTTGGAATCTCTGACACCTCGATGATGGCTTTGTAACTGAAATAACAAGTGGCATGCATTTTTAAATTTTGTAAAATTACACGTATGCTTGAAAATCCTATAACTTTATTTGTGCTCCTTTACTGCACAACTCTGCCACGGTCACCAATTCTTACCCTGTATGCAGCTCTAAGGCCTCCGTTGTCAGCAATGTTCTCCCCTAGGGTGTGGTTGCCATTCACTGCCTCTCCATTTACTTTGTAGTTGCTGTACTGCTTCGTCATGCACTCTGTTTGCTTCTTGAACGCCTCCACTGATGAATTTTTCCACCAGGGACGGAGGTTCCCATTCTTATCGTACTCTCGACCTGCAGCAGAAAACACAAAATAAGAGAGGAGCATTTCACAGCTAAGTTTCAGGGTATAGGTCGAGACACCCAAAAAGTCAGACAACCACATAAACAGAACTACCATAAAAGCGAACAGTAGTAAAACATGCACAGAGATAACATACCTATACATGACCATAAAAGCATTTTGGTTCTCACAAAATAAATATCCATACTTGGGTCGCACACCAGAACTGGGTATATCCACGCTCCACTCAGATTCTAGGGACTTCTCTCACCGATCCTATTGAGCAGACTAGTAAGTGCATGATGCAAAAATGTCAAGCCAGCGGGCGCACAGTATGCCTTTCCCAAAGGGTCTGCCAGTCCCTGGCAAAGAACGCAAACCTCAACTGTGGCTTCCAACCATCTTCTGATGAGCTCTGAATTAGAGTCGAGCTGAGTGCTAAATCCAAAGAAGTACCCCACCCAATGGGGCAGAGTATGTGTATATCTCCACCAAACCAATTCTCACCCACTCAGACATACAGTACCATATGTCTCCCACATACTCTTGCCATAGTAGTCAAACAAGCCCAATCTCTCGTCCGTTCATTTCCATCTCCAGTATCGAGTCCACAGAGACTTGGATCAGGGTCGCCCTGAGCAATGTGCCAAACAATGCCTCTTATAAAATGCAGTTATAACCTGTCCAACCATTGTACCCACTGGAAGTCTGTCTAGACCAGTGGTCTTCAAACTGTGGGGCGGGCCCCCCTAGGGGGGCCTCAAGTGATCCCAGGGGGGGCTCCAGACTCTGGCCAAAAAGAAGCATTACACAGATGACAGTGTTTTGCTTTAAGCAGAAACATGCTATTGCATTTACAAAAAGGAAACAGTACTGAACTGCAATGTTTAAATACGTCTAGACTTATTTAAACATTGCCATCTTTATAAAATATTTCTGAAAAATTCTGAGGGGGGCCCCAATGATTTGTATTTTGCAACTGGGGGGGCGCGGCATTAAAAAGTTTGGAGACCCCTGGTCTAGACTCCTAGAGGAACCCTTCTCATACGCAAACTTTCAGAAGACCTCATGCATCTGTGCCCTGTCTTCCTTGGAAGTTAGAGCTGGAGTCACAGAGCTGCACATTGTGCTTTTCTGTCCCTTATTCTCTAAAAAATAATTTCAAACAAATTAGAAGAGTCTCACTTCAGACATTAATAGCCACTCCAGTTCAGACATTCAGTCTTGTGCAATTACTCCATTGCCCATAAGCGGTGCACAAATACCCTTCTTCCTCAACAGCGCTAACTCACAGCAAGCAAAGCAAACAGCATCCTTTAGATAGTGTGCTCTAGGGAAGAAGTCCCTTCAGTGTGATTGTTCAAGTGTTGATGACATTGAAATCGTGCAAGTTGTGAAGTCAGTTTGATGCTGACCCCTCCATCACTTTAAAAATACAGAACATATTTCTAGTCTGATGGGAAACTGAAAAGCTACAGAACAATGAAAAATATTTAGAAAATATTTGGAAAAAACATTGAACCAGTAAATGAGTAGCCAATGACTGCAGTTAAAGGCCATCGTTTCCACCTAACCAGCCAGTTTGTAAGCCTTAACACCTTAAACGCCTCAATCTCAGTGTTTTTGATTTCATACTACCTGGGTGGCTGCATGGGTGGGCAGGATAAAAATGTCACTTACCCAGTGTACATCTGTTCGTGGCATCAGTCGCAGTAGATTCGCATGTTCTGCAATAGCTCGCCATCTGGTGTTGGGCCGGAGTGTTACAAGTTGTTTTTCTTCGAAGAAGTCTTTCGAGTCACGGGACCGAGTGACTCCTCCTTTTGTCTCCATTGCGCATGGGCGTCGACTCCATCTTCGATTGTTTTTCCCCGCAGAGGGTGAGGTAGGAGTTGAATTGTAGTAATAGTGCCCATGCAATGGAGTGACTAAGTATGCACCTATTTAAGGTTGAGATGACACATATATAAATAATTGAAGGTAACTTCCAAACTGCTACAGTCTCCCGGGGAGGCGGGTGGGCACATGCGAATCTACTGCGACTGATGCCACGAACAGATGTACACTGGGTAAGTGACATTTTCAGTTCGATGGCATCTGTCGCTGTAGATACGCATGTTCTGCATAGACTAGTAAGCAGTTATTTCCCCAAAAGCGGTGGATCAGCCTGTAGGAGTGGAAGTAGTCTGAAATAATGTTCTTAATACAGCTTGACCTACTGTGGCTTGTTGTGCGGATAACACGTCTACACAGTAGTGCTTGGTGAATGTGTGAGGCGTAGACCATGTGGCTGCCTTACATATTTCTTGCATTGGGATGTTTCCTAGAAAGGCCATGGTAGCACCTTTCTTTCTGGTTGAGTGTGCCCTTGGTGTAATGGGCAGCTGTCGTTTAGCTTTAAGGTAGCAGATTTGGATGCATTTAACTATCCATCTGGCTATACCTTGTTTTGAAATTGGGTTTCCTGCATGAGGTTTTTGAAATGCAATAAAGAGTTGTTTAGTCTTTCTGATGTTTTTTGTTCTGTCAATGTAATACATCAATGCTCTTTTGACATCTAATGTATGTAGTGCCCTTTCAGCTACGGTATCTGGCTGTGGAAAGAACACTGGAAGTTCCACTGTTTGATTTAGATGGAACGGTGAAATAACCTTTGGCAAAAATTTAGGATTGGTCCTTAGGACGACTTTATTTTTGTGTAGTTGTATAAAAGGTTCTTGTATTGTAAACGCCTGAATCTCGCTTACTCTTCTTAGGGAAGTAATGGCGATGAGAAATGCCACCTTCCAGGTTAGGAACTGTATGTCGCAGGAGTGCATGGGTTCAAAAGGTGGACCCATAAGTCTAGTTAGGACAACATTTAGGTTCCATGAAGGAACAGGTAGTGTTCTTGGTGGTATAATTCTCCTAAGGCCCTCCATGAATGCTTTAATGACTGGTATCTTATATAGGGAAGTTGAATAGGTAGTCTGCAGGTATGCAGATATTGCTGCAAGGTGTATTTTAATGGAAGAGAAAGCTAGGTTAGATTTTTGTAAGTGAAGCAAGTAACCCACTACATGTTCTGGAGTTGTGTGTAATGGTTGTATTTGATTAATATGGCAGTAGCAAACAAACCTCTTCCATTTACTTGCATAACAGTGCCTGGTGGATGGCCTTCTGGCTTGTTTTATGACTTCCATACATTATTGGGTAAGTTGTAAGTGCCCGAATTCTAGGACTTCAGGAGCCAGATTGCTAGATTCAGCGATGCTGGATCTGGGTGTCTGATCTTTTGGTTGTGCTGTGTCAACAGATCTGGCCTGTTGGGCAATTTGATGCAGGGTACCACTGATAGGTCTAGCAGCGTTGTGTACCAGGGTTGCCTTGCCCAAGTTGGTGCTATCAATATGAGTTTGAGTTTGCTTTGACTGAGTTTGTTTACCAGGTAAGGAAGGAGAGGGAGAGGAGGAAAAGCGTAAGCAAATATCCCTGACCAGTTCATCCATAGGGCATTGCCTTGGGATTGTTTGTGTGGGTATCTGGATGCGAAGTTTTGGCATTTTGCGTTCTCCTTTGTCGCAAACAAGTCTATCTGAGGTGTTCCCCAGAGTTTGAAATAAGTGTTCAGAATTTGGGGGTGAATTTCCCATTCGTGGACCTGTTGATGATCTCGAGAGAGATTGTCTGCGAGTTGATTTTGGATCCCTGGTATAAACTGTGCTATTAGGCGAATTTGGTTGTGAATTGCCCAATGCCAAATTTTTTGTGCTAGCAGGCTTAACTGCGTGGAGTGCGTCCCCCCCTGCTTGTTTAGATAATACATTGTTGTCATGTTGTCTGTTTTGACGAGAATGTATTTGTGAACTATTATTGGTTGGAAGGCTTTTAGTGCTTGAAAAACTGCTAGAAGTTCTAGGTGATTGATATGCAGTTTTGTTTGATGTACATTCCATTGTCCTTGTATGCTGTGTTGATCGAGGTGTGCTCCCCACCCTGTCATGGAAGCATCTGTTATTACGTATTGTGGCACTGGGTCTTGGAAAGGCCGCCCCTTGTTTAAATTTATGTTGTTCCACCACAGAAACGAGAGGTAAGTTTGGCGGTCTATTAACACCAGATCTAGAAGGTGACCCTGTGCTTGAGACCACTGTGATGCTAGGCATTGTTGTAAGGGCCTCATGTGCAGTCTTGCGTTTGGGACAATGGCTATGCATGAAGACATCATGCCTAGGAGTTGTAATACCATCTTTGCCTGTATCTTTTGTGTTGGATACATGCGTTGTATGATGGTGTTGAAATTTAGAATTCTTTGTGGACTTGGAGTGGCTACTCCCTTTGATGTGTCTATTATGGCTCCTAGGTATTGTTGTACCTTGCGCGGCAGAATGTTGGATTTTGTAAAGTTGACGGTGAACCCGAGTTTGAAGAGGGTTTGTATGATCTGATTTGTGTGATTTGAGCACTGTATGAACGAATGGGCCTTGATTAGCCAGTCGTCCAAATATGGGAACACATGTATTTGCTGCCTTCTTATGTGTGCAGCGACTACCGCTAGACATTTGGTAAAGACTCTTGGTGCGGTTGTTAATCCGAAAGGCAGTACCTTGAATTGGTAATGTATTCCTTTGAATACAAACCTTAGGTATTTCCTGTGCGATGGGTGTATTGGTATATGGAAATAAGCATCCTTGAGGTCTAAAGTTGCCATGTAGTCGTGTAGTTTTAGCAATGGCAATACTTCTTGTAGTGTGACCATGTGGAAGTGGTCTGATTTGATGAAAGTGTTCACTACTCTGAGGTCTAGGATTGGTCTCGGTGTTTTGTCCTTCTTTGGTATCAGAAAGTACAGTGAGTAAACTCCTGTGTTTATTTGTGTGTTTGGCACTAATTCGATTGCATTCTTTTGCAATAGTGCCTGCACTTCTATCTCCAGGAGATTGGAATGGTGTGTTGTTAAATTTTGTGCTTTTGGTGGTATGTTTGGAGGGAATTGTAGAAATTCTATGCAATAACCATGTTGAATAATTGCTAGAACCCAAGTGTCTGTAGTGATTTTCTCCCATGCTTCGTAATAATGACCTATTCTTCCCCCCACTGGTGTTGTGTGGAGGGGGTGAGTGACATGTGAGTCACTGTTTAGTAGTAGGGGTTTTGGGGCTTTGAAATCTTCCTCTATTTCTAGGGAATTGCCCTCCTCTATATTGTCCCCGAAAACCTCCTCTATACTGTCCCTGGTAACTGGACGGTGTGGCTTGTGAGGTGCTGGCTTGTGTGCTTTGACCCCGAAACCCCCCTCGAAAGGGCGTTTTACGGAATGTGCTGTAATTGCCTCTGCTCTGCGGGGAGTAGAGTGCGCCCATGGCTTTGGCAGTGTCCGTATCTTTTTTGAGTTTCTCAATCGCTGTGTCCACTTCTGGACCGAACAGTTCTTTTTCATTAAAAGGCATATTGAGAACTGCTTGTTGAATCTCTGGTTTAAATCCAGACGTTCGGAGCCATGCATGCCTTCTGATAGTTACAGATGTATTAATTGTCCGTGCAGCTGTATCTGCAGCGTCCATGGAGGAGCGTATCTGGTTGTTGGAGATGGTCTGTCCCTCCTCAACCACTTGTTTTGCCCTATTTTGTAAGTCCTTGGGCAGATGTTCAATGAGATGTTGCATCTCGTCCCAGTGGGCTCTGTCATAGCGCGCAAGTAGTGCCTGGGAGTTCGCGATGCGCCACTGGTTTGCAGCTTGTGCTGCGACTCTTACCAGCTGCATCGAACTTGCGGCTTTCTTTATCTGGGGGTGGTGCATCTCCAGATGTGTGAAAGTTGGCCCTTTTCCTAGCTGCTCCTACAACGACAGAGTCTGGTGGCAGCTGTGTAGTGATGAAAACCGGGTCCGTAGGAGGCGGCTTATACTTTTTTTCCACCCTTGGTGTGATTGCCCTACTTTTGACCGGCTCCTTAAAGATGTCTTTTGCGTGCCGGAGCATACCAGGGAGCATAGGCAGGCTTTGGTATGAGCTGTGGGTGGAGGAGAGTGTGTTGAATAAGAAATCATCCTCGACCTGTTCTGAGTGGAGGCTTACGTGGTGAAATTGTGCTGCTCTAGCCACCACTTGAGAGTACGCGGTGCTGTCTTCTGGTGGAGATGGCTTCGTAGGGTATGCCTCCGGACTGTTATCTGACACTGGGGCGTCGTATAGGTCCCATGCGTCCTGATCTTGGTCACCCTGGCTCATGGTGGTGTGAGCTGGGGAGTGTGATGGAGTTTGTGCTGGTGAAACGTTAATCACGGGCGGAGGAGAGGGTGGTGGTGTAACTCTTTTCACCACTTTTGGTTGTGGTGTTTGTTCCGTCTGGAACTCCAACCTTCTCTTTCTCCTAATGGGGGGAAGGGTGCTTATTTTTCCTGTCCCCTGCTGAATGAAGATACGCTTTTGCGTATGGTCCACATCAGTTGCTTGTAGCTCTTCCTCAAACCTATGCTTCTGCATTTGGGAGGTTAGCGAGTGCTCTTCTGTATAAGAGCCTGAAGCTGGGTCGCTTGCAGTTTGTTTCGGCATCGAAACTTTGTCTGCGTGTTTTTTCGGCTCCGAGGTGACTTTTTTCCTTTTCGGGGCCGAAACCTCTCGGCGTCGATCTGTTTCGGTGCCGCTGTCTCGGCGTCGAGCCGTGTCCACACCGGCATCTCGGTGTCGAGGCTTGTCTCCAGCACTTTCTCGGTCCCGAGAAGGCTGCGTGCCGGTGTCTCGACCGGAGTCGGACGATCTCGGCACTGTTTGGGCCTTTTTCGGTGCAGACGGTCGGTCACCGAATTTATGGGTCGAGCCATGGCCTGGTGGCAGTGGCGTCCCCTGGGCCTTGTAAATGTTCCTCTGAGTGGATTTCGACGTCTTACTCACGGTTTGTGTATCGTCGAATCCTTCGGAGTCTGAGTCTTGGATCGAGAAGGTACCTTCCTCTTCCTGTTCCTCGAACTCCCGTTGGGCTGTCGGTGCGGACGCCATCTGAAGTCTTCTGGCTCGACGGTCTCGGAGTGTTTTTCGGGACCGGAACGCACGACAGGCCTCGCAGGTGTCTTCGCTGTGCTCAGGTGACAGGCACAGGTTGCAGACCAAGTGTTGGTCTGTGTAGGGGTATTTATTGTGGCATTTGGGGCAGAAACGGAACGGGGTCCGTTCCATCGGCGTTCTTCAGCACGCGGTCGGGCCGACCAGGCCCCGACGGAGGATCGAAAAAACTACCCCGAAGGGCACCGGAGCTCTTCGATCTTCGATGCGGTGTGGAATCTAAGTACGCCGATCCCGAACGCAACAATACCGACGAAAATCTTCCGAAATTAGCTAATTTTCCGTTCCGAAACTCGGAGCGACAGGAACTCGTCCGAACCCGATGGCGGAAAAAAAACAATCGAAGATGGAGTCGACGCCCATGCGCAATGGAGACAAAAGGAGGAGTCACTCGGTCCCGTGACTCGAAAGACTTCTTCGAAGAAAAACAACTTGTAACACTCCGGCCCAACACCAGATGGCGAGCTATTGCAGAACATGCGTATCTACAGCGACAGATGCCATCGAACATTAATGTTATCAATGTGAGCGTCTTTAATTTTCCCTCCTCCACTGCTGTTATTTAACCACTACTTGCTGATACAGCTGGGAAGTGATAAGAAAAATATGCTGCATAGTTTTCTGGCATATGCACTTAAGAGTATATTTATGTTCTACATATCTAAATGTCAACGATTCAGTTAGAGAAAATATCAAATATATCATAATTCCTGGAAACATTCTATTGGATTGTGACCGCCTACTCTTTTCCCCACCTCGTCCTATCACTCCTATCATTTTACATACCTTGATCATCAAATGCGTGTGTCAGTTCGTGTCCCATGACAACTCCAATTCCACCAAAGTTCAAAGACCTGTAGAAAGGGAGACAAAAAAAGGTTACTGAGGAGGATCTCTTTGTCGAGTATTGCAGACACTGCAATGCAGGTGGTGTGGACGTCGCAGATGATGCTGTATAATATTTGTGTATTTTTTGTGGAAGGACATAATTTAAGTTTACCGAGAAGGCTGTGAAAATAGCGTTCTGCACCGGGTGCCAATTAACTTGTTTGTAAAACAGAACAGCAGGAATTTTTATATTGTGAGGTGGGTGTGCTGGAGAACACGTGTGTGACTCGACGCAACTCCACACCACGGTGAGGATGCAAGCCACCAAGAAGGGTTGGAGAGAAGTGAAGATGGCTGCCAGCAGGCAGCTGGGATCCAGACACAATAGAAGCCTGCTGATTTAGACAAACTGCATGCTGATGTTGTGGTGAAGAGGACGGCTGTGGGTGCCACCGTTTTCAAGTGTGTATTTGCAAAAGGCCTAACACTCTTTAAGGGTAATTTCATTTTTACAGCACCAATTGCATACGGACATGGTTATTTTACTGTGTGGACCTGAGTGTCTAACTCCCACCATCACCTAAAGCACAGTCTTAACTGCTCACTTTCAACAATTCCTAGACAAGCAATGCTCAAAGTAAAAAACGTGGTTATCCAATTGGAGTGTGTTAGTACTGGTGGCTCTGGGACTCCAGAGTAACCATCAGTGCTGACCAGGATACTCCACAGTGACCACTGACCGTGCAGGGACCTAGAAAAAGCCAGTACATGCTGTAGAGCTGCAACAGGGAGGTCCTGTGGTCGTACATGGTTTCATTGAAAACTGATTCCATTCTTAGGAAATCACCTTAGGAGTTGCACCTGCAGAGGATGGACTTTACATAGTGTGTGTCGAGCTGGTCCTTCCCATGGCCTGGTATTTGTTCTTTCCAGAGTTTCCTGCTGACTGTCAAGCTCAAATGCTGCTGCATGTAGCGCCGATACAAAGAGTGATGCTGCAGATTAAATGTTTTTGAATGTTCTAGGAAGAGCTGAAAATGTCAGTTTCTTGAGGAGGCTGTGAAGATAGTCCGCTGCTTCTTGTGGGGTCTCAAACATCCAAATTATTTTTTCTGTAACTTGCCTAATAAAAATAGTAATAATAATAATGAAGCACTTGTAAAGCGTACAGCTACTTCAGCGATGCGTCCTGCTGCTCAGCATAATTCGTGACCTGGTGGCAGAGAATTAAGTGGAGAGCTTAATGAAAAAGGTTTTTAATTTCTTTATGAACAAAGATATCGTAGGAGCCTTCTGTAAGGCTTACGGGAGATTGTTCTAAAGTTTTGATGCAAGAAAAGCAAATGGTCTGTCTGGCTTTATACATTTTTGGGACCGTAGTAGCAGACAAGTGTAGGATCTGAGTGACCTAAATAGGTGGCAGAGATTGGGTCTGTTTCTCGTATAAAAGTGGGCCTTTTTGATGGAAAGCTCTATAAGCAAGTACTAATGCCTTGAATTCAATACGTACAGGCACCATTATTCAGTCAGCTCTTTCAAGTGAGAGGAAGCTTCTCAAATTCAGTCTAGCTGCAGCATTTGGAATAATCTGAAGTCTGTAAATCGCATACGCCAAAAGTCCCAAACACAGGATGCTGGGGTAGTCCAATTTCGATATGTCTACAGAGAGGACAATGTCCTTATGGGGTATTATCCAGAAATAGATGAAGCTTTTTTTTTTTTTTTCCCTTCAAGTGATTTCACTTGCATGAAATAGACCAATGATTCATTTTGAATTAGGAAGCACAAGAGAAATCTGTGCCAAATTTGATGCCCAGATTTCTTGCAAGAGAAGGGGGTGTTGTGAAGGCACTATCACTTCGGGCCAACACTTATAACCTTCAGGAGAGCCCTTTGTTCTGTAAAATCGAATTTCCATCTCTTCTGAATTTAGTTTGAGACAATTAATGGCCATCAATTCGATACATCTCTTAGGCACTGTTTAAAGTGTGCTACAACGTCACAACCGTCTGCCTGAAAAGGTAGAAGCAGTTGGGTATCGTTCACATTAGAGATCACGTTCAGACCCCAGCGATCAACTAGTTTGGCTAATGGTTGAAAAATACATATTAATGTGGGAGGACCGCAGAGTGGTTTGTCAGCGGACATTAAAGTTAGAAGGTGAACTGCCCACATACCATCCTCCAGGAACATCCGTTCTTGAATTTAACTCCCGCAATCAATCTAACAGAATTGGGTGAGACAGTGACAAACGCTGCAGAAAAGTCCAACATAACAACCATTGCTGAAGGACCCTGATCGAAACTGCTCTTAATAAATTCAGATACTTCAAGTAGGGCGTACTCAGTACCTTAACCATGGCAAAATCCCGATTGGGAGTTGTGTAAAAGGTTAGGCTCGATTCTAGGAAGGCGGACAACTGTTGATTAAGAACTTTTTCCAAAATCTTGGCAATTGCTAGCAACAGTGAAACAGGCCTAAAATTGATCAATATGGTGAGATCTGCTTTGGGCTTCAATAAAGAGAGGGATAGCCCTTGTTCCCAGTTTTTCTGCAATATTCAAGATTTCAGTGAATTATTAAAATATTGCTTTTCTCAAGATACAAAGGGGGGCAAGGGTCTACTAGAGATCCAAATGTGCATTTAACTCCTTAGTTAATTGTTCGGCAGTTATATAATTAAAAACGTTAAAATAAGGCCAGAATAGTTCTCAGAGTCTGACAAGAATTTGTTTCTGTAAAATTTTAATAAATAATTTGAATCTGATCATTAAAAAAAATGACAAGTTATTACACAATGCCAATGAAGAAGTAACTTTATTTTTTCGGGCCTTCGAAAACAGAAAAAAGTGAACAATTTTTGAAAGCTCGAGCCAAGTATTGGAAGCAGCTGAGAACTGCACAGAGAAATAATCATGGTACCGTCTGCGTAAAGATATACAATAGTTTCTCAAGGCTGACCTATATAAGCTTGTGTTCAATATTATATCTTTCATACCATTTTCTCTCCAGTGATTTGCAAAAGCTTTTCTCTTCCTTTCAAGAAGATGTAAACCAATGAGCCGTTGGTTTCGTCCATTTTGCAAAATGTATTTTGACAGGAACACTTTATCTAGAGTGTTGGTAAAACAATTATTAAAATTGTCTACATCAGTGTCTGGTGAGCCAGTTAAAGCTGGAAAAGTGGCTTGCAAACATTCTGATAGAAGGGGATTAGAAATTTTATAACAAGTCCTTGATGTTCTCTGTCTGCATTACCTGACCTACACTTAAAATCCACCTTAAAAATAGAAGGCACTAAAAAGTGTTCAGTCCAGGTCATTCTTTGCACAGGACTAACTTGAACGTTAGCGAGATTAGAAAATATAAGCTCAAGATAGTGACCTGCGCTGTGTGTACGTTCAAATACAAATAGGGGACGATTAACACGTTCGAGTGCCTCCTTAACATATTTGACTTTTGTACAATAAATGCTATCCATATGCAAGTTAAAATTACCCAAGAGCATAAAATTAGCATGCCACAGTGATAGCTGAGTTAGTTTTTATAAAACAATTCACATTGGAAGTCAGGTGGGTGATAATTCAAGGTTCCTGAATTTGAAAATGTTAGTTATTTTAATAGAAAAGACCAGCCCCTCAATGTCTTCAATATCCTCAACTTTGAATGTTAAACAGGTGTGGGTGGAGCGCAAAATAACGGATTTGCCTTCACGTATTTTAGAATCCCAGTTGAAAGGTTGGATAGAAAAATGAGGGGAATACCTGATATAATATCAGGTGTAGAAGAATCTTTTAACCACGTCTCTGTAAGAAATACAAAGTTCCACTCATCTTCAGAAAGTAGATCATAGATGTCAGAAACATGTTTGGTGAGGGATCTGCAATTAATAAGGCACCTTGTTAATGAAAACAGCAGAGGAGTATGCTTAAGAGTTGAAGGGCAGAGCAATCTGTTAGTTATGTTAACATTGTATAGATTGATCTTAGCTAAGCTCTTCTCTTGAACAAGTGAGGTTCTTGAAGGTTTTACTCACGAAACCAGCAGCTCTTGCTGGACACTTTCCGGGTGCAGACAGGCTTGCCTTTGGAGTGCCCAATGCACGTATGTGGCATGGCCATCTTCATACAACATGCTTGATAGGATCCTCTAACCACTAGAGCGTGTGTGTCCAAGATAGTGTCCCTGGAATGGAATATCCCCCAACAAGGAAAAATGGCTGCACCATTCCCAGGCTAAGGAACAGAAGTGAGACTTCCGTGCAAATAGTTTCACTTCCTAGGATATAGGAAGGAGCAAAAAATCATCTACCCAGCCATTCTAAGCTAGACGGGCCACCCAGAAGCAAATGTGCAAAATAAGCTAAACTAAATTCTCAATGTACATGAGGGGCAAAACCAAATTCAGAGTTCCTCTATTAAAACAAAAACAAAAAATTGAAAAAAATTCATCAGCTGCTAAAAACAATTCTATGCATTAAAAAAGTGGTCCACATTTTTTAAAAAATTGCAAAACTTAGCAATATCCCCCCCCAAACCACTTGCTCCCACATTAAATATAATTAAACGGGTCTTGGGTTTTTAACTTCTAGAAGAAATCTCATGCATGCATGTACATATCTGTGTTTGAGTTGCCTAAATACATTCTGCTATGCACAGCTTAAACTCATCTTGTGCCAGTCTCCCTCCACTGCCCTCAATGTGAGCGGAAAACGTGGCACGTACAGGGACTGCAATGGGCACTCAAAGACAATATTACTTGGGTTTTACTTATCTGAACTTAATGTGTGACATTTTTTCGCTTGTGTGAATTTAACATATCTTTGAAGGTATAACCCCTAGTGTTTTAAATCAGACCTCTCCAACGAGTAGCTCATGGGTTACTAGTAGCTTTTCAGCTATTTGCAAGTAGCTCTTCTACATGCAGCCCAGCCTACCAAGTTAGAATATTTTGCTTGGTTGAATTAATAGAAGCATACCCCATGGGGACAAAAATGTGTATATTTCCAGAACTCATATGCGGATGTTTAGAGAGAAATATAAGAATTTCTAAAATATATTTAAAGCGGTCATTTGAGTGTTAAATCATGCAGCCTTGGGGAGACTTAATACTAATATTACATTGGTGCATGGGGCAATGCAGCTATGGCTGTTATGCATTATCCATGTAAAGGTATTCCACATGGGTAGCCTTTTTTACACTACAGTTGGACCCTTGCCTGATGCACTGACGTGATCTTTCATAGGGTGGTCACTACTGTACTCTTGTCTGATGTGGTTACCTCTACAAACCAGGAGCTGGGGATGATTTTTTTGAACATAAATAGCTTCTATTGCAGGAAAAGGGTGGAGGTGCATTGGTTTAAATCTTCAACTGTCTAGCTGGAGACACAAACTAAAATCCCTGTTTCCTCAATCTACCCAAACCCAGTCATTCAGGCAAACAGCTTCAAATTTCCAAGCCTAAACAGCATTATCTATAGCATATACAGCATTAAGTGCAATATATAGAAAGTGGGAAATTATTTTTGATTGAACGTATTTTTAAAATAAATATGGTTGAACCCCTTTTTATGTACCAGTGTAAAATATCAGTATTTTATAGCAGTTCAGGTCCGCACATCTTAAATTGCTCAGATTGTGCAGAAGTGGCAAACCAAGAACCAATATGCAACCAAGTAAAACCTACCTCACTAGACAAGAACATGTACAAATAAGGGTGCTACTGGGTAGTTCGACATCTAAATAATTGTCAAGTCCGCACTCACAAACCCAAGACTTTGGCCAGTAAAACCCTGTTGAAAGTCAAGAACAACAACTGCGAATAATATGTATAAAAGTGAAAAGCAGAGCAAATTAGCAGACATGGAAGAGCACCGTAAACTTAATAGGAGAATTACATGGCTTGAGTCAAGAGACCAAGAATAAAACCTACAAATTTACAAGAATCTGGAATTTAGCTCCCATTTTGATTGAATATGCTAGCATTTGTTCTTCCTAAACTATTCCTTAGATCAGTGCATAATTTGTAAATAAAAAGGTGCCGTTGCCCAAAGCCCTCCTCTTAAACACGTGGCTGCTGCATTTAAATGTGTGAACACGGAATACTAAGGCGGCGTAATCCTGAAGCCATCTCGGGCCTCTTCAATCCATTTACAGCCACTTCCTGCCCAACAGCTCACGCTTGCAGGTTTATACTTTCTCCCTTTGTGACACTTTGTTTTTCTCCTCCTCAGTCTTCTCCATATGTGTCTTCAGCTCGCAGCAAATACTTGAGGCAGAAGAGTAAGCCCCGGCCCTCAAAAATAAGTGCCGGTGCTCAGCACCGGAAACAACAAGCACAAATTAAGCACTTTCTTGGATAAGTATCTCAAGCCCCCATGGCCTTAGGAGGAGCCATTACACTGACCAGTGACTGCCTGTGCTCTTTATGTGTAATAATCTCCTGTACAATTACCTACTACTACCCTTACATTTGTGCATAGATCCTTTGTTGATCACTAGTAGTTTTAATTAAATGCAAAACATTAAAATGTATTTAAGAAATAAGATTTATAAAGGAGGGTAGAAGGAAGGAGGCAGGTGGATCATAAAAAATGATCGGTGGGACATGGAAAAGTGAAATGGGAGAAACAGAATTAAGATAAGAGTTAGGGTAGAGCATATAGGTAGGCCGGAGGATCCAGAAAAAGGGAGGAGCTAGCAATCAGAGAAGGGAATCGAGAATCAATAGAGAAATGTGGCAACACAGACAATAAACAAACAAGAACCAAGACTAAGAGAAATACTGTTCGGGCGCACTCATTCAGGTTCTCAGAAAATTCCTTTTCTGTGCAACGTGCGGATTTCAAAATAAAATCAGGACAGCAAATACGTTTCACACTATATGCTTTTACAATGCTTTCAAGCCAGTAAAAAACACCTTGTATACAGAAGGTATTATTTTGGTGGCTGCGTGTTTTTTTTACCTTAAATCAAACTGAACTACCTTGAAAAAGAGCACAGTGAAATAGATGTTGGCTATTTTGAAATTAGTAGTCCGCACAATAAAATCAATTTCCCGAGAACTATGAATTGTGTGCCCCCCCATATATATTTCTCTTGGGAGCTTTCTTTGGGGAAGGTATAGTTGAATATTAGTGGCCAGTTACCTTTTGACTCAAGAACGAGGACCAAAATCCACTGCAGACAAAAAAGAGCCAAAAAAGCAGATAACAAGTAGTAAGATCCGATGTGGGTGAGTTAGAGCCGTGAGAAACAGAAGGTATATGACAACATGCACACATTTGGAGAAGGAGCCATAGGAAAAGTTGGAGAAACTATTCAAAGATCAAAAAAAGGGAACACGGAAGCCATAAATAATACACCATAAAAGGGAAAAACAACAACATTTTAAAGTCTAGAGTACTGCAGTAGACTGGCACAGTGGAACACATCCCACTGAGACGATCCTCAAAGGGGCTCTTGCAGCATCAGGTAGGGTCTGCTGAGAAAACTTCAGAAAGATGCAAAAATTAAACTTTCCATGGGGTAGAAACCATCAATCCTATCTACTTTCTGGGTGTGTTAAAGCAGCAATTGGCCATGATTGACAGGAAAAGTGGGCCCAGTATCATAAAGGGTGTTAGTACTGGTGTCAACGTACCAGGGGCACAAAAACTCCAGAGGAAATTCATAAGGGTTTTTAACTAGTGAGTGCCTCTGAAAGGCTGGGAGGAATGCAGTAGATTTGACAATACCCGTGACTGACTCCAAACTGACAAAACTCCTTTCGACGGTGCCTGTACGTCAGTAAATATCCAATTTTCCACCTGTAGTAAGTTAATTTCAATCCTCACCCCAAACACACCTTCCTGGACATTGTTTGGCAGCTCAAAGAGCAGAAGCTGCATTTGTGGAAACAGATGGATCACACACACAATAATACTGTCACACGTCCAAACAGGTGAACCACATCTAGCTGATAGCAATGTCCACAGAGAAGGAATGAGGCAGCCTTACGTAGGGGAGGAGCTGGTGTAGAAAGGAGCCTGCAGGATGCCTGCTGGGAAGACAATCTCATTCTTGGTCGGAGAGTAGTATGCATTCACAGTAGGAGGAGTCATGCTCCATCTGGAGATAAAGGTAAACAAAAGCATATGAGAAATACAACTGGACAATTTTACAAATCACCTCAAATATGAAATAACCTCAAGACCACAGAATGAAATCAATACGCCACAGAACAAGGTGGGTTTTACCCACTGTTGGGGAGGGAGTAGGGGAGAGGAGATTGATAATTCTTTCTCATGTTTCCCCTAGTTACTGATGAAGTACCATATAATGTTGCTTCTACTAAATGCATAATTCGTTATTGACAGATACAGTGCCTTACTAATTACCCATACTACTTATTAGGGTATATGCCTTAAGAACTTAGAATATTCGAATACATATTTTGTTTTCTACATATTGTCATACGATAAGATGCTTCCTAACAGAGAACTATCTATACGACAAGTATGCTGAAGCGGCATAATTTTTTTCAAGCATAAGTAAAGCTGTGAGTAAAGTATAGACTATGAATTCTTGAAGCAACGTTTCAATTTGACAGTAATGCAGACATCTATATTGAAGATCAATTTATCTGCAAAGGCTTTTGTAAAAAAAAAAAAATAATAATAATATTTTTTTTTTTAAAAGGACAACAACAAAAAAATGGATATTAAGCTGTAGAAGTCCCATTCGTGCCACAAAACTGTGGTGGCCGCGAACATGGAGAATGAAATCAAGAAGAGTTGGATGAAGAAACCGTACTTTATTCATATTACATAGCAGATGAGCAGAGCAGCAGGACATACAGGAGCCAAAGCCACAAGGAGTCCTATAGTGATGCTCTAGAACCTACAGCAACCTGCTTTAGAATGTGGAACCCATACAGGTAATACAAAGCAAATGAAAAGAAAGAAATACATACTACATTAAATACTACACATTCCCATGGATTTCGGAAAGCAAAATCAGTGGCGGACGGTAATTTTAGGAAGGAGGGGGCATGCGGGACACACAGACACACACACTAATTCATTCGCACATGCGTACACACACACACACACACACACACATATTCACAACACTTATTATCAAATATTCAAACATACACGCAAGCACCAAACATTCATTAAAAAAAAAAAAAAAACATACACAAACTTACCTTCAGCTCTGCCTCAGAGGTCCCAGGAGGGTTGGGATGGCGGTCTTCCCTCACTGGCTAACCTAAGGTTAGCCAAAGAGGGAAGGCAGCAGTCCCAAACTCGTCAGAGCGGGATAGGGTCAGAGAGACTGCTGACCCCACCCCACTCTGACAAGTGACCCAACCAAGGAACCTTTGCTAGGCCGGAGAGGTCACACCCACATGGCTGTGACTTCTTCAGCCCAGCAAAATTCAACTCAGGCAGCCAGGAGCCTGAGCAAATAGTGCATGTATAGCTCCTGGTCGCTTGAACTGAAAATGAAGAGTGTCTGTCAGGTTGAGCTTTGCTCAGCCTGACAGACACTCTTCATAAGGAGCAATAGGAGGGGGCGTGGACCCTCAGCACCAAAGGACGGGCTAGGCTGAAAAGCCTCTAATGCAAGCAAATGAAGGGGAGAATTAACACATTTGCTAGACAATTCTGAGAAAATTCTCCAGAGGCAGGACAAAGAATAGAGAGGAACACCAGAGAATAAGAAGCAGGGAAAAGAGACAGAAGAAACCTATCAAATCGGTGGCAGGAGGCTCAACCATTGCTTATTATAAATGAAATCTTTTGGAGCAACAGATATGCAGGAAGACCTAGGAATCTGAATGTTGTCATCTTTACGCTTGGCGTAATGTCCCATACACCCACGAGAGGGAGCAATAGCATTACACAAACTCCACAAGCCTCATCGACCTGGAGGAGCGACTGTTTGGATCCATGGTGAACAGGCTGTTCTCGTTTCTTACGAACGGTCTTGCTTATCGCATTTACAGGCTGCGTAATGATTCCGTGCAAGGGAACGCCCAAGGGCAGCACAAGCTCCAGAGACCTACCGCCGTCGCTTCAGTAAACAGCCGATGACGTACTATCTCCAGAGCACATTATCTGTAATTCTCCACACCAACCGTTCAACACTGCCGGCTCGGCCAGGGTAATATTTAAAGTGTAATCTGACAACGGCGGAGTAGTCGTCAGGCAATTCTGACTCCAGGGTGACTCAGATATTTAAAAGCCACGCTGTGCTATACACAATTAAAGTGCGAGAAAACACGAACATAAAGGATGAAAGGCTGAGATCCCTCGGGGCTTTAGGAATCTACTAAGAGGTCAGGCGGAGGTCTGAGCAGCAGATAAGTAATTTGGTTCCTGATAGTATTACTAGGGTTTACTCGTGCGGCCCATGTGCAAGATCGATGCGCATTTCTGCTTTCCTATTCTACCTAGAATGTCGACGACGGTTTCCCTCATAAAATAAAAGCTGCCCATTATGCCACCTGAAATGATGGTGCGTTTGTCCTGTTCTCTGGACTCGCCACTATAGCCGTGGGGGCGGGTTAGGAAAAAAGCCACAAACAAAATGCACTGGAGTCTTTGAAAGGAAGCGATAATTGAAATAAAGACACAGGAGCTGTGTGAATGATTAGCACGTTGGAAATGGTTTATTTGCAGCTGGCGAAACACATTTGCGGTAATGCATGCAAAAAGCAGCAGCATATTACGATAGACAAGAAAGAGACAGCAAAGGCAGAACAAGCATTTGCAATGCAATAGGTCTCGGATTTGCTCGACTTAGAGCTATTAGCGTTGTAAATTCCTAACTGGACTTCTTGCCACACAAATTGAAAATTAAAAGTAAAACAGTTCACGTAAGCGAGCACATTCAAAGCGCCATGAGCGCGAAGAAAAGAAAAATGTTTGCTCGCAGTCAAACGTTTCGGCAGTAGTGCAATTATACATGTAACAGGGGCAGTCTGCAAGGAAGCAACAAAACCGCCCCAAGGAGTGACAAACGTAAAGCATTTACCAAGGATGATAAAGTATTTTTGAAAGAAAAGCCCACAAACGAGTGAAAGTGATGGGCTTGCGGTGGGCGTGGTTAAAAGCCCACAATACTTACAACATGTGCGTGCTCAACCTAAAAACGTGGCTGCCGTGCAACTATGGCATCAGAGGATGTAGGATGAATGGCTGTAAATAACTACCACTCTGAGGTGTCCTCTGCTGCAGCGTGACCCTATCTGTTCTCACACTTCTCTTACACCTATGCGCATGCACAGGTACATGCCCCGGCACCTTCTGCCAAGGCCCTTCCACACATGCACCATACCAAACCCTCTCCTAAATAAGCTATACCTCTTAAACAACACTGTTGATCGAGAAACTAGCAAATTAAGTCTTAAAACATCCTATTTTTCACTCCTTTTCGCTTCAATACATGCCAAAAGGAAGTGACATGACAAGAGAACAGCACAAATCTTGCCCTCACACACACAATATCAAAACATTAGCACTTGACAGATACCGTTATCCACAGCAGTCCTAAAGTGTTTGGCACTACTCGTGTGCAAATGAGCATTGGTGCTTCCTCACGGGGCTGAAGCAATGTATAAAGGCAACTGCAATATATTAAAAAGTCACCTGTGCTACACTCTGCAAGCAATAGAATGGGGACTATTATTTTCAGCTCCATCTTTGCTCTTGTACAAAATGTGGCTAGACTATTTTTTTCATACACCTCTACCAATATTGCACTTTTCCCTAACTACCATATCTGACCATAAACTTACTTGAGCAAAAAACACATCCTTGTGCTCAACACAGACATGTTTTTATTATATGTTGTTTTTATCAAGGTTAACTTGTACTGGTCACAAGTAAAATCAGGGTCGAAAAATTATCTCAATATCCTTTCTCCGGGATTGTTTAACTTCTGACATCTCAGAAAATGTTGAGAACTCCAAGTATTTATGCTGCTTGAAGACCAGAAAGTAGCAAGAGCAAGATGATTCAACCAGGAAGATTAGGTCCACCCATGGCTGAATTTCAATGTAACAGTGTTTATGTCTACAGTGACAACATACTCTGGAAAGAGGACTATATAAGGTCTAGCTCATATCAAAGAAAGCAACTACTCATGCTGGCAAGTGAGAATTTAGGGATCTTACTCAAAAGTTGTGATTTTACATAAAAAATATTATTTCTGGATGGTTCAGTCTACTAAAGAAATGAACAAGAGAACACATCGCCAAGATGTAGCATCCTTGAGGAGATCATCAGGACAGTGATTAAGGGTGCAGAATCACGTAAAAAAGTTTCCCTTACCAAAAATCTTTTAAAATGAACATGAAAACATTATAAGCACTATTCCCTCTAGGCTGTGTGCTTGCTCATCTGTCTTCTTAATACTGCGCAGGGAGACATTTGCAGCACGCATAATCTTCATTTAGAAAATTATAAAAGCTTTTGTTTGCTTAAGCTGACAAACCTCCAGTTTTCTTTTTATTTCAACTGAGAAGAAAGAAAAAAGTATTTGTATTTATAAAGTGCATTCTGGCCGAGGCATCGAAGCGCTAAGAAGGTAGGAGACACGTCCACTGAGTAAAAGAAGTCAAAAGGGAGGCGTTAGCGCTGAAAGAGCCATGTTTTGACTAACCTCCTAAAGACTAAGAAATGTTGTTCCTTCCTGATAGTCAAAGGTAGGGAATTCCAGCATTTAGATGCAGCCACCGTAAAGGCTTTATCTCCCCATTTCGCTTTATAGGTACGGGGAACCTGAATTCTGAAAGCTCCTACTGAGCGAAGAAAACATTTGGGTTTATACCAAAGTAGTTTAGAAGCCAAGTATTTGGAGCCATTTCCATATGCTGCTTTGTAGGTCAAACATAAGGTTTTGAAAATAATATGCTGGGCCACTGGGAGCCAGTGCAATTGTTTTAAGCTGCCACTAGCGATGCTGAACATGGGAGGTTCAAAATAGCCCGAGCAGCAGTGTTTTGAATCAACTGAAGTTTAGAGATGTTTTGCCTAGATTAAGCAACAGGGCACTGCAGTAGTCCAATTTGGACATCACCAGAACCAAAGTCACTGTAATTTTCCATTCCCATTGAAGGAAGGGAAAGACTTTCTTTAGCATCTCTAATGTCCAAAAGCTAGTTTTCACAATGTGATTAACATGTGATCTAAAAGAGAGACAGTTGTCAAAAATGGCCCCTAAGTTTCTTGTGGTGGAAATAGGAACTGGGAGAGTGCCACAGTCGGTCGGACACCAGCGAGAGTTCCACAGTTCATTTCCTGATCCAAAACAGAGTATTTCGGTTTTGTCACCGTTTAATTTGAGCCAGTTAGAATTCATCCATGCATTGACTTCATGCATGCATTTGTTAAAACGAACAGCCACTTCCTCCCAATTCTTGTTAACTGGGATGATCAATTGGGTATCGTCAGCATAGGAGGTTGGTCTAAAACCAAAGGAACAAATCGATTTGGCCAGAGGAGCAACATACAAATTAAACAAAGTGGGGCTAAGTGATGATCCCTGAGGGACACCACAAGGTAGGAGGTAAGCAGGGGATTTAAAGTCACCGCAGCTTACCGTGGTCCATCTGTTTTTCTGAAAAGATTCCAACAACTTGAGCCTCATCTCTAATACCTGCCTGATGTAGGCGGGCTATCAAACTGTGGAGAGATAGTGTCAAATGCCGCGGATAGGTCCAATAGGATTAGAATAGCCCCTTGACCTTCATCCACCATTCTCCGGATCGAATCCGATGAGGTAATGAGGGCTGACTCTGTACTGTGTGTTTTCCTGAAGCCATGTTGGGAGGCATCTAATCCTCCTGACTATTAGGAATTAGCTAATTCCCTGTTAATATGCTTCTCCAAAATATTGGCCAGAAAAGGAAGTAAGGCAATGAGACGCAAGTTATTCAGGTCCTGGCTAATTCCATCTGGTTTATTTTTCAAAGGGATTACTGTAACCTCCTTCCAGGAAGCAGGATAGACTCCAGAAGTGAGAACCTCATGGAAAATTGGAGCTAAGGCTGTTGAAACAAGATCAGGGGCTAATTGAATAATAGAGGGGGCGGGGTAGGGGCAAGGGTCCAAGGGAGAACCGGATTTCATTTCAGACATCAACCTTTTTATTTTTCCGGAAGTAGGGGTTGAAAGTTAGATAGTGTGGGGTGGTTCATACTTGAATCAATATGAACTATATCAGGGTGGCCAACTCCCTCCTTACAGTGATTAAAATTAGCATAGATTTGTAAAATTTTGTTTTTTGAAGTGCAAAGCTACTTTATTGCAGGATTCCTGTGAATTCTCCAACTCTGACAGTATTTGTGTGTGTGTGGGGGGGGGGGGTGTCAAAGCATTAATCACCTTAAAGAGTTCTCTGGGGGCATTGGGGCCTCTTTAATTTTTAGGGTGTAATATTCAGATTTAGATTTAATACTCGCCTCTTTATAGTTTTTAAGAGCAATGTTTAATTTTCCATTCTCAATCGGAGTAGAATTCAGTTTCCGTCGCCGCTCTTGTTGGCAATACTTTCTTTGGCGTAGCTTAAGGTCCTTTTCGAACCAAGGTTGAAAAGTGAAACAAAGTGCAGGAACGAAAGGCAGCACAGCTAGTTTCAAGAGCCTTGCACGGTAAAATCAGCTTTGCAGGTTTACATTTCTCAAATTAACATGTTCCTAGCTGCTTTAGAATAATTTTTAACCTGAAAGTGGTTTCTTTATAACAAAAAAATGCATTTTCATGCCTTGATTGTTTTATGATAAAATAGTTTAGGCCTTTTAAATAGTGTCCTCTTCTGCATACTGTTTGTTTTTAATTATTATGTATATTTTGACGCTTTGTGGTGATGGCAGTAGGGACCGAAGCAGCAGTAAAATAAATAAATAAATAAATAAATAAATAAAGGCAGGGACTCAGAGTAATGCTATACATGCTGTGTGCTCAGCGCACATGTATGTCACCTCTGGCAGTCGCTGCACAATGCCAAAGCCTGAGATTGAGGTAAAGACTAAAGAGCAGATTTACAAAGTTGTGGAGCAATGCAGTGCGGAAACCCAAGTTGCTGTGGCGCGCTGAATCAAAGGGTGTGAGAAAACCAGCTCCATATCTACTTAGATCGCACTATTTGTCTCTCCTGCAGAGCTGCTGCACTTTGTACCAACTCACACACCCTGATACCATGCTTACTTGTTTTGAAATGTTTCATGTAAATCATTATTAAAAGAAAACATAAAAAAATGTCTGCCCACGTATGCACAAGCACACAGACATTTGAAGTATTTTTAGTAATAGAATTTTACAAACACCATTGAAAGATGGCCACCTATATGTGTGAAAGTGCCAAGTCCAAAGCCCTGAAGAAGAGGACTATTTTCTGGATGGGTATTTTGCTTTGGCAGAATGCTGTCATTTACAGAGAAGGGAGCCAATGGCTGATGTAGCGACCCAACTGTACCTTGTATAATGCTGTAATGAGCTAAAGAAAAAGGTAAAAGGCACTATAGCAGCCCAATGAATGAACAGGGCTGACTGAAAATCCCATATTGATAGATATGTTTTGATTAAAATGAAAAGGTTGTGGCTAACACTAGACGTAAAAAGCAACACCAAAAAATAATTGGCTGCTTTGGTTTCTTGCCATATTGTGCTATTTTATAGCACCGGATCTACAGCCTCGTTTAATGTTTTGGTCGGTAATGGAGGTATATCCCTAAAAAATAAAATACACTTTTACCTACAGTCCTGAATCCGCACACAACTGAGAAAAGGGCACTCACAAATATTCTGTTGCCGCACACAGAGGAAAATAATGAGAGGGAACATGGACAGTATACAGATTTCTTTTAACTGGAACCACTTGTAAACTACGACCACCCCCCACTGCACTCAACTCTTCTAAACTGAGCACTAAAGTATCTATATACAGAGATTCTAAGGAGCCCTCTTCCCATACACCTAACATAGAACTCAGAATTGGAATAAACGTGGCACTACGCAAGACGCCTAAAGTACTGGTCTTACCAAGTACGGCACTGCACAAGTGGACTTACTGGTCTCGGTTGGGAGGCTTCCGTAGCTGGTCAGCTGTGACTCGTGCAGAGAAGTTGTAGAACTGCACCACATTCTCAAAATACAAGTCTGAGGTAACTTCATACTGCAAGAGAGAAAAGGAAGACTCAACATGTCAAGACCTACTTATCCAGATAAATAGTATTGCTTAATTTTCAGAGACAAAACGCAACTACCAATATCCATCCATCCAAAGTCAAACAGAAAATGTCAAGTATCCTTCCCATGCTAAACTGTGAGCATCTCTCCTGGGTCAACTCACAATAGCCTCTCCCAGACCAAAATGCAACAAACTATCCCAGGTCAAACCACATGGATCCAGCAAAGGTAAATGCTGGACATACACTGAATTGCCACTTTACAACCTCCCTCTTTAGCTGAGAAAAATGTCTTACGTTTTATCCCACTTCCATTAGGCAGTTGTTGCCTCAGTGCCTCTACGGTGGAATGTATTGGTAACGGCTCCAGAGAGAATAGAAGGTAGGGCAGACAGCTGAAGTAACTTTATTTAGGTAGAGTGACCAGACGTTCTGGATTTCCCCAGACAGTCATGGTGTCCCGCCGCTTCTCTTAATTTTAAACAAATGTCCCAGTTTTTGGGACAAAGGTCAGATCATGTAGGGAAGCATAAGTAAAGTATGAAATAATTAAAGTAATTTATCTGTTACTGTCAGACAACACAGTCCCCTGTCTATAAATGTAGTCTTGTAAATGTGAGCGTTTGTGCATGTGTCTGTGTGTGAATGGGTATGTAAGTATGTATATATATATATATATATATATATATATATATATATATATATATATTATACACACACAAGTATAGGCACACATTCACAAAGCTACGCAAAAAAAAGAAAACGGGACATGCCAGATATAAAAGCAAGAGTAAAGTCTTTAGTCCTTCTTTTATGTCTGATCTGTCCCGGTTTTTGATCCTCAAAATCTTGTCACCCTAATTTAGGCCAGTGAAAAAATCATTACATACAACAATGCCATAACGGGGAAAGATCGACAAATTAATTATATATCATAAAACAACATAGGTGAAAACAAAAAAACTATTTATTCATATAAATATATTCATTTATTTACTTATACATAAATATCAATTTAATATATTCATCCTATATGGACAACCCATCTAGTAAAACAAAACACCAAAGGACAGATAGTGTGTGAAAAAGTGCTCGTGATAGATAGAAAGAAGAATACATATTCCAATGAATCAAAAACCTATACAAAAAAACATTAAAAACCAGTCGGTTGGTTCTTTTTGGTTTGCTGCATCAACTCCATTCCAAATCCTCAGAGTCTAAATCAATTCCGTTAATCCTCCAATGGGTCTTCTTCAGGACTAGTACGATGGGAGTCCCTTAAATATATCCTCAGACTTCTTCACTTCTTTTACTTGTCTACTTATGAGGAGATCATATCTAATTTTAAAATATCATTCCACCTCATATACCAGGTCACCAATCAATTCCAATGCACTCTTCATTCACGTGTGAGACTTCAGAAGACTGAGCGTTCACAAAGCAAAGTCATGGTGTCCCAACGCTTTTCTTAATTTTAAACAAATGTCCCAGTTTTTGGGACAAAGGTCAGATCATGTAGGGAAGCATAAGTAAAGTATGAAATAATTCAAGTAATTTATCTGTTACTGTCAGACAACACAGTCCCCTGTCTGCTCCCAGCAGAGAGACGGAGTGGGGAGCAGAGCAGGGTGGGTGGGGGCGGGTTGGGGGTGCACGGTGGGAGGTCAAGCCATAGCTAATTTTATAAATGGAGTCTTGTAAATGTGAGCGTTTGTGCATGTGTCTGTGTGTGAATGGGTATGTAAGTGTATATATAAATGTCACTTACCCAGTGTACATCTGTTCATGGCATGAGTCGCTGCAGATTCACATGCTGTGCACAGTCCGCCGTCTGGTGTTGGGCTCGGAGAGTTACAAGTTGTTTTTCTTCGAAGAAGTCTTTTCGAGTCACGAGACCGAGGGACTCCTCCCACTTCGATTCCATTGCGCATGGGCGTCGACTCCATCTTAGATTGTTTTCCCCGCAGAGGGTGAGGTAGGTGTTGTGTATGTTAGTAATAGTGCCCATGCAATGGAATGAATACGTATGTACATAATAAAGGTTAAAGTAATATATTTACAAATGTACAAATGTTGAAGATCTACTTCTAAACGGCTACAGGCTCCCGGGTGGGCGTATGTGAATCTGCAGCGAATCATGCCACGCACAGATGTACACTGGGTAAGTGACATTTTCCGTTCAATGGCATGTGTAGCTGCAGATACACATGCTGTGCACCGACTAGTAAGCAGTTATCTCCCCAAAAGCGGTGGTTCAGCCTGTAGGAGTTGAAGTAGTTTGAAATAATGTTCTTAGTACAGCCTGACCTACTGTGGCTTGTTGTGCAGTTAACACATCTACACAGTAGTGCTTGGTAAATGTATGAGGTGTAGACCATGTTGCTGCCTTACATATTTCGTTCATTGGAATATTTCCTAGAAAGGCCATGGTAGCCCCTTTCTTTCTGGTTGAGTGTGCCTTTGGTGTAATAGGCAGCTCTCTCTTTGCTTTAAGATAGCAGGTTTGAATACACTTAACTATCCACCTAGCAATGCCTTGTTTTGAAATTGGATTTCCTGTATGAGGTTTTTGAAAGGCAATAAATAGTTGTTTTGTTTTTCTAATTAGTTTCGTTCTGTCAATGTAGTACATTAGTGCTCTTTTGATGTCTAATGTATGTAGTGCTCTTTCAGCTACAGAATCTGGTTGTGGGAAGAACACTGGTAATTCTACTGTTTGATTTAAGTGGAACGGTGAGATAACCTTTGGTAAAAATTTAGGATTTGTTCTTAGAACTACTTTATTTTTATGTATCTGAATAAATGGTTCTTGTATGGTAAATGCTTGAATCTCGCTCACTCTTCTTAGAGATGTGATGGCAATAAAAAATGCAACTTTCCACGTTAAGTATTGCATTTCACAAGAATGCATGGGCTCGAAAGGTGGACCCATGAGTCTTGTTAAGACAATGTTGAGGTTCCATGAAGGAACAGGTGGTGTTCTTGGTGGTATGATTCTTTTTAAGCCTTCCATAAACGCTTTAATGACTGGTATTTTAAATAGTGAAGTTGAATGAGTAATTTGTAGGTAAGCTGATATTGCGGTGAGATGTATTTTTATGGAAGAGAAAGCTAGATTTGATTTTTGCAAATGTAGTAAATATCCTACTATATCCTTTGGAGATGCGTGTAATGGCTGAATTTGATTATTCTGGTAGTAATACACGAATCTTTTCCACTTGTTTGCGTAGCAGTGTCTAGTGGTAGGTTTCCTAGCTTGTTTTATGACCTCCATACATTCTTGTGTGAGGTGCAAGTGTCCGAATTCTAGGATTTCAGGAGCCAAATTGCTAGATTCAAAGATGCTGGATTTGGATGTCTGATCTGTTGTTTGTGTTGTGTTAACAGATCTGGTTTGTTGGGTAGTTTGACATGAGGTACTACTGACAGGTCTAGTAGTGTCGTGTACCAAGGTTGCCTCGCCCATGTTGGTGCTATTAGTATGAGTTTGAGTTTGTTTTGACTCAACCTGTTTACTACATATGGAATGAGAGGGAGAGGGGGAAAAGCGTATGCAAAGATCCCTGACCAGTTCATCCATAGAGCATTGCCTTGGGATTGATCTTGTGGGTACCTGGATGCGAAGTTTTGGCATTTTGAGTTTTCCTTTGTTGCAAATAGATCTATTTGAGGCGTTCCCCAAATTTGAAAGTAATTGTTTAGTATTTGGGGGTGAATTTCCCATTCGTGGGTTTGTTGGTGATCTCGAGAGAGATTGTCTGCCAACTGGTTCTGAATCCCTGGAATAAATTGTGCTATTAGGCGAATGTGGTTGTGAATCGCCCAATGCCATATTTTCTGTGTTAGGAGGCACAACTGTGTTGAGTGTGTACCTCCTTGTTTGTTTAGATAATACATTGTTGTCATGTTGTCTGTTTTGACAAGAATGTATTTTTGGGTTATTATGGGTTGAAATGCTTTCAGCGCTAGAAATACTGCTAACATTTCAAAGTGATTTATGTGAAACTGTCTCTGATGTACGTCCCATTGTCCTTGGATGCTGTGTTGATTGAGGTGTGCTCCCCACCCTGTCATGGAAGCATCTGTTGTTATGACTTATTGTGGCACTGGGTCTTGGAAAGGCCGCCCTCGGTTTAAATTTGTACTGTTCCACCATAGAAGCAAGATGTATGTTTGGCGGTCTATCAACACCAGATCTAGAAGTTGACCCTGTGCTTGTGACCATTGTGATGCTAGGCACTGTTGTAAGGGTCGCATGTGCAATCTTGCGTTTGGGACAATGGCTATGCATGAATACATCATGCCTAGTAGTTTCATTACCATTCTGACTTGTATCTTTTGTGTTGGATACATGGCCTGTATTACTTTGTGAAATGTTTGAACCCGTTGTGGACTTGGAGTGGCAATCCCTCTTGTTGTGTTGATTGTCACTCCTAAGTATTGCTGCGTTTGACACGGCAAAAGGTGTGACTTCGCGTAGTTGATGGAGAAACCTAGCCTGTGAAGGGTTTGTATGACATATTTTGTGTGCTGTGATCACTGTTTTAGCGTGTTGGTTTTGATTAACCAGTCGTCTAAGTACGGGAACACATGTATTTGCTGCCTTCTGATATGTGCAGCTACTACTGCCAGGCATTTTGTAAAAACTCTTGGCGCAGTTGTTATTCCGAATGGCAACACTTTGAATTGGTAATGTATTCCTTGGAATACAAACCTTAGGTATTTCCTGTGTGAAGGATGTATTGGTATATGGAAATACGCATCTTTTAGGTCTAATGTTGTCATGAAGTCTTGCTGTTAGAGCAGTGGGATTACGTCTTTTAATGTGACCATGTGAAAGTGGTCTGATTTTATGTAGGTATTTAGTGTTCTGAGATCTAGTATTGGTCTCAGAGTTTTGTCTTTTTTGGGTATTAGAAAGTACAGTGAGTAAACTCCTGTGTTTTTTTGTTGAATTGGTACTAATTCTATTGCGTCCTTTTGTAGCAATGCTTGAACTTCTAGTCCTAGAAGATCTATATGTTGTTTTGACATATTGTGTGTTTTCGGTAGGACGTTTTGAGGGAATTGGCGAAATTCTATGCAATAACCATGCTGGATAATTGCTAAGACCCAAGTGTCTGTTGTTATTTCCTCCCAAAGTTTGTAAAATTGGCTTAGTCTTCCCCCCACAGGTGTTATGTGATGGGGTTGTGTGACTTGTGAGTCACTGCTTATTTTGAGGGGTTTTGGGGCCTTGGAATTTCTCTATTTTTTGGGAATTGGCCCCCTCTAAATTGCCCCCAAAAACCTCACCTCTGATATTGACCCTGGTAGGTAGGCCTTGTTTGTGAGGTTGTGGTTTCTGTGGGTTGACCTCGAAACCCTCCCCTAAAAGGTGTTTTCCGAAATGTGCCACTGCTCTGCGGGGAGTAGAGTGCGCCCATGGCTTTGGCTGTATCGGTGTCCTTTTTGAGTTTTTCGATGGGAGTGTCTACCTCCGGCCCAAACAATTGCTGTTCATTAAACGGCATATGGAGCACAGCCTGCTGGATTTCCGGTTTGAACCCAGAAGTGCGCAGCCATGTGTGCCTTCGTATTGTGACTGCAGTGTTTATTGTTCTTGCAGCTGTATCTGCTGCATCCATGGAAGACCGTATCTGATTATTTGAGATACTTTGTCCCTCTTCCACCACCTGTTGCGCTCTTTTTTGGAACTCCTTGGGTAAGTGTTCGATGAAATGTTGCATTTCATCCCAATGAGCCCTGTCGTATCTTGCCAAAAGTGCTTGTGAATTGGCAATACGCCACTGATTTGCTGCTTGTGCTGCAACCCTTTTTCCCGCAGCATCAAATTTGCGGCTCTCCTTGTCTGGAGGTAGTGCGTCGCCTGAGGTATGAGAGTTGGCTCTCTTAAGAGCTGCCCCCACAACTACTGAGTCTGGTGTTAGTTGTGTTGTAATATATATTGGATCTGTGGGCGGTGGCTTATATTTTTTCTCCAGCCTCGGAGTTATGGCTCTGCCTTTAACTGGATCCTGAAAAATTTGTTTTGAATGTCTTAGCATTCCTGGGAGCATGGGAAGGCATTGATACTGGCTATGGGTGGAGGATAGGGTGTTAAAGAGAAAGTCATCCTCAATTGGTTCTGAATGTAAGGAGACATTGTGAAACTCTGCTGCCCTTGCGACCACCTGTGTATAGGATGTACTGTCCTCAGGTGGTGACGGTTTTGTAGGATAAGAGTCTGGGCTATTGTCAGACACTGGAGCATCGTAGAGGTCCCATGCATCGGGATCATCCTGACTCATTGTGGTATGAGCTGGTGAGTGCATCAGTGGTGGAGTTGTTGCTGGTGATGCATGTATTGATGGTGGCGGAGACGGTGGTGGGGTTGTTTTCCTTGCCACCTTTGCCTGTGGTTGCTTGTCCTTTTGTTGAAAGGCAAGTTTTCTTTTTATTTTGATTGGAGGAAGAGTGGTTATCTTCCCTGTGTCCTCATGAATATGAAGCCTTCTTTGTGTGTAGTCAGGTTCTACAGCTTGAAGCTCCTCTCCAAATCTATGTAATTGGGAGGTTAATCCTTGTTCCTCTGTATAGGAACTAGTTTTCGGCTCCGAGGCTGGCTGTTTCGGAACCGAAACCTTTTCGGAAGTCTTTTTAGGCTCCGAAGAAACTTTCTTTGTTTTCGGCGTGGTGTCTCGGTGCCGAAATTCTTTGGTGCCGCTGTCTCTGTGCCGAAGTTTCTCAGAGCCGCTGTCTTGGCTCCGAGGTTGCTGTGTGGCGGTATCTCGACCAGAGTCGGATGACTTCGACACCAGCATGCCCTTTTTCAGTGCCTTGGATGGGTCACCTATTTTTCGGGTTAAGCTATGGCCTGTTGGCGGTGGCGTCCCCTGGGCTTTTGTAGACTTCTTGTGAGTCTTGATTTTCGACGTCTTACTCACGGTTTTGGTTGTTTCTTCGGCGTTGAGTTCTTCCGAATCCGACTCGCGGACGGAGAAAGCTTCTTCTTCCTCCTCGAAACGATCTTGACCTGTCGGCGTGGACGCCATTTGTAGTCTCCTGGCTCTTCGGTCTCTAAGCGTCTTCCTCGACCGAAACGCTCGACAGGCTTCACAAGTATCCTCCTTGTGCTCTGGGGACAAGCACAAGTTACAGACCAGATGGTGATCTGTATACGGATACTTGTGATGGCATTTTGGGCAGAAACGGAATGGAGTCCGTTCCATGAGCCTTGAAGTCGCATGTGGCCGGGCCGACCAGGCCCCAACGGGGGATCGAAAAAACCCCGAAGGGCCACCGGAGCTCTTCAAAATTCGGTGTCGATTTGTTCTAACTAACCCGATACCGAACGCAAACAATACCGACGTTTTTTTTCCGAGATTCTAACTAACTTTCCGACCCGAAACACGGAGCGAAAAGGAACACGTCCGAAACCGATGGCGGAAAAAAAAAACAATCTAAGATGGAGTCGACGCCCATGTGCAATGGAATCGAAGTGGGAGGAGTCCCTCGGTCTCGTGACTCGAAAAGACTTCTTCGAAGAAAAACAACTTGTAACACTCCGAGCCCAACACCAGACGGCGGACTGTGCACAGCATGTGTATCTGCAGCTACACATGCCATCGAACATATATATATATATATATATATATATATACACACACAAACACACACAAGTATAGGCACACATTCACAAAGCTACGCAAAAAAAAAAAGGGACATGCCAGATATAAAAGTAAGAGTAAAGTCTTTAGTCCTTCTTTTATGTCTGACCTGTCCCGGTTTTTGATCCTCAAAATCTTGTCACCCTAATTTAGGCCAATGAAAAAATCATGGCAGCAGAATTTCTTCTTATTGGATCTCCTGTTTGTTGAGTCACGGCCGCTGTGATGTAACTGTGGCGCGGACTCATCCAATAAAATAAAGACATTAAAGGAAGTGCAGTCTTCCCTCCCCCACGTCCTTCCAGGTGCCTGTGAGTCAGCCTGGGTGACATGTGTTGGTAGTTAATAAAGAGGGTATGGCGGCTGCGCAGGTGAAAGGATTGGACGCAGCGTACAAGTATATTGGTGTCTGTGTCTTTAATTAACCGTTGCCTCAGAAGTACAGCAACACACTTGCCCAGTGAGCAACATAACACTGGCGACGAGGGTGTGTTACAAAGGACCCTGTCTACATCATACGCTACACACGGTGTGTTTCGGCCTCCAAACTCCTCAAGACTCAGTCTCCTCCAGTGGCAACGCCCGCCTGTAGTGCGCATCGGTGAATGGAAAGTGTTTGAGTCTGAGACGGCCTGCAAACACCCATGAAGCAGCGGTATCGTACCCCTGACACAGCACATCAATAAAGCTGGCTGGCAACCACCGAAGCGAGAATATCCTCAGGAGAGGCACGACGCACGCTGAAGAGGCCAGTCACCCTGGGGGGCCCATGACAAATACATGCCAAGGAATCCATTGACACCTTCTACATGCCTTTAAAAGAATTGGTCAGCACGTGCCATTTTGACAACAAAAGCAAGGAAATCAGAGGGCAAATCATTCAGGGCTGTGCATCTGTGAGCTACGAGAGAGGATTCTAGAGGAATCAGGTCGATGGCTAGCAGACATACTAACAATGGGAAGGACGAAAGAGTTGTCCAAAGCCTAGCCATCTCACATGGAGGCGGCACTGCAAGGAACGGTGAAGGTAGAACCGGTTAACGGTAGTTCATGCAGGGAACTAGCAAATCAAGACCATAGAGAGACAACAGCATCCAAAAGTTGTGGATACTGTGGTGGATCCATGCATCTCTTAACAGAGTGCCCAGCTAAAGGAAACAGGTGTACACAATGTGGAAAGTTCAATCATTTCCTTAAAGTCTGCAGTTCGACAAGAGGATCCACTGCAAAGCAGTCTGTCAACAAGGTTGGTGAAAAACAGCCCTGTGCCAGTGACCTGGATGATGACATAGGTGAGCACTCCATACACTCAATCTTCACGATAGGCAGAACAGCCAGCTGTGTAATCATGGTGGGGAACCACAACACTCAGGCAGTGGTTGACACAGGGGCCTCACTCAACATGTCCGCAGCTATACATCAAGGTATGGAGCCGAGGCCTGTGTTACGACCCACTATAATCAAAGTATTTGCAAATGGTCAGTCAACTTCGTTGAAGATCAGGGGAAAGTTCAAGTCCCAGATATCCCATGGGTCTAGGGCCATTGAGCAACAAGTATATGTGCCGGCATCAACGAAAAAATGACTGGGCCCACGCCCTAGGTCTCCCCAATCGTGGTCGCCAAAAAGCCCAAGCAGCCGGGGAGGTGCGCATCTGCACGGACATGAGGCTACCCAACGCGCCCATAAAGAGGGAAAGGCACCTCACACCTACAATAGAGGACCTGATTGGAAAGCTGAGTGGAGCTCGTTGATTCTCAAAAGCTAGACCTCAGATCGCGGTACCACCAGCTTGTACTTCATGAGCAGTCAAGATCCATCACCACTTTCTCGACCCATGTAGGGCTGCGACTGTATCGAAGGCTCAATTTTGGTATATCCAGTGCGGCTGAGGTGTTCCAGAATGTCATCCACAAAATACTTGCATATCTTCCAGGTGTTATAGACGTCAGTGATGACATTCTTGTTAATGCCCCCACCATAGCAGAACATCATGCTCGGCTGCGAAGAGTACTCCAGTGGATACAAGACTCCGGCCTCACCCTGCACCAAGACAAGTGCATGTTTTGAAGGACAAGTTTTTTTTTCTGCTCACCTGTTCTACATTTACTACTATACTACTATATAAAATACCAACGACTTGTGAGGTTTTTTCAAAGGAGCAAACACAATTAACTGTCAGAAAATTTATGACATGAAATTGTTTTTTGTTTTTTTAAGTTACACATGCAGCAGTAAAAGGTTTCCGAATTAGCCTCCCCCTTTTCAGTGGACCCCTGTGCAGCTTTTTATGGTCTAAGCCTCACATCTATGACGCTGGTACTGTGATCTGCATAACCATTATTGTATTAGGCTGGCCAACACACCTGTCAACCAACACACATCTAGCGCGTGTCTCTTTTTTTCAAGTTAATTCCCATTTACCTTAATGGGATTGCACTCTTAAAGCCAGACTTCACCTGCATTTTTAGGTGAAGCCTACTAGACAATGCATGTTTTGTCAGTTGAGAGGCGTATTGTGGCTTACCAAGATCATTGGTTGACCTTCCTTGGTCTCATTTGCCTGCTTCTTACTGGTGTCCCAGGCTGTCAATCTTGTGCATGTTCCTCCCATGGAGGACTGCCTCTTTACAATCTCTCGGACTGTCCTCGCTGCTTTTCACGGTCTGCTTTTCAAGCACTACCTCTTTTTGTGTGAGGCACTCCATTAGTGTGTGTTTGAGCCTTCTCCGTTGTGTATGCCTCTTACCCTGCACTCCACGTTTCTCTGTTGGCTGAATGTTTTTCCCTGCACCTTCCTCCTTCTTGTGCTCGCCTGAGTGTTTCTCTCCATTGTTTCCACCACACTCGCCCTCTGTGTTGCATTCCCCAAAACTCGTGTTTTTGCTCCCGCCCTTCAACTATTGCTTTCGCATGCCCTTCAGTCCCTTCCATCTGTTGATTTCACAGCCTCCCCTCAACATGCTGCTTTGTTGTTTGCCCATAACCTCCAATGTGTTGATCCGCTGTCCATGCCCTCAACCCTTTTGTGCTGCTTCCATTCCCACCTGCTTTAAAAAAAAAAAAAAAAAAAAAAAAAAAAAAAAAAACATTTGTATGATTTATTTTCTTTTTTTATTTCCTTTTTACTTACCGATTCAACTCGGATCAGTAACTGAACAAAAAAAAGCACCCGAGTCATTTTGTATGCTTGCACATTTTTTTTACTTTAGCGATGCTGCTCAGCATCATGGACTCTATACAGCCTGGCTAAAAACCACTGACGACAATAGGCCATGAAGGCGAAACTTACTGTCTTTGCCAATACTTGTTTAATCAACAAGCTGGCAGGTATGGGCCAGGCCCCTGGTTTTCATTCTGAGGTGCACAAACTTTCTGCTGTCATGCTAATGCCGACGTTTAGAGCCGCAGAAATAAACTAAAGACTGCAATCACAGGTACAACTAAATAGTATCAAAGACTGACAAGAATAAAAGTGGCCCCATCGGTGAAGGACAGACACGCAAGCTTGGAATCTGGGGCGCAACCATACATTAGAAGGGGCTAACTTACACCTAGAGTTGTCACGGAGGGGTGGCGTCATATGCCTGGCATTCCCCCAGCAGCATCACTTGGTCGGTCACATCAGGGCTGGTTCTTGGATGCGTAGGAAACCACCACCAGAAATGGGTTCATGCCACAGACGTGAAGCCTCCTCACCTGAACTTTACTGGAGAAACTCCGGCCTATTCAGCAATAACTTCAAGATTTCAAATCTTTGCTTCGGCGGCTACCACACGGCTGCTGAGCTGCTACATCACTTACACCGTGAGTCAGATCCACGGTAGCAGTGTTGCTGACCTGTTGTCACTGCTCCTCCTGATTCACTATTTTGCACTACAGCAAGACCGGTCTGTGGGTTCCACACCCCAGCGCCGAAGTGACAGCTGAGTTACGTTTGTGGTTCCAAGGCTGGTTAAAAGTTATTGTTCCCCCTCCCGTGGTTTCATATATGGAGGCTTATCAGCGACGAGCGACGCACTGAAGCTAGTGTGCTGGAAATGGCCCCTCTGTCTACAGGACTGTATCAGATGAAATATCCCTAAGGTCATCACTTTTGTGCTGGCTTGTTGATGGCTAGTGTATTACTACATACGAGATGAAAGCGATGCCCAGAGAATTTGCTTTAGCTGTAGAGCCAGAGAAACACAGTAAACCAGGCAAGACAAGAACACCCCACCTGCTCCCCATTCCCCTTTTGGCCATTTTACGCTCATTTCTTGTGTCCTACCGGGAGTTCAGAAATTAGTTCTGTACAGCAGAACCAGTGCTTTAAATGGGCCCGTACTGTCCGGTACGGAGTACCAGCACTTTTCTATTGTGAGCGGAAGAGTACCGGCACATCAAGAAAAAGGTTATACTTTTAATTGGGGAGTACCGGCACTTCTCAGAAACAAGCAGGTACTCTAGCACAGAGCACTTCATTTTTTCCATTTCAAGCACCGAGCAGAACCACAAGCCACGTATTGTACCACATTCCCTAATCTAAGATTTACATATTTTTCCCTGAGGCACTATTTATTTTGTGCTCCTCATATACCACCATTTGCACCCCCTGAGACTTGAGCCACCTCTCAAACACCATTTGCACACTTATGAGACATGAAGTGGAACTCCTTATAACAATTATTACACTGAGTTGGCTGTACTTTGTTTTAGGTCTATGGGAAAGACAGTACCAATGCCAGACACGAGAGTAAGCAGGCGTAGGTGGTTCATTGCTAACAGCTATGAATACAGAGCTCTATAAACCTGACAATGATGAGAGGTTCCTCCTGGGCACAAGGCCAGTGCAGAACATAGATCAAACCAAGGCAGCTTGGAGTACCAGCCATAATTCACAGCAATGGGACTGCTTCCACGAACAGAGCTTTCCGACTAATAGGAAAGGAGATAAACCTTTGAATTCACGTAATACTCAGATAATATTTACAGATTTAAATTAAAAAAATAGCTTTTTTTTAAAAAAATAGCGCTTAAAACCACATTTCAAAAATTTTAAGCACTGCATACAGTCGAGAGTACAACCCATGTGGCTCCCTTGCTCACTGTGCGATTGGAATCATGCAACTCCTGACTGAAGAGCCCCAAACAAGACGAAACCGAAATTGCAATTATCCTCCCATCAACTTTTGTGGGTTTGAACTCATGACATGTAGGTCAGGCCAAATGTCACGAGTAAGGGCTGAACGAGCCGCTTTACAGACCAACAGTTCTCTATACATATTATTTTGCAGAGTTGTTGATACCAAAAGTGTAGTTCCAGATAATAAGGATAGTTCACAGGAAAAGCATTGTTTCAAGCACCAACAAATAGGACCCCGTTTGGATAATTTGCACATAACTAAAGGTATGCCTTCACATTTCTTCAGCTGGTATAGATTCAAAGTATAGGACTTTTTAACAGGTATGTAAAATGAATAGTTAACAAAAATGAATAGTTAAAATAATGCAAGAAAAAATACTAAGTGGAAGTACCTTCTACGGGAAAGGTAATTGCCACAAATGTTTTAAATCGTTTTATGCTAGGCACTAAAGGCCTCGTGTACAAAGCAATAATACGGTCACCAAAGTCACATCGAAACCGTTGTGAATGCAAAATCTTTTTTTTTTTTTTAAATGTACAGAACTCAAATTGCAAAATGTAACACGTTACTGAAACGCAATTCGGGTTTGCAAGTAAATATTTGGAAGGGGTAATAAATGGAAGGGGTGTGGAAAGTGTATTCCTTCTAAATACAAAATTTCTTAAGTTATGTATTAATGTTCTGTGACTGAAAATCGATTGTAAAAACTATAATATTTTACCAGTAAGACAAAGCAGGTGGTAACAATTCTCAAACAATAAAGGGTCCCCAAGGGACGATTGTGAACGTGGGTGTAAACATGCCTGCTCCCAAAAATGTTTTTAAAATGTATCATCTTTAACATATCCAGTTTTCCTTATAAATAAACGGGGATACATTAATTTAATTTAAAAAATGGTTTATTTACAAGCAGTCACAGACATGATAGTGTGCTGACCACAGCAAGCCATATGCCTCAGTTTGCGACCCATGTTGGTTACAATCAAACTCATGCATATTAATGAGGTAGGTCGAATTGTGACACAATGATTTGCTATTTTGTGAACCAACCTATTATTACATAAGTTGATTTGCAAAATACCAATACATCCGGTTCAATTTTGGTGAGCAAATTGCAGACACTTCTATCAAATACATTTTAGCACATACCAAATAAGAAATCGCAAACCATTATTAGCAATTTCCGATTCTTTATTTGGAATATTAGTACGCGAGGCAGAACGTTTTTAAACAAGATTGAGACCCACTGCCAACACCATTCTGGGGACCAGTGTGCTGGTGCTCTGTAATCTTCGGGATTCGTCTGTTTTAAATCAAATTTTGTAAACAAAATTCAATCAATTGGTCAGAAGTGCTAGGCAAACGATAAATTGTAGAAACACTGCTATATTACACTTCTGGCCTCCGGTTTCAATGTCTCTCTGCGCAAGCTGGGCAACTCGGTGGGTTTGAGACACTGCTGGTGAGCTAGTGAAAAAGGGTTTAAAAATACTGCAGCCGAAAAACTCAGCACTCACAGAACAAGTGTCCCACCAAAGCAAGTTGAATTCTTGAATGTTAGGCTAGAAAGAGTCGAATTGTAAGGGTCTGGCTGGGACATGGACAGTCGTAGGGGATCTCAAGGATCTGCACTAGACTTCTTAGCTGGAGCCTGTACCACCGAGAAGAATGGCCATGAGACAAGCGGTTCTGCTGCCTGGGTCTGTTTTCTATTATTTATCCATTTTTTATTTGCTTTCTAGGACACACTCCTAACTAAGCGTGGAGAAAATAATGTGAAGGTGAACAGAACGCACAGTTAGCATTAAAGGACAGCCTTTTCTGTTTTCATGAAAGCAGGAGGTAATTATTTTCTCAAGTTGAGCAGTGACTGTTTCACATCTGAGGGCCCACAATGAAAATCTGCAGTCCCCTGTGGACCTCCCACTAATTCTTAAAAAACAACAAAGGTACATTCTCGGGCGCCTGGGATGAGACGCACGGCATCGAAGGAACTTAGGAGCCAAATATTTGGGCGCCAAGGTATGTATGCATTTGTTTTTCTGGGTGAGAATTGTAATGTCCATCCTTGCCTTTTTCGAAAGGAAAATATTATTAACCAGTAGACATCTGTTTATGGTATGTAGTTCTGTAGATTCACATGTTATGTATTAGCTCACCAGCTAGTGTTGGGTTTGGAGTGGTACAACTTGCTTTTCTTGTAAGAAACTTTCAGTCACGGGATCGAGTGACTCCTCCTCTCGGTAATACTGCACATGGGCATTGTGTCCTTTGTTAGGTTGTTTCTCCGATGGTGGGAGAGTGAAGCAGTATAGAGAGAGTAAGAGAGGAAAGATGTCCATGCAATGTATTTACATATGTACAATATTTACATGTTAGAAAATTGCAAAAGTCACATGCCTCAGGAGAGGAGGGAGGGTGCATGTGAATCTACAGCACTACATGCCACAAACAGATGTCTACTGGTTTGTAACATTTTCCGGTCGATGGCAGGGGTGGCTGTAGATACACATGCCATGCATAGACTGTAAAGCAGTCCCTCCATAAAGCGGTGGCTAGCGTGTGGGAGTTGAATTGTTTGAAAGAGTGTTCGTAGTACTGCTTGCCCAACGTTTGCTTGTTGACGTGCAAGTACATCTATACAATAATGTTTTTTTAAAGGTATGTGGTGTAGACCATGTAGCTGCTTTACAAATGTCTGCTTTAGGTATGCTACCTATAAATGCCATCGATGCACCTTTTTTTCTAGTGGAGTGCGCTTTAGGTGTGAAAGGTAAGTGTTGTTTCACTTTAGAATAGCAATCTTGAATGCACTTGACTATCCACCTAGCTATGTTTGCTTTTGATATAGGTTCTCTTTTGCGGGGCATGGAAAATGCCACAGAAAGTGGTTTTGTTATTCAGAACTCTTTGGTTCTGTCTATATAGTACATAAAAGCTCTTTCAACATCAATAGTGTGTAGAGCCCTTTCCTCCACAGAATCAGGTTTGGGAAACAAAACTGGTAATTCTATTGGACTGATTGATATGAAATTGTGAAAGAGCCTTTAGAATACATTTTGGATTAGTTTGTAGCACTACATTTTCCCTGTGAATCTGGAAGAAAGGTTCTTCTAAGGTTAAAGCCTGGAGCTCACTCAAGTCTAAGGGAAGTGATGGCTTCTAAAAAAGCTACCTTCCACGATAAGAACTGTAAGGAACACACATCGTTCAACAGGGTGACCCATAAGCCTTGTGAGAACAATGTTAAGAATTCCAGGATGGTGCTGGAGGGACCCTTGGTGGAATGACTCTTAACTCTTTCCATAATGCTTTAATAACTGGAACTCTAAACAAAGAAATATGCTGTCTGTTTTGAAGATATGCAGCCATGGCTGCTAAATGAAGACAAATGGATGTGTAAGCAAGATTAGCTTTTTGTAAATGCAGTAAATAAAAGATAATCTCTTGAATGGCTGGGTTAAGGGGGGCAATGTCTTTTGGTTGGCAATAACAAACAAATTGTTTCCACTTTGCCACATAATGTCTAGTTTGGGGCTTACACGCTTCTTTAAGAATATCAATACACTCTTGTGGTAGATGTAAATAGCCAAATTCTAGGACCTCAGGAGGCACATCGCTAGGTTGAGCGACTTGTGTTCTGGATGTCTTATTTGACCTTGATTCTGTGTTAGAAGATACAGTCTGTTGGGGAACCTCTGGTGTGGAACTACTGAGATATCTAAAAGTAGGGCACCATGGTTGACATGCCCATGTAGGAATTACCAGGATCATGGTGAGGGAAGATTGTCTGCGTTTCCGAAGTAGAAAGGGAATGAGTGGGAGAGGGGGAGGGGGAAAGTGTAAGCAAATATCCCTGACCAACTAATCGATAGAGCACTGCCTTTGGACTGAGGGTACCTGGAATCAAAGTTTTGGCATTTTTTTTGTTTTGAGGTGTGGCGAATAGGTCTATTTGTGGTGTTACCCACTTTCAAGTACTGTGGAAGGGCTTGCGGGTGGAGTTCCCATTCATGGACTTGTTGCTGCATCCTGCTGAGCAGGTCTGCAAACTGTCTATCCTTGAGAGATTTTGTGCCACTATGTGAACGTGAAGTTGAATTGCCTATTTCCATAAAGTTTGTGCAAGATGGGATAGTTGAGAAGATTGCCCCCCGCCCTCCACCGCCCCTGTTTTTGAAGATAGTACATGGCAGTCATGTTGTCTGTACGGACAAGCACCACTTTGCTTTGACAAGTATTGAAGGAATGCCTTAATTGCTAGGAAGACTGCTTGCAGTTCCAGCTGACTGATGTATAAGGTCTGTTGAGTGATGTTCCATAAGCCTTGAACTGAGGTTGTCGAAATGAGCTTCCCGACTGGTATGTGATGCGTCTGCAGTAAGAGTGATCTGAGGCACAGGATACAAAAAGGTCCACCTTTCATAAGGTTGGTTGTGTTCCACCACTGCAGAGAGCGAGGAGTCTGGCGGTCCAACAACACTAGATCTTTCAGTTGACCCTGTGCCTGAGACCATGCACAACATAGGCACTGTTGCAAGGGAGGCATGTAAGGTCTGGCATGAGGTACAATGGCAATGTAGGATGCCAACATCCTTAGCAGGTGCATAAACGTCCTCACAGTGTATGGATGGTTTTCTGTTAAGAGAGCAATCAATGTGTGAAAGGCTTGAACACAGGCTGAGCTGGGAAATGCTTGCCCTGTTTGTGTACTGAAAAACGTGCTTAGATAAGGTTGTATCTGAAGGGGTTGAAGATGGGATTCGAATGTGAATTCTAGAGTGTGTAGGAGATCGATTGGGAGTTGAGTGTGATGTTGACATTGTTGGAAGGTGCTGGCATTGATAAGCCAATCGTCCATGTAAGGGAAAAGATGAATGTGTTGTCTTCTGAGGTGTGCAGCAACCACTGCAAGTCATTTTGTGAATACTTTGGTAGCTGTTATGACCCCAAAAGGTTAGACTTTGAACTGGTAATGTTTTCCTACAGCCACAAATCTGAGGTATTTGTGGTGTGCTGGATGAATAGTGAAAATACGTGTCTTTTAGATCTAAGGCTGTCATAAAGTCACCTTGTTGGAGAAGGGGACTTATATCTTGAAGAGTGACTATATGGAAGTGTGTTCCGACAGGATGTAATGGTTTAAAGGTCTGAGATCTGGGATTGGTCTGAGACCCGTCGTTTTTGGATATTAGAAAATACAGGGAGTATACTCATGTACCTTGATGGGTTAATGGAACTGGCTCTATAGCTCCTTTGAGAAGAAGAGACTGTTCTTCTTTGATAAGAGTGAGATTTTCTTGCGAAAGCCTGTTTGTACAAGGGGGTTTGTTTGGTGCTGAGCCGAAGGGCGGGGCATCCAAATCAGTTTCTCAGCTCTGACCATGACCGGAAGGCAGCAGTGGACCGGTGACCTCTATGGATATAGACTTCTGCGGGGATGCAGAGGTCTTTTTAACTCACGGTCTACACCAACTGCACAGGTTGGCTTTCGATGTCGGACTGCTCATCAGACTTGGAGTCTTCAATGGAGATAGTGTTCTTGCACCAGCTCATCCTGTGCATGCTTGCCACCAAAGGTGTCCAGTGTGTCATCTGAAGTTCGACACGCGATTTCCATCTGATGTGTCAGAGTGTATTCTTCGACTGAAAACGATCGACACCCGTTGCATGTTTGCTCGATGTGGTCAGGGGAAAGACACTAATTACACACCTGGGGGTGATCGGAGTCTGGAAATGTGGAATGGCATCGAGGACAAAAGTGAAATGGAGTCCATTCCATCAGGTCTGCATAGTTGCAACGTTATAGACCCCAACTGGGCCCAAAGAGTTCAGTGGATGCCCCAAAGGGCAAAAAGTAGGCTTCGGCTGAGTTTTGAAACCGAAGGCAGAGTGTAAGAAAGAAAACACGATCAATGCATTAAAAAAAAATTAAGACTGTTTTAGACTGCATCGAGCTAAGAACTCTGAGCGAGAGGACACAAGTCTGAACCAGATGGTGGAGAGAAACAAATCTAACAAAGGACTCAATGCCCATGTGCAGTATTACTAAGAGGAGGCACTCAATCCTGTGGATCCGAAGGCTTCTTTGAAGAAAAACAAGTTGTACCACTCCGAACCCAACACTAGATGGCAAGCTTATGCATAGCATGTGTATCTACAGCAGGGGTCTTCAAACTGTGGGGCGAGCTCTCCTAGGGGGGCCTCAAGTAATCCCACCAGGCCGGGGGGGGGACGGGAGGGGGGGCTTGGGGGGAAAAAGCTCCATGCTGTAGCCAAAAGAAAGATTAAGCAGATAATAGTGCTTTGTTTTAAGCAGAAAAACGTTTATTGTAAAAAGGTAACAGAACTTAACTGCAATGTTTAAATAAGTCCAGAAGTATTTACACATTGCCAACTTAATAGAATAGTTGTGAAAGAAATCTGAAGGGGGGCCCGATTATATATATTTTTTCCCACTGGAAGGGGCCTGAGTTTGAAAACCACTGATCTACAGCCACACGTGCCATTGCACATATTTTTATTCATTTTTCATCAAGTGGCTTTGTTACAGCAGCTAATTACTGTTAGACTTACAACATATACTAATAAATAAAAACAATTTAAACATTTGCAGGCTTACAATTAGTCTAGATTACAATACATGTACAACATTTGGTTTATATTTTCAATTTCACTTGTCACTAAGTGCTGTATTGATAAGCTCATTAATCAAAGGAATTCTCATTTTCAGTTGAAGGTGTCTGGTCTTTTGTAGTTCTCTTTATAGGTGGGTGCAAGGAATCAATGTTTGTGCAAATTCATATGGCACGTGGTGTGGTCGATGAAGATGGTGGGGGTTGTCGAGGGGAGGAAGGAGGAGACCATGTGACTGACTAGTTATTGATGGTGTTGTGTTAAATCAGTAATCTGACTCATCACTGCATAAGACATACTTCGTGGTGACTGACATCTTTCACTGGCCAGCCCAGAATAATCGTGTCCCATTCAGCTTTCGTTGTTCCACTCCTTGTCCTGTTACGGATACGACCAAAACAAGCACTCTGCTTGCTTCATACCAATACACAACAGTAGCTGTGATAGCCATGCTTTGCTTGTAAAAAAAAAAAAAAAATGTATCTGCCACCTGTAAAAATCTAGTGAGGAAGCGGTGAGACAACCCAACAGGAAGGAAGGCCATATCATCAGTGCCATTACCTCCCCAAGTTTCTGACCACCACCTCTGCAGATTGCCCACCAAAGAAACAGGGTGATAAACAGTCCTCTTTAGGTCAAACCCTAGCAGACAGCACATCTGTCTGGTTTGCTGAAGACATCTTGGGGATATCCAGAGAGATTTCTTGAGAATGCATTCTGTCAGTTGCTTGCCATTGGCTTTGTAACTCACATGTCCTTGCTTTCTATTTGCTGGCTCTATTTGTTTTAGGCTGTCCAGATTGAGTTTGTCCCTGCCCTGGCCCAAACCTTGTTTACTGCATCCTTCTGAGATCCCACTTTCTGTTAACAAGCCCTTAAGTCTTGTTCTAATTTTGTCACATTTGGTCTGCATTTAAACAAAGGTCAAATGTGAAACTCCTTCTGAGGGAGCTTGGTGTCTAATTGTCTTCCTGTGACTTCAAAGTGAAGGCGTCAATAAGAAACAAGAGAAATGCAGATTATTCTCCCCATGGAGCCCGCTCGTGCCTCTCCTGTGCTCCAGTTTACGAGGCTCTAACATAACCCTTAAAACAGGCCTGGTGGGAGGATGTACACACCTTTTGTGGCAACAAATATTAATGTTGAGGCTCTTCTGTCAAAGCACTGTTGGCGTTTGATTAATTTGTCTCTCTCGTGAATGTCCAATGACCTTTCTGTTTACTGTAAGCGAGCCAGAGTATCCAACCCTTTTAATAGTAACACGCATTGCAAGCCAAAACGTGTAGCCTACACAACTACACTTAATGAGCAATAACCTCAGTATGTGCACCACGTGCAGTAGCTCTGCGCCATAAAAACCTAGACAACACAGGTTACTGCCTTCCAAAAACAACAAACAAGAGCCCAGAAACAACTACATTATTTACACTACAGCCTTAAACATCCTGCTTACGTCAAAACAGTTTTAATACTATTTGGTGGATGCATGTGTTGTCAACAATGAAACAGGTGAATATGTACCATTGTAATAACAATGGCCTACCACCAGTGCCAGCTTTAGCACTGCTGCCGTCTGGTGCGACACTACGCCACTTCACTCTACCTCTCTACTCTGTCCCACTCTACTCTGTAGAAGTGCTCTTTACCCCCACTGTTCTACACACCACTGCACTAGATACCAGTCAACTCTATGCCATTCCACTCTGCAACACTGCACTCTATGTAGCTACTATATGTCACTGTAGTCTATCCTGCACCACTCCACGCCACTTCACTCTAGTCTATAACAATCTACTCTATGCCACTGCACTCTATGCCATTCTGCGCCACTCCACTTTACACCACTCTAGACCAGTCTATGCCATTGCACTTTATACCATTCCTATATGCTACTGCACTCCACCTTGCACCACTCCACTCTATGCCCTTTCACTTTACTCTGAAACAATCTACTCTGTCACTGCACTCAATCCCACACTATTCATTCTGCGCCACTGCACTTTATGCTGCGCTACTCCACTCTATGCTATGCTCTCTAAACCACTGCACTCCATGCCAATGCACTAAACACAACTCTATTCTACTGTGTGCCATGCCACCCTACTCTGTAAAACTGCACTCTCAGCCACTGAACTCAATGCCACTCTACTCTGCACCACTGCAAGCTACGCCACTCCACAGCATTGCATTCTATGTGACTGCTCTCAACGCCACTCTGTTCTACTTTGCACCACAGTACCCTACGCCACCCTACTCTGCAAGACAATACTCTCCGCCACTGAACTCAACACCACCCTACTCTGCATTACTGCCATCTACATCACTATTCTACTCTGGACTACTGTGCACTATGCCACTACTCTCTGCACCACTTACCTCTTCGCCACTCTACTGCACTCTGCTCTGCATCACTGCACACCATAGTAACCTATTCTGCACCACTGCACTCTACTCCACTTTAATCTATTCTACACTACGCCCCTCTACGTCAATGCAATGTATTGCTTTAATCAAAACTAATGCACTCCACGCCAATCTAATCTGCACCACTGTACTTTAGGCCACTCTATAACACTGTGCAACACTACACTAAGATACTCCAACTCTATGACCATCTACTCCATTAAAATCTACTTCACTCGAACACTCTGCCACTACTCTATGCCACTCTACAACACTACTCCACTCTACAATACTCCATGCCACTTTACTCCATTCGACACTCTACTCCACTCTATTTGACATTCTATGACTCTACGCCACTCTATTCTATGACATTCTACAAGACTCTAGTCGAAGACACTACTCCACTCTAGTCGAAGACACTCCACGACACTCTACTCCACTCGGTTATCAGACACTATTTCACTGTTATCCAACACACTATCCTGTGACACTCTACAACACTCTACTCCAGTCTATTCCATGAAACTGTGCGACACTACACAACTCTATTCCATGAAACTGTGCGACACTACACAACTCTATTCCATGAAACTGTGCGACACTACACAACTCTATTCCATGAAACTGTGCGACACTACACAACTCTATTCCATGAAACTGTGCGACACTACACAACTCTATTCCATGAAACTGTGCGACACTACACAACTCTATTCCATGAAACTGTGCGACACTACACAACTCTATTCCATGAAACTGTGCGACACTACACAACTCTATTCCATGAAACTGTGCGACACTACACAACTCTATTCCATGAAACTGTGCGACACTACACAACTCTATTCCATGAAACTGTGCGACACTACACAACTCTATTCCATGAAACTGCGCGACACTACACAACTCTATTCCATGAAACTGCGCGACACTACACAACTCTATTCCATGAAACTGCGCGACACTACACAACTCTATTCCATGAAACTGCGCGACACTACACAACTCTATTCCATGAAACTGCGCGACACTACACAACTCTATTCCATGAAACTGCGCGACACTACACAACTCTATTCCATGAAACTGCGCGACACTACACAACTCTATTCCATGAAACTGCGCGACACTACACAACTCTATTCCATGAAACTGCGCGACACTACACAACTCTATTCCACGAAACTGCGCGACACTACACAACTCTATTCTACGAAACTGTGCGACACTACACAACTCCATTCTACGAAACTGTGCGACACTACACAACTCCATTCTACGAAACTGTGCGACACTACACAACTCCATTCTACGAAACTGTGCGACACTACACAACTCCATTCTACGAAACTGTGCGACACTACACAACTCCATTCTACGAAACTGTGCGACACTACACAACTCCATTCTACGAAACTGTGCGACACTACACAACTCCATTCTACGAAACTGTACGACACTACTCCACTCCATTCTACGAAACTGTACGACACTCTGCTGCTCTCTAGTCTAGGCCGCTAGTGCACTCTAACGTATGACATTTGTGCTCTCTAGTCTACGCCACTCATGCTCCCTAGTCTATGACACGCTACTCCACTCTATTCAATGACACTCTGTGACACTACTCCACTCTATTCGACGAAGCTCTTCAACACTCTACTCCACTCTATTCTACGACACCATAGTTCACTCTATTCTACAACACTCTAGTCCACTCTACTCCACTGACACTATGCAGCACTCTGCTCCTCTCTACTCTGCGACATTCTGCTCTGTGAAACTGTAGTCCACACCGCTTGTGCACTCTGGTCTAGGACACTCTATGCCACTCTAGTCTATGACACTGGTGCACTCTAGTGTACAACACTCTGCTCCACTCTAGTCTATCCACGACACTCTGCTCCACTCTAGTCTATCTATACCACTCTGTTCCACTCTAGTCTAGAGCATTCTACTCCACTCTACTGTATTCTATGACACTCTATGCCACTCTATTCTATGACACTCTACAACTCTACTGCACTCTAGTCTACGGCACTGTACTATTCTCTAGTCTATGACATTCTATTCCACTGTATTCCACACCACAGTACGCTGCTCAAGACTACCCCACTCCACTCTGTTCTATACCAATACAACTCTACAACACTCAATGCTAGAACACAGTGCCATTCTACCCTCCTACACTACTCAACTCTACAACAATCTACTCTGAATTACACCACTCTACTCTAGAACACTCTAGGCAACACCCTCTTTTCCACACCACTACACAGCACTCTATGCCACTCAACGCTTTACGCCACTCAGACGCTGTATGCCACTCAACTCCACTTAGCATCCTTCCACCTTGCCTCCATGACACTCCACTTCACTCTACTCCATGCACCTCAACTCTAAACTATTCTACATCACTCCACTCGATAACACTCAACTCTACTCCACTTTACGACACTTCACTCTCCTTTACCCGACTAACTTAACCACGCTGAACAGCAGCCACACTGGCGTGCAACATGGCTAAACCATATCGGCAAAGTCATTAGAGCTTGCATAGGTGAGACCCATTGGCTTTGCCAATGCTTGTTTTAGTTTCTATGGCGGCGGTGCTGGAAACATTTTCAGAGTGGGGGTGCTGCCTTCAGTGTTACAGCAATCCTTGAAAAATCCAAGCGTCACACAAATAACAAACAAGCCACGCCAAATTGGCAGAAGTGTGGCAACAGTGTGGTATGTTGCCTGTTGTGCCTTTTGGAGCACAATGTCACAAATCTATTACTCAGACATGGTGTGGTAGCACCCCATCATTTCCAGACAGTACCTTTTCCATTGAAATTGCAACAAAATTTACACTGACAGGCAGTTTTTAATAATAAATGAAAATGTCACTTACCCAGTGTACATCTGTTCGTGGCATCAGTCGCTGTAGATTCGCATGTTTTGCAATAGCTGGCCATCTGGTGTTGGGCCGGAGTGTTACAAGTTGTTTTTCTTCGAAGAAGTCTTTCGAGTCACGGGACAGAGTGACTCCTCCTTTTGTGTCCATTGCGCATGGGCGTCGACTCTATCCTCGATTGTTTTTCCCCGCAGAGGGTGAGGTAGGAGTTGTATTGTAGTAATAGTGCCCATGCAATGGAGTGACTAAGTATGTACCTATATAAGGTTGAAATGATATATATACAAATAGTTGAAGGTAACTTCCGAACTGCTACAGGCTCCCGGGGAGGCGGGTGGGCACATGCGAATCTACAGCGACTGATGCCACGAACAGATGTACACTGGGTAAGTGACATTTTCAGTTCGATGGCATCTGTCGCTGTAGATACGCATGTTTTGCATAGACTACAGGGAGTGCAGAATTATTAGGCAAATGAGTATTTTGACCACATCATCCTCTTTATGCATGTTGTCTTACTCCAAGCTGTATAGGCTCAAAAGCCTACTACCAATTAAGCATATTAGGTGATGTGCATCTCTGTAATGAGAAGGGGTGTGGTCTGATGACATCAACACCCTATATCAGGTGTGCATAATTATTAGGCAACTTAACAAAAAACAAATATATACCCATTTCAATTATTTATTATTACCAGTGAAACCAATATAACATCTCAACATTCACAAATATACATTTCTGACATTCAAAAACAAAACAAAAACAAATCAGTGACCAATATAGCCACCTTTCTTTGCAAGGACACTCAAAAGCCTGCCATCCATGGATTCTGTCAGTGTTTTGATCTGTTCACCATCAACATTGCGTGCAGCAGCAACCACAGCCTCCCAGACACTGTTCAGAGAGGTGTACTGTTTTCCCTCCTTGTAAATCTCACATTTGATGATGGACCACAGGTTCTCAATGGGGTTCAGATCAGGTGAACAAGGAGGCCATGTCATTAGATTCCCTTCTTTTATACCCTTTCTTGCCAGCCACGCTGTGGAGTACTTGGACGCGTGTGATGGAGCATTGTCCTGCATGAAAATCATGTTTTTCTTGAAGGATGCAGACTTCTTCCTGTACCACTGCTTGAAGAAGGTGTCTTCCAGGAACTGGCAGTAGGACTGGGAGTTGAGCTTGACTCCATCCTCAACCCGAAAAGGCCCCACAAGCTCATCTTTGATGATGCCAGCCCAAACCAGTACTCCACCTCCACCTCCACCTTGCTGGCGTCTGAGTCGGACTGGAGCTCTCTGCCCTTTACCAATCCAGCCACGGGCCCATCCATCTGGCCCATCAAGACTCACTCTCATTTCATCAGTCCATAAAACCTTAGAAAAATCAGTCTTGAGATATTTCTTGGCCCAGTCTTGACGTTTCAGCTTGTGTGTCTTGTTCAGTGGTGGTCGTCTTTCAGCCTTTCTTACCTTGGCCATGTCTCGGAGTATTGCACACCTTGTGCTTTTGGGCACTCCAGTGATGTTGCAGCTCTGAAATATGGCCAAACTGGTGGCAAGTGGCATCGTGGCAGCTGCACGCTTGACTTTTCAGTTCATGGGCAGTTATTTTGCGCCTTGGTTTTTCCACACGCTTCTTGCGACCCTGTTGACTATTTTGAATGAAACGCTTGATTGTTCGATGATCACGCTTCAGAAGCTTTGCAATTTTAAGAGTGCTGCATCCCTCTGCAAGATATCTCACTATTTTTGACTTTTCTGAGCCTGTCAAGTCCTTCTTTTGACCCATTTTGCCAAAGGAAAGGAAGTTGCCTAATAATTATGCACACCTGATATAGGGTGTTGATGTCATTAGACCACACCCCTTCTCATTACAGAGATGCACATCACCTAATATGCTTAATTGGTAGTAGGCTTTCGAGCCTATACAGCTTGGAGTAAGACAACATGCATAAAGAGGATGATGTGGTCAAAATACTCATTTGCCTAATAATTCTGCACTCCCTGTAGTAAGCAGTTATCTCCCCAAAAGCGGTGGCTCAGCCTGTAGGAGTGGAAGTAGTCTGAAACAATGTTCTTAATACGGCTTGCCCTACTGTGGCTTGTTGTGCGGATAACACGTCTACACAGTAGTGCTTGGTGAATGTGTGAGGCGTAGCCCATGTGGCTGCCTTACATATTTCTTGCATTGGGATGTTTCCTAGAAAGGCCATGGTAGCACCTTTCTTTCTGGTTGAGTGTGCCCTTGGTGTAATGGGCAGCTGTCGTTTAGCTTTAAGGTAGCAGATTTGGATGCATTTAACTATCCATCTGGCTATACCTTGTTTTGATATTGGGTTTCCTGCATGAGGTTTTTGGAATGCAATAAATAGTTGTTTAGTCTTTCTGATGTTTTTAGTTCTGTCAATGTAATACATTAATGCTCTTTTGACATCTAATGTATGTAGTGCCCTCTCAGCTACGGAATCTGGCTGTGGGAAGAACACTGGAAGTTCCACTGTTGGATTTAGATGGAACGGTGAAATAACCTTTGGTAAAAATTTAGGATTAGTCCTTAGGACAACCTTATTCTTGTGTAGTTGTATAAAAGGTTCTTGTATTGTAAACGCCTGAATCTCGCTTACTCTTCTTAGGGAAGTAATGGCGATGAGGAATGCAACCTTCCAGGTTAAGAACTGTATTTCGCAGGAGTGCATGGGTTCAAAAGGTGGACCCATAAGTCTAGTTAGGACAACATTTAGGTTCCATGAAGGAACAGGTGGTGTTCTTGGTGGAATAATTCTTTTAAGGCCCTCCATGAATGCTTTAATGACTGGTATCCTATAAAGGGAAGTTGAATAGGTAGTCTGCAGGTATGCAGATATTGCTGCAAGGTTTTTTTTAAATGGAAGAGAAAGCTAGGTTAGATTTTTGTAAGTGAAGCAAGTAACCCACTACATCTTTTGGAGTTGCGTGTAATGGTTGGATTTGATTAATATGGCAGTAGCAAACAAACTTCTTCCATTTACTTGCATAGCAGTGCCTGGTGGATGGCCTTCTGGCTTGCTTTATGACTTCCATACACTCTTGTGTAAGTTGTAAGTGTCCGAATTCTAGGATTTCAGGAGCCAGATTGCTAGATTCAGCGATGCTGGATCTGGGTGCCTGATCTGTTGGTTGTGTTGAGTTAACAGATCCGGTCTGTTGGGCAGTTTGATGTGTGGTACTACTGATAGGTCTAGCAGCGTTGTGTACCAGGGTTGCCTTGCCCAAGTTGGTGCTATTAATATGAGTTTGAGTTTGTTTTGACTGAGTTTGTTTACCAGATAAGGAAGGAGAGGGAGAGGAGGAAAAGCGTAGGCAAATATCCCTGACCAGTTCATCCATAGGGCATTGCCCTGGGACTGCCTGTGTGGGTATCTGGATGCGAAGTTTTAGCATTTTGCGTTCTCTTTTGTCGCAAACAAGTCTATCTGAGGTGTTCCCCAGATCTTGAAGTAAGTGTTCAGAGTTTGGGGGTGAATTTCCCATTCGTGGACCTGTTGGTGATCTCGAGAGAGATTGTCTGCGAGTTGATTCTGAATCCCTGGGATAAACTGTGCTATTAGGCGAATTTGGTTGTGAATTGCCCAATGCCATATCTTTTGTGCCAACCGGCTCAACTGCGTTGAGTGTGTCCCCCCTTGCTTGTTTAGATAATACATTGTTGTCATGTTGTCTGTTTTGACGAGAATGTATTTGTGAACTATTATTGGTTGGAAAGCCTTTAGTGCTTGAAAAACTGCTAGCAGTTCTAGGTGATTTATATGCAGTTTTGTTTGATGTACGTTCCATTGTCCTTGTATGCTGTGTTGATCGAGGTGTGCTCCCCACCCTGTCATGGAAGCATCTGTTATTACGTATTATGGCACTGGGTCTTGGAAAGGCCGCCCTTTGTTTAAATTTATATTGTCCCACCATAGAAGCGAGAGGTAAGTTTGGCGGTCTATTAACACCAGATCTAGAAGGTGACCCTGTGCTTGTGACCATTGTGATGCTAGGCACTGTTGTAAGGGCCTCATGTGCAGTCTTGCGTTCGGGACAATGGCTATGCATGAAGACATCATGCCTAGGAGTTGTAATATCATCTTTGCTTGTATCTTTGGTGTTGGATACATGCGTTGTATGATGTTGTTGAAGTTTTGAATTCTTTGTGGACTTGGAGTGGCTACTCCTTTTGTTGTGTTTATTATGGCTCCTAGGTACTGTTGTACTTTGCACAGCAGGATGTTTGATTTTGCGAAGTTGACGGTGAACCCCAGTTTGTAGAGGGTTTGTATGATTTGATTTGTGTGGTGTGAGCACTTTGATAACGAATGGGTCTTGATTAGCCAGTCGTCTAGATACGGGAATACATGTATTTGCTGCCTTCTGATGTGTGCAGCGACTACTGCTAGACATTTTGTAAAGACTCTTGGTGCTGTTGTTAAACCGAAAGGCAATACTTTGAATTGGTAATGTATTCCTTTGAATACAAACCTTAGGTATTTCCTGTGCGATGGATGTATTGGTATATGGAAATACGCGTCTTTGAGGTCTAAGGTTGTCATGTAGTCGTGTAGTTTGAGCAATGGTAGCACTTCTTGTAGTGTGACCATGTGAAAGTGGTCTGATTTGATGTATGTGTTTACTATCCTGAGGTCTAGGATTGGTCTTAGCGTCTTGTCCTTCTTTGGTATTAAGAAGTACAGTGAATAAACTCCTGTGTTTATTTGTTTGTTTGGTACTAATTCTATTGCATTCTTTTGCAATAGTGCTTGAACTTCTGTCTCCAGGAGCTCGGAATGATGTTGTGATAAATTTTGTGCTCTTGGTGGTATGTTTGGAGGGAATTGTAGAAATTCTATGCAATAACCATGTTGGATAATTGCTAGAACCCAAGTGTCTGTAGTGATTTCCTGCCATGCTTTGTAATAATGACCTATTCTTCCCCCCACTGGTGTTGTGTGGAGGGGATGAGTGACATGTGAGTCACTGCTTAGTTGCAGGGGTTTTGGGGCTTTGAAATTTTCCCCTATTCCTAGGGAATTGCCCTCCTCCCTATTGGCCCCGAAAGCCTCCCCTGTACTGTCCCTGGTAACTGGACGGTGTTGCCTGTGAGGTGCTGGCTTGTGTGGCCTGACCCCGAAACCCCCCTCTAAAGGGTGTCTTGCGGAAGGTGCCGTAGTTTCCTCTGCTCTGCGGGGAGTAGAGTGCGCCCATTGCTTTAGCAGTGTCTGTGTCCTTTTTAAGTTTTTCTATCGCTGTGTCCACTTCTGGACCGAACAGTTCTTTTTCATTGAAAGGCATATTGAGAACTGCCTGCTGTATCTCTGGTTTAAACCCAGACGTTCGTAGCCATGCATGCCTTCTGATGGTCACGGATGTATTAATTGTCCTTGCAGCTGTGTCTGCTGCGTCCATGGAGGAGCGTATCTGGTTGTTTGAAATGTTTTGACCTTCCTCAACCACTTGCTTTGCCCTTTTTTGTAGGTCTTTGGGTAGATGTTCAAAGAGGTGTTGCATCTCATCCCAATGGGCTCTGTCATAGCGCGCAAGTAGTGCTTGAGAGTTGGCGATGCGCCACTGGTTTGCAGCCTGTGCTGCGACTCTCTTTCCAGCTGCATCAAACTTGCGGCTTTCCTTATCCGGGGGTGGTGCATCCCCAGATGTGTGGGAGTTGGCCCTTTTCCTAGCTGCTCCTACGACGACGGAATCTGGTGGCAGCTGTGCAGTGATGAAAACAGGGTCTGTAGGGGGCGCCTTATACTTTTTTTCCACTCTTGGTGTGATTGCCCTACTTTTGACCGGCTCCTTAAAAATTTGTTTTGCGTGCCGGAGCATACCAGGGAGCATAGGCAGGCTTTGGTAGGAGCTGTGGGTGGAGGAGAGGGTGTTGAATAAAAAGTCATCCTCGACCTGTTCTGAGTGGAGGCTTACATTGTGAAATTGTGCTGCTCTAGCCACCACTTGTGAATACGCAGTGCTGTCTTCTGGTGGAGATGGCTTCGTAGGGTATGCCTCCGGGCTGTTATCTGACACTGGGGCGTCGTATAAGTCCCATGCGTCTTGATCCTGGTCACCCTGGCTCATGGTGGTGTGAGCTGGGGAATGTGATGGAGTTTGTGCTGGTGAGACGTGAATTACAGGTGGAGGAGAGGGTGGTGGAGTAACCTTTTTCACCACCTTTGTTTGTGGTGTTTGTTCAGTTTGGAACTCCAGTCTTCTCTTTCTTCTAATAGGGGAAGGGTGCTTATTTTCCCTGTTCCCTCCTGTATGAAGATACGCTTTTGCGTATGGTCTACATCGGTAGATTGCAGCTCTTCCTCGAATCTATGCTTTCGCATTTGGGAGGTTAGTGAATGCTCCTCTGTATAAGAGCCTGAAACTGGGTCGGTTGCAGGTTGTTTTGGCACCGAAACCCTGTCTGCATCTTTTTTCGGCTCCGAGCTGACTTTTCTTTTCTTTTTTTCAGGGCCGAAACCTCTCGGCGTCGATCTTCGTCGGTGCCGCTGTCTCGGCGTCGAGCCGTGTCTACACCGCTATCTCGGTGTCGATGCTTGTCTCCAGCACTTTCTCGGTCCCGAGAAGGCTGCGTACCGGTGTCTCGACCGGAGTCGGACTGTCTCAGCACTGTTTGGGCCTTTTTCGGTGCCGACGGTCGGTCACCGAATTTATGGGTTGAGCCATGGCCTGGTGGCAGTGGCGTCCCCTGGGCCTTGTCAATCTTTTTATGTGTTGTTTTCGACGTCTTACTCACGGTTTGTGGGTCATCTAATTCCTCGGAGTCCGATTCGTGGATCGAGAAGGTACCTTCCTCTTCTTGTTCCTCGAACTCTCGGTGGGCTGTCGGCGCGGACGCCATTTGAAGTCTTCTGGCTCGACGGTCTCGGAGTGTTTTTCGGGACCGGAACGCACGACAGGCCTCGCAGGTGTCTTCACTGTGCTCAGGTGACAGGCACAGGTTACAGACCAAGTGTTGGTCTGTATAGGGGTACTTGTTGTGGCATTTGGGACAGAAACGGAACGGGGTCCGTTCCATCGGCGTTCTTCAGCACGCGGTCGGGCCGACCAGGCCCCGACGGGGGATCGAAAAACTACCCCGAAGGGCACCGGAGCTCTTCGATCTTCGATGCGGTGTTGAATCTAACTACGCCGATCCCGAACGCAACAATACCGACGAAAATCTTCCGAATTTAGCTATCTTTCCGTTCCAAAACTCGGAGCGACAGGAACACGTCCGAACCCGATGGCGGAAAAAAAACAATCGAGGATAGAGTCGACGCCCATGCGCAATGGACACAAAAGGAGGAGTCACTCGGTCCCGTGACTCGAAAGACTTCTTCGAAGAAAAACAACTTGTAACACTCCGGCCCAAAACCAGATGGCGAGCTATTGCAAAACATGCGTATCTACAGCGACAGATGCCATCGAACACTATATTACATACAAACAAATACAAACGATAATGTGGGAGAAATCAGGTTTCAGCAAATATTTATCATTTGGAAATTGTCGGAGGGAGTTACTATGCCACAAATGTGACGGATATCCCGTCCGCCGTATTATGATCCCATTATAGCCTATGCAGATCGTAATACGGCAGGCGGGATATCCGTCATGTTTGTGACGAGTAACTTGTCCACCAAACTCTAAATCAGGCCCGTCTTCATTTGTTTTGATCCAATTAAAATCTTTGGTACCATCACACTTTAGAATTACAAAAAATAATGTGCTCATTTATGCTTCCTTAACTGATGAAGTTTTGAAATATTTGTGCAGTTCATTTAGAAGTATTTAACTGTTGATGTAAGAAAATAAAATGACACGCTACAGCCTTTTCATTCACACACTCTGTACCCAAGTAAGATTATCGGGTACTTCACTTTATAACATCTCTAACTTTGTAGAAAGTTTGTAGAAAAGTACCCAACAATCTAAAAGTATTCGGCAGCAATGTGCCAGAAGACAAACCCTGATATTTGATATCGGTTGTTGAACACTTAGCAAATGTGACAATATAAAAACCATATTTTGATGTATCTTTACTGCTCATTTCACCTCCTGAACCCCAACAGGATTATTTTGTAGGTGCTGCAGTCCCTCCATCCACCCTCCTCCAACCCTCTTCTTCCAGTGCCTGTGTAAAAACCCCACTAAGTCATGCAGAAAGAAAAAGGGATGCTAATACACTGAAAAGGTATAAGTGCCCAGTACTGGCGGTCCTCCTATCTCCATGCTCAATGAAAATTGTCAAAAGCATCCATTCCTGAGTGGGACTAGGACAATGCAGGTGGTAGAGCCCCGATCCCCAGAAAGAAGTTCAAAAAATGAATCCACTACGGATTGTCAATCAGATATTTTTAAGAAGTTGGTGCTCTCCAGGGCACATCGACACACCTTTTACAGAGTAATAGTGATGGACCTATAAACCTGCAGCAGCTTTCTGCTGCGTGGAAAGAGTTAATCCTAAGAGACATGCACCTGTATCACACGGTACATTGCGGCCACTTTATTTATCCCTCAGTGCCTCCAATGATTTTGTTCCCCCAAAAAAGGATGTGTGATAGGACGACAGAACGTGGTTAACATTGCTTTCTATGGTACCACAACTAGGGCATTTATCATGTATCACTGGGTAGAAGTTATATAGCTTACATCGAGGGCACGGCTGGACTAGGGAAGCAAAAGATTCCATCAAAAATGCTCAAATCAGCCCTGCTCCCTTCCTCTTCTCCTACTATCTTTGTCAATCCATCCATTCTCTCCTCGCCTCTCCCTCTCATTGCTTTCTCTGTACCTTCCGCCTTCTCTCTTGAACCACTCCCTCACTTACTGTAAGTGACCTGAGGAGCTGGGGAAAGTATCAGACATCAAGAGCTGCCCTGGACTTTCAAAACCTACCTCTAAGGGCTCCAGCCCACCAGGGAAATAACTGATGCAATAAAAGCCCTGCCCAGCCCCAATATAAGGTTTCTCAGGACCCTGATCAGAAAAATCTAGGACTCTCATCCATTCTACGTCATTAAATTCCCTTCCCAAATGTTTGTCTTGTGTTACCAACTAATTTGTCTGCCATCAAGGATCAACATAATAATGTTAGTTTAGTTATTGTTATCTAGCGATAGTAGTGCTTTGATGATTGAGTGTTTGTTTGTTTATCCCAACCAGCTCCCCAAGTAGGACTAATTGTCCGCTATAATTGTGTGTGCTAGAAACTGTTTTGTGCACAGAGTATACGTCTGTGAGCTTCCCAAAAATGGGAAGTTCAGTGTTTTCAATTAGATCTAGGCGTATTCACTCAATTGTATTAGGCCTATCTTGGTTGCCACTCCTCTAAACCAGGGCACAAACATTATTGATAAATCTGGGGCAATCTTAGTGTGGATCCTTGATAGGCAAAGTTTCCAACACCTTCTTGCATTTATCTTTTAAACTAATGTGATTAGTGTGCCTGCAGTGCTGCTTAATCACAGTCTCCAAATGTAGGGCTGCTGGGTAGAATAACTCAGTCTTGGACATTTAGTCAACCCTCCAAGATTTGTGTTGAGGAAACAAGAAGTACCACTCATAAATGTTCGTTCTTATAGTTGTAGGAGGCCAGCAGTTGAGGTCTCCATTGGCTATGTTCAAATCTGGAAATTGCCGGTGACTTGACAGAGGCTCGCATTACCAGCCTGCTCTGGCAGGTTATCACATTCTCTATAATTGAATAGCCAATCTACTATTAGCCTGAATCGAGCACCCGGTGATGGTGAAATCATTTGTATCCTCTCCCTCCTCTCAGGACATTCATGGGCCTCGTAGCTGGGGCTGTCCAACCTTCCCCTTCCTCTACTTGCTTCTTTTCACCTGGGGCTTCCTTTGGCAAGTGTGAAGGCTTTTTCACGCCGTCCTCAGTTAATGCAGGCTCCCCAACTCTCCGACACTGAGCTCGCATCACCCCTCAGGATCTGCCTCCTCAGCATCTCTGCGCCAATATGTTTGTTTTGAAGGTGACCTGAGCCAAGAAATTCGTGCTGTTTTTCACAACTTCAGGTTCAGGGAATGTTCCAATTCACCATGTAAGAGCCCCTATCAATTTCAAATCGCTTTCAGTGCAAGACGTTGACACTTTGAAGGGTCTATTGTTTCTACAAAGTGCAAGACTAACAGAAATTTTGAAGTTGCAAGAGAACACTCAAAAGGTGCTAGCGTAACGTCATCTTGCTAGACAAACTCATGTCAACAGACCAACTTATGTCTACTCTTTCTTTGACTAAGAAAACTATGCACAGCTTGGGTTAGATGGAAAAGACAGCCTTGTTTTCAAAGGTCAAGGAGACAGTGGAATTCTGAGCACAAGCAGAGTTAATTAATTGTTTACGAGACCACTTAGCAGGGTGTTTATCCGAATCAAATGTTGAATGAATTCGGGGCTCAACCACTACACAACAGACGTAAACAGGGAGAAAGTTATCATCGCCAGAACCCTTACTAGTGTTTGTCTCCATTTAAAGTTTGACATAAGTCTTGGACGAATCCTTGCTGCTATGACCGACAAGATTATGCAATTGAAGATCTGTGCGAAAGTCACCGCTATAGCTAGAAGCTTTAATGAAGATTTGTTGAGAGGTTACTTTTACAGAAAGATAATGCAAAAAGCTGCAAGATCCTTGTTGGCTTGAGTAATCAAGAAGTTCAATGCCTGGGTCATGGAGCTGGTGAGAAGCTTTCCTCCCTTCTTCTGTGTTAAATATAAAATGTCGGTTTCTGGGTCCTTCCAGGCTCAGGGGGGCGCACAGGCCTTTCCTCTCCACCCCTCATGTGAGGTTTGGTTTTGATGGCTGTGACTGTTTTGGTTGTCTTAATTCCAGAACGTTTGAGCCATGTAGTCCACCTCATTTCGAAGATATTACACTTCGGAGCTGCAGATGGACCTCTACTTATAAATCCATCTCACAGCTTAGATTAAGCATTTGGGTCCTGTGGGGAACTATGTCCATACAGGCCCGTGCATCTGGAAAAATGTGGACGATCACCACCCTTTTTTAAATAAACTCCGCTTCTTCAATGAAACCTTTTTATTGAAGATAAACACTTCACAGGACAACGTCAAGATGTTAAAAAATAAACTACAACACAGAATAAACAGAACTACAGCCTTCATGATTTAGAGCAAAGGGAGAAAAATACCCTTGAAAAGTCACAAGCTAAAAAATAGGATCTAGATCGAAGGATTACAAGGTGTGCAGTGTTTTCCTTGTTGTATAACGCACCCCTCACCCACGTTAAAAAAAAAAGTGTTTCATCCAATGAATGGGCCATAGCACCAGACTGACAAATACCACTCTCCGAATTTGAAATTCCCTGAACCCCGTGATCCAGGGTCAGGATTTCAAACTCAACCAACCAGCCAGGAACCCCCATATCCATAAACCGCTTCCAAAGCCTTTATGACTTGGGCACCATTGCAGAGTAGTGAATTTATTTTTGTGATTTTTACTTAGCAAGGACATGCCCCAGGGGCATCAGAGTGTTTTTCAAGCATACATTTCATAACAATCATTGTGAGAATACAGAGAAATGAAACAGAAAAACAGATACTCAAGAGTGTGTGGGATACTAGATTTAGCCCGGATGTCATTAAAATAGTCTTAATTTCCTTTTTAAAGGTAGCATTGCTTGAGGGTCACAAGGAGGGTCATAGTTCCAGGTTCTTCTAGCAGTTGTTACACCCGCTTTGTCTTTTTCTAGTTCTGGTATTACCTGAGGTGCTCCCGGAACTCACAAGTAATAAAGGCTCTGAAAGGAATCTAAAGTAAATGTTTTCAGAGCCCCGTTTCCACCACTTAATCTCTCAGCTGCAAATCCGATGCTGTTGCGAGACTCAGCATGGGTAGTAGGGGTGAAGCGCGTGATGTCATGGGTTTGAGAGAACGTAGAGGATGCGTGATGTCACTTATGCTACCACTAGCTTTTCGAAGAAACAACATGCACGTTCCAAACTTACTTTCAGGATAACTGTCAAATGTCATTGTGGCACAACTTACAGGACATAAAACGCACCCATTTTAATTGTATAATAATACAGTTAAAACTTTTGTGCATGTCTGAATTTCTATAACAGATTTTTTTATTTTTAATATTAAAATATTTCGGATGCCATACAATTTCAAAGAGTACAGACTCCTGTCATAATGACTAGTGCTTAATCTGTAAACACAAAATAAGTGTGAGGGCCTCAAGTAGTTCCTCAAGAGACCGCACTCGGTGCTGATGAACGCCAAGGTTGCTGAAGGTTAGCAAGTTTTTATTCTACTTCTTGCCTCTTCCATCACACTTTACACTTCCTAACCCCCGCAGGTTCGTTTTTCATCCCTGCGTTTTTTTTTAGTTGTTGTTATCCTTGCTTTTTGTTCTTCCTTTATCTCTTTTCTACCTTGCGCTCTCTGTCTTGCTCTGCCTCAAAGAGTGAGGATGAAAAATAAGGTCCCAATAAACAACTTCAATTCGCAAGACTTATAGGTCTTGGCTCAACATGCTAACACATGCAAAGCATGCACATTAAAAACACACAAGAAACAACATGCAGACAATACTGAATGATCTCCCCAACTGTAAAAGTAGTCCATCTTGCAGATTAATGCAAACACGGGAGGGAAGGGGGAAGTATACTCCCAAACAGCCAAGAGCATTTTGCGAAAAATGAATACTCACCTGGCTGAGCCAAGACGTAGACACCAAATTCTTCAGCCAAGGGCTGAAAGTGGCAGGTTGAAGAAAGGCAACGGTTCAAAGGGATGGGACCAAAGCCCAATCAAGCAATGATATCCACCTGACGAAACCAGACCTAAGTAGGGCTGTGCACATCACTTGAAACAAGTAGCACAAATAAAACTCTGGGAATTACACCACTGCGGAAGCCTGTGTCTACACCTGTACCTCTCCCTCCACACACACATACAAGATTTCTTAAGCTTCTTGTTCTCACACCTAGCACGACGAATACACAGCACACACGATGGAACAGAACAAAGTGATGCACAAAATTGATGAAGCCAACATTACTTAACTACAAGAAATTCCAGGAGCTCTTCACTGGTTTTACCAGTCTGTAAACCACAGAGGAGTTACACTCATGTGCACGAGATGGAGGGGCAATGGGGACTCTGGCTCTACGTCATGGAACAAAGCTGGAACAAAGCTGTAACGCATCTGCGGTTGATCTTATTACGGTGCAGGCGCCATATGGTTGCTCAAATTCCGTTAGGTAAACCTTCCCTTTTAACCATTTTACTCACTTGCAGCTTGAAGTGTATAGTTCCTCATTCCAGACACTGTGGTCTGCGGATGTCGACCAGCGTTATGCTGGGCAGGGCTGTTTGTGACTCATTTCTCATTCCAAAGGTTGAGCATGCATAGGATTTACCCCTTTGGTCCTCTCTAACTTTGGCTTCCGTCTATCTTTGCTTTTACCGCTTCGCAACTGAATACCCCACATTATAAACTTTGTGTAAAGGCCGGTGCACTTAATCGCAGGGTAGGAACCTCTTTGTATTTAACTGTTCTTACCCTTTGTGGTCAGAGCATAACTTACATGGACGATTTAAACTGTGTGACTGCACTGTTGCAAAATAATGATCGTTCAGCATGGGTGTGCCATTTCCGGTAGTGTACATAAGAAACTGGCATGCAACTACTGAACAATGAATACATATCCTAGAATGTGACCCTGGGAAGTGTAAGGCTCACTTACCTCTCCACAATTATTCTGCTTCCCTATCGGCTTTGACCTTTACCTTGATCATCCACTCCCAATGTTCCAGCCTTCTACCACATTTATCTGTCCGCCTCTGCCGCCTTCTCTTGCATTACATCTTTCTTGATTTCTTCACTCGTTGCTTTTATCTTTCTCTTGTCTTGCCTCTCCCGTCTCTCCAGTTGCTCCTTTCCCTGTGCATCTCCTAGATCGTATGGTCGCCACTAATTCTCACCTCCCTCCCTCCCTCCAGCTTTTCCCTTTTTATCCCAGTTTTTCCATTTGTCTATGACTCTGCCTTTATCCTTTGGCCTATTTCTTCCGCTCTCGCTTGCAGATTGTGTCAGTTTCTTTCCCACTGCTTTCCCTTTGTTATCCCATCTTCATCACTGCACAGTCTGTCTTTCACATTTATCTGCTTGTCACCTTGAACCTTTTTCTCTTCCTCGTTGCTCTAGTACTGCCCTCCCAGGCTCCGTTGGTCTAGGTTTCTCATAATCTCAGCAGGTGCTTACCCAGACCTCCCTGTTCTCCCTATGGTAAAGTCTTCCCACAGCCGCTCTGCTAGTGCCTACTTTGGCTTTCTTTGCCTCCGTTTTCCCCCAGTCACCTCAGCCACACCTTGGCTCCCTTTGCCCCAAGTACACCCCACCACATGGGCCTCCATTTACTCAGCCTCACATGGTCTTGACGCTCCTTATCCTTCCCTGGTTTTCATTACACCAGGCCGACCCTCTCCGCTAGGCTCCCACTGCTTCAGCTCCACCTGTCAGTCACAGCAACCAGTGTCTAATTTTCCATACCCTGACCCCATGGCTCCTTCTGCCTCTCCATGGCCCCATTTACCCAGCCTCCCATGGACTCGGTCCCTCCTGTCATCTCACCTTCCACCTGGTTCTACTGGTTCCGTTTGCCACAGCATCTCCTGGACTCAGCCTCCCTGGTTCCTGTTGCCCTGCCTCCCACCATCAGTGTCCCCCTGGCTGATGCCATCTCATCCTCCACCTGGCTTCTTTTGCCACTGCGTCCCTTGCTCCTTTTGCCTAGACTCATGATTTCCCCTTACCTTACCCTTGACTACCCCCCTTTATCTCAGACTGGCCTTTCTGTCTTTGTCTCAGCCACCACAGTTTCTCACTTTGTCCTAGTTCAAACACTTGGATGTTACAAAGGTTTAGTTGACCATACACATGCAGCAGAAAACATCACACCGCCTTGAGATCATACCTACTACAACTATTTCCGATGCCAAAGGACGTGATTTAACATTGTGATTTAAGATCTGACACCATTAAATTACATTCAACTCCCAGCAGAAGCTCTGCAGTCTTCATCCACCTTCCAGCAGACCTCACCAAATATTACCCAGCAGTTGAGTCACTTACATTACTGAACACCTTGTCCAGCTCTTTGGGGTCCATGATAAACTTGGGGTAACCAATCATGTCGTAGATCGCCTCCGCCTGTTTCAAAAAACAATAAAAGCATTTAGCATGTAAAGGACAGACCACTCCATACATATGTTTGCGCAAATATTGGCTTTAGAAGTGACTGCCTTGCATTAAAACAGCGCACAACAGTCAAAAAGTAAGGTTAGAAATAACAGAACCCGTCTGTGCTGTGCCTGGAGAAGCATTTCACAAAAGGGCTTTGGGCATACTAGCCCTATAATTCAATGTAGTGCGAGGTGGGCTTATTGTGAAGATGTGAGGGCATCAAATCTCCTATTGCCATACTTCAGGTGGGAATGGAATTGGGAATAAACTCCTGACTGGAATTACATGGATTATAATCTTTTGCTGATTTAAGATTTCTCTAGCAGTCATTACGTCTTTCTCAAATGTCAATATGCTAAGGGCATTTGCAAAAAGAGTATTTTCACCTGCTGCATCGGTTTCTGGGAAGTGTGCGCTCACAAAAAAATGTATGATCTCTCAAAATGTGACATTTTCAACGCTGTTTGTTGTACCAGCCTCGTTTTCCTGGTGCTCTGGAGGATGCACTTTCAACTCACATTTCCGCATACACTTCCTTCCAACAGCTCATGTCTCCGACAGAGAGAAACGCCTTGGAAATGAACCTTATGACTGTGTGGGCCCGAGGGCTCTGTGAGGCCACCCTAAAGCTATGGGTAGGGTCTGTATCAGACACCCTGGAAGTCAATGTCCAAAGAAAGGATTTTCAAGTTCTTGAACCAGTTGTCCAACCAGCAGTTAGCAGGGTTAGTACAGCTGTGAACCCGTTACATTCTCAAGATTCAAAATAGTTCATCGTGGAGGTAAGCAATGCTGTTATACGATAGATAAATTTATTCCAATATGAATATGGGAAAAGGGAAGAGAAGAACTGTGAGAGTACAAAGCTCATCAATGACGTGTAATAGCACAGCAGGGAGAAGACCCATCCCTTCAAGATTTCCCCCTTTCTCCCAAATTAAACAGCATCAAGGAGTCCCCAAGACCGTAAATATGTTCCTTTCTGTAGAATGAGGAACATTGAGAAGTGAGGAGGCCAGCTGCTACTAAGTAACATGAAAGAATATGCAATCAGCATGAATCCTTTATTGTCAGAGACTCGATGTGTAGAAGGTAACAGGAGGGGGCTCCTTGTGAAGGCGCTTATTGCGAAGGAGCTAGTGTAAGGTGTCCTGCTCTGTTAAGACAGAAGAACGAGCTGTGAAGGGTGTGCGTCACCCGTGAGGTAGGCATCCGTTTGTTCTACAATGTGTGGATGCGCTTTGGGGTGGGAGAGCCATTACCGAAGAGCAACCCTGTGATGTTGGGAAGAGTGAAGATCACTCATACTGTGTGCGCGCCTCGTTGAGGTCACACGGAGTTTTAAGAGGTGCTGCTTGGGGAGGATGCACATCTTAAGTGCTGTATGATCAACAGTATTGCATTATGTGAGAACGTTTCAGAAGGACTGAAATCGAGGCCATGCGCTATGCGGGACTGTATTAGAGAATTATACATCTCTTGTTATGCTTCACATAACGATTTACTTTTAAGATGCGTGATTCTATTCTGAAGAGGCTCGCCAATGCATTGCGTTATCTACTTTGGTATTGCAGTGTAACAATGGGGCTGGGAAAGGTAATTTTTGACAAAGATTCCCATCAACAAGGCTGCCCACTTCAAGGTGCATTTTCAGTAGGGGGCGAATTACTTTTCGAAAAAATGGGCCTCATCTGATGCTGGGTGCTTTTGTGTCTGTTGAATTATGCAAGGATGGACTTACAATAAGAAAGCAGATGAACACTGCAGTCGCTTTTCTCTGCTGCTCCTAATATGAGAGGATCAATCAATTTTAGATGGGTACGCTTCATCAGTGATGTGCTCACAGCATTATGACACATGGGAGGAGTGAGTACCTTGCACAATAAGGAACTTATCAATGTAGGGCAGCAGTTCCCCACTTGTGGTCCGCGGACCCCCAGGGGTCTGCAGGTCTGGGCCAGCAGAGGGGCTCTTCTCCAGCTGGGACATCTGGACAGAAATGTGGATGTTTTTATATTTAGTACTTCCTTTGTGCAGCAGTTTTCAAAGCCCTGCAAAGTTCCTTGTACATCCAGCAGCTTTCAGGCAAAAATAAAAGCTTCAAGGTAACTATTGTGATTAATGTTCCTGCTGGAAAGAGATGGGAATTTGGTCTAGTGGCAGTTTTGAGTCATCTAAGGTAGTGCAGATGGTTAACATGCCTACTGCAAAGAACGTGCATCATGCAAAGAACAGTATTTTATGTGCATAGCACAATGGGTTACTACTTTTGTCAGATTATTTTGTTACTGTGCAGTTCATAAATTACAATCACAATCTAGCACAGTGAGCTATGAACTGCTATCAAAGAGCTACATGCAAACTGCATGGCACAAATTAGAAAGTTATGTATTTTCCAAGTCTTTATCCTTGTGCTGCTAGAAAAAGTTTGCTTGCGTAGACGTCAATGCTAACCACTGTTACGTTCTGAACTCTGAGTTTGTGCTTCTCCAGACCACACACTCTCATACCTACAAGGGTGGGTGATGTGAATCCTACACTTTGGAGTCGCCTGTAAAGTGCTCCGACACCCCACACTGGTATGAGAGGTGCTATAAAACAAATTGACATGTGACAGAAGTTATGGAGAGATGAGAGGCCCTTATGGTTTTACTTCCTTTCCCCACCACATATTTATGTGAAAAAGCTTTCTCAAATGTTATGCACCTAAAAATTAAACAGAAATTGCTTGGTAAATGTAGAATCTGACCTGAGGATTCAGCTTTCCTATATAAAGCCAAACATTGAAAAGTTAGGCGCCAACATGCAGCACCAACCTTGCCATTAAAGTTTTTCAATTTTTGCATAGCTTTTCAATATAAAATAATGATATCCATAGTAAGTCAAGTATTTGTTTGGTGTGTACTTGTTTTTGTATTTTTTTGAGAATTATTGTTTTAATGTTTGTTGGGAATTGATCATAATGAAAATTATGGGACACACTAATCCTGTGTTGCCATTTACTGTTGCACTGTGTAAGAAGAGATGTTTTATTCACAATTAGGGATATCATGGCTGCTGCTTCGCACTGCGGTTTCATTATCTATAGATGAGTGATTATGTTGCAAACAGTGGGACTTACCGATGAGGTACGCACTGTGTTCCCATTAAATTTACGTAAGGAGAATGATAGTTTTGTGTATTCTGAGGATCACCAACCCTATCTGTTTCGCTTTGCTGCTGCATTGCGCAAGATTCGATTATTTTTCAGAATTATCCATTTTATCAATGCCGTCTATTTCTCTTGTGGTTTTGCTTCCAGGAGGAACACACTGATGCGAATTCTGTCAGTTTCATTGTGTAGGAGGTGTACACCTTTTCAGAAGGACAGGACTTCTTCCCTGGAGTGTCACTATGCGAGAGGCATGGATCTCATCTGTAACTCGTACTTCCGTTCTAGAATGTGAAGGGAGTGAATTTGTTGAGCGTAACACTGCTCTTGCTCTGTGAGAGGTACCTTTGGGATGGTCGGATTTCACTGAATGAGTGTTAGTCCTGGACCTTACCTTTTCTTTGGCGACCCGCCGGGTCTCGTCGTCCATCCACACTAGGCCAGCCAGGCTTTCTTCGAAGGCCGTTCGGATCTCCCTGATCATGCTCTGAGCCTGGGTGAAAGGAAATAACAAAAACAAATGCGTGAGAAAGATCGGGTCCTGGCAGGCAGAACAGCAAGCCGCCCTCACCTGCTTCAGGCGCAAACAACCCCTACAGACATAGGCAGCAGAAAGATTATACCAGCAGAAGAGACTTCAGTCCCATCAACAACGTGTTGTGCCAAGAGAACCTCCCCAATGGGCCATGTTCGAGCTGCTGCGCCGAGGCAGTCGCTGCAGTGCCAGGGATCCCCCAAACTCAACCTACCCCTCTTTTAAGGCTCTGCCATCTCTAAGGAGCACGTGGAAGCACGTGCACGGACATGCCCACATTGTGGCTTCCCGTCCCACATTCACTAGGGCAAGGATACCTAATATTGCATTTATCCCAAATAGTTGGAATCTGGAGTTCGGGAGGGAGCTCACCCTGTCTTAGAGCACAAGGGTCCTATTTCTGTTTTGAGGGAAAGGGCTGAAATACGGCTCGTTCTGGAAGCACAAAGGACGACAAACGAATAGCACCGAATGGTGAGCCTGCTCATACAGACAACTTAGAATACTCAGTCGGGGCAACTGAGCTGCTGACCTCCGGTAACATGCCATCCATCATTAGCTGTAAAGCATGTCACACCGAGCGAGACACTAAAGCAGTGAGGTGTGCGGTGCCGATGTGTAAAGGAGTGATTATTAAAATGAGACTAACCAGTGCCCTGTGGTGCGGTATAAGCAATACTACACTACCACCGACAAGAATGACAGCCGCCATTGACGGAGTCATTGTGTAAGCCAGTTCCAAGCGTGAATAGCTCGTGTTACAGGGCATGCTGGGATGTGTAGTCATGATTAATCTTAATGAAAACCAGAACTACAAGCTCGATACTTCCATGTAAGCTCCTGGACTGGATGAGTTCCTAACGCACAGAGCCGGAAGCGTGGGATAGTGCCCTGACGCAGGTGGGGAGGGACTGATGGGGGCACGGTCTTCACGCTGCGTCTTTCTGACGCAGCTGTGGGGAGAGATTACTGGGCGACGAGGGTCGTCGATGTTCTCTCTATCTGACGCAGATGTGAGGGGGGGTAACTGGAAACTGAGGACTGTAGGTGCTGTAGTGAGTCCCGTGTATATAGCGCAGTCACATCACCAGGGTGTGGGTTCCTTGTGCAGTACAAGGTCAAGTGGCCTGTGTCCGAAATAAACAGCGCCTTGTGCTCAGCTTTGCACAAAGCAACTACGGGAGGTCAGGACATACCGTACTCTTGCTGTCGTCGGCAAACGTGGCCTTCACGAACATGGCCCCGAGCGCAAAACCCAGATTACTGTCGGTGTCGCTGACGCAGAATTTCCAGCGCGGGAGACAGCTCTGTGGGGGCGAAATTATCTGATTAACGATCAAAACCTGGGCATTGGATTACTGCATCACCCCCACGTATGCCCCCTCCACCCACGCACCCTCCCATTTTATCTGTTTAATTACCTCCTCCCTCTCCATCCCTCATACATTATAATTTATTCCCGCTGATTTTGAGTCTCACCTTTCTCCTGTATTCACTACCCATGACACATTACGAAGAACACAGCACAGCGCTCCAGGGGCCACTTCGGGAAGCTGTGTTTAATTTACCTCGCCATTCAGTCAGTGAGTGAATGAATGATCCAGCGACAGGAAAATAGCGCCGGGAGAGCCAGCCCAAAGCGAAACCGACGTGGGTAGTGAGGGAGCAAAGGCATAGCCAGAGGGCGGAGAGAGACACCTGCCTCCTAATTCACAGAAATAAGAGGGAGAATACACCACCCTCCTCGCCCCCGTGAGAGCACAGCAGAAGAAAACACTGGCAGAGGGTTCGAAGCAAAAGTGACAGAACTGTGATCTGAATGACTGGCAACGAGCAGCCCTCAAATTCTTGCAATTTGGAAAGTTTCATGGACTATGCCCAACCAACACTTACAACATGGGTATCTCAAAGTTACCCCTTCAGCAAACTCTCCTGCAGTCAGTTTGGTTGTCTAGAAACTGATCTCCATACCACACTTTCTTGGGGAGGGGGGGGGGGAACTAACTGATCACCTCAGTTTGGTCACTCAAGGAATTTTCTACTCTGGAATTTTTTGTTTTTTTATAACTCCAGCTCCGTTGTTAATTTCAGTTCAGGAAAGAAGAAGAGGAGGAGCTGAGGCAATAAGTGGTTACTGTTCAGAATCACGTGTGGGTATGATAGAGTCAAGTACCAAAAGAAGTCCTAGAGCCACAATAAAACTCCACTATAATTAGATAATCAAATCATTCCTTTGGGGTTCTTGACATTATGCATTAAGATCAAGCAATCATGGCTTTCTGAGGGAAATGCCAAGTGTTAGATACAGGCGGATATAGCATGACGCTGTAAACACCTCATTTAAAGCTCTTTAAAATTAGTTAGGACTATAACTACAAAGACAAATAAGACTCATTTTCGGGCAGGAAAAAAAACGAAAAAAACCCCGCATAAAACAGCATACACACAGAAAATCAGAAAGTTCTAGTACTTTCAGGGATCGAAATACACCTACCAATATATTTATCGCTCGTTTTTTCAGACAAATATCATGTTGATTCAACAAACTTGAGAACTCCTGGGTTCTCAACTTGAAGAATCTTCCCTACAAATGCAGGGCTTCTAGACCAAGTGTTGCAGTGGCTGACCAACTCTGTGGGTTGAAGCCTCAGCTGTAGAGTTTCCAGCCGAAAAACAGAATAGCCAAAAATAACTAGACAGCAAATCTCAAACAACCAGGATCTTACCCCCAAAGAATACACTGTAGCATCTCGGGATTGTTTGGAGTTTGGGTTTAAAGTGAGTGGTGACCAGAGATTTGGTCACCCGTGTTTGGTTTAGAACACCGTTCCCTGGAATCCAAAGGGCTGTTGTGTTCAATATGGGCAGATGTCAGAGTGGGCCGGCACTAATGGCAGGATACCTAAACATAGTGGGCAGCAGATTACATTCTACCAGTTGCAGTCTATATTTTCCAGTTATTTTGGCAACCAGAGTAGCCTCCATTTACTCCAAGAGCTTCCCAGTTCCTAAAAAGAACTGTACTTTAAAGTTGTGGTCTCCACCGCTGCTTCAAATGTGAATACCCCGAAAAAAGTATAGGCAAGATACAGTACGGGGGGGGGGGGGGAGAAGAGTGTGTGTGTGTGTGTGTGTGTATGGAAAATGTATGTCACTTACCCAGTGTACATCTGTTGGTGGCATGTTCTGCTGCAGATACACATGCTGTGCACCGACTAGTAAGCAGTTCTTTCCCCAAAAGCGGTGGTTCAGCCTGTAGGAGTTGAAGTAGTTTGAAATAATGTTCTTAGTACAGCCTGACCTACTGTGGCTTGTTGTGCAGTTAACACATCTACACAGTAGTGCTTGGTAAATGTATGAGGCGTAGACCATGTTGCTGCCTTACATATTTCGTTCATTGGAATATTTCCTAGAAAGGCCATGGTAGCCCCTTTTTTTCTGGTTGAGTGTGCCTTTGGTGTAATAGGCAGCTTTCTCTTTGCTTTAAGATAGCAGGTTTGAATACACTTAACTATCCACCTAGCAATGCCTTGTTTTGAAATTGGATTTCCTGTATGAGGTTTTTGAAAGGCAATAAATAGTTGTTTTGTTTTTCTAATTAGTTTCGTTCTGTCATTGTAGTACATTAGTGCTCTTTTGATGTCTAATGTATGTAGTGCTCTTTCAGCTACAGAATCTGGTTGTGGGAAGAACACTGGTAATTCTACTGTTTGATTTAAGTGGAACGGTGAGATAACCTTTGGTAAAAATTTAGGATTTGTTCTTAGAACTACTTTATTTTTATGTATCTGAATAAATGGTTCTTGTATGGTAAATGCTTGAATCTCGCTCACTCTTCTTAGAGATGTGATGGCAATCAAAAATGCAACTTTCCACGTTAAGTATTGCATTTCACAAGAATGCATGGGCTCGAAAGGTGGACCCATGAGTCTTGTTAAGACAATGTTGAGGTTCCATGAAGGAACAGGTGGTGTTCTTGGTGGTATGATTCTCTTTAAGCCTTCCATAAACGCTTTAATGACTGGTATTCTAAATAGTGAAGTTGAATGAGTAATTTGTAGGTAAGCTGATATTGCGGTGAGATGTATTTTTATGGAAGAGAAAGCTAGATTTGATTTTTGCAAATGTAGTAAATATCCAACTATATCTTTTGGAGATGCAGTTAATGGCTGAATTTGATTATTCTGGCAGTAATACATGAATCTTTTCCACTTGTTTGCGTAGCAGTGTCTAGTGGTAGGTTTCCTAGCTTGTTTTATGACCTCCATACATTCTTGTGTGAGGTGCAAGTGTCCGATTTCTAGGATTTCAGGAGGCAAATTGCTAGATTCAAAGATGCTGGATTTGGATGTCTGATCTGTGGTTTGTGTTGTGTTAACAGATCTGGTTTGTTGGGTAGTTTGACATGAGGTACTACTGACAGGTCTAGTAGTGTCGTGTACCAAGGTTGCCTTGCCCATGTTGGTGCTATTAGTATGAGTTTGAGTTTGTTTTGACTCAACCTGTTTACTACATATGGAAGGAGAGGGAGAGGGGGAAAAGCGTATGCAAAGATCCCTGACCAGTTCATACATAGAGCATTGCCTTGGGATTGATCTTGTGGGTACCTGGATGCAAAGTTTTGGCATTTTGAGTTTTCCTTTGTTGCAAATAGATCTATTTGAGGTGTTCCCCAAATTTGAAAGTAATTGTTTAGTATTTGGGGGTGAATTTCCCATTCGTGGGTTTGTTGGTGATCGAGAGAGATTGTCTGCCAACTGGTTCTGAATCCCCGGAATAAATTGTGCTATTAGGCGAATGTGGTTGTGAATCGCCCAATGCCATATTTTTTGTGTTAGGAGGCACAACTGTGTCGAGTGTGTCCCTCCTTGTTTGTTTAGATAATACATTGTTGTCATGTTGTCTGTTTTGACAAGAATGTATTTTTGGGTTATTATGGGTTGAAATGCTTTCAGCGCTAGAAATACTGCTAACATTTCCAAGTGATTTATGTGAAACTGTCTGATGTATGTCCCATTGTCCTTGGATGCTGTGTTGATTGAGGTGTGCTCCCCACCCTGTCATGGAAGCATCTGTTGTTATGACGTATTGTGGCACTGGGTCTTGGAAAGGCCGCCCTCGGTTTAAATTTGTACTGTTCCACCATAGAAGCGAGATGTATGTTTGGCGGTTTATCAACACCAGATCTAGAAGTTGACCCTGTGCTTGTGACCATTGTGATGCTAGGCACTGTTGTAAGGGCCGCATGTGCAATCTTGCGTTTGGGACAATGGCTATGCATGAAGACATCATGCCTAGTAGTTTCATTACCATTCTGACTTGTATCTTTTGTGTTGGATACATGGCCTGTATTACTTTATGAAATGTTTGAACCCGTTGTGGACTTGGAGTGGCAATCCCTCTTGTTGTGTTGATTGTCGCTCCTAAGTATTGCTGCGTTTGACACGGCAAAAGGTGTGACTTCGCGTAGTTGATGGAGAAACCTAGCCTGTGAAGGGTTTGTATGACATATTTTGTGTGCTGTGAACACTGTTTTAGCGTGTTGGTTTTGATTAACCAGTCGTCTAAGTACGGGAACACATGTATTTGCTGCCTTCTGATATGTGCAGCTACTACTGCCAGGCATTTTGTAAAAACTCTTGGCGCAGTTGTTATTCCGAATGGCAGCACTTTGAATTGGTAATGTATTCCTTGGAATACGAACCTTAGGTATTTCCTGTGTGAAGGATGTATTGGTATATGGAAATACACATCTTTTAGATCTAATGTTGTCATGTAGTCTTGCTGTTTGAGCAGTGGGATTACGTCTTGTAACGTGACCATGTGAAAGTGGTCTGATTTTATGTAGGTATTTAGTGTTCTGAGATCTAGTATTGGTCTCAGAGTTTTGTCCTTTTTGGGTATTAGAAAGTACAGTGAGTAAACTCCTGTGTTTTTTTGTTGAATTGGTACTAATTCTATTGCGTCCTTTTGTAGCAATGCTTGAACTTCTAGTCCTAGAAGATCTATATGTTGTTTTGACATATTGTGTGTTTTCGGTGGGACGTTTGGAGGGAATTGGCGAAATTCTATGCAATAACCATGCTGGATAATTGCTAAGACCCAAGTGTCTGTGGTTATTTCCTCCCAAAGTTTGTAAAATTGGCTTAGTCTTCCCCCCACAGGTGTTATGTGATGGGGGTGTGTGACTTGTGAGTCACTGCTTATTTTGAGGGGTTTTGGGGCCTTGGAATTTCTCGATTTTTTGGGAATTGGCCCCCTCTAAATTGCCCCCGAAAACCTCCCCTCTGATATTGACCCTGGTAGGTAGGCCTTGTTTGTGAGGTTGTGGTTTCTGTGGGTTGACCTCGAAACCCTCCCCTAAAAGGTGTTTTCCGAGATGTGCCTCTGCTCTGCGGGGAGTAGAGTGCGCCCATGGCTTTGGATGTATCGGTGTCCTTCTTGAGTTTTTCGATGGCAGTGTACCTCCGGCCCAAACAATTGCTGTTCATTAAACGGCATATTGAGCACAGCCTGCTGGATTTCCGGTTTGAACCCAGAAATGCGCAGCCATGCGTGCCTTCGTATTGTGGCTGCAGTGTTTATTGTCCTTGCAGCTGTATCTGCTGCATCCATGGAAGACCATATCTGATTATTTGAGATACTTTGTCCCTCTTCCACCACCTGTTGCGCTCTTTTTTGGAACTCGTTGGGTAAGTGTTCGATGAAATGTTGCATTTAATCCCAATGAGCCCTGTCGTATCTTGCCAAAAGTGCTTGTGAATTGGCGATACGCCACTGATTTGCTGCTTGTGCTGCAACCCTTTTTCCCGCAGCATCAAATTTGCGGCTCTCCTTGTCTGGAGGTGGTGCGTCGCCTGAGGTATGAGAGTTGGCTCTCTTACGAGCTGCCCCCACAACTACTGAGTCTGGTGTTAGTTGTGTTGTAATATATATTGGATCAGTGGGCAGTGGCTTATATTTTTTCTCCACCCTTGGAGTTATGGCTCTGCCTTTAACTGGATCCCGAAATATTTGTTTTGAATGTCTTAGCATTCCTGGGAGCATGCGAAGGCTTTGATACTGGCTATGGGTGGAGGATAGGGTGTTAAAGAGAAAGTCATCCTCAATTGGTTCCGAATGTAAGGACACATTGTGAAACTCGGCTGCCCTTGTGACCACCTGTGTATAGGATGTACTGTCCTCAGGTGGTGACGGTTTTGTAGGATAAGAGTCTGGGCTATTGTCAGACACTGGAGCATCGTAGAGGTCCCATGCATCGGGATCATCCTGACTCATTGTGGTATGAGCTGGTGAGTGCATCAGTGGTGGAGTTGTTGCTGGTGATGCATGTATTGATGGTGGTGGAGACGGTGGTGGGGTTGTTTTCTTTGCCACCTTTGCCTGTGGTTGCTTGTCCTTTTGTTGAAAGGCAAGTTTCCTTTTTATTTTGATTGGGGGAAGAGTGGTTATCTTCCCTGTGTCCTCATGAATATGAAGCCTTCTTTGTGTGTAGTCAGGCTCCACAGATTGAAGCTCCTCTCCAAATCTATGTAATTGGGAGGTTAATCCTTGTTCCTCTGTATAGGAACTAGTTTTCGGCTCAGAGGCTGGCTGTTTCGGAACCGAAACCTTTTCGGAAGTCTTTTTAGGCTCCGAAGAAACCTTCTTTGTTTTCGGCGTGGTGTGTCGGTGCCGAAATTCTTCGGTGCCGCTGTCTCTGTGCCGAAGTTTCTCGGAGCCGCTGTCTCGGCTCCGAGGTTGCTGTGTGGCGGTATCTCGACCGGAGTCGGATGACTTCGACACCAGCATGCCCTTTTTCGGTGCCTTGGATGGGTCACCTATTTTTCGGGTTAAGCCATGGCCTGTTGGCGGTGGCGTCCCCTTGGCTTTTGTAGACTTCTCGTGAGTCTTGATTTTCGACGTCTTACTCACGGTTTTGGTTGTTTCTTCGGCGTCGAGTTCTTCTGAATCCGACTCGGACGGAGAAAGCTTCTTCTTCCTCCTCGAAACGATCTTGACCTGTCGGCCTGGACGCCATTTGTAGTCTCCTGGCTCTTCTGTCTCTCAGCGTCTTCCTCGACCGAAACGCTCGACAGGCTTCACATGTATCCTCCTTGTGCTCGGGGGACAAGCACAAGTTATAGACCAGATGGTGATCCATATACGGATACTTGTGATGGCATTTTGGGCAGAAGCGGAATGGGGTCCGTTCCATGAGCCTTGAAGTCGCACGTGGCCGGGCCGACCAGGCCCCGACGGGGGATCGAAAAAACCCCGAAGGGCCACCGGAGCTCTTCAAAAGTCGGTGTCGATTTGTTCTAACTAACCCGATACCGAACGCAAACAATACCGATGTTTTTTTCCGAGATTGTAACTAACTTTCCGACCCGAAACACGGAGCGAAAAGGAACACGTCCGAACCCGATGGCGGAAAAAAAGCAATCTAAGATTGAGTCGACGCCCATGCGCAATGGAATCGAAGTGGGAGGAGTCCCTCGGTCTCGTGACTCGAAAAGACTTCTTCGAAGAAAAACAACTTGTAACACTCCGAGCCCAACACCAGACGGCGGACTGTGCACAGCATGTGTATCTGCAGCTACACATGCCATCGAATATATATATATATATATATATATATATTATGTATCTCTATCTACATATGTAGATAAGTTGTTAACTTAAACTACAGGCTGCCGGGGAGGTGGGAGGGTGCATGCGAATCTGCAGTGGAACATGCCATGAACAGATGTACACTGGTTAAGTGCCATTTTCCATTCGATAGCATGTGTAGCTGCAGATACACATGCTGTGCTTAGACTACAAAGCATTTAGTCCTCCCATAAAAGCGGTGGTTAGGCTGTAGGAGTTGAAGTTGTTTGAAATAATGTTCTGAGTACACCTTGACCTACTGTGGCTTGCTGTGTTGCTAAAACATCTACACCATAGTGTTTAGTGAATGTATGTGGTGTTGAACAAGTAGCTGCTTTTCATATTTCAGCCATTGGTATATTTCCTAAAAAAGCCATTGTAGCACCTTTCTTCCTTGTGGAATGTGCTTTAGGAATAACTAAGAGTTGTCTCCTGGCTTTAAGGTAGCATGTTTGGATTCATCTTACAATCAATCTTGCTAACCCATGTTTTGAAATGGGGTTACCAGTATGAGGTTTTTGAAAGGCTGCAAACAGCTGTTTAGTTTTTCTGAATTGTTTTGTTCCCTCTATATAGTACATTAGTGTAGGAAGTTGGCTCTGTATGTACTATTTCAAAGTAAGAAATAGCATGCACAGAGTCCAAGGGTTCCCCTTCAAGGTAAGATAGTGGCAAAAAGAGATAATTCTAATGCTCTATTTTGTGGTAGTGTGGTCGAGCAGTAGGCTTATCAGAGGGTAGTGTTAAGCCTTTGTTGTACATACAGACAGGCAATAAATGAGGAACACACACTCAAAGACAATTACAGGCCAATAGGTTTTTGTATAGAAAAATATCTTTTCTTAGTTTATTTTAAGAACCACAGGTTCAAGATTTACAAGTAATACTTCAAATGAAAGGTATTTCACTTAGGTAACTTAGGAACTTTGAATCAGCAAAATAGCATGTACAGTTTTGGCAAAAATGGCAATAAGCTATTTTAAAACTAGACAATGCAAATTTCAGCAGTTCCTGGGGAGTTAAGTAGTTGTTAGTTTTGCAGGTAAGTAAACCACCTACAGGGTTCCAAGTTGAGTACAAGGTAGCCCACCATTGGGGGTTCAGGGCAACCCCAAAGTTACCACACCAGCAGCTCAGGGCCGGTCAGGTGCAGAGGTCAAAGTGGTGCCCAAAACTCATAGGCTTCAATGGAGAAGGGGGTGCCCCGGTTCCAGTCTGCCAGCAGGTAGGTACCCGTGTCTTCGGAGGGCAGACCAGGGGGGTTTTGTAGGGCACCGGGGGGGGACACAAGTTAGCACAAAAAATACACCCTCAGCGGCACAGGGGCGGCCGGGGGCAGAGTGCAAACAAGCATTGGGTTTGCAATAGGTTTCAATGGGAGACTTCGCTCTTCAGCGAAGCAGGCAGGAAGGGGGGGGGGGGGGGGGGGCTCCTCGGGGTAGCCACCACCTGGGCAAGGGAGAGGGCCACCTGGGGGTCGCTTCTGCACTGGAGGTCGGATCCTTCAGGTCCTGGGGGCTGCGGGTGCAGGGTCTTTACCAGGCGTTGGGTTCTTAGAAGCAGGCAGTCACGGTCAGGGGGAGCCTCTGGATTCCCTCTGCAGGCGTCGCTCTGGGGGCTCAGGGGGTCAACTCTGGCTACTCACAGGGTCGCAGTCGCCGGGGAGTCCTCCTTGTAGTGTTGTTTCTCCACAGGTCGAGCCGGGGGCGTCGGTTGCAGAGTGCAAAGTCTCACGCTTCCGGCGGGAAACGTGTGGTCTTTATAAGTTGCTTCTTTGTTGCAAAGATGTTTCTTCTTTGGAGCAGAGCCGCTGTCCTCTGGAGTTCTTGGTCCTTTTAGATGCAGGGTAGTCCTCTGAGGCTTCAGAGGTCGCTGGACCCTGTGGAACGCGACACTATTGCAGTTTTTCTTGAAGTGGGGAGACAGGCCGGTAGGGCTGGGGCCAAAGTAGTCGGTGTCTCTGTCTTCTCTGCAGGGCTTTCAGGTCAGCAGTCCTTCTTCGTCTTCAGGTTGCAGGAATCTATCTTGCTTGATTCTGGGAGCCCCTAAATACTCAATTTAGGTGTGTGTTTAGGTTTGGGGGGTTAGTAGCCAATGGCTACTAGCCCTGAGGGTGGCTACACCTTCTTTGTGCCTCCTCCCTGAGGGGAGGGGGGCACATCCTAATCCTATTGGGAGAATCCTCCATCTGCAAGATGGAGGATTTCTAAAAGTAAGTCACCTCAGCTCAGGCCACCTTAGGGGCTGTCCTGACTGGCCATGACTCCTCCTTGTTTTTCTCATTATCTCCTCCGGCCTTTCCGCCAAAAGTGGGGCCGTAGACGGAGGGGGCGGGCATCTCCACTAGCTGGAGTGCCCTGGGGCGCTGTAACAAAGGGGGTGAGCCTTTGAAGCTCACCACCAGGTGTTACAGTTCCTGCAGGGGGAGGTGAGAAGCACCTCCACCCAGTACAGGCTTTGTTACTAGCCACAGAGTGACAAAGGCACTCTCCCCATGTGGCCAGCAACATGTCTGGTGTGTGGCAGGCTGGACAAACTAGTCAGCCCACACTGGAAGTCGGGTATGTTTTCAGGGGGCATCTCTAAAAAGATGCCCTCTGGGGTGTATTTCACAATAAAATGTACACTGGCATCAGTGTGCATTTATTGTGCTGAGAAGTTTGGTGCCAAACTTCCCAGTTTTCAGTGTAGCCATTATGGTGCTGTGGAGTTCGTGTATGACAGACTCCCAGACCATATACTCTTATGGCTACCCTGCACTTACAATGTCTAAGGTTTTGCTTAGACACTGTGGGGGGGGCATAGTGCTCATGCACCTATGCCCTCACCTATGGTATAGTGCACCCTGCCTTAGGGCTGTAAGGCCTGCTAGAGGGGTGACTTATCTATGCCATAGGCAGTGTGAGGTTGGCATGGCACCCTGAGGGGAGTGCCATTTTGACTTAGTCATTTTCTCCCCACCAGCACACACAAGCTGGCAAGCAGTGTGCCTGTGCTGAGTGAGAGGTCCCCAGGGTGGCATAAGACATGCTGCAGCCCTTAGAGACCTTCCCTGGCATCAGGGCCCTTGGTACCAGGGGTACCAGTTACAAGGGACTTACCTGGATGCCAGGGTGTGTCAATTGTGGAAACAAAGGAACAGGTTAGGGAAAGAACACTGGTGCTGGGGCCTGGTTAGCAGGCCCCAGCATACTTTCAAATCATAACTTGGCATCAGCAAAGGCAAAAAGTCAGGGGGTAACCATACTAAGGAGGCATTTCCTTACACAGTGCTCTTTTTATGTCTAATGTATGTAGAGCTCTTTCTGCCACAGAATCTGGCTGTGGGAAGAAGACTGGCAGTTCCACTGTTTGATTTATATGAAAAGGTGATACCACTTTTGGAAGAAATTTGGGGTTAGTTCGTAAGACAACTATGTTTGTGTACTTGTATGAACGGTTCTTCAATAGGGAAAGCTTGAATTTCACTGACTCTTCTCAATGATGTAATTGCGACTAGGAAGGCAATCTTCCATGTTAAGAATTGCATTTGACATGAGTGCATAGGTTCAAATGGTGGGCCCATATGTTGCATAAGCACTATGTTTAAATTCCAAGAAGGAATTGGTGGTGTCCTGGGTGGAATGATGCGTTTTAAGCCTTCCATGAAGGCTTTAATAACAGGAACTCTAAAAAAAGAACTGTGCTGTATATTTTGTAAATATGCAGAATTTGCAGTAAGTTGTATTTTTATGGAAGAGAATGCTAAATTTGATTTTTGTAAGTGAAGTAAATAGCATACAATATCTTGTATTGATGCTGTAAGAGGGGCAATCTGTTTAGACTGACAGTAATTTACAAATCTTTTCCATTTGTTAGCATAGCACTGTCTAGTAGTGGGTTTTCTTGCTTGCTTAATCACGTACATACATTCTGATGGTAGTTGCAAATACCCAAACTCTATGACCTCAGGAGCCAAATCGCCAGATTGAGTGTGTTGGGATTTGGGTGCCTGATCTGCCCTTTGTTTTGTGTCAACAGGTCTGGTCTGTGTGGGAGTTTGGAGTGTGGTACTACTGATAGGTCTAACAATGTTATGTACCACAGTTGGCGGGCCCACGTTGGTGCTATGAGTATCATATTGAGTGTGTTTTGACGCAATTTGTTGACTACAAATGGAATGAGTGGGAGAGGGGGGAAAAGCGTAAGCAAATATCCCTGACCAATTGATCCATTGAGCATTGCCCTTGGATAGGGGATGTGGGTGTCTGGATGCAAAGTTTTGTTATTTTGCGTTTTCGCTTGTGGCGAACAGATCTATGTTTGGTGTTCCCCATTGTTGAAAGTATTTTTGAAGTACTTGAGGGTGAATCTCCCACTCGTGAGTTTGTTGATGATATCTGCTGAGAACATCTGCAAGTTGGTTGTGTATCCCTGGAATGTATTGTGCTACAAGGTGAATTTGGTTTTGTATTGCCCATTTCCAAATTTTTTGAGCTAGGAGGGAGAGTTAGGACGAAAGTGTCCCTCCTTACATGTTTAGGTAATAAATGGTCATCATGTTGTCTGTTTTGATCAGGACATTCTTGTGAGTGAGAAGAGGCTGAAAAGCTTTGAGTGCTAGGAAGACAGCTAACAACTCTAAGTGATTTATGTGTAGCGGTTTGTGTTGGGCATCCCATTGTCCTTGGATGTTGTGATTGTTGAGTTGAGCTCCCCAGCCAATCATTGATGCATCTGTTGTAATTATGGTCTGAGGCACAGGGTCTTGAAATGGCCGCCCCTTGTTTAGATTTGTGGAATTCCACCACTGAAGGGACATGTATGTTTGACGGTCTATCAACACTATATCTTGAAGTTGACAGTGTGCCTGTGACCATTGTTGTGCAAGGCACTGTTGTAAGGGCCGCATGCTTAGTCTTGCATGTGGAACAATTGCAATACATGATGCCATCATCCCTAACATTTTCAGGACAAATCTGACAGTATACTGTTGACCTGTCTGTATCTGTGCGATTATATTTTGGAATGCTTGTATTCTTTGCGTATTACGGCTTGCTAGCGCCTTTCGAGTATTTAGTATTGCACCTAAATACTGTTGTATTTGTGCAGATTGTAGTTGCAACTTTTTGTAATTTATTGAGATCCCTAGCGTGTGCAGGGTTTGTATTACGTAATGCGCAAGATTTTGACACTGCGTATGACGGTTTGATTTTATTAGCCAATCGTCTAGATATGGAAAGACATGTATATGTTGTCTTCTTAGGTAGGCTGGGACTACCGCTAGGCACTTTGTGAATACCCTTGGAGCTGTTGTTATTCCAAAGGGTAACCCTTTGAACTGATAGTGCTTTCCTTGAATGACAAACCTGAGATATTTTCTATGTGCCCGAAGGATGGGTATATGAAAATATACAATCTTGAGGTCTAATGTTGCCATGAAATCGTGTTTTTGAAGTAGTGAGAAAACATCCTGAAGAGTTACCATGTGAAAGTGTTCTGACAGGATGTAAAGGTTGAGGGTCCCAAGATCTAATATTGGTCTTAGGGTGCCATCCTTTTTAAGAATCAGGAAATAGTGAGTAAACTCCCGTCCCTACTTGATTTTGTGGCACAGGTTCTATTGCTTGTTTGAGTAATAGAGATTTGACTTCTTCCAGTAACAGACTGATGTGTTCTGTGGATAATTTGTATGGTTTTGGTTGAATGATTGGGGGAGTTTGTATCAATTCTAGGCAATAAGCATTGCAGATAATTGATAGTACCCAAATGTCTGCGGTAATGTTTTGCCGATTGGTGTGGAACGTTTGTAGTTTTCCTCCCACAGGGGAGGTATGGAGTGGAAGGGGATGAAACGAGTCACTGTTTAGTGTGCTGTGAGGTTTGTTTGGAGGTCTGATATTTCCCTCTACTTCTGGGATACTGTCCTCTATATGTACCCTTAAAACCACCTCGTTGGTATTGAGGTTGGTTTTGCTTGCGGTGTGGATGCCTCTGCTGTTGGAGCTCTAAATCCACCTCTAAACTGAGGTTTCCGAAAGAATCCCCTGTATGGTGTGGTGTATAGCGCACCCATAGCTTTTGCGATGACTGAATCTTTACGCAATTTCTCAATTGCAGTGTCCACTTCTGGGCCAAAAAGTTGTTTTTTATTGAACAGCATATTTAACACCACTTGTTGGATTTTGGGTTTGAAACCCGAGGACCTGAGCCATGCATGCCTTCTTATTGTTACAGCAGTGTTGACACTCATGGCAGCTGTGTCTGCTGCGTCTAGGGCAGACCTAATCTGATTATTGGTGATGGCTTGCCCTTCCTCCACTATTTGTTGTGCCCTTTTTTTATGCTCCTTGGGGAGATGCTGAATTAGGTCTTGAATCTCAACCCAATGGGCCCTGTTGTATCTAGCCAACAACGCCTGGGAGTTGGCTATCCTCCATTGAGTGGCTGCCTAGGATGCAACTCTTCCCTGCAGGATCAAATTTCCTAGTCTCTTTGTCTGATGGGGGTGCATCACCTGATGACGGAGTTTGGCCTTTTGCTGGCAGCGCTTACTACTACTGAGTCTGGAGGGAGTTATTGAGTTATGTAAACAGGATCAGAGGGAGGTGGCTTGTATTTCTTCTCTATCCTGGAAGTAATTATCCTTGCTTTAACTGGCTCGCTAAAATTTGATCAGCGTGTTTTAGCATGCCGGGGAACATAGGGAGAGACTGGTATGTTGAATGTGGGCAGGAGAGTGTATTAAACAAAAAAATCGTCCTCCAATGGTTAAGTGTGCATGGTAACACTATTGTATGCTTCAGCCCTAGCTAAAACTGGATTGTAACCTGTACTACCCTCTGGTGGTGAAGGCTTAGAGGGATAGCAGTCTGTGTCGTTGTCTGGAATGGGATCTGGATCATAAATATCCTGTGGGTCTACATTGTCTTGTTGCGTGTCAAACCAATGTGATGGTGACTGCATTTATGTAGGACTGGTAGGAGGAGAGATATGCAGGTGTGGAGAGTGAGGAGGAGAATGAGGAGGAGAAAATTGAGGAAGTGGTGGTCTCCCCTTTGGCTTTGGCACTTTAGATGGAGGCTGTGTATTGTCCAATTCCTCCTGAAAGGCTAATTTCCTCTTAGGTTTCAGAGGAGGTGCTGTTAGCATTCTGCCAGTTTCTTTGTGGATATGAATCCTGGCTTGCCTTTCGTCCATTACTTCAAGTATTGGCTGTACCTGAGACTCCACTTCAGAGGTTTTGTGGCTTTCTTAGAAAGTCCATGCTCCTCTGTGTAACCTGCTCTTTTTGGTTCCGAAGCCGGCTTTTTTGATATAGAAAAAGATGGTGTAGTGGATGATCTCAGCTCCGAAAGGGATTTCCGAATTTGACTCCGAAAAACGCTGTTTGCTCGATTCAGAACTTTGTCGACTGATGGTTTCAGAGGAGTAGCCCTTTTCGGTGCCGAACTGGCAGTTTGGTCACCAGAGGTCTTTTTTCATGTCGAGCCATGGCCTTCCGGCAGTGGTGTACCCAAGGCCTTATATTCTGGTCTATGTGATGGTACTGGAGGCAGGCGTACTCATGTTGTCCTGCCGTAACCGGTCAGTCTTCCTCGGATTCCTGGTCGGAGTCGAAACTTCGAACAGAGACAGCTGTCTGCATGATCTCTTCATCTTTGACGTCAAGATGCTCAGAGCTTCTGGACGCCATCTCGAGCCTTCGTGCTGTTCTGTCTCGAAGTGTCTTTATAGATCGGAAGGATCGGCAGGCCTCGCAATTTTCTTCCCAATGATCTGGGGAAAGGCAAAGTTTACAGACGAGGTGTTGGTCTGTATAAGGGAATTTTGCATGGCACCGAGGACAGAATCGGAATGCAGTCCGATCCATAAGGCTTCCACGCGGTCCCGACTAGGCCAGAGTTGGGTGCGCATGCCCCGATGGGCGAGTAGAGATGTCTTTTCCGATGGTACTGATGTGTCGATAGAAGATGTAAACCCGATCGATACACTTCCAATGAAAATAAAGCGTTTTCAATGTTTTCTGAATCAAACTCTCGGAGCGAAAGGAAACATGTCCGAACCCAACGGCGGAATGAAAACAATCTAACATGGAGTCGATGCCCATGCGCAATGGAACCGAAGAAGAGGAGTCACTCGATCCCGTGACTCGAAAACACTTCTTCGAAGAAAAACAAGTTGTAACACTCAGAGCCCAACACTAGATGACAGAAGTATATGCACAGCATGTGTATCTGCAGCCACGCATGCCATCGAACATATAAATATATATAACAAAATGGCAAGGGCCCCCATTTATCTTTTAATGGAGTGCACCAGTGGGCAGTACTCTTCTAAAGGGGGTGTGGGCAGGGGGGGTGGTAGTTCTTTTCTACCGGTGCCAGCAACTGCATAACCTGGATTGAAGAGCAGTAGTCATACTTAGGATGGATGCCAACTTATTATGTGCTCCTGTTATCACAACACAGCTTTAATAACAGTACAGAAAAATAGACCACCACCGCCACTGGGGTCTCACTGATTGCACAGGTTGCAGGAGAAAAAGCAAAGGGCAGGGTGATAGAGCTTGAAAAGTCTTGAACAGAACTTTAGCAAAGACTCCAGAAATACTCATAATAGCTAGGTTAGCTGATCATGTCCTGTCTGGCTGATTAGTGAAACAGATGCTGCATTCAAATGACTTAAACACAAGGCTGACTGAAAAGGCTAATCATGCCGGAATTAAAGATATAAGCCTGTTACACTAAGCTCAGGAGATTTGTCTCATTTAGTAATTAGAAACTTCCTTTGTAATTTTTCCAAACAGTAGAAGAAAGTGTGAAAAAACACACACACACACACACACACACACACACACACACAAAGGGAAAATGCATTATAATCATGAGCATAAAAAACAAGAAATCTGGAAGATCTGCAGATTAACTCCCTACATTAGTCTAGATCAGAGATAGCACAGTAACATGACAAACCATAAAGAAGCATTAAAGGGGATTAGTGCAGTTCCGTTGGTCGGAACCATACCTTTTTGGTCCCGTACATGGCTTGCAAGAACTTCTCCTCTGCATCCAGGAAGCGCTGATCCAGGAAAGCTGACGCCTTGCGCACCACGTTCCACATCATGTAGTTGTTGAGGAGACTGCTCAGGAGAAGTTAAGGAGAGAGTGGTTGATGCGCTCTGTGCCTAAAATTCAGCTTGGGGACCACCATGGACCACAGTCTCCATCCGTGGTGGCACAAAGGTTACAGTAACAAGCCAGTCAAGCACGCAGCATGCTGTAGGGGAGCTCCAACGTGCACTGTGGTAATCGCCAGGTAAACCTCCCGAAGGCAAGTGTGGCCTAGTCTTCAGTTATCGAGCATCTCTCCACGTCAGTGACTTTAGAGCCAATTTAAGGCAGGTGAATGGAATAGCAAGGGTGTGGAACTGACAGACACTCACACCCGCAAACATGTGCGCCCACGCTCACACACACTTTGTGCTGCATTTAGAAATCTATTTCCTAGGAAAAACAGAATCTGAAACCCTCCCCTGGCCCCTTTCCGGAGATCAGTAAGTGAACTAGGCACTCTCAAGTAGCTCACCTGAAAGGAAGTGTAACAGACTGAGGTTGGGATTTGTTGAACAGTTTTAAAACAAAAGTTCAGAAAACTACATAAAATGTCCCCCCAAAAACATGCAGTTAAAAAGGTCAGTTACACATTCGCCACCCCCAAGAAAGTAATCAACAGAGGGTACCCAGAAGATTGGGTCTGACCGATCCCAAGATCATTACTGTGAAGGGGTAGACAGGAGCAAGAACTACGGCAGACAGCCTTTCCCACCCAGCCTCAACAGTTCATACTCGACCCCAGAATAGTGTTGTACAGCCGAAGGGCTCTCCTGTAGTAATGCAGAGCCATTATGTTTCATAGTGGCATCACCAGTTCTAAAAGCCACGTACCCAACTTGTTATCTCTTCAGACCTTCTCCCCTGCAAATCTGGCCTTACCAGCCAACCATACCTTTTGTCTGTAGAATTGATGAGTTCCGAGACCTGCACCAGATACTCTTTGGCATACACCACAACCGGCTCTGACTCGTTAATCTCCACAGGGCTAAAGACTGTTCTGAGGAAGGGCATCCAGTCTATGGCTGGCGCTAACGTCTGAAAGAGAAAGAGACAAAACTATTCTTCTCCACCAATGGTCAAGTATACATGAGTGGGGAAGCGTGAGGTGCATTTGGTGTGTTGACAAACATCAAGAAGAATATCTTCAAAACTACCTCTTCACTACCCGCGTACATGGCGTGTCAAACCACCAGGAGCCCTCAAGCAGCGAAAGCAAGGCAGGAGTATTCTTTGCACTACTCGAGTGAGGTTGTGAATATTATCAATGGAGGTCGGGGAGGCATGCTCAACCAATCATTATTTGCATAAGTGTTCAAAATGCTCAAATGGAAAGTGGAAAACCAACAGTTGATTTCTGTGTTGATTTAAAAGCAATCGAACCACTAATTAAGTTAATCAAATCAAAACGTATGTGTTCAGACAGGGTCGTCTACCCAGCACTTCAGCACTTCCTAGCAAGTGCACCTGGCACCAATGTGTTCCTCTCTGGTGAGTTAGGCTGCTGTGCATGACCTGTGGCTTTGCACTAATCTCTGTCGCATTTAATTCAAGAGCACCTCTTGCTCAGGAAAAGCCTTAGAATGTGCCAATAGTGCACTGCTTTGTGAACGGGATAGTGCAAAATACTAACTTCATTTCACACAAGGCATGATTGGGTCACTGCAGGTTTCGTTCAAAATGGGTTAAGAAACTGCAAGCACGGTGCACCAGACTCTGCAAGCAGTACACTGTGGGAAAGTGAGTAAGGAATGACAAAAGAAAGTGTGACTTGAGAGAAGGAAAAGACTGCCTTAGGAGAGCCTTGTGGCATCCTATGTGTTGTCTCATCAATTCCATAAGCCAAAGACTTACTAAGGCGCACATGGAATGAGGCGTGACAAGAGACCGCAAGCGAGCAGCTTTGATAACTGTCTAGGACAAAGCAAGCAATGTTTGTCTGACGGGGGTAGCAAGGCATGTGGGGACACAAAAGATGATACCCAGCAGGGTCGGCTCTAGGGTGGTGCGACTGGTGCCACCGCACTGGCAGCTGACTTCGGGTGGGGGGGGCGCCATGTTTGCAAGTATATTATGATTTTAAAACCACCTGCTGCAGCGTTCTTTGTCTACAACAATTTTCAGGCAACAATAAAAATGTCAAGATAATTCTGTTGATTACCGTTATGCTTGGAGATAAATTGGAGTTTTGAAGGGCACTGTTAAAAGATGGTGGTCAGGCAATCCATGGCGGATGGAGTCATAGGGGGTGGGGTGGGGGGGGGGGGGCGGGGGTTGCCAACAGGTACTCTTATGGACCAAGAACTGTATATTCTTAAGCTTGTGGTTGTGGAGTAGGACAGAATTATTTTCCATGCACAATTACTTCACTTGTCCAATGTTGTCTCATGATTAGAACATTATATTGTCAAAAATACATTTGGCTTGTTGCAACATACCATGGCAAAGATCCATACAAAAAAAAGTACCATTATAAAGAGAGCAAGTTAAACAGGTAAAGCAGGACCTTGACATGAGAGATTTGTCATGAGCAAGTTGCAGCGCCTGCATCATTATCTAAAACAGTTTAGGCTACGTTACTGAGGTGCATCAGAAGGCAGCCTCGGCCTCCAGAGACATTAGATCAACGCTCCAACTTGTAAATAAAGGCCTCTTCTATAGAGCATTAGTTGTATGGTGCTCCATATGTCCATAGGCAGCAAGATTTCTGCACGTCTGCCAAGTTACTGTCAATACTGCAAGTTCAATAAATCCTGCTTTCACTCCTTTTGCCAAAAAGTGTTTACGGCGCACGTTAATTCAATTCTTTTTAATTGTGTCTGAAGTCACCCAACAGCAGGTAGCCATAAAATGGTAGTTCTTCAATTTCTCCTCTCAATTGGCAGCTGTTGAAATTGTGTTGATTACCTCATGCTCGTTACTCCCAAGCGCAGGATGGTGCCAGAGATCCCAGAAGAATGCTGCTGTTTTTGCCCTCTAAATCCAGCATTTTCTGTCAAATTAGAGCGCAATTCCCAATTCCCACGCTCCTCAGGAAGCAATTAATCCATTAACTCCCGCAGATCAAGACATCTGGTTCGTAAAGTACCTTGGCAACCCAAATTGTTTTGATGTTAATCTATTTTCTAAACACGCTGCCTGCTCTGCAGCTGCCTAGCGGCTATGTATTAGATGCATTTCTGCTCCCATCTTCAATTAAACTGAACAATAAAGCATCACTATGACATCCATTTTAGGTCTATCGTAAGTGTATGACCTCTTGTATACTTTTAAGTGTACTTCTTCTGTGAGTTTCCCGCTATTTCATTTGTTAGTTTCAGTGCCATTTAAAAATCCTTGTTTGCTGGTGGTCAGTCATGCTTCTTTGTCCCTCCTCCTTCCGTGTGGGAGAAGGAACCAACTACTGTATCATTACGCTTTGTCCTGTTTATCTGGTCTGTAGGGGACTTTATTATTTTTATTTTTTAACTTGGTTTACTGCTCCTGTTGAGGGAAGCTTCCTTTTTCATTTGCAGAGCATTCGTCCTCTGAGCTCAGCTGTAAATAAGGCTATAAATCAGGCTGTTATTTTGGTCACATATTGTCATTGTGGGATCTCTGCTTACTCTCAGCTGCTTGGATTCCACCCTTCATTGGCTTGAATTTTCTTTACCAAGTGTGTCCGCCTGTGTGTTGAGAGCTAGGGCGAGGAGGCTGGTTGTAACTATTTATAGCCTTGGCAGCCAGCTGTATCAGGGCTCTGCAATCATTAGAGACAGTGCCCACTTCTGCTCCATACTGGGATCCCACTCGCAACGCCATCAGTGCACCTCAGTTCACACACTCCAAGCCCTCAGCTGTGCCAGTAATCCCACACATGCTGTCTGCGAGAGCACCTCAGTTCTTTTAGTCAGTACACTCTGCTGCTCCAGTACTGAGACTTCAGGCACAGCTCCATCAGTGCACCGCAGTTCTACTCATTTTCTTTCCTATACTGGGACCCCGCTAACATACAGTTCCATTACAGCAGCTCAATTCTAATATTCAGTCACACTGTCACACCAATATTGGACCCAAAAGAGCAAAACACAGCTCAGCCAGTGCACCTCAAGTCTAACATCCAACGTCACTGTTGATGGGAACCACCACAGCTCTGTCAGAATCCACCAAATCTAAGTCAGTGCACATTTCTTCTCATTACTAAGGCTGACGCACACGCTCTTCAGGACTCCGCTTCTGTGGTTCAGAGGCAATGCCACTCCCATACTTGGCCCCACTATCAGCTTCACCAGAATTCATAAATTCTAACATTCAGTGCACAATTCTTCTCATTACTAAGGCTCACACACACGCCCTTCAGGGCTCCTGGCTTCTGTGGTTCAGAGGCATTGCCACTCCCATACTTGGCCCCACTAGAAGCTTCACCAGGGCACCTCCAGGCTAACACAGACACTGGTGCGCCAATACTAGGTTCCACACATCGCTCCATTAACATACGTCACTTCTGACCTTGTGTGCCTGTTACTATTCCAGTACACCAGCCCACATACAACTGTCAGTGCACCTCAACCCTAACCTGCAGTGCCACATTATTCCAATACCAGGAATTAGACGGGCTTTGTTTCTCATTCCTCACCTGCTGCCCTTCTGTTTTTCCAGCATTGCGCCATGACACAACTCGGTCTATAACCCAAATCCTGATCAGAAGTGCCCCAATATTGCTGTATTGGGGTTCACATAGAACTCTGCTAATGTACCTCCTGGTGTTCAGCAGTGACCCTGCTGCTCCACCCCGACTTCTGTTTGAGGACGTGGGGGGCAATTAAATCTATTTTCAGCTGCCATCTTCACTTGGGAGGGTCTGTTTCACCTATCTGACTTTGTTCTTTCCTTTACTCTCAATGTTTTCTTTCTCCCCCATTGTCCTCTTTCCAGCTCTTGCAATCAACACGTAAACAGTTTCGCTCTTTCAACTGTTTATTTCTATTCCTCTCCCTTTTTTATTTCCCTCTTCTTGTTGCTACCTCCTCTTTCAAACTTGAAAAAACTTGGTTATTTCTTTCCTTGTTTTGACTCTTTTTCTTCATTAGGCGGTCATTCTTTAACTATTGTTCTCTTCCCTTCATTCTTTGTTTTATTTGCTATTTCCTTTGACTTGATATGTGTCCTTTCACTTTTGTTTTTATTTAGATCTTACTTCCTTCCTTCCTTTCTCTGGTGTTTTTCTTATCTTTATCTGTCAATTCATGTTTTACGATAAATCCCTCGGTTTCCAGTCTGTATGTGGTAACCACAAGTTACTTGTCGAGATCCAAATTGTCAAAGTGGTTTTCCCATTTGGCGTCTGCGGGAAATGTGTCAGTACGTACATGCCCTGGTTCTTTTGCTGCTCGTTTCTCTCACCATCTCTCTTTTTTTCTCTCATGTTTATTTTTCTCTTTCCCCCCCCCCACACTTTTCAGTATTTTTTCCTCTTTATCTTTTGTTCACTAGTTTCCTTCCCTTATTTCCTTTTGTCTCACACGTTTGCTCTATTTATTCTTAGTTGTGTTTTCATGTTCTTGTTCTCTCTTTCCCTTCTTTCTTTCATTTCTTTGTGACCCTTCAATTTCTTCATTTTGTTAGTTGTATTACTTTCACTTCTTTTTCTGCCCTATCCGCTTTCTCTCATGAGGCCTAGTTATCAGTGAAGCAACAGGTGCAGTGGCACCTGGGCCCAGAGACCTATGGACCTCACATAACTCCAATTACTGCTGTATATTCCCACCACATTTGCAGTCAATCAATCAATGGATTTATAAAAGCGCACTACGTACCCGTGAGGGTTTCAAGGTGCTGGCGGGGGGGGGGGGGGGAGGAGGAGTTACTGGTCGAAGAGCCAGGTCTTGAGGAGTCTTTTGAAGGCGAGTAGGTCTTGTGTCACAGGTTGGTGGGGAGGGTGTTCCAGGTTTTGGCGGCGAGGTAGGAGAAGGATCTGCCGCCGGAGGACTTTCTTCGGATGCGGGGGGACGACGGCGAGGGCGAGGCCAGAGGAGCGGAGCTGACGGGTGGGGGTGTAGAAGCAGAGTGTTGTTTAGGTAGGCTGGTCCGGTGTCGTGGAGCGCTTTGTGAGTGTGGGTAAGAAGCTGGAAAGTGATCCTTTTGTCCAAGGGGAGCCAGTGAAGGTTTCTCAGGTGGTGGGAGGTGTGGCGGGGTAGGTTTCGGATCAGTTGGGAGGAGGCGTTTTGGATGAGTTGGAGGCGAAGTAGGTTTTTTGCTGGGATGCCTGTGTAGAGTGCGTTGCCATAGTCCAGCCTGCTGTTGACGAGGGCCTGTGTCACTGCTGTTCTTGTTTCTGTCGGGATCCATTTGTAGATTCTGCGGAGCGTGTTGTAGCAGGAGGAGGAAACTGCGTTGACCTGTTTAGACAAGGTGAGGGAGGAGTCGAGGATGACGCCCAGGTTGCGAGCATGGCCGGTCAGTGTCAGTGGGGTTCCTAGTGCGGTGGGCCACCAAGAGTCGTCCCAGGCGGAGGGGGTGGATCTGAGGATGAGGACCTCCGTCTTGTCCGAGTTCAGTTTCAGACGGCTGTTTCTGATCCATTCATCAATGGATTTCATTCCCTCGTGGAGGTTGGTTTTGGCGGTGCGCAGGTCTTTGGTGAGTGGGAGGATGAGCTGGGTGTCGTCGGCGTAGGTGAGAATGTTGAGGTTGTGTTGTCGGGCTACTTGTGCGTGGGGGGCCATGGAGATGTTGAACAGTGTCGGGCTGAGGGATGAGCCCTGGGGAACGCCGCAGATGATGTCGGTGGCTTCGGAGCGGAAGGGGGGAGGCGGACTCTCTGGGTTCTGCCGGAGAGGAATGAGACGATCCAGTCGAGGGCTTTTCTTTGAATTCCGGTTTTGTGGAGGTGTGATTCCAGGGTGCAGTGGCAGACTGTCGAAAGCAGCAGATAGGTCCAGGAGGATGAGGGCTGATGTTTCGCCGTTGTTCATTTGGCGTCTAATGTAGTATGTAGCGCCAAGAAGGGCGGTTTCGGTACTGTGGTTTCGTCTGAAGCCAGACTGGGAGGGGTCTAGGATGCCTTTGTCTTCGAGGTGGCTGGTTAGTTGTGGGTTGACGATTTTTTCAATCACCTTTGCTAGGTAGGGGAGCAGGGAGATGGGTCGGAAGTTCTTGAGGTCGTTGGGGTCTGCTTTGGGCTTCTTGAGGAGGGCGCGGATTTCGGCGTGTTTCCATTTTTCTGGTAATGTCGCTGTTTCAAAGGAGATGTTGATGACCTTCCGTAGTTGGGGGGCGATGGTGGAGTCAGCTTTGTTGTATACGTGGTGGGGGCAGGGGTCTGACGGAGATCCTGAGTGGAGGTAGTTCATGATCTTGCGAGTCTGTCGTTCACGTTGGTCCAGGAGGTCAGGTGGTGTGTTCGGGGGTGGGGTATGGCGTGGGAGTGGCGTCAAAACTGTCGTGATGTCGCTGATCTTCCGGTGGAAGAAAGTGGACAGTGCGTTGCAGAGTTCTTGGGATGGAGGGATGTCATTGATGTTGCCGCTGGGGTTGGAGAGTTCTTTCACAATGCTGAAGAGCTCTTTGCTGTCGTGTGCGTTGTTGTCCAGGCGGTCTTTGAAGTGGGATCGTTTGGCTTGTCTAATGAGTTGGTGGTGCTTGCGGGTGGTGTCTTTGTGGGCTGTGAGGCTGTCAGGTGTGCGTTTGAGGAGCCATTACTTTTTAAGCTTCCAACAGTCGCATTTGATATTTAAGAGCTTGTCTGTGAACCAGGTGGCTTTTCTTCTGGCTTGGTGGTCGGTGGGTTTTTTGAGTTGCGCGAGGGTGTTGGCGCAGTCGTTGATCCACAGGGTGAGGTTGTTGGCGGCGGTGTTGGTCGGTGGAGGGTTCTGGACGAGGGCGTTGGTGAGCTGGTCTTCCGTAACTTTGCTCCAGCATTGGCGGGGTGGTTGTTGGGTGCGATGGTGCTCGGTATGTTTTTTGTAGGTGAAGTGGATGCAGTGGTGGTCGGTCCAGTGGAGTACGGTGGTATGGTTGAAGGTGACGTGGGCACTTGAGAAGATGGGATCAAGCGTGTGGCCGGCGATGTGGGTTGGTGTGTTGACGAGTTGTCTGAGGCCGTGGTTGGCGAGGTTGTCGATCAGAGTAGTGGAGTTGGTGTTGTTGTTCTCCAGGTGGAAATTTAGGTCCCAGAGAAGGATGTAATCCGTTGAGGTGAGTGCGTGGGTGCTGGTGAGGTCGGCGAGGGATTCGCTGAATGGTGCTCGTGGTCCATGCTGTGAGGACTGGGAGCATGCTGTGGTGCGGCCGGGGTTGAGGGCGTTGAGTTGGTCGGCCGTGTAGCCGCGTCTGGAGATGCAGGGGTCTCGCAGACCGGGGGGGTGAGGGTGCGCTGGGCGCGGTCCAGGCGCAGACAGGCTTGCCTTTGGTGCACCAGCGTCGCAGCCGCACCGCGGCTGCCATAACAGGAGGGGAGGGTGGGTGTGGCAGCTGGGAGGCGTGAGGGCTAGTCCTATGAGAGGGCTGGGGCCGCAGCAGCGGGAAAAGGGAAGAGGAAAACGGTGTGGGAGGCGGGAGGGGCCGCAGTGGCAGGGGAAAAAAGGAATGAACGATGAGAGAACGAGGGGGTAGGCGGGAGGGGCCGCAGGGGATGCAGCAGCAGGGAAAAAAGGAATGAACTGTGAGAACGAGGGTGGAGGCGGGAGGGGCCGCAGGGGACGCAGCGGCAGGGAAAAAAGGAATGAACGGTGAAAGAAGGAGGTGGGAGGGGCCGCAGGGGACGCAGCGGCGGGGAAGCAAAAGCAGCAAGGAAACGGTAAAGGCGGTAGAGCGGAAGGAGGAGCGGGGAGCGACCTACCTGCAAGGAGGGTCAACTTGTTTATTTTTAAATCTTTTTGCTGCCATTTATCCAAATGCATGTCTATGGCTGCATCACACGTCATTTTCTAGTGAAGTGTTACTAGATTTCTTTAATATCACACCTACCATCATTGTGGTGAAAATTTGAAAAAATGTAAGCGTATCGGAGAATAAACGTTCGTAACTTTAGAAATTTAGGTGGTTAAGGACAGCTTTTCTCGCTACAAACTTAAGGTTGTCTTGTTGGTCAACTGCATCGACCAAGTGTAAACTGTGGGTCAACACCCGGCAAGTGCCGCCCAGCACAATGATCATTGGGACTATTATGACATCGAGATTAACACAGGCACAGAAGCTCAACGTTCCAGTTTCAAATCTTCTGAATCATAAGGCTGATTTTCTAAAGCGTGGATAACTTCGCTCCATATTTTGGCTATGGGACACTTCTGCACACCTCTGGCTTCCTCCCTTCTCAGTGCTTCTTCTTCAAGCCTGGCCAACTGCTGTCTGATATAACAGTAACCCACCCTGCCGTGGACGTACACAGGGTGGACTCTCTACTCAACATCTTATTAGGTGATAGGTACGTATTACGGAGATAATTAAGTAGCGTAAATTAAAATATAGTGTTCCTAGAAATTGGAGTGCATGAGGGAATGCATTTTCTTTGCTTATGGCTTATTTCTTCCCCGAGATTGGATTCCCAGTGAGTCTTAACCTTGCCGAGGCCAATGTCTCAGTATCTTTAGTGTTTTACAGAGCAAGGTAATCAGTTTACGGCCAGTCTCTATTGTAAATGGCACCTGTAAGATGTTATGTTGTAGGGTTCTTCTACAATCGCATCTCAAATGCCCTAACACACAAACATCACAGCTCCATGGGTTAAAAACTGCCCAGGTGGAAAACCATACTCTGAAGTCAGGGTCTCCAACGGATAATCTCCCTAGCCAAGTAGGAATACCAAGCAATGAGATTTCCACCACAGTCCATTGTGTTGTTTGTTTAGTGGCAAAGAAATTCTCCACGTGATGGCACCCAACTAACGGCATGGCCTGGGGATATAATTGGCAGCATAATATTTTGTTTTTTTGTTTTTTTAAATGCAGCTCATCCAGCATTTCAATACTATGTTATGGAACAAGGTCTGTCCCACTTCCAATCATTTCCTCTAAAGCAATGCTATGAAAGCCACCTGACAGGGTTCCTTGGCCAGGAATCCAATCTCAACCATACAGTTACCATCCAGCGATCTATCCACTACAGCTGTACTGCTAGATAATACAATTTCTAATCTGGTGCATCTACGCTGCCCTCCGTTATAGGCCTCTGAAGTAACTCTAGGGAGGCTAAGTCCCTCACCTGAGAATCTACCTATTTAAACCAATTCATCAGCAACGAAACCGGTAAGTTTATAAAGAAAGAGTAATCTGGGAAGAATAATCAGTTAGGTAAGGAGCAGTCTCACCATAAGGGGTAACTTACAGGATCTCCAGAAAGCCACATTTCCCTTCTATGACCACAAAGTAATGCCCAAGTTCCCTTACCCGAGGCACTCCACATTATGATAAACAGTTTCCCTCAAGTATTTGAAGGATGTCACTCCACAGTTTACCAAAGCCAGGCAACTGTCATATGGAGTGAGGGGGGATGCACACTTTTTGGACCAATTACTGGGAAGTCCCAAAGGTTTTCTGTAGGAAGTTGGCTCTGTATGTACTATTTCAAAGTAAGAAATAGCATGCACAGAGTCCAAGGGTTCACCTTAGAGGTAAGACAGTGGCAAAAAGAGATAATTCTAATGCTCTATTTTGTGGTAGTGTGGTCGAGCAGTAGGCTTATTAGAGGGTAGTGTTAAGCATTTGTTGTACACACACAGGCAATACATGAGGAACACACACACTCAAAGACCATTCCAGGCCAATAGGTTTTTGTATAGAAAAATATATTTTCTTAGTTTATTTTAAGAACCACAGGTTCAAGATTTACAAGTAATACTTCAAATGAAAGGTATTTCACTTAGGTAACTTAGGAACTTTGAATCAGCAAAATAGCATGTACAGTTTTCACAAAAATGGCAATAAGCTATTTTAAAACTAGATAGTGCAATTTTCAACAGTTCCTGGGGGAGGGAAGTGTTTGTTAGTTTTGCAGGTAAGTAAACCACCTACAGGGTTCAAAGTTGGGTCCAAGGTAGCCCACCGTTGGGGGTTCAGGGCAACCCCAAAGTTATCACACTAGCAGCTCAGGGCCGGTCAGGTGCAGAGGTCAAAGTGGTGCTCAAGACGCATGTGCTTCAATGGAGAAGGGGGTGCCCTGGTTCCAGTCTGCCAGCAGGTAAGTACCTGCGTCTTCGGAGGGCAGACCAGTGGGGTTTTGTAGGGCACCAGGGGGGGGGGGGGGGGGGGGGGGGACACAAGTCAGCACAAAAAGTACACCCTCAGCGGCACGGGGGCGGCCGGGTGCAGAGTGCAAACAGGCGTCGGGTTTGCAATTAGTTCAATGGGAGACCCAGGGGTCTCTTCAGCGAAGCAGGGAGGCAAGAGGTGGCTCCACGGGGTAGCCACCACCTGGGCAAGGGAGAGGGCCACCTGGGGGTCACTTCTGCACTGGAGGTCGGATCCTTCAGGTCCTGGGGGCTGCGGGTGCAGTGTCTTTACCAGGAGTCGGGTTATTAGAAGCAGGCAGTCGCGGTCAGGGGGAGCTTCTGGATTCCCTCTGCAGTCATCGCTGGGGGGGCTCAACTCTGGCTACTCACAGGGTCACAGTCACCGGGGAGTCCTCCCTGTAGTGTTGTTTCTCCGCAGGTCGAGCCGGGGGCGTCGGGTGCAGAGTGCAAAGTCTCATGCTTCCGGCGGGAAACGTGGAGTCCTTTTAAAGTTGTTTCTTTGTTGCAAAATTGTTTCTTCTTTGGAGCAGAGCCGCTGTCCTCAGGAGTTCTTGGTCCTTTTAGATGCAGGGTAGTCCTCTGAGACTTCAGAGGTCGCTGGACCCTGTGGAACGCGTCGCTGTTGCAGTTTCTCTTGAAGTGGGGAGACAGGCCGGTAGGGCTGGGGCCAAAGCAGTTGGTGTCTCCGTCTTCTCTGCAGGGCTTCAGGTCAGCAGTCCTCCTTCGTCTTCAGGTTGCAGGAATCTATCTTGCTAGGTTCTGGGAGCCCCTAAATACTCAATTTAGGGGTGTGTGTAGGTCTGGGGGTTAGTAGCCAATGGCTACTAGCCCTGAGGGCGGCTACACCCTCTTTGTGCCTCCTTCCTGAGGGGAGGGGGGCACATCCCTAATCCTATTGGGGGAATCCTCCATCTGCAAGATGGAGGATTTCTAAAAGTCAGAGTCACCTCAGCTCAGGACACCTTAGGGGTTGTCCTGACTGGCCAGTGACTCCTCCTTGTTTTTCTCATTATCTCCTCTTGCCTTGCCGCCAAAAGTGGGGCCGTGGCCGGAGGGGGCGGCATCTCCACTAGCTGGAGTGCCCTGGGGTGCTGTAACAAAGGGGGTGAGCGTTTGAGGCTCACCGCCAGGTGTTACAGTTCCTGCAGGGGGAGGTGAGAAGCACCTCCACCCAGTACAGGCTTTGTTACTAGCCACAGAGTGACAAAGGCACTCTACCCATGTGGCCAGCAACAGGTCTGGTGTGTGCAGGCTAGTAAAACTAGTCAGCCCATAATGGAAGTCGGGTATGTTTTCAGGGGGCATCTCTAAGATGCCCTCTGGGGTGTATTTCACAATAAAATGTACACTGGCATCAGTGTGCTGAGAAGTTGGATACCAAACTTCCCAGTTTTCAGTGTAGCCATTATGGTGCTGTGGAGTTCGTGTATGACAGACTCCCACACCATATACTCTTATGGCTACCCTACACTTACAATGTCTAAGGTTTTGCTTAGACACTGTAGGGGCATAGTGCTCATGCACCTATGCCCTCACCTATGGTATAGTGCACCCTGCCTTAGGGCTGTAAGGCCTGCTAGAGGGGTGACTTATCTATGCCATAGGCAGTGTGAGGTTGGCATGGCACCCTGAGGGGAGTGCCATGTCGACTTAGTCATTTTTCTCCCCACCAGCACATACAAGCTGGCAAGCAGTGTGTCTGTGCTGAGTGAGGGGTCCCCAGGGTGGCATAAGACATGCTGCAGCCCTTAGAGACCTTTCCTGGCATCAGGGCCCTTGGTACCAGGGGTACCAGTTACAAGGGACTTACCTGGATGCCAGGGTGTGCCAATTGTGAAAACAAAAGTACAGGTTAGGGAAAGAACACTGGTGCTGGGGCCTGGTTAGCAGGCCTCAGCACACTTTCAAATCATAACTTGGCATCAGCAAAGGCAAAAAGTCTGGGGGTAACCATGCCAAGGAGGCATTTCCTTACATTTTCAAAATCCTACTAGGAGATGTAAAGTTGGTGGAAGGCCTACCATACCGTTTTTTTAATAGAATAACGGGTCATCAGGGTACAGCAAAATGGTGTGAACTCTCCCGCAAAGAGCTGGCCCTCATCTATTCCTCAATCCTAACCACTGTGCCAAAGAGTTCAATTGCACCGTAAAAATAAATGGGAGATAGTTGACAGCTGTGCCTTGTTCCCTTAATTCATTGGAATTGTCTAGAAATAAAGATTCAAGTTTTTACTTCGGCCACAGATTTAGAGTACAGCATTACAGTCCAACTGGCCCAATCTCTCCCCATTCCCACACAACACATTACTGAGCTGAGATAACCCCACTGTAGCGTGTTCAATGCCTTTTCTATGTATACAGAGACCACAACTGCTCCATGTTGTTTAGCTGATGACCTCTTGTCAAGGAGCCTATAGAACCTCAGAGTGAGAGTTGCATTACATGTGGGGATGAACTGATTCTGGCCCACATTTATTAGGGTGGACAAGAAGGGTACAGCCTATTAGCTAGTATTTAGCAAAGCATTTTGTAGTCAAGGTCAAGAATAATGAGCGGCCTGTAGGGGGCTGCTTCCCATTTCGACCCATCTGGTTTGGCCAGAGTTACGATTGGTGCCCCTCTAGTTGAGGTGGAGAGCTCCCCACATACCAGCATGGCTTTGTTCTTCTTAGCAAGTTGAGGGACAAGGTAAATTGCATATGGCTGACAGAACTCTGCAGATAGCCCATCAGTAACCAGATTTCTGTCCTTAGCCAAATGCTCGATTACACTTTAATCTAATTTCCAGTGAGCCATTGACCAACTTAATTTATGAGTGACAGCATTCCTCCCTTTTACAAGGTGTAAGTCCACACACAAAGTAGTTCCCTCAAGTGCCAAGGACTTCAATGGCAATGTGTGCATTTGAAATCAAAGACATTTTTGCATTTAGGCAATGTTTTATAGATTATTGCTGGGGAAGCTACCAGACCCTCACCAAACTTAAGTAAACACCACAACAAAACAAGCACTGGTAAAGCCAAGAGGTGGGCAGCCGATACCAGATCAATTGACTTTGCCAACGTAATATCCCCTGCCAGTTGGCAGCCAATTGCACCTCCCATCCATCAGCAAGTTATCCCTACTCGGCACCTTATAATTTACATGGTCGTAGTTGAAAAATGCTGAACAGTGCATATTTCAACTGTGTCAAAAAGGAGCTACTTACAAAACTTATGATGGTCAGTGTAAGATGTTATTTTGCAGATAATAAACCCTGCCCCACCATGTGTAACCACCCTTGACAAGATCAGTGCCTGGCTCTTGATTTCCCTGATCTGACACAATTCAGACAGTATTATTTTGTTCAACTATCAAAAGCAGGCTGCCTTCATGCTCGTAATGTTCGTTGATTTAATTTACTTACTGTCTGTACTTTGTGCGCATGCAAGTCCCTATGTAACATAATGATCCATATAATAGTCCAAGAGAAAACCAGCAAATGAGGAAACTCAGTGAATGGTGACTAAAGTCAGCTGAGCTGTAGTAAACAACAAGGGCCACAATTTTGTCCTTACCAAATAAAAAATGCCATGCGGCAATGGGTTTTTCAAGTTTGGCAGTCTCGTATTTTATATTCACTAACCAGGATACAGTGCCTCCTGCTTATAAGTGTAGACCCTCCAGATAACCTACATGGTCTGGGAATGACCCAGATAAAATCCTTTGTCTTAGTTGTGGGCCAAGCTAGCCTGGGAATCCAGAATGGGTTCATAGCTCAGAAAGTTGCCCAGGTGGCATTTTTGTTTTATTTTTCTTGGTGGCACAAGGTGCCAAGGTTGGAACTTGGTGGCACAAGGTGCCAAGGTTGGAGCTTCTTAGGAAACTGGCGTTTCCTAAGAAGCAACCTTACAAGAAAAGATAGCAATCCCCGAGAACCATGCCACTAAGAAGGAATGAAATAAAACAATGAATTCAACAAGGTTTTGGGACGGACAGAGAAAAATGGGAGAGCCTGAAGTCCACAAAGAGTCTGTGAATCATGAGGAAAGAGGGAACACACCAGCAGGAAGGACCTGGAAAACATCGGCTGCCACATTGTTTTTGCGACTTCCAAGACTACTTGTACTCTCAGTCCCTGGACCTTCACGTGCACTTCAGCGGTCTCCCTTGGACACAGTCACAGTACAGACAGGGTTTGCACGGGTAGTGAGCGAGGGCACCGCTTAAATGGTAAAGCACCCCAGAAGCCCTTCGTGACTGTCACAAATGGAGAAACAAACAACTGATGCATCCTATTCAAATAGTATTTTATAGTGAAAACCAGAGAATGGTTTTGTAATTTATTGGTCAAACAAAAAGTATTTATTCTCACCAAGCTACTGTGTGATAAGCGACAACGCTGCAGCTTAGTTGACATTACAGGTAAATTTAAATTTTGAGTTCGACCTACAAACAAAACATAGGCATACTTGTCCAAAGTATGTAAACCCAATGATGATAATCACACCTCAGTGACACTATAAAAGTGACAGCCAGTCCGAGAAAACAACCATTGGCAAAGCCAATGGGTTCAACGTTCACCAGCAGCCTACTGGCTTAACTGACGCTAGTTTATGTTGTTATAGTTTTTAAAAATGTTTATTATTGGGGAAGCTGCCAGGCCCTTAAACTTAAAAATAAAAAAATAAAAATAATAACATTGGATTAATGCAAAAACATTCTTTGCTCTCAAACAGCACACCTTGCAATGACAACTGAGGGGACTATTTTGTGTGCAGAGATGCTCCTTGTGAAAGGGATTAAGCCCTTCACTCATAGTGAAGTAATCCAATGGTTACTGTGGACTGACCGCCGCCTCTTGTTGTGTGCTTAAGTGGGAAGAACTAAAATGGTAGCACACCAATGTAAGAAGAGGGCAGCTGGCTAACAGCCACTATAAGTAATGTTATATAATTTTAGGAAAATCAAAGGTCTTGGCCAACGCTAGGCCTAAAATGGCTCTATAAGCTAAAGAAACCCGTGTAACCCTTTCCACTCCTTGCAGGGAAAAGGCAACTCCTATTACATCCATAACACAGTAAAACGCAGCATCAGAGATAAAACATCCATTTTCTATTACTCAAATATGAGGCTTCCTCAAGTTTTGAAGTCAATAAGCAGGATCAATGGGTCACCAAGATTTTGCAGGATCGTATGACGATGTGGGAGGCATATTTTAGAATCTGTCTCAAATAACTTGTTTAAATAACTCGGTGAAATAGTTTCCTTTGAAGCACACTTTTTCAACCATATTTGTGAAATTAAGATGCCATTTTCTCTATTAAACTGGCCCCACCTGCTATCACTAATAAGTTATTAAATCAAGCAATATTATGCAATTGTCGCCACCAAGAGCCTCCAGCAGCTCTCAAAAGTCAGTACACCACATTCACAAGCATCAGTATATTGCTAGCCTCACACTCCCCTGCCCCAGACCTTAGGAACCCTTGGAACGTGAAAAAGGTATCTTAATCTCTTATAGATTAACAAATACCCCAAAGATAACCCGAAAAGAATATCATTACTTTGTGTTCCCACATATAGTTCCAGGTTAACTATGTTCCTGGATGCAAGGCCAAGGTAAACACTCAGTTAGGATTAATGCTAGTATCCTGACCGGTTTCACACTGTTCAATACTGTGGGGCCAAGACTTTGTATCTCAGTGCCAAAGTAACACGCTGCCCACGTTCTTTCAGCCACAATGCCATGATAATGCCAGGTCAGCAGGCTCACAGCACCATGATAATGTTAAGATCAATATGACTGTGCCAAAGTTTAAAGTGATGCATGAAGATCAAAAAAATCATACTGCTGTATAACAAAAGTTTAAATCGGCATATAGAATGCAAGGCTATGCTGGTAATAACACAAATTGCAACTCTTCTGCAACTCTTGCCTTTGCAAGGCATGTTGGTGTTTTTTCCACACCACTGACTGAATGCAGCTCTTCTTCCGACGTGGGACATTGAATGCATCACCTCTGGAACTCTTCTCCTGCTCCTGTGCTGCATAGCAGACTCCTGGTCTTCACCGTTGACCTTGTCCTGCATCTCCAGAAGGGTGGGTAGTAGCCCCTGCCCCAACCGGACACTGCAACTGGAACTTGGTCCCCCTCATTTGCAGGTCCACGTCTGCCAGGATCCATCTTCTGTTTCTTCCAGTCTTGCTTGGGTCTTACACAGTATTTCTACAATATTTGCCTGTGGCTTGGGGACCGGCCTGTTGGGTCAATTTACTCTCAAACCCCAACAACAAAACAAAAAAATCAAAATATTAGCAAGATCAACACTGCCCCAAAGCAGACATCACTATTCCTTACCAACTCTCAAGCCTGGCAACCTCATTCTTCCAGGATGACATCAAACATTCACCTTAGGATGAGTTGTAGTGCCAGATTTGGGTAGGAGGGCACTTCACCCTCTTAATCCACAAGAATCTCCATTTGTGCATTTCTTAACTGTGTTCTAATCCTGGGTCCCAAACGATTTCCATCCTCTTTTACTCAACACCATGTCCCCAGACAGACCTGCTCTCCTCCAAGAACATTTCCCTTTTACAAATGCCTGTCCTTACTTTCCACCACTGCCACCCACTTGGATAAGAAAGGTAAGCACTACTCCTTTGAAAGATCCTCTGGCACCCTCTACGCCAACCTTTACCTCTCTCGTGCAATTAGCAGTGATATCTTCCACTGAGACATCACACCCAACTCATAGTCTCTTCAACCTCTCCCACAACCATTCCTCCCTGTAGTTTCAGTCCCTGCAGAAAGACATGGACTTCTGAAACCGAGGATGGCACTTTGCCCTTCTTTAGTCATCACGCCTGCAGTTTTGGCTCCCTCACTCACGTAAGCAGCACTTCATAGCCCAAGTTCTCATTGCTTGGGCTATGAGGCTCCACTAGCCACAGATTCTCTCCAGCCTGCCAGACCTTCCAGGTTACACTATAGCGACCCTGTGTCTAACGGAAGGACTTGACTGATCACCCTGCTTGGTAAGCCCTGGTTCACTTTTCAATACGCCCCACTGGGCAGGTAGGGAAACTTAAAAGGGCACGCATGACCCAATGAGCGGCACCTCGTCTGATTAGCTCATGGCACTAGAACAGCTCACAACAACTTTTCTCCGCAAGTGTCCATCCTTTGAGCTTAGAGCAGAGTGAAAAAAACAATTTAACAAATCTAAAATAAATGATAAAACTATCGCTCAAAGGAGTCATTTACTTGCTGTGCTTACGTGGCAAGACAACTGCCTTATACAAGTTGTGGCTCATTCAGGGTACAGGTGCAAAGACTTTAGCAGAATAATTGAAACGCCACAGGAGTGGATTAGCAAAGCAAATTTCGGTCTATGAATGAGTTGCAGCCAAAATTCGGTGTAGGCTCCAGCACTGAAATAGCTGTGGCTTTTTAAATTGTGGGGCCAAGGTGCATTGACTATGTTCTAATGATGGAGAGCAGAGTGAGAGGTCTACTGGCCATGAAAAGTTGCACTGGCAGAGCTTTGTGTACCAGCACAGAGAGCAAGATGAGAGGTCTGCAGGCCGTGAGATGCACCAGTAGAAACCTCTTAGTGTTCTAGTAACAGAGAGCGGGGTCATGCTAAGTTGCTCTAGAAGAGTTATGGGTGAGTCCCAATACTAGAACAGCTTGGTGGCTGTACACCAGGACAGATGCATTTGCAGGGTGCTGTGCATGTGGTGGTTGAGATAATGTCCCCGCCCTCGATGTGTGTGGAAAGAAAGCAGATATTTTACTTTACACAGAAGCGCACATCCCCAGTTACCTGCAGTTCTCCAGCATTCATACGGTGGTAGATGAACTCCTCGTCCCTCCTCTTCTCCTGCGGGGTGGTGATATTGGCCAACGCAGTCTCAAAGTCCAGAATCTGCTGCATCTGCTGCCGTGTGCTGTCCTCGTGGCCCCCGAGCAGCACTCCCAGCTGCACCATGAAATCCAAATAACTGTTAAGGACCTGCAGGAAGATGGAGAGGGCCAGACGTCATGAGATTTAAGAGGATAAAGGTGCAAGAGACATGGAAGGGGGCGAGAGGACAGGTGGGCTTTGGTAACAGTGTAAAGGAGGATGCATTGGAGAAGTCAGAGAGACGCAGGTTAAGAATAAATTGACTTTTTTTTTTTTTTTTTTTTAAACTAGGTTCATGGAGATGGTGTGTGTTTTCACACTGCACACACTAAATTATTGCTGCGAGTCAGTTCGTCCATATGCATTCATATATGAAGCATTGGCAAACATAGCCCTTTATGCACAGATATTTATTGCCAAAATGTGAAATAGATTATTTTAGCCTGGCATCTTATCAAGCTATCAACTTCTAAGATTTTACTATGTAATGTATTTCCTCCCAAAATCCTAAGGAAGGATGTGATTTACACTTGGACAGAAACCAAACGTCTTCCACATCTTTGTCACGGAATTTTAACACTTCCTTTACATAGGGCTGGAGGAAGATGTGCAAAAAAAAAAAACAATGTAAATTCTGCCCTTTTCTAGCTCACCCACGTATTAAAGTCTGGAACAAATCTGCTTTGTGGATGAATTCTACAGAACTGCTGTATTTTAGCACTGTAGGTGGAAGTACAGCAGGTGAAAATGGTGGCTTCACACAAAAAAAGTGCACTGCCAGTTTCCATAGCCCTCCACTTTTCACAGAGACAAATAAACACACCTACCAATACAACTCACAAGGTGACGTTGTTAGTTTACTGATCAAATATGCCAGTTTTTAGTGCTCTCTGTCAAAGTAAAGAGTATTTATCTCCGGAACAACTTATGATCAGTATCCTACAGATGAAAATCTGGGGTCATTCCATCTTATTATGGCGGATCAGTGCTTCATTTGTAAAAAAAAAAAAAAAGTGCTGGGGCACAAAGTTTGGTTCATAAACCCTACGACCAATACTAGTGAATGTCAACCTGATTAATATCAAGTTTTGGTTCCACCTCATACATCTTTAATCCACCACCAGACTCTCCCTGCCCCTTTATCTCACTCTTGCGAGTTTCTGCTTTCTCCCATTCTCAAGATTTTTCTGTCTTTCTCTTCTTCCTTTACCATTGCGTCTTTCACTTTCTTGGTTTACATTAATGTCGGATGAAGAAAAATAAGTGCCAGGGCCTCACCAGCTCAAATTAAGTCCTATGGCTGATTGTAGGGAGGCATACTTGAGCTTCAGTCTGAATAAGCTGAGTTTTCCTTGGACAGGGACCCCTGGAAGGCACTTTGTAAGACTTTGCCAGGTCATTAGTCACAGAACTTTAGATGCTTAACTTTCAAATAAATCCAGGTAAATTTAGAATCCCTCTTCTGGCAGTTGCAACGAGATTTGATTGATATTTTCCGGTTGGCAAGATTAAGAACTGCCTAATTTAGTACGGTATTCCTGTAAGAGCAAAATATTGAACTAAGGTGAAAGGACTGATGGCGTGAAGTGTGGGAGCCTTTAACTGGCATTGCCTACTCTGATTATGCACTGCTTCTCAGAATTGTTCATTCGCCGAGACACAGTGTAAAGAACACAGACAGAAGCCTTTCATATTCTTTAATGAAAAGAAAACGGTTAAGACTTGAGGAGCGTCATTTTGACTCACTGTTATACCCCACAAATACGCAATTCATACATGCTCTTCTAACATGATTGTTGTAAAGTGTTGAACTAGAGCTCAATTTAATGTGGATATATGTACTGACATTTTCCTTGACTTTTAGTTGTATGTGCACAATTGACACATATTAAATATGCACCATTAAATTGTACGTTTAAACTTGACATAACTAGGCCTGAATTTCTTTCGACATGATCTATTTTCCTTTTCTGCTTGCATGCATTTCTCTGCAGGAACGTTCACATGAATTGTTAGCTTGATTATAGAAGTAACATTGTACTTCTGATTGAGAGCCTGAGAATAGGACCTTGAAACAGAGGTTTAACAGAGTCTCTATACAGTAATGTACCGATGAGTTACAGGTGCTCAAGGTAGACCTCGTTCTCAGGACGGGTCTAGGAGAGTCCACAAATGTTGCAGCTCACAACATGAGAATGGAAAGGACAATAGCGTAAACAAAGGGTGTTGCTTAGAAGGATTCTTGTCGTATTAACTAACATTCTTCCAGGATAACATAACCCACTGTAGCTTTGGACTTTAAAAAGTTATACATTTCTGTTTTTCCATTTTATTCCGTCCCCTTTTGGTGAATGTGGCTTTTGCTAACACTTATTTTGCAGACTCTGGAATACTCTTGACCGAACATCTGAAACATTGACACTTTACTTTACATGATTGCACATATATTTTTTTCTTTTTTTCAGTATTTTCCTGGTTTTGAGATTTTCTCTAAATTTAGACTTTTGATCAATGTAGGTCCTAAGTTAGATGACTTGGACATTTACCCGACTGTTAAATGTGATATAATTTCTTAATTTAATTCCTGGTCTTCATTGAATAGCCAAATGCATTACTCTTTTAATTGAAACTGTTTGACTAACGCCAACTATTCATTTCTCGAGTCGATAACAAAGGTCCATCAGGTAACCGATTTTGAGTGAGTGGCATAGTGCTCCTTTAAGATGAAAAAAAGACGGATTCGCCTGCAAAAAGGGTGACACACTCAACTGAGCCCCAGCCTCACACATGTTCAGCAGTATCCAAGCTGTCAGGATATCTCTTCATTTCCCTCATGTTATTTAAGAGATCAGCTTTGCCACTAGTGTGTCGTCAATTGCTCAAGCTATATCCTTTTCTGGGTTACCCAGCTACCTACGTGACACGGACATCTGGAATTTCTAATACAGCAAGGCATCAGAATTGTTACAAAAAAATTTTTTTTTTTTGGAGGTACACAAGTTCTTCATACTAAGGAGGTACCTTTGTACAAGGCACCCTCTGAACAGGCTGTTTCTTCCTCTAGAGGCAGCCACTGCTGCCAAATACAGAGGGCGCAAGAGAAGATTATTAGGTTGGTCGCTTGCAGCGCCCATCTTGAGGACAGCAACGACCAGCAACACTGGAACATGGTAAGGAGTAGAAACCCTTTGATTTCTTTCTATTTAGCTTACGAAGCAAACACAAGAATGCATTAGCTAAGTGAGAGAATAGGGAAACTAAAACAAATAAGGAAAAAATATTGACTTGATTTCCCGTTTACCATACTTGGCAGAGAGGAAACATTTTGTACCAGTTGCCCATAGCTTTAATATGTTTGAAAGTAAAACTTCAAAATGAAACGCTGTCAGTCTTTGCGGTTTTGATCTCAACATTATTAACATCTAAAGTTATTCCTATACACTCAAGATACAATTCTTTGATCCATCTGATTGGATGAGGGACCTATGAAAAGCAGTTTTTGCCCTAATGATGGCATCTCAGTATCACACCTATACTGCTCCCTTTTAGATGAGGGGGAAGTCCTAGGTATGCCCCAAGAGCCCCCTCCATTACAGCATGACGCAGAAGTGGTGCTAAGGGTAAAAGGGTGACTGCTTGCACTTAGGTCACACCCAAGGTGTGGTGCAGTGGGACTGGATGCCCTAAAACAAAAGAAAGTCCTGAGATTGCGATCCAACACTTTTGAAGTGAGCTTCCAAAAATGGAAGATGTCATCAAATACAAAACCGGCAGGTCTGTAGGTCATCTACATATGATGCAGGCAGTCCATAAACGCAGATAAACTGACGTGAGGGAGTCACTGTAGGTTAGAAAGATCCCAGGATTTGCCAGTAACTGACATTCGATAATGAAAATGTCACTTACCCAGTGTACATCTGTTCGTGGCATCAGTCGCTGAGATTCACATGGTATGCATGAGCTCGCCATCTGGTGTTGGGTCGGAGTGTTACAAGTTGTTTTTCTTCGAAGAAGTGTTTGAGTCACGGGACCGAGTGACTCCTCCTTCTGTGCTCATTGCGCATGGGCGTCGACTCCATCTTAGATTGTTTTCCCCGCAGAGGGTGAGGTAGGAGTTGTACTATAGTAATAGTGCCCGCGCAATGAAAAATGTAAGTATGTACCTATTAAAGGATTAAATAATATATATACAAATGTACAAAATTGAAGGTAACTTCTGAACTGCTACAGGCTTCCGGGGAGGTGGGTGGGTCCATGTGAATCTCAGCGACTGATGCCACGAACAGATGTACACTGGGTAAGTGACATTTTCAGTTCGATGGCATCTGTCGCTGTAGATACACATGGTATGCATAGACTAGTAAGCAGTTAGTTCCCCATAAGCGGTGGTTTAGCCTGTAGGAGTAGAAGTTGTCTGAAATAGAGTTCTTAATACAGCTTGACCTACTGTAGCTTGTTGTGCGGATAGCACATCTATACAGTAGTGTTTGGTGAATGTGTGAGGCGTAGACCAAGTGGCTGCCTTACATATTTCCTGCATTGGGATGTTTCCTAAAAAGGCCATTGAAGCACCTTTTTTCCTTGTTGAATGTGCCCTGGGAGTAATGGGCAGTTGTCTTTTTGCTTTAAGGTAGCAGATTTGGATGCATTTAACTATCCATCTGGCTATACCTTGTTTTGATATTGGGTTACCTGCATGAGGTTTTTGGAATGCAATAAATAGCTGTTTAGTTTTTCTGATGTTTTTTGTTCTGTCAATGTAGTACATTAATGCTCTCTTGACATCTAATGTATGTAGTGCTCTTTCAGCCACAGAATCTGGCTGTGGGAAAAAAACTGGTAGTTCTACCGTTTGATTTAGATGGAATGGTGAAATAACTTTTGGTAAAAATTTTGGATTAGGTCGTAGGACGACCTTATTTTTATGTATTTGTATAAAAGGCTCTTGTGTTGTGAACGCTTGAATTTCACTTACTCTTCTTAGAGATGTAATGGCGATGAGAAAGGCAACTTTCCAGGTTAGGAATTGTATTCCGCAAGAGTGCATGGGTTCGAAAGGTGGGCCCATGAGTCTTGTTAGAACCACGTTTAGGTTCCATGAAGGAACAGGTGGTGTTCTTGGTGGTATAATTCTTTTAAGGCCTTCTATGAATGCTTTGATAACTGGTATCCTATACAAGGAAGTTGAATAGGTAGTTTGCAGGTATGCAGATATTGCTGCAAGGTGTATTTTAATAGAAGAGAAGGCTAGCTTTGCTTTTTGTAAATGGAGCAAGTAATTTACTATATGTTTTGGAGTTGCGTCTAGTGGTTGTATCTGATTATGATGGCAGTACCAAACAAATCTTTTCCACTTACTTGCGTAGCAGTGTCTAGTGGATAGCCTTCTGGCCTGCTTTATGACTTCCATACACTCTTGGCTAAGTTGTAAGTGTCCGAATTCTAGGATTTCAGGAGCCAGATTGCTAGATTCAGCGATGCTGGGTCCGGGTGTCTGATCTGTTGGTTGTGTTGCGTTAACAGATCTGGTTTGTTGGGCAGTTTGATGTGTGGTACTACAGACAGATCTAGCAGTGTTGTGTACCAGGGTTGTCTTGCCCAAGTTGGTGCTATTAAAATGAGTTTGAGTTTGTTTTGACTCAATTTGTTTACTAGGTAAGGAAGGAGAGGGAGAGGAGGAAAAGCGTAAGCAAATATTCCTGACCAGTTCATCCATAGGGCATTGCCTTGGGATTGCTTGTGTGGGTATCTGGACGCGAAGTTTTGGCATTTTGAGTTCTCTTTTGTTGCAAATAAGTCTATTTGTGGTGTTCCCCAGAGTGTGAAGTAGGTGTTCAGAATCTGTGGGTGGATTTCCCATTCGTGGACTTGCTGGTGATCTCGAGAGAGATTGTCTGCCAGCTGATTCTGGATCCCCGGAATAAACTGTGCTATTAGACCAATTTGATGGTGGATTGCCCACTTCCATATTTTTTGAGCTAACAAGCTTAACTGCGTTGAATGTGTTCCTCCTTGTTTGTTTAGATAATACATCGTTGTCATGTTGTCTGTTTTGACAAGGATGTATTTGTGGGTTATGATTGGTTGGAAAGCTTTTAGTGCTTGAAAAACTGCTAATAATTCTAGATGATTTATATGCAGTTTTGTTTGATGTATGTTCCATTGTCCTCTTATGTTGTGTTGATTGAGATGTGCTCCCCACCCTGTCATGGAAGCATCTGTTGTTATTACGTACTGTGGCACTGGGTCTTGGAAAGGCCGCCCTATGTTTAAATTTATACTGTTCCACCATAGAAGCGAGAGGTAAGTTTGGCGGTCTAGCAACACCAGATCTAGAAGGTGACCCTGTGCTTGAGACCACTGTGAGGCTAGGCACTGTTGTAAGGGCCTCATGTGCAGTCTTGCGTTTGGGACAATGGCTATGCATGAGGACATCATGCCTAGGAGCTGTAGTATTGTTCTTGCTTGTATTGTTTGGTTTGGAGACATGTGTTGAATGACCCTGTTGAAATTGTGGATCCTTTGTGGAGTTGGCGTTGCTACTCCTTTTGTCGTGTCTATTATGGCTCCTAGATATTGCTGTACTTTGCTTGGCAGAATGTTTGATTTTGCAAAGTTGACGGTGAACCCTAGTTTGTAGAGGGTTTGTATGACTTGATTTGTGTGGTTTGAGCATTGTGTGAGCGAACTGGTTTTGATTAGCCAGTCGTCTAGATACGGGAACACATGTATTTGCTGCCTTCTGATGTGTGCAGCGACTACTGCTAGGCATTTTGTGAATACTCTTGGAGCGGTTGTTAAACCAAAAGGCAATACTTTGAATTGGTAATGTATTCCTTTGAATACAAACCTTAGATATTTCCTGTGTGATTGATGTATTGGTATATGGAAATATGCGTCCTTGAGGTCTAGGGTTGTCATGTAGTTGTGTTTTTTGAGCAATGGTAACACTTCTTGTAGTGTGACCATGTGAAAGTGGTCTGATTTGATGAATGTGTTTACTACTCTGAGGTCTAGAATTGGTCTCAGTGTTTCGTCCTTTTTTGGTATCAAGAAGTACAGTGAATAAACTCCTGTGTTTATTTGTGTGCTTGGTACTAATTCTATTGCATTTTTTTGCAGTAGTGCTTGAACTTCTATCTCTAGAAGCTGTGAATGGTATTTTGATAAATTTTGTGATTTTGGTGGTATGTCTGGAGGGAATTGCAGGAATTCTATGCAATAACCATGTTGGATAATTGCTAGGACCCATGTGTCTGTAGTTATTTTGTCCCATGCTTCGTAATATTGACGTATCCTCCCCCCCACTGGTGTTGTGTGGGAGGGGTGAGTGACGTGTGAGTCACTGCTTGTTGGTAGTGGTTTTGGGGCTTTGAAATCTTCCCCTATTCCTAGGGAATTGCCCCCCTCTATACTGGCCCCGAAAACCTCCCCTGTACTGTCCCTGGTAGGTGGGCGGTGCGGACTGTGAGGTGCTAGCTTGTGTGGCCTGACCCCGAAACCCTCCTCTAAAAGGTGTTTTGCGGAAGGTGTTATAAGATCCTCTGCTCTGCGGGGAGTAGAGTGCGCCCATGGCCTTGGCAGTGTCAGTGTCCTTCTTGAGCTTTTCTATGGCTGTGTCGACCTCCGGACCGAACAGAAGTTTTTCGTTTACTGGCATGTTAAGCACTGCCTGCTGAATTTCTGGCTTGAATCCAGACGTTCTGAGCCATGCGTGCCTACGGATGGTAACCGACGTATTAATGGTCCTTGCGGCCGTGTCTGCTGCATCCATGGAGGAGCGTATTTGATTGTTGGAAATGTTTTGACCCTCCTCAACAACCTGTTTTGCTCTTTTTTGCAGATCTTTTGGGAGATGTTCAATGAGATGCTGCATCTCATCCCAGTGGGCTCTGTCGTATCGCGCTAGCAGCGCTTGTGAATTTGCGATGCGCCACTGGTTTGCTGCTTGGACCGCAACCCTCTTCCCGGCTGCATCGAACTTCCTGCTTTCTTTATCTGGGGGAGGTGCATCCCCAGAAGTGTGTGAATTTGCCCGTTTTCTGGCAGCCCCTACCACCACAGAATCTGGTGGCAGCTGAGAGGTGATGAATACAGGGTCCGTAGGAGGCGCCTTATACTTTTTGTCCACCCTAGGCGTCACTGCCCTACTTTTAACTGGCTCCTTGAAAATGTCCTTTGCATGGCGTAGCATGCCTGGGAGCATCGGCAGGCTTTGGTAGGAGCTGTGGGTTGAAGAGAGGGTGTTAAATAAAAAATCATCCTCTACTTGTTCAGAGTGTAGTTCCACATTATGGAATAGTGCTGCTCTAGCCACCACTTGTGAGTAGGCTGTGCTGTCTTCCGGTGGTGATGGCCTAGTTGGGTATGTGTCTGGGCTGTTATCAGACACTGGTGCGTCGTACAAGTCCCACGCATCCTGATCTTGGTCATCGTGGCTCATGGCGGTGTGAGCTGGCGAATGTGACGGGGTGTAAGTTGGTGAAGCCGGAGTTACAGGTGGAGGCGAGGGAGGAGGTGTTACCTTTTGTGCTGTTTGTTGCTGAGGAGTAAACTGAAGCGTTCTCTTTCGTTTGACAGGTGGAAGGGTACTGATCTTCCCAGTCCCCTGCTGAATAAAGATACGCTTTTGCGTGTGATCCACGTCAGTGGATTGCAGTTCTTGTTCAAATCTATGTTTCTTCATTTGTGAAGACATAGAATGCTCTTCAGTATAGGAGCCTGAAACAGGGTCTGATGTCGCTTTTTTCGGCTCCGAAAACCCTGTTGATTGTTTTTTCGGCTCCGAGGTAACCTTCCTCTTTTTCTGTGCCGAAAATTCTTGGCCTCTATGGTCTTCGGCGCCACTGTCTCGGCGTTGATCCGTGTCGACACCGAACTCTCGGTGTCGATGCTTCTGTTTAGCACTCTCTCGGTCCCGAGGAGGCTGCGTGCCGGTGTCTCGACCGAAGTCGGACGATCTCGACACTGAATGGGCCTTTTTCGGTGCCGATTGTTGGTCACCGAGAATTTGGGTGGAGCCATGGCCGGTTGGCAGTGGCGTCCCCTGGGCCTTCTTTCCTTTTTTAAGTTCTGATCTCGACGTCTTACTCACAGTTTTTGTAGAGCCTAGCTCGTCGGAGTCTGAATCCTGGATGGAAAAGGATTCCTCCTGTTCCTCTTCTGTCTCGAACTGTCGACGCTCCTTTGGCGTGGACGCCATCTGCAGTCTTCTCGCTCGACGGTCGCGCAGAGTTTTTCGGGACCGGAACGCCCGACAGGCCTCACAGGATTCTTCGCTGTGCTCGGGTGACAGGCACAGGTTACAGACCGAGTGTAGGTCTGTATAAGGATATTTGTTGTGGCATTCGGGGCAGAATCGAAACGGGGTCCGTTCCATCGGCGTTGTTCTCCACGCGGTCGGGCCGACTAGGCCCCGACGGGGTGCCGAAATCTACCCCGAAGGGCACCGAAGCGCTTCGATGTTCAACGCGTCGTCGTATGTGTCTATCTCGAACCGGATCGCAACGATACCGTCGAAAATCTTCCGTTTTCAGCTATCTTTCCGTTCCGAAACCCGGAGCGACAGGAACACGTCCGAACCCGATGGCGGAAAGAAAACAATCGAAGATGGAGTCGACGCCCATGCGCAATGAGCACAGAAGGAGGAGTCACTCGGTCCCGTGACTCGAAAACACTTCTTCGAAGAAAAACAACTTGTAACACTCCGACCTAACACCAGATGGCGAGCTCATGCATACCATGTGTATCTACAGCGACAGATGCCATCGAACTAAGAGTTTATTGTCCAGAATTTGGAAATGGCACTCAAAATCTCTGATATGCGAACTATTGTTGATAATATGTGCATGTTTATGGATGTGCACAGTACTGAAATAAGGCAGGGCTAGGGCTGGATTAGCGTAATCACTTCAGTATCTGTACATTTAAATGACCAGAATAAACCAGGAAGTGAAAAAGCAGAAGCTCAATAAGCCTGCAGGCCTTATTTCTGAATTTAAAAACTTGTTACTGAAGTCTGTCTTTTTTTCAGCCCTTTCTGCCAATCTCTTTCCGCCCCCGCCACCCAAAAGAACATTCTTGTAATTCTGACCCTTTTTCACACTCACCTTTTTATTCTCTGTTTTGTTCAGGTAGTAATCCCGAGACGGCAGCCCCAGACCAGACTGGTCAATCTAAAAGATGGGTAATGAAAGAAAAAGGATCAAATGGTGAGATGACAAGGAGATGTACCAAATCCACATCATTAAGTCTCCTAGTTTTAAGGATTGCTGTACAGAAGCCAAACCGGCTTTTATCATCAGTTATAGGAGGCATCATCCTTTAACGCAGTCTCTTGTAGGTCTTACTCCAATTATGCTCTTTGTGAATGATAATGTAAGTGATCAAGTGACAGTTTGCAGTTTTTGATGCAAGAAACCAGGTTTGTTTTGGTGAGTACTTGAACACCTCTTTGTGATAAGAATGAGCCAAGGTATGGACACAAACTAGGTCTTTCCATCTTAGCCAGGGGTGTAAGTGACTGTAAGATGAACCTTATGAGAAGATACGAGCTTTCTCCAAGGAAGACCGTGCTGTGCTGTACCTAATGTTGTACTTGGTCCTTTTGCCTGAAAGGGTGAACTGTAAGACTGCTCTAAGAGAAAGAGTTGTGTACCTGGGTACGGATTGGAGAGTTGTCTGAGGTGACTTTGTGAGTGGAGAACGTAGTCAGTCATGAGAGAGAAGAAAATGTGACTTACCCAGTAGACATCTGTTTGTGGCATGTAGTGCTGTACATTCACATGCTTTGCATAAGTCCACCATCTAGTGTTGGGCTCGGTGTTGCAAGATGTTTTTGTTTGAAGAATCTTTACAAATCTCTCCTCTCGGTGATAGTGTGCATGGGCATAAAGTCCTTTGTTAGATTGTTTTCCCGCAAGTGGGTGAGGTAAGGAATATATATTAGAAAAAAGGATGTAGATGCAGTGTATATACATATGTACAATATTTGTAGAATAATTCTACTACAACAACAAGTTTCTGGGGAAGAGGGAGGGTGCATGCGAATCGACAGTACTACATGCCACAAACAGATGTCTACAGGGTAAGTAACATTTTCCGTTTGATGGCAAGTGTGGCTGTAGGTATACATGCTTTGCATAGACTGTAAAGCAGTCCCATTCAAGAAAGCAGTGGCTAGCCTGTAGGAGTTGGAGTAGCCTGAAAAAGTGTCCTGGGTATTGCCTGGCCAACATTTGCTTGTTGGCGAGCTAAAACATCTACACAATAGTCCTTAGTGACTATGTGTGGTGTAGACCAAGTAGCAGCTTTACAAATGTCTGATATTGGAATGTTTCCTAAAAAAAAAAAAAGCCATAGAGGCAACCTTTTTTCTGGTAGAATGTGCTCTAGGAGCTGTAGGTAATTGTCTTTTAGCTTTAACATCACACATTTGAATACACTTGATTATCCATCTAGCTATCCCACTTTGGTAAATTGGATTGCCTTTGTGGGGCATTGAAATGCTACAAAAAAATGTGTAGATTTTCTAAAACTTTTAGTCTTATCAATGTAATAATTAAGAGCTCTTAACATCTAGTGTGTGCAGAGCTCTTTCAGTGACTGAGTCTGGCTGTGGGAAAAACAAACAGGTAACTCAACTGATTGGTTAATGGTGAAACTACTTTCGGGAGAAATTTAGGGTTTGTTGTAAGAACTACACTCTTTATTAACTTGGAAGAGACTTACATGTCTTAAGGGAGTCATAGCCACTAAAAAAGGCAACTTTCCATAAAATAAATTGCAAAGAGCAGGAGTGCAAGGGTTCAAAAGGTGGACCCATGAGTCTAGTAAGGACAACATTAAGGTTCCATATTGGAGCTGGAGGAACCCTGGGTGGAATGACTCTTAAGGCCTTCCATAAAGGCTTTGATTACTGGAATTCTGAATAAAGAAATATGCTGTCCGTTTTGGAGGTTTGCAGCTATGCCTGCTAAATGAAGTCTAATAGAGGAGTATGCTAAATTTGCCTTTTGTAAAAGTAGCATGTAACAAACAATGTCTTGCACTGATGCTTGGAGTGTATCAATGTGTTTAAGTTGACAGCAGCATACAAAACATTTCCATTTTGAAGCATAACATTCTAGTTGTAGGTTTACGTGCCTCTATACAAATATCCATACAGTCAGAAAGGAGTTATAAATATCTAAACTCTAGGACTTCAGGAGCCATATCGCAAGATTGAGTGTTCTGGGGTCTGGGTGTCTGATTGGACTTCACTTTTGAGTCAAACGGTCTTGTCTGTTGGGAAGTTTCTGGTGGGGAACCGCAGACAGATCCAACAGTGTTGTGTACCAGAGCTGATGTGCCCATGCGGGGGCTACAAGGATCATGGTGAGTGAGGTCTGTCTCAGTTTGCGAACCAGAAATGGAATGAGTGGGAGAGGCGGAAAAGCAGAAGCACATGTCCCTGACCAATTATTCCATAGAGCATTGCGCTTGGACTGAGGGTGTGGTATCTGGACCCACGTTTTGGCATTTTTAATTTTCTGCAGTAACGAAGAGGTCTGTTTCTGGTGCTCCCACAGGTGAAAGTATTGGTGTAGTACTTGTAGGTAAAGTTCCCATTTGTGGACTTGTTGCTGCCTCCTACTTAGGAAGTCTGCAAACGGAGTGTCTATTCCTGGGAGATAGTCTGCCAGTAACTGAATGTGATTGTGAATTACCCATTTCCAAATTGTCTGAGCAAGAATTTAGATGATTGTGTTCTCTCCTCCCCCACCCTCTGTTTCTGCAGATAATACATGACTGTAATGTTGTCTATGCAGACTAGACCACTTTGTGGGAGAGTTGTGGCAGAAATGCTTTGAGCACTAGAAAGACTGCTAGTAACTTCTATCTGTGATGCATTTGTAGTGAGAGTGATCTGAGGCTCAGAGTCTTGAAAGGGCCGCCCCTGGAGACGTTGATGGGATTCCACCACTGCGGAGAGCAGGGAGTCTGGCGGTCCAACAACACTAGATCCTTGTGATGGCCCTGTGACTGAGACCACTGATGAGCTAGACACTGCTGCAAGGGACCCATGTGTAATCTGGTATGAGGTACCATGGCAAAACTTGAAGACATCATTCCTAATAGCTGCATCACTACTCTCACTGTGCAAGTATGGATCTCCTGTAACAGAGACAGAAGAGTTTGGAAAGCTTGAATGTGAGCTGGGTTTGGATATGCCAACCCTGATTGAGTATTGAGAATTGCTCCAAGATAAGGCTGCATCTGCGAGGGTTGGAGGTGGGATTTGAGAAAGTTGATTGTAAATCCCAGAGTGTGTAGAAGATTTACTGTGTACGGAGTATGATTCTGACATTATTGGATGGTATTTACCTTGATAAGTCGTCAGTCGCCAGTCGTCCAAATATGGGAAGATGTGAATATGTTGTCTTCTGAGGAATGCGGCAACTACTGCTAGACATTTTGTGAATAGTCTGGAACTGGTTGTTACCCCGAATGGTAAAACCTTGAATTGGAAGCATTTTCCTCCAATGACAAATGTGAGGTATTTGCAATGTGCTGGGTGTATGGGAATGGGAAAGTAAGCATCCTTGAGATCTAAGGCTGTCATGAAATCACCTTGCTGTAATAGGGGAACAACATCTTGCTAAGTGACAATATGGAAATGTTCTGAAAGGATGTATAGGTTGAAAGGTCTGAAATCCAGAATTGGTCTTAGTGATCCAAATTTCTTTGGTATAAGGAAGTATAGGGAATATGCTCCTAACCCTTGTTGAGACAGGGGAACTGGTTCTATAGCCCCTTTGAGAAGAAGGGATTTTACCTCTTCTTATTTAAAAAGAATGAGATGGTCATGTGAAAGTTTGTGAACCCGAGGGGGAATATTTGGTGGAGTGGAAATGAGCTCTAAACAATAACCATGTTGAATAATTGATAGAAGTCATTGATCTGTGGTTATTGTGGACCATTGGGGATAGAAATTTGCAGGTCTTCCCTCTACTGGAGAGGTATGTGTTTGACAAATCTGTAAACAGTCATTGCCGTGTACTTGAGGCAGAATCTCTAGAGGTGGATGCCTTAACTCTGCCTATATTATTTAAGCCCCTGTAAGAGCCTCTGAATGAGCCTCTACTGTAAAAGTGTGTTCCTTCTTTGGTTTGGGAGGTAGAAGGCTCGGGAGGCAATGTTCTGAAACCTCCCCTAAATTGTGGTCTACGAAAATTACCCCTACTTGGTGTAGTTAGTAGGGCCCCCATAGCTTTAGTTGTGTTCTGCATATTTTTTCAGCTTGTCAAAGGTGGTATCAACTTCTGGTCCAAACAAGTTTTCTTTATCGAAAGGCATTTTGAGAACTGCCAGTTGTATTTCTGGCTTGAAGCCTGAGCATCTCAGCCAAGCATGTCTTCTTATAACACTGGTGTTTACCCCCACTTGATCTGCCGTATCAATGACACATCTAAGAGTTGTTTGAGATGGCCTGCCCTTCTGAGATTATCTCCTGACCCCTTTTTTGATGTTCCTGTGGAAGGTACTGAAGCAGTTCTTCCATCTTGTCCCAGTAGGCCCTATTGTACCGTGCCAAAAGTGCCTGTGAATTTGCAATTCTCCAATGATTAGCAGCTACTCTTTTCCCTGCAGCATCAAGTTTTTTGCTCTCTTTATCAGGAGGAGCATCTCTTGTAGAATGACTAGTAGCACGCTTTTGTGCTGCACTTACGACTATAGAGTCAGGAGGTAGTTCTGATTTAATAAATATAGGATTGGACGTGCTGCCTTGTACTTTGTCAACCCTTGCCCTAGCAGGTTCTTTAAAGATATCTGTGGCATGTCTAAGCACACCTGGCAGCATGGGTAGGAACGGACTCTCTTTGTGAGTGTTAGTCAATATATCAAAGAGGAAATGTTCTTCATTGGGGTCAATGTGCATATCCATGTTATGGTATGCAGCTGCCCATGCAATAACCTTATTATAAGCTGTTGTATCTTCAGGGGGTGAAGGCCTTGCTAGATAGAAATCAGGGTCATTAGAGTGTGGGATCTGGATCATATAAATCCCATGGATCTACATCCTGTGGAATTTCACCTAATTCATCTCAGTGAGGTGATGATCCTTGGAGAAAACTGTGGATGTATGAAAGATGTAGGAGATTGTGGTGGTGGAGGAGTAAGAGGAAGTACAGGAAAGTGAGATGGAGAAGGCGGAGGGTGATCTGGAGCCTAGTCTTTATCCTTAGAAACTTTTTTTTAGGCAGAGCAGTGTCCAATGTCTCTTGGAAGGTGAATCTCCTTTTAATTGGAACAGGAGAAGCAGCAATTATTTTCCCTGTTCCCTTCTGTGTATGAATTTGGTGCTGACGAGCGACCATTAGTTCTAGAATTGGCTCCAACGGTGAAGTTGCGCCAGATGATAGAGTGGAGTCCTTGGAAGCCACTGTCCTCCGTTCCGAAGTTTTCAGAATGGAAGACTTTTTTCGGATGTAAGGATTCGGCTTCGAAGCTGATGTGGAAGGCTTCTTTCTCAGAGCCAAAATGCACGGATCGAAAACTCAACCCAGAGATTGTGTGGAATGCTTTTGAGTCTGAGTCAATGATGAGCCAGAGGGCGAGGCATCTGAATCTAACTTTCTGATCTGACCATGGCCCGAGGGCAGTAGTGGACCGACGACCAGCTTAAATGTTTTTTTTTCTTTTTTTTTTCTAAGTCTTTAGGTGGAAAGTTGGGGCTGATGTACTCACATGCTGTGCTGCCGGAATCGGCTGATTCTCGATGTCAGATTTGACGTCTGACTCAGAATCTCAAATGGAAAGGGCTGCTTGATGTCAGATTTCCTCCTGTGCATGTTCTTCTCTGAAGATGTCTGGAGTGTCGTCTGGTGTATTCGGCGCCAGCTGTAACGGACATGCTCTTCAGTCCTAGAGTCTCTTCTTGGATCCAAAAGACTTACAGGTGTTGCAGTTCTCTTTTTTATGTTCAAGGGACAAGCACCAGTTACACACTAGGTGTTGACCGGTGTTTGCAAATTTTGAATGTCATTGAGGACAGAACCTAAATGGAGCTGATTTCATCAGCCGTGCATATTTCGACAGCACTTGAAGGAGTAGGCCTAAGAAGGGCGTCGGGTGCCCCAAAGGGCGGTGGACCGACCCCAGTGCAGAAATTCAGATCGAGTACCTTAAGTTTAGAAAAACGCTATGGAAATAATAAACCGTCGCTCAAAGAAAGACAAAAGGGAAAGTTCAAGAGAGACTGAGCCGAGAAATACCGGAGCAAGAGGAAACATGTCCTAACCAGACTGTGGAGAGAAAACAATCTAACAAAGGACTCTATGCCCATGAGCACTATCATCAAGAGGAGGAGTCACTCGATCTCCTGACTCGAAAAGATTCTTCGAACAAAACCAACTTGCAACACTCCAAGCGTCCCAACACTAAATGGCAGACTTAAGCAAAGCATGTGTATCTGCAGCCACACATGCAATTGAACAGAATGTTTTTATAAGAAGACAGAGATTGTGTGACTGTGTGTGATTTGGTTTTGTGTGTGTATAGAGACCTTGTATATCTCTATATATCTCTATATATCTCTATATATCTCTATATATCTCTATATATCTCTATATATCTCTATATATCTCTATATATCTCTATATATATATATATATATATATATATATATATATATATATATATATATATATATATGGAAAATGTCACTTACCCAGTGTACATCTGTTCGTGGCATTAGTCGCTGCAGATTCACATGCTGTGCACAGTCCGCCATCTGGTGTTGGGCTCGGAGTGTTACAAGTTGTTTTTCTTCGAAGAAGTCTTCGAGTCACGAGACCGAGGGACTCCTCCCATTTCGAGTCCATTGCGCATGGGCGTCGACTCCATCTTAGATTGTTTTGCCCGCAGAGGGTGAGGTAGGAGTTGTGTATGCTAGTAATAGTGCCCATGCAATGGAGTGAATGCGTATGTACATAATAAAGTTTTAAGTAACATATTTACAAATGTACAAATGTTTAGGATCTACTTCTAAACGGCTACAGGCTCCCGGGGAGGCGGGTGGGCGCATGTGAATCTGCAGCGACTAATGCCACGAACAGATGTACACTGGGTAAGTGACATTTTCCGTTCGATGGCATGTGTAGCTGCAGATACACATGCTGTGCATAGACTAGTAAGCAGTTATCTCCCCAAAAGCGGTGGTTCAGCCTGTAGGAGTTGAAGTAGTTTGAAATGTTCTTAATACAGCTTGACCTACTGTTGCTTGTTGTGCAGTAAGCACATCTACACAGTAGTGCTTGGTAAATGTATGAGGCGTAGACCATGTTGCTGCCTTACATATTTCGTTCATTGGAATATTTCCTAGAAAGGCCATGGTAGCACCTTTCTTTCTGGTTGAGTGCGCCTTTGGTGTAATAGGCAGTTCTCTTTTAGCTTTAAGATAGCAGGTTTGAATGCACCTAACTATCCATCAAGCAATGCCTTGTTTTGAAATTGGATTTCCTGTATGAGGTTTTTGAAAGGCGACAAATAATTGTTTTGTCTTTCGAATTAGTTTTGTTCTGTCAATGTAGTACATTAGTGCTCTTTTGATGTCTAATGTATGTAGTGCTCTTTCGGCTACCGAATCTGGTTGTGGGAAGAACACTGGTAATTCTACCGTTTGATTTAGGTGGAACGGTGAGATTACTTTTGGTAAAAATTTAGGATTGGTCCGTAGAACAACTCTATTTTTGTGTATTTGAATAAATGGTTCTTGAATGGTAAATGCCTGAATCTCACTCACTCTTCTTAGAGATGTGATGGCAATAAAAAAATGCAACTTTCCACGTTAAGTATTGCATTTCACAAGAGTGCATGGGCTCAAAAGGTGGACCCATGAGTCGTGTTAGGACAATGTTGAGGTTCCATGAAGGAACTGGTGGTGTTCTTGGTGGTATAATTCTCTTTAGGCCTTCCATAAACGCTTTTATGACTGGTATCCTAAACAATGAAATTGAGTGCGTAATTTGTAGGTAAGCAGAAATTGCCGTAAGATGTATTTTAATGGAAGAGAAAGCTAGATTAGATTTTTGCAAATGTAGTAAGTATCCTACTATTTCTTTTGCAGATGCGTGTAAAGGCTGAATTTGATTATTATGGCAGTAATAAACAAATCTTTTCCACTTATTTGCATAACAGTGTCTAGTGGTAGGTTTTCTAGCTTGTTTTATGACCTCCATACATTCCTGTGTGAGGTCTAAGTGCCCGAATTCTAGGATTTCAGGAGCCAAATTGCTAGATTCAACGATGCTGGATTTGGATGTCAGATCTGTTGCCTGTGTTGTGTTAACAGATCTGGTCTGTTTGGTAGTTTGACATGAGGTACTACTGAAAGGTCTAGTAGTGTTGTGTACCAAGGTTGCCTTGCCCATGTTGGTGCTATTAGTATGAGTTTGAGTTTGTTTTGACTCAACCTGTTTACTAGATATGGAAGGAGAGGGAGAGGGGGGAAAAGCGTACGCAAATATCCCTGACCAGTTCATCCATAGAGCATTGCCTTGGGATTGATCTTGTGGGTAACCTGGATGCGAAGTTTTGGCATTTTGAGTTTTCTTTTGTTGCAAATAGATCTATTTGAGGTGTTCCCCAAATTTGAAAGTAATTGTTTAGTATTTGGGGGTGAATTTCCCATTTGTGGGTTTGTTGGTGATCTCGAGAGAGATTGTCTGCCAACTGGTTCTGAATCCCTGGAATAAATTGTGCTATTAGGCGAATGTGGTTGTGAATCGCCCAATGCCATATTTTTTGTGTTAGGAGGCACAACTGTGTCGAGTGTGTCCCTCCTTGTTTGTTTAGATAATACATTGTTGTCATGTTGTCCGTTTTGACAAGAATGTATTTTTGGGTTATTATGGGTTGAAATGCTTTCAGCGCTAGAAATACTGCCAACAGTTCTAAGTGATTTATGTGAAACTGTCTCTGATGTATGTCCCATTGTCCTTGGATGCTGTGTTGATTGAGGTGTGCTCCCCACCCTGTCATGGAAGCATCCGTCGTTATGACGTATTGTGGCACTGGGTCTTGGAAAGGCCGCCCTCTGTTTAAATTTGTACTGTTCCACCATAGAAGCGAGATGTATGTTTGGCGGTCTATCAACACCAGATCTAGAAGTTGACCCTGTGCTTGTGACCATTGTGATGCTAGGCACTGTTGTAAGGGCCGCATGTGCAATCTTGCGTTTGGGACAATGGCTATGCATGAAGACATCATGCCTAGGAGTTTCATTACCATTTTGACTTGTATCTTTTGTGTTGGATACATGGCCTGTATTACCTTGTGAAATGTTTGAACCCTTTGTGGACTTGGAGTGGCAATCCCTTTTGCTGTGTTGATTGTCGCTCCTAAGTAATGCTGTGTTTGACACGGCAAAAGGTGTGACTTTGCGTAGTTGATCGAGAAACCTAGCCTGTGAAGGGTCTGTATGACCTAGTTTGTGTGCTGTGAACATTGTCTTAGCGTGTTGGTTTTGATTAACCAGTCGTCTAAGTACGGGAACACATGTATTTGCTGCCTTCTGATATGTGCAGCTACTACTGCAGGCATTTTGTAAAAACTCTTGGCGTAGTTATTCCAAATGGCAACACTTTGAATTGGTAATGTATTCCTTGGAATACGAACCTTAGGTATTTCCTGTGTGAAGGATGTATTGGTATATGGAAATACGCATCTTTTAGATCTAATGTTGTCATGTAGTCTTGCTGTTTGAGCAGTGGGATTACATCTTGTAACGTGACCATGTGAAAGTGGTCTGATTTGATGTAGGTATTTAGTGTTCTGAGATCTAGTATTGGTCTCAGAGTTTTGTCCTTTTTGGGTATTAGAAAGTACAGTGAGTAAACTCCTGTGTTTTTCTGTTGAATTGGAACTAATTCTATTGCGTCCTTTTGTAGCAATGCTTGAACTTCTAGTCCTAGAAGATCTATATGTTGTTTTGACATATTGTGTGTTTTCGGTGGGACGTTTGGAGGGAATTGGCGAAATTCTATGCAATAACCATGCTGGATAATTGCTAAGACCCAAGTGTCTGTTGTTATTTCCTCCCAAAGTTTGTAAAATGGGCTTAGTCTTCCCCCCCACAGGTGTTATGTGATGGGGGTGTGTGACTTGTGAGTCACTGCTTAGTTTGAGGGGTTTTGGGGCCTTGGAATTTTCCTCTATTTCTTGGGAATTGGCCCCCTCTAAATTGCCCCCGAAAACCTCCCCTTTGATATTGACCCTGGTAGGTAGGCCTTGTTTGTGAGGTTGTGGTTTCTGTGGGTTGACCTCGAAACCCTCCCCTAAAAGGTGTTTTCCGAAATGTGCCTCTGCTCTGCGGGGAGTAGAGTGCGCCCATGGCTTTGGCTGTATCGGTGTCCTTTTTGAGTTTTTCGATGGCAGTGTATACCTCCGGCCCAAACAATTGCTGTTCATTAAACGGCATATTGAGCACAGCCTGCTGGATTTCCGGTTTGAACCCAGAAGTGCACAGCAATGCGTGCCTTCGTATTGTGACTGCAGTGTTTGTCCTTGCAGCTGTATCTGCTGCATCCATGGAAGACCGTATCTGATTATTTGAGATACTTTGTCCCTTTTCCACCACCTGTTGCGCTCTTTTTTGGAACTCCTTGGGTAAGTGTTCGATGAAATGTTGCATTTCATCCCAGTGAGCCCTGTCGTATCTTGCCAAAAGTGCTTGTGAATTGGCAATACGCCACTGATTTGCTGCTTGTGCTGCAACTCTTTTTCCCGCAGCATCAAATTTGCGGCTCTCCTTGTCTGGAGGTGGTGCGTCGCCTGAGGTATGAGAGTTGGCTCTCTTACGAGCTGCCCCCACAACTACTGAGTCTGGTGTTAGTTGTGTTGTAATATATATTGGATCTGTGGGCGGTGGCTTATATTTTTTCTCTACCCTTGGAGTTATGGCTCTGCCTTTAACTGGATCCTGAAAATTTTGTTTTGAATGTCTTAGCATTCCTGGGAGCATGGGAAGGCATTGATACTTGCTATGGGTGGAGGATAGGGTGTTAAATAGAAAGTCATCCTCAATTGGTTACGAATGTAAGGAGACATTGTGAAACTCGGCTGCCCTTGCGACCACCTGTGTATAGGATGTACTGTCCTCAGGTGGTGACGGTTTTGTAGGATAAGAGTCTGGGCTATTGTCAGACACTGGAGCATCGTAGAGGTCCCATGCATCGGGATCATCCTGACTCATTGTGGTATGAGCTGGTGAGTGCATCAGTGGTGGAGTTGTTGCTGGTGATGCATGTATTGATGGTGGTGGGGTTGTTTTCCTTGCCACCTTTGCTTGTGGTTGCTTGTCCTTTTGTTGAAAGGCAAGTTTCCTTTTTATTTTGATTGGGGGAAGAGTGGTTATCTTTCCTGTGTCCTCATGAATATGAAGCCTTCTTTGTGTGTAGTCAGGCTCTACAGCTTGAAGCTCCTCTCCAAATCTGTGTAATTGGGAGGTTAATCCTTGTTCCTCTGTATAGGAACTAGTTTTCGGCTCCGAGGCTGGCTGTTTCGGAACCGAAACCTTTTCGGAAGTCTTTTTAGGCTCCGAAGAAACCTTCTTTGTTCTCGGCGTGGTGTCTCGGTGCCGAAATTCTTCGGTGCCGCTGTCTCTGTGCCGAAGTTTCTCGGAGCCGCTGTCTCGGCTCCGAGGTTGCTGTGTGGCGGTATCTCGACCGGAGTCGGATGACTTCGACACCAGCATGCCCTTTTTCGGTGCCTTGGATCGGTCACCTAGTTTTCGGGTTAAGCCATGGCCTGTTGGCGGTGGCGTCCCCTGGGCTTTTGTGGACTTCTCGTGAGTCTTGATTTTCGACGTCTTACTCACGGTTTGGTGTGTTTCTTCGGCGTCGAGTTCTTCAGAATCCGACTCGCGGATGGAGAAAGCTTCTTCTTCCTCCTCGAAACGATCTTGACCTGTCGGCGTGGATGCCATTTGTAGTCTCCTGGCTCTTCGGTCTCTCAGCGTCTTCCTCGACCGAAACACTCGACAGGCTTCACAAGTATCCTCCTTGTGCTCGGGGGACAAGCACAAGTTACAGACCAGATGGTGATCCGTATACAGATACTTGTGATGGCATTTTGGGCAGAAGCGGAATGGGGTCCGTTCCATGAGCCTTGAAGTCGCACGTGGCCGGGCCAACCAGGCCCCGACGGGGGATCGAAAAAACCCCGAAGGGCCACCGGAGCTCTTCAGAATTCGGTTTCGATTTGTGCTAACTAACCAGATACCGAACGCAAACAATACCGACGATTTTTTTCCGAGATTCTAACTAACTTTCCGTCCCGAAACACGGAGCGAAAAGGAACACGTCCGAACCCGATGGCGGAAAAAAACAAAAACAATCTAAGATGGAGTCGACGCCCATGCGCAATGGACTCGAAATGGGAGGAGTCCCTCGGTCTTGTGACTCGAAAAGACTTCTTCGAAGAAAAACAACTTGTAACAGTCCGAGCCCAACACCAGATGGCGGACTGTGCACAGCATGTGTATCTGCAGCTACACATGCCATCGAACATATATATACACACACATATACATATACACACACACACACACACACACACACTGACTACCAAGAGACTGACAGATTAAGAGCTGTCACCAGAGGGTGTAGTGACTAATCATCAAACGAAGGGATATGCCTGTACCAAAAGAGGATATACCAAGAACTGGGTTCTTTCAGGAATTAGTCCCTTAGTGAGTAACTGGCACGAGTGACGCCTCCGATTTCAGTCTGCCTCCAGAATTCACATCTGTAGCTTAGCAAAGAAGGGCAGTAAGAGGGATTCAATAAATGGCCACATGTGGAACGAGGAGTAGAAGCAGAGGAACCTCCTGCACTGTTGTTCTAGGATGGTCCCCTCAAAGGTTGGACTGGAGAGCCACAGGGTCGATTATCCCTCTCATACCAATAAGCAGGACCCTCAATGGGTTTTAAGCAGAATAGATTTTCCATACGGGGGGGGGGGGGGAGGAGGGTGGATGGTCCCTTACCTTTGACCTGATCTCAGTACTGCTAACTTCCATTGCCCTTTGAGGTGAATCTGTGGTTGGAAACCCCTTCGGAGCTGGAATGGGTCGTGGTGTGGGAGGACTATCCAGGAGGGTCATCTGGGTCACGAGGAAGAATGTGTGATCTTCCTAAGTGAAAGACTAGTTTGTGTCCAACTATAAGTTGGACTTTGATTTATAGCAATCTAGACTTGGTACCCACTGGGGCATTTTTAGCACATTGGAGTCATAAAGCTGAAGGAAGTCACTGTAGGATGGCTTCACAATGTTAGGAAATCCAAATCTTGTTGGAGGAAGATAGGAGGATGGAAACAGCATCCTTCTTTTAAGAGGTCCGTGAACGCACAAGAAAGACATGCTTGTGAGGTAGCTAAGTGGGAAGTTGCCTTTATACTATATTCAAAGTGCATGAAAATAGTAAAGTAAACCATTACAATCCTATGGGTTACGGGTACAGACACCTTATACTATATTCAAAGTGCATGAAAATAGTAAAGTAAACCATTACAATCCTATGGGTTACGGGTACAGACACATGCAGTATCCCCCCAAACCCTCACAACCAGCTTCATTACTTAACCCGTTCTACATCCCTCCATCAGTTTACATCACAAGCCCCCCCCGTCCCCTTTTAGATTTCCACAGGTTGACTCACCTGTATCACGTTGCTGTTAGAATTTTTGGAGTCGGCACTAACGTAAGCAGAAAAGAAAGGTGAAGAACGTGAGGTGGCAGTGACCAACCGCAGGGTTTCTTGAAAGTTATCCTTATCCCAGGGGTCAGTGATGTTCCATCCACCCAACTACAAAACAAAAAGTGTGAACCAAGAGGTGTCAGTCAATAGAGTGGCCCACAAAGTCCCCTATAGCCTTGAGATCCAAGACTAAATGGTCCTCATGATACTCAGGCTAGAACAACTGAGTAAAAGAGCACTGTATAAACTAGAAAGAGCACCCCCTCCTCCAGCCCAAACCCCAACCTCTAGCCCCGGCCTGTAAAAAAGACCACATTAGTTGAAAAAACTACTCCAGGCATCTGCCAAATGAGGAACCTACATAACCAAGATAAGACATCTATGCTAGACCTCACCTACGGACCCCCACACTCTGAGGAGACAACTACTCTAGAGGTGGGCAAAAGGAGGAATGAACGTCACTCATTCAGAGTCTACAATTCCAGCCCTGACCTACAGGACACCCATCTGCTTAAGAGACCTAAAAGAAATTGATCCCACACAAAGGAGTAGCACACAGTGCTCGAAGGAGTCAATCAGTCCAGACATATCTAAGGAGCCCCACCACAGACTTGTTTGAAGAAGACCACCACATCACCTGCATGTAGCATAAGGAATCTATGAGTTAGAGGAAACCACTTACTTTGCATGTGGCACTGAGTTTCACATACCGCTCTTCAAATGTACCTCAGACTAGAGCTATTCCAGTGCTCTGACCTCCCACTGCTAAGCCAACAAAACTTAAACCGGACTTCAGCTTGGATCAGCACAAATATCTTCTGAACGACGCCCGGGACATCTTGTTTGGGGTCAAGGGCAACAAGTTTTTATGTTTACTTTGTCCTTGGGACAAGTAGGCCCAACCCCCTGCAGCACAAACCCTTTGGCTGCCTGTTTACAGAGAGTTGAACTCTCTGCAGTTGAGGTAATGTGTTTCCAAAAGATAATGCTGTTGGAACTTGTATTTATGGTTCATTATTTGAAAGCCTTCATTATTAGGGTGCGTGCTGTAAATAAATGTTTTAAGGTCACACTTCACTACTGACGTTGGTTCCAGTACAAAATAAAAAAACATGTACACACATGTTTGAAAAGTTTAGGCTAAGAGGCTAAGTATAATGCTCCCAGAATGCTCTCTGATTATATGCAAATGAAGTGTCATTTAGTAAAATGTGTTGATGCATGCTAGTATTTCCCAAAAATATTTCTAATGGAAAATCAGTGTAACCATTTTCAACACGATTATGGGAAGCATGAAAATAAACAAACACTGACAAAGCCAACTGATCTGACATATTTTTATAAGTCTTTTAGTTTCATCAATGCGTGTCTTGTTTTGACATGGCTTTTGTAACACTTTATTGTTGTGGGAGCTACCAGGCCCTCAACATTGTAACAAACATTGGCAAAACCCCCCCAAAAAGTTTTTGAACTCTAAAAGCACACGTTGCCACCAGCGGCATAACAAAGGCCCCGCAGCCGCCCTCCAGGGGGCCCCGTCAGCACAGCACCTGCCCTGAGTGCGTCTGGAGAGGGGGCTCCTCCATGTTCTTTGCAAAGGGGCACCCTCCAGTTTCGTTACATCACTGATTGCCACTGTAGTTCCTGACACTGAACAAAACTACTTTGTGTGGCAATATGCTCCTTGTGGAAGAGCAGAATGCGATCACTCAGAGTAAAGCCAGCCGAAAGAGAGAGAAATAGAAGTTTAATAAAAACAAAATGTCTTTGTTAACACCAGACCTAATTAGGGACCAAGTCCCACATGTAGGTAGCTTTTTGCATGTCGCAAACAGTGACTTTCGCTGTTTGCGACGTGCAAAAAGCATATTGCGATGCACAAACCCAGTTTTGCGATTCAGTAACCTGGTTACCGAATCACAAACCGGGTTTGCGACTCGCAATTAGTAAGGGGTGTTCCCTTCCTAATTGCAACTCGCAGTGCAATGTAGGATTGTTTTGTGACCGCAAAAGCGGGCTCAAACCAATCGCAGTTTGCACCCATTTCAAATGGGTGCTAACACTTTCGCAAAAGGGAAGGGATCCCCATGGGACCCCTTTCCCATTGTGAATGTCACTGTAAACATTTTTTCAGAGCAAGCAGTGGTCCTGTGGACCACTGCCTGCTCTGAAAAAATGAAACAAAAACGTTTCATTTTTCGTTTTTGTTATGCATCTCGTTTTCCTTTAAGGAAAACGGGCTGCATTACAAAAAAAACTGCTTTATTGAAAAGCAGTCACAGACATGGTGGTCTGCTGTCTCCAGCAGGCCACCATTCGTGAGGGGGTCGCAAATTGCGACCCCACCTCATGATTATTCATGATGTGGGCATTTGCGAAGCCCTTGCGAATCACAGATGGTGTCAAGGACACCATCCTACATTCGGATTTGCGACTCGCAATGTGCAGGTCACAAATCTGAACCTACCTACTTGTGGCCCCAAATTCTTAAAGAAAGTCATAAAAGTGCACCCATGGTATATGTCGTACCCCTATAAAATATTTGTGAACTGTATTTTAGCGTGGATAAATACGATGTGTAGATTTGCTCATGTGAAAATCTATTGAGCATTTGCAAGTTCATTTTCCCTCCAGCCACTTTCTTCCCAACCCTGGAAGAAGTTCTAATTCTGCCATTGTCAGGAGTAAATGTCCAACCTTTCTTATTATGGGAAAATATTAGAGAGAAGCTGGTAAAAATCTTTAAAACATGCAGGTTAGTAGGTTTGCAGACTCAAAGGCATTCCAGCCCTGGAACTATTGCTTACTGCTTCCTCCAGCCCCAGTATGCAGATCTGCAGAAAGGTGGCAAAATAAGGAAATTGCTACAGTAGGGATTGAAACTCCAAGTATTCAAGCCCTACTATGGTAGTAGCCCTGGCATAATCAGAGAGGCTATTAATTGCTGCCATAATTTGTCGCCACACTACATGGCACCAAAGGGACAAGTAGATCTTTTTACAGGACAAGTAGATTTGAGAAGCAACCTGTCCCCTGGACAAGTAGATATTTTAATAAATTCCACACCCCTGATTCCAACATAAGCATTTCCTTCCTCGCTAGCACACGTGTCCTTATTGCCTTGGCCTCGTCCATGTCCATATACATCACACTGAGAAGTGGGTCTGCAGTAGCAGAGGGTGGGTGAAAGGGTGCAGAAAGGTAGCAAGCAGGACTGAGTCATTTGTCAGACTCACCTTTTGGAGGAGCTCAATAAGGGGCTGGGCTCCCATCTCCTCGATCTTGGTCTCGTTCATACAGGCGAGGTAGTACCGCTGGGCCTTGCGCTCCGCCTCACTAGTCACATTCATGGTGGTGTTCTCTGAAATCACACAAGCCAGGAGTTACAACACTGCACTGCTGAGGCATGGGGGCAAGTGAGGGTGCGAGTCACAAGAAATCAGAAACATGGTGCTTCCACGCCTCCACTCACAGGGCTTGGCTGTGACTGAGGTCTGTGGTGAGGTGGGGAATGTTAAAAGTAGCTGAGGCAGGAAGAGAGGTCGTTGCTGCACAAAGGTAACAGATTCCGACAAGAGGTAAAGTGGTAGCCAACTCTCACCTGCCGCCAAGTGTTGCAAAAGAGCAGCAAAGTTGTCAGTAGATATTTCGGCAACAGACACCCTAATAAAGCAGGACGTGACCTTGGACAAGTGGAGGAGGAAAGCAAATAGGCGGTAAGGAAGTGAGAGAGGGAGTGGGAGAGAAAGAGGGAGAGAGGACAATAGTAAGACAAAGAAAGGAGAAGGAAGGAGAGATGGCAAAGAAAAAAGTGGAAGGCTAAAGAAAAACACAAGGAAAGGAATCCGTACAATTGCTAATTTGATCACACTGTATAAAAGGGACATAACCAGTGGTTCAAAGGGACAGGAACTGTCTGGTACCGAGTACCTGCACTTCTTTACTTTGTAAGGGAGAGTACCACCACTTCTCAACAGTGCTGCAATACATTTAATGGGAGAAGTACCAGCACTTCTCATGAGCAAACAGGTACTCTAAATAGTGAGTAACTACAGTTCTATATTTCCATTAATAGTAAAAATGAAAAATCCACACGTACAAATCTGCAAGCCAGAAATTACTAACAAAAACACACTCAAATTATCCCTTGAGATTTCATACTAGCCCACTCAAATTTGTGAAACCGAACTTTTAGGATATAACTGCAATGGCATTAACCTTACGGATTATATCTAGAGCCAGTGGCTTCTCACTATGCAATGTCATGACCATTTGTCCCCCTCCAACTCCACAGAAAAATCTGTGACCAGTCCAGCTATCAATTTTTGGCTACGTAGCCCTCAACGCATTTTGAGAACCAACGGACTGGAAGAGAGGAACCAAAATCATCTAAACTCGACCTAGGTTTTACACTTTAATTAGCCTATATGTTTTTGAGATACCGGCCCCTAAAAGAAGGTACCCTGCTAGAAATGGGGTTTCTGGTTGGCTAGGGTATGCACCTTAGCCGTGCAGAACCCACCATTCTAGTCAGAACAAGTAAGTTACACACCAAAGATAACCTGTGCTCAGCCCCGGTAGTTTGGCACAGAGCAATCAGGCTTATCCCCGGAGGTCATGTGTAAAGCGTTTGTGTCACTGGTGTGAGTATGTTGCACAAACGCTCCTCCATAGGGCTGCCTAGGGCCTACCTCAATGGTAGGTGACTTAGGTGTAGTAAAAAGTGAGTTTAGGCCTTGGAAAGTGAACGTGGCAGTAAACTGCACTTGCAGGTGCTGCAGTGGCAGGCCTCAGACAAGTTTGAAAGACTACTTCTGTGGGTTGCACAATCTGCACTGCAGGCCCACTGGTATAATTTAATTTACAGGCCCTGTGTATATAGTATACCACTTTACAAGGGACTTACAAGTAAATTAAATAAGTTAAACAGGTGTAAGCCAATTATACCAAGCTTTAGGGGAGAGAGCACACGCACATTAGCACGGATTAGCAGTCCTAAAGCCAACAAAAAGAGGTTCAGAATAATGGGAGAAGAAAGGCAAAATGTTTGTGGATAAGCCAGAAGAAAGGGACATTTCCAACATACCCTAAAATATCACATCTATCTAGTTCCTAAAATACCAGGGCTCAAGGTTACACTGATTGGGATTTTGTGTACTGTGTTCCTCACTGGACACCAGGTAGCCAGGACCCAACAGCTAGTACATGGTAAAACCCACAGACTCTGCATTGTGAAGTTCTAGGTGTCTGGTAGGTAAATTTATGGATTGTACACTTTGGGTGTGTCATACCTTTTATTCTTGCCTTACCTGTTTTTAGCAGGGCGGTACGAGGTTTGGGCAAGATTAGAGTTAGGTACCCAATGGCAACATCTGTATCCCATGTCCATCTTTATTGACACACTGTGAAGGTTTACCTCCGATAACATGTCAGGACCCAGGCAATACAGAAAATCCAAGCCCCGTTAGACATCATTAGTTATCAATACAGTGATATTAAAAAAAAAAAATTAAAAAAAAAAAAAAAGCTAGCACATCTGGGTATCATCTTTTTGAAGTATTTATCTTTAAAATAAGGAGTTTTCAATTTCTAAAATAAAGCACTGAGTAGATCTGGATTTTAATGACTGTTATTTACTGGGTCATACTGAACTAAAGTTACTGTACCATTCCACCACATGGAGCAAGTTTCGATCGTTCATCCTCGCTATCATGCCTGAAAAGGGTAACATGGATATCCAACTGGAGCCACCTCGTATTGTGGCCTTGGGACACAACTGGTAAACAGAACCATGCAGGATACCATCCTGGGCTCCAACAAAAAGTCTGACCGTGTCTTGCGGTTTTTTCCTATTCTTTTGCTTCATTTACTGTCTATTAGTTTGCAATTTAATGCGTCTTTTAGGTCACTTTTCACACTTCTGATAATGGCACTACAAATGGGATAAATTGCAATTTACCCGAACACAAGTGACTTTTTTTAAATAGATATTCAAACCAAGTGGGATACACCTTGCTTGTATGTAAAATGCATCGTATTGCAGATTTTGTTTAAAAAAATTAGAGTAAACATAAGTTATATATTAATGCCTTAACGTAATGCAACTTTAACAACTGAAATTTCTGTTTGTGTTATAGCCTTGAATAAGTGTAAAAGTGCTTTAGAGCAACAAAAAAGTCAAAAGACAACAATTAAACCAACTGGCTTCCTTTGAATTGTCTAGCAGGGTGCCCATCGTGTTTGTTTTCATCATGCTCCTAATTTCTGCTTTTACCAGATTTCTCGCTTTCTGATTCGTTAAACAGAAGAAGAAGTCAAACAGTAAATGAAACCAGATCGAACAGGTGGATACTTGACCCGGTCAGTTTGGAATAACTTGAGGCCTTCCAAACAAGAAGGGCAAGGACCAATTCAAAACAACCACTAATTTTCAAGAGGTCAGACTTGTCTCATGGCCAACTTGTTGAATGACGGCCACAGCCCTCTCCGTCATTCATAATGTGCAAGGCATTGTGCCAACCCTGCAAGAGTTGATTACTACATCTCTGCGTCACGCCAATTTTTTTGAAAGCAGAGTGGAGTCTTGTAATGACATCAGTTAACTTGGGGGCGGGGAGGGTTATACTAATACTTCTACTGAGAAATGTTAGCAGTCTCTCAGCAACGACTAAACTAAGTGAGCAATATAAAGTTTGGATTATTTTTCAAGGAGAACTCTCAAGTGTTTTTAAGGACGATTTAAGCATCTCTTTGGAAAGACTACCATAGTTGCCCTCAACACAACTATGCCACTTTCGTCCCAGCTCATTGGAATCTTCCAAGAACACCGAGTATTGTTGCCCTGCCTTACGCTTGAGTTATGCTTTGCTCTCTGGTTACACTACGCATGAGACCAGGATAACTTATGCACACACCTGAAAAAATGTGACGTACGATTGCTAGCACTGATTTGTGGCCAGCAAGTGTGGGGAATATATATAAAGATATAAGTACAGTTCTATTCGAGAAAACAAGGTGAGAGAAAGCTGCCTGTGCTGCACTTGTGGTGTGTATGCGAGTGAAGCTTGCACTGCTGCTGGTGCTAGATTTAGTCTGTGTGAGGGAGGCTGCCTCAGAGTAAATCCTCCACCTGACTGTGTATAGGAAGCAAGACGTTTTGCAGCCGCTGGCTGTGTGCGAGAGAAGAACCTGTTGACTTTGTTTCCCCAGTTATGTAAGAAAGAGATTCTTGCACCAAGTTTGCCTCTAATGCACCTGTGGATCTATTACTCCATAATCTACTTACACTGAGAAGCAGAAAAACATATCATAGACACAATGATAAATGCAAGAAGCGAGAACAGACAATTGGATGTAAAAAAATAACCACATGGGGAACTGAAAATTGAGGTGGGGCAGAACTGAAGGAAAACAGGTCTGTTCGTTGCTCCAGCAAAACAGGACATTTCTAAGTGAAGGAGGAGGTCCAAGTGCCCAGATCACCCCTATGCGCAGTGTTTTTCTCGCTCCCCCATATTCATCATTCCACATCTAGGCACACCTGGCACTCATTATGTCTGCATTATATACTGAGTTCAAGAGGTAAATTCCTCCACCTACCTCCTTGCACTGCCAAAGAGAAATATGAACCTCTGGCATCTTTTCTGCTAACATTTCAAGTTCCATGGGAAGTGTAGCAAAAGCGTTTTTAGGTGGGGGCATGGCCCTGGACTTCGGAAGGCAAGAAACCTGGCGGTTTAGACTCCAGGCTGCTTAAACATAAGCATGAAGAACCCCCTTCAAGATCTAGGTCCCACAGCATAGTCACGTCACGAGGATCCAAATTATCTTCCACATTTGCCCAGGACAGTGTGCCCTTCGCTTTAGAAGGCAGATTGCCATTTTGGAAAGGTACATCTGGTTGTACTCCTCCTGATGTGAGCTGCACAGAAATCTGTTGTACCTTGTTAGTTGGAACGGTCAGTCTTCTGTTCACAGTAATTGCCCCCCCCCCCCCCTCCTGAGTAAAACCCATTCGCCCCACTCTTTCAGTTTTGTTGTTAGTTCAATAATTACGTTTACATAGTCCTTCTTGAGTGGCAGTCTACACAATCTGCATTAGTCCAAACTGGTTTAACCTATAACTCTTGCCTCAGAAAAGAGAACATGCTATTTTTCCAGATGTGGGGAAGTGTTTAAACCATTAAATAAAGCAGGCACTCTTGTCTTTGGCGTCCCATCTTTACTACCAGAGAAGGATAAATACTTGCCTCGCTGACCTGCATTTGATAAGTCATTTGAAAACCGAGAAGGGATGCATGTCACTGTAGGAAAGGATAAGTATCCAAGAGTCAAATTTCTGGTGGATTCGTAACCTCCCTGCATACTGAGCTTAAGTCTGAGAAGCTTGCATGAAGTCCTGGTACTCGAATTTAAACAGTGGAGGACATCTTACTTCCTTGCTTTAAAAGCTGGCCATCCCAGCAGGACAGGAGTGGCCCCTCCACAAGAGCGGTGGAGCGTAGCCCTGCTAAAAAAAAAAAAAATGCACCCAAAAATGCTCCCAGAACGGATTAAAAAAAAAAATAAGGTTTATTTATTACCATTTTATTTTTCATCACCCAGTCCGGAACAGAGTATCAGAATGGGGCAGGGCCACTGCTGCTGAATTACTATTATTTCAATGGGTGGTTTTAGGAGAAATTGGTGCTTCCTGTCACTTCTATTTTAGAGTTATGACACTATGTATATTTCTTTTTCAGACGGTGCACTATACAAGGAAAAACACCCCAAATCCCTGCACATCAACAATCACTGATCGTTGATAACAGCTAATACATAATAAGGCACACGTCCCACCATTGTCCAATTTTACAATCTTCACAGTTTATTTCAGAATTCCTCTTCACTTCAAAATATCAGCTCTGCACATCAAAATGACAGCTTCAGTTCAAATTCCAGCCCAAAATAACAGCTTCAGTTCAGTTCCAGCTAACACATGTTTCATCTGGGAAATCACCCATTGACTTCATAAGGGCTGTCAGTTAGTTATTCCCTACACATTGAGTTGTCCAATTTCCGTTCTTATTTTGTCCTCAATCGCCCAATATATGACAGCTTCAGGGAGCTGTGCACTTTAGTTTAAAGTGGGCATGTCCCTTTGGCCGGTCATCTTGTGACAGCCAGTCTGACCTGCGCACTTTAAACTTCTCTAACCAAACTGTCTTAAGACAGCTGGGTTAGAAAAAGCATAGGTCTCCAGCGTTCTTGTGAGCATTGAGAGAGGCGGCGCCCAGCAATCCTAATGCTGCTTTCATGCTGGTTACCAGCAAGACAGCAGCGTCAGGATTTGTCAGTGATGTTTCCTGGTCCCCGTTGCCGCATTGGAGCCACAATAAGAGGACGCTGTGAGGAGAGAAAGACGCGTCACTGACAGGTAAGTGCCTTTTTCTTCTTTTTTTTAAATCATTATTATTGAACGCACCCCTCCACCCTAAGTACAAACCAGCTGCCACTGCAGCAGGAGCTGATCTGATCCCACAAAGACATGTACAAAGTTCACTCCGAGGAGCCATGAGAATGTTGCAAACCAGCCAGCTTGGAGAATATCAAAGAGGATGATCTGAGTGTTGGTCTACACCAACGGTACTCAAAGTACGGCCCGCGGGCCGCCAGCGGCCCCACGGACCTAGCTTGGCGGCCCGCGAGACGCACACCAAACGCCATATCATAATGGCAGCAGTATGTAAACATAGAAGAAGGCCGCGGGAGCATGCTCCCGCGGCCCTCCTCTATGTTTACATACGGCGGCCATTGTTTATGGCGTTGCCCTGACGATCCTGGAAGCCAAAGCCCCATAAAAGTCAGCTCTTGCAGCTAACTTTTACGGGGCTTTGGTCGTCTGCTTCCTGTCACCGGCTCCACGTCTGCTGCCCGCCTGCCTGCCTGCTGTTCCACATTTGTGACATCTTTACAGTGCTTTGAGTCAGGTAAGGCTCTTTGGTTATTTATTTATTTGTTTTTAATGTAGTGTGTGTTACTGGGGTAGGCGTGAGAGCAGATTGCGCTGTGTGTGTGTTACTGGGGTAGGGGTGAGAGCAGATGGCGCTGTGTGTGTGCGCGCGGTGTGTGTTACTGGGGTAGGGGTGAGAGCAGATGGCGCTGTGTGCAGATGGCGCAGTGTGTGTTACTGAGGTAGGGATGAGAGCAGATGGCGCTGTGTGTGTTACTGGGGTAGGGGTGAGAGCAGATGGCGCTGTGTGCAGATGGCGCTGTGTGTGTTACTGGGGAAGGGGTGGGAGCAGATGGCGCTGTAAGCAGATGGCGCAGTGTGTGTTAATGAGGTAGGGGTGAGAGCAGATGGCGCTGTGTGCAGATGGCGCTGTGTGTGTTAATGAGGTAGGGGTGAGAGCAGATGGCGCTGTGTGTGTTACTGGGGTAGGGGTGAGTGCTGATGGCGCTGTGTGCAGATGGCGCTGTGTGTGTTACTGGGGTAGGGGTGAGAGCAGATGGCGCTGTGTGTGTTACAATGTTTTGAAAAAGGGGGCGGGGTGGTTGTTCCCCCTCTAAGCCCCGCCCCCTCTAAGCCCCGCCCCCGCTGTCACTTCAATGCGGCCCTCGGCCGCAAACCATACTGCAATTTTGGCCCCCGAGAAAAAGTTTGTGAGTACCCATGGTCTACACGGTTACCTGCTTTTGGCTCGAAACACCCTCTGTTTATCTGCTTTCCAACCACAAACAACCATGGTGAATACACTCTTCATTCCCCAGACTCGGGCCAACCAAGAAACAATTCACTCCTATGCCCCCAGCACTGGGTCCATTTGTGTTGGCTGAGGAAGGGTTCCAGATCCTGAACCTTTTGAATCCCCCTTCCTAATACTCAAGCCTCAGATGAGGCCAGATGAATGCTCTGGCTGCTGGGCGGAAGGTGGGATGGGGGGAGAAAGAAGTGTTCTCATCACTGCTGTTTCAGATCTATGCCTCTAATAGTACTGTAATGTTGGAGGGGGGGGGGGGGGTTCAATTATTGGCTTGGTTGTCAAGTAGAAGAAGCACTACAGCAAAAGAGAAAGAGCACTCAACACCTATTCATTTAATCACCAATAATGTAATCTTCCTCGGCCAAAGAGCCAATCTACCCCTTTGGTTATATAAAAGTGGAATTTTTGATTCCAGACAGTGCAAGGGTTGGTTGAAACTCACAGGGGACACATGTTCACCTATATCCTACCATCTACATATTACATGTCACAGGCAGTGCCTCGGCCCCACAGACCTTGCAATTGGTTACAACCCAGCCCTACCATCCTTGGTTAAAGTCAACCATTTACCTGGTTTAGGTTTTATGTAATTCATTAATTAGTCATGCTGACGTACACAACATATTCGTAATAAAATAGAGGGGTGAAGGGGTTCTGCAAAGCAATGGTAGGAGTAAGGTTAAGAGGAGGCACTTGTGGGAACAGAGTTCTTCACAGTGTTCCTGAGCTGACATTTCGGGAAGCTGTCCAAGTGCCTGCTCCAGTTCTTCCCAGTCAGGAAATTAGATGAATGAGACACCACCTTGAGCCAATACCCCATCCAGATAGATGCTGGCTTTTTTCCAGCTGTGAAAAGGGCTTCCTGTTTGTGTACGCAACCCAAGGCGCCTGTGTTCTGGGCATTCATGGCATGAGCCAGGTGATGACTAGGCAAGTAGTAAAATCCTGGTTGAATGAACACTTTGCATCAAATTGATCAATTAAGAACTCATTGAATTTGATGCCCTGTGATTACTTGTGTTGGCAGCAGTGCCAGCCTGGCTGTCTGAGAACAGCCCGGCACCGGGCTTGGAAGCACGTAGATCAGCGTCTCTGTACGGGTTTCCATAGAGCAGTGAAGTATCCTTTAGTCACTTTATTAAATACTTTGTCTCCACCAACGGTTGGCGATTGTCCAGGTGCACAGGTTCTTTTAACCCACTCAATGGATGAATGAAGTGGATTTGAAGAGGACGTATGAAGGAGCTGCAGAGTGCACCATGGACCTCTTGACCTGGAGGAGCGTGCACTCCGGTAGAACTTCATTTTAGCTGAAAACCCTATTTCAATGAAGATGCGGTGGCTCTGGAAAGGCCATGGCAGATTGCCTTACAAGCCGGTGTTTCTTAAATGCCTAAAAATGTGCAGAGGAGCCAGCAGTCTTTGAATTAGGCCCATACATCGAAACCTTCCTTGAGCAGGACACGTCTGTTAGAACTCAGCCTTAAAACCTCTGGACTCTGTGGAATTCCATCGTTCTCCAACCAATACCTCTAGAGTTCACGTCCAACCCTGCACAGCTAAAGGTCATGTTCTGCCCTGTGCGAGCTAGGATTAATGAACCGACATTGGAAAGTTGCTGGATGTTAAGCGATGCTCCGCTGCACGTTATAGGAGAATGTCTCATAGGGGTTTTAACCTGCGTGGAGTGTAATAAAGGGGCAATGTGTTTGGACACAACGAGAGACAATTAAGTGAAGTGCAAAGTTTTGCACACACTAAAATCTTGAGGAGCACTACAGAAGAGGTGCCCACAAAGGTAACCTGGCGCAGACAATGGCTGTTGCAGTGTTCATCTACCTTCTGGTATTCAATTATGATAACATTCTGCAGACACCAAAAGGCATGTTTGGATGACTTGGTTGTTTTATCCACGTTTACCTCACTTGTTAATCCGTACCTGAATATATGTGTGTGTGTGTGTGTGTGTGTGGTGGGGAGGGGTTTAGGATTTAAGAATCTAACCTAGAGTGGTGTGCTAGAGCAGAAAATCTGAGACAATATATGACCGTGTAAGTTATTATGGCCCAACTGCAGCAGACCGAGAAAGGACACACCAAGCTCTCCTGGTTGAACAAAAGCTTACTGTGAGACGAGATTCCTTCAGTAAGCATTGTACCACCATAACAACCACTCAACCTGCAGGCATAGCTTTTTGTGAAATTGTCTCCCCTATGCTGGTACAATGGAACACAGTGTTGATGCAATGCTAAATTACAAATTTGTTTTTCTTGACAAATGAAATATAAAATTTGCTTCTAAAAGAAGCTAAACTTGTAGACTGAGAACCGAGGGTGTAAAAAAGGTGGTTTACCCGGAAAGTCTAAAGGGGCGAGGTTAGAAAGGTTAATTTTTGCAGGTTAAATGCTATGAGACTCGGACAACAAAACACGAAAGGGGAGAACTAGGAGGGGTCAGGGGAAACGGGATATTCTACTAAAGGTAGCACGATACGAGCTCGGGGGTTCTAAGTGAAATGAACATGACAAATATAGTAAATATATGAACGCCCTTCATTAGAAGTGTTGTGTTTGTGAAAGGTGCAAAGTAAAAAATAAATAAATAAAAATGACTAGCAAAGGTAAATAATGAAAGGGGGAGTGAAGCAGGAGCCCGTGGATGCTCCTGGCCTCAAGGAGCCATTAGTAAGCCATAGCTATCTATTATTAAGAACATGGGGGATAAGGAACAATAAAAAAAAAATAGCTCTTGGTAAAACACATTGGTTTGACCTTTACATCATACAAACGTCGAACTTATTGGTTTTGCCTGTGCTTATTTGTGCACGGAGGAGCAAACAGACAGACAAAATCGTTGTAAAAATATCTGCCGAGGAATACAAGGGTTGCTGCGTTCTTTTATGTAGCATTATTTTTACAGATAAGTCCTGGTCCACCTGTGTTAACGACTAAATTATAATTATAGTGGCCATCTAGCAACGGTACAGTAATAACAGGGAACATATAACGCTGTCACAAGATGGCTGTCCTGTTTTTAATCAGAGGGTGAGCGGTGTCAGCAGCAAGCCCCATCACAAGAAAAGGATGCTACAGAGAAATATAGCAACCATTTTATCTGCAGCGCCCATTTTTCAGATTCTTCTGTCAACGCTCGCGCTCCAGTATTGTAATGGAGTGACTTCTACTGTATTTTACTGTATGCCACAACCAAACATCCCGTAACAAGAACAGTGAGACTTGAAAATATTCCTCTGGGTTGATCCGATATTAGATTGGTAAGGTCTCTAGCTAATGGCTGTAGAATCTAGAGCAAAGGAAGTCGAAGGCTAAGGGGCTTTGATCAGTCTCTGTCAAAGTATACAAAACGCTGGTCATGAATGTCTCAAGCACCATAAAGGTCAAACCTAATAACGTATCCAGTAAGCTAAGGGTGAGGAGTAAGGTGGCCTTCCCACATAAATAAAAGGGAAATTTAGAAAGAAATTGAATTCTAAAAATAACTGAAATTAATGCAAAAATCAATAAATCTGCAACTTCACAATTAAATATCCCATATTAATAATTCATACCGGATCTCAAAGCAAAAAGTATATGTGAAGTTAAAACTACAAAGCAAACGTCAACTCGAGAATAAGGGCTTTCATAAGACAACTTTAATTGGACGTTACCGAGACATTTGTATTAGTGTTTTTCTGTTTTAGTCATTGATGTCCTCTTCGGACAGCAGCAAACTAGAGCCAGATTCCTCAGCTTTGCAGACTGACATTGTCTGGTACCTGCTTAGAGATTTTAGCGCTCTGAAGCTGGGTCCAATTGCTAGTCCGATATGCCCAAGACGAAAAGGTGCCCCAACACCTTCCCGAACCAAGAACATCATGAACAGGGGCAGGCATGAGCCGAGTGAAATAAGATTAGAAGGGGAGTTCCCTTCCACATTCCCCTTCAGAGACCCAAACTTTCTGCCAGTGACCATTGATTAGCCAATATGCAGCACATATCTAACTGCTCGCATACTCAGCAACATGTTCCAATTATCCCACACCCTGCTACTGCCCTCCATTAAAGGCGAACACTCACCCAGAAGGTGTTTCATAATGGCCTGGTTGCGCTCCCAGAGGTCGTTGAAGGTCCCCCATCGTGAATGGCCATCGGGCACTGGGTTTGCTTTGATCCACCCTCCACACGCGTAACTGAAGAAGTCCTGGCAGGGATCCACGGTCCGATCCAGAGAGCGCAAGATGGAACTGGTGACTGAGATGCACGCTTCGGACAAGCATACACGGGACTCTGGCATGGAAAAACAGAAAGGAGAGCAGTGAAGGTAGGCAGAGGGAGAAGCATGGCATACCCTGCCCTCAGCAGATGGTAAAAACAAACTTAGAAGCAAATTTATGAACAAAGTACTTCAGTCCACCTTTCCTGTAAGAAGGTCTGGAAATCACTTGTAAATTTCCATTGCAGTTATTCCTTTGGTGGTTCAGTGCTTACCATTGGCTACAGATTTAGCCAACAAATCGACAGCAATGAGATTCTGCTTGCACACTTGCATGTGCTAGCCTGATATGCTATATCAAAGCATTTATGTAATTCAAACAGTTTTAACTCCCATCTTATTTATTAGTTAAGCATATCTGTCCCAATCGTCTGGTCAAATGAATGTTCTGAGATTAGGTAAACTAAAGGAGGGATCAGTTAAAGGTTACATACTATGGATAGGGCCCTCTGAGAACCCCCCTGGTTGTGAGAGAAGTCACTGATTAAACAAAGAAAATCACTCACTTAAGCTTTAGGAGATGGTACAGAGGTAGGAAACCGCAAGAGCAGAGTGCCAAGATGCTTTAATAGAAGAAAGCATTTTCTTCTTGTGCAGTAATGAGTAAAATACCATATACCTGGCTTAATGGCAGACCTTTTTGAACTAAATGTGAATGTCCCTTGTATATAGAACAAATCGTCAGAGCAGCAAATCCAACCGCCAAAGCATATATTATTAGGATTCAAAACCAGAACATCTCTAGACCAGACAAAAAAAATCATGTACTACCATTCTTAGTATGACCTCTCAAGAAACTTTTGAGACCCAGCAACCTAGACTCCAGTGGAAAATAACCAAAAGTGTCGAAATAATAGATCTAAAACACAAGAACTTAAAAATTCGATTATGCTGTTAGTCCAAGTTCAATTGTTTTTAATGTGATGGGAGGTATAAATCTGAAGATGTAAATGTTAGAATGTGTGGAGTGAGGGTACAGGGGCTAGGAATTTCTGAATGAATTATAATATATATTTGTCTGTCCAATACTAAAAAGTATGGAAAATGTTACTTACCCAGCAGACATCTGTTCGTGGCACGTAGTGTTGTAGATTCACATGCTTTGCATAAGTTCGCCATCCAGTGTTGGGCTCGGAGTGTTACAAGTTGTTTTTCTTCTTAGAAGAAGGTTTTCAAGTTACGGGAATCAAGTGGCTCCTCCACTCAGTAATATTTCACATGGGCATCGAGTCCTTTGTTAGATTGTTTCCCAGCAGGAGGGTGAAGTAAAGAGTGTATACATGTATATGTAGATATATAGTAAAGAAAGGAGATGTCCATGCAATGTATGGAAAATGTCACTTACCCAGGGTACATCTGTTCGTGGCATGTTGCACTGCAGATTCACATGCTGTGCACTGTAACTGCTTACCTAGGGTACATCTGTTCGTGGCATGTTGCACTGCAGATTCACATGCTGTGCACTATAACTGCCATCTAGTGTTGGGCTCGGAGTGTTACTAGTTGTTTTTCTTCGAAGAAGTCTTTTTGAGTCACAGGACCGAGTGACTCCTCCCTTTCGGCTCCATTGCGCATGGGCATCGACTCCATTCTAGATTGTTTTCCCCGCAGAGGGTGAGGTAGGAGTGGTAGAATGAGGATATTAACGATGTCCATGCAATAAAATAGGTATGTATGTACATAGTTTGTGTTAAAGGAATGTTTGTTTACATATATACAATTTTAATGAAATCAACGGCTACAGGCTCACGGGGAGGGCGCATGTGAATCTGCAGCGCAACATGCCACGAACAGATGTACACTGGGTAAGTGACATTTTCCGTTCGATGGCATGTGTAGCTGCAGATACACATGCTGTGCATAGACTACAAAGCAGTAATCCTCCCCAAAGCGGTGGTCAGCCTGTAGGAGTTGAAGTCGGTTGAAATATTGTTCTTAGTACAGCCTGTCCTACTGTGGCTTGTGTTGCTAACACATCTACACAGTAATGTTTGGTAAACGTATGAGGTGTAGACCAAGTGGCTGACTTACAAATCTCTGTCATAGGTATGTTACCTAGAAAGGCCATTGCTGCTCCTTTCTTTCTAGTGGAGTGAGCCTTTGGTGTAACGGGTAACTCTTTTAGCTTTAAGGTAACAGGTTTGTATGCATTTGACTATCCATCTGGCAATGCTCTGTTTGGATATAGGGTTACCAGCATGGGGCTTTTGAAAAGCAACGAACAATTGTTTAGTTTTCCGAAAAGATTTTGTCCTGTCTATGTAATACATTAGTGCTCTCTTTATGTCTAATGTATGCAGTGCTCTTTCTGCTACCGAGTCTGGTTGTGGAAAGAAGACGGAGTTCTACAGTTTGGTTTAGATGAAATGGTGAAATTACTTTTGGCAGAAATTTTGGATTTGTGCATAGAACCACTTTATGTTTGTGTACTTGTATGAAGGGTTCTTTCATAGTGGACTCCTGTATTTCGCTAACTCTCCGTAGTGAAGTGATGGCTATTAGAAATGCTACTTTCCAAGTCAAGAATTGGATTTGGCAAGAATGCATGGGTTCAAAAGGTGAGCCCATGAGTCGTGTAAGTACAATATTAAGATTCCACGAGGGTACTGGTCTCTGTATGTTTAATCTGCAGGTAAGCAGAGATTGCAGGGAGATGAATTTTAACAGACGAAAAAGCGAGATTTGCTTTTTGTAGGTGTAGTAAGTAACTTACAATGTTTTGTATGGAAGCATCTAATGGTGTGATTTGGTTTGCTCGACAGTAGGAAACAAACCTTTTCCATTTATTAGCATAACAATGCCTTGTTTTCGGTTTTCTTGCTTGTTTAATGACTTCCATACACTCATTTGAAAGGTTTAGGTAGCCAAATTCGAAGACTTCAGGAGCCAGATTGCTAGGTTGAGCGATGCTGGATTGGTGTGTCTGATCTGTTGTTTGTGTTGTGTTAACAGGTCTGGTCTGTTTGGGAGTTTGTTGTTGAGTACTACTGAGAAGTCCAACAGTGTGGTGCACCACGGTTGGCGAGCCCACGTTGGTGGTATGAGTATTAGTTTGAGTTTGTTTTGACTCAGTTTGTTGACTAGGAAAGGAATGAGCGGGAGAGGGGGAAAAGCGTAAGCAAATATCCCGGACCAATTGATCCATAGAGCATTGCCTGTGGACTGATGGTGTGGGTACCTGGACGTGAAGTTTTGGCATTTTGCGTTTTGTTGCAAACAGATCTATGTCTGGTGTCCCCCAGCGGTAGAAGTAGTCCTATAGAATCTGGGAATGTATTTCCCACTCGTGAGTTTGCTAGTGATCCCGACTGAGATTGTTGGCTATCTGATTGTGAATGCCTGGTATATATTGCGCTATCAGACGAATGTTGTTGTGAATTGCCCAATGCCAAATCTTTTGTGCTAGGAGGCATAGCTGTGACAAGTGTGTCCCCCCCGTTTGTTTAGATAGTACATTGTTGTCATATTGTCTGTTTTGACAAGAATGTGTTTGTGGACTAGAATGGGTTGAAAAGCTTTTAGTGCTAGGGAGACCGCTAGTAGTTCTAAGTGATTTATGTGTAGTTGTTTTTGTTGATTGTTGAGGTGTGCTCCCCACTCAATCATGAAAGCGTCTGTTGTAATAATGGCGTGAGGCACTGGGTCTTGGAATGGCCGCCCTTTATTTAAATTTACAGGGTTCCACAATTGAAGCGAAGAGTGTGTTTGGCGGTCTATCAACACTATATCCTGAAGTTGACCCTGTGCCTGTGTCCATTGTTTTGCTAGGCACTGTTGTAAGGGCCGCATGCGTAGCCGTGCGTTTGGGACAATTGCGATGCATGAGGACATCATGCCTACTAGTTTCATGACAAACCTGACTGTGTACTGGTGGTTTGGTTGTATGCTTGACACTATAGTTTGAAACGACTGAACTCTTTGTGGGCTTGAAGTGGCAATTGCTCTTTGAGTGTTGTGTGGCTCCCAAGTATTGTTTCATTTGGGATGGTTGCAAGCGGGATTTTTGGTAATTTATAGAAAACCCTAGTTTGTGTAGGGTATCTGTTACATATTGCGTGTGACTGACACCAGTGTTGAGTGTTGGCTTTTATTAGCCAATCGTCGTGATATGGGAATACGTGCATGTGATGTCTCCTTATATGAGCTGCTACTACAGTGAGACATTTTGTAAATACTCTGGGCGCTGTTATCCCGAAGGGCAATACTTTGAATTGGTAATGTTTGCCCTGTATGACTAATCTGAGGTATTTCCTGTGAGATGGATGGATGGGTATGTGGAAATACGCATCTTTTAAATCCAGTGTTGCCATGTTTTCTCCCTGTTTTAGCAAGGGAACTACATCTTGTAGTGTGACCAAGTGGAAATGTTCTGATTTGATGAAGAGGTTTAATGTCCAGAGATCTAAAATTGGTCTTAGCGTTTTGTCTTTTTTGGGAGTAAGGAAATTTAGGGAGTAAACTCCTGTTCCATTTTGATGGTGAGGTACTAGTTCTATGGCTTGTTTTGTTAATAGTGCTTGTACCTCTATTTGTAGCAGGTCCAGATGTTGTGCCGACAAATTGTGCGTTCTTGGGGGAACATCTGGAGGGAAATGTGTGAACTCTATGCAGTAACCGTTTTGGATAATTTATAGAACCCATGTGTCCGTGGTTGTGTCTGACCAATGTTTGTGGTATTTTGTTAATCTTTCCCCTACTGGTGATGTGTGTTGGGGAAGTGTGGCATTGAAGTCACTGTTTGTTACCGGGGGTCTGCTTGGTAGGCTGAAATTTTCCCCTTGCTCTTGGGAATTGTCCCCTGAATGAACCACAAATACTCTGGTATTGTGACTGGCAGTTGGGTTTTGTTTGAGAGGTGGATGCCTCAGAGTTGCTGTCTAAACCCTCCCCGAAATTCTGGCTTCCTAAATGTCCCCCTATACTGGGAAGAGTAGAGCGTGCCCATGGCTTTGGCCGTGTGTGTCCTTCATTTTTTAGGGTCGAGCCTGCGTTGCATGCGCTCGCGCATGCGTATTACAGCGTGACGCTTTAGTTATTAGAAAAGGGCTCGGAGCCCTGTCGACATCACGTCAGTGTTTTTTATTGGTTCGTGGGCTTGCCTATTAAAATCTGCTTGCTTTCATTAGTCGAAGGCATGCACACATCATGCCTTTTCCGGTGGCTAGCCCTCCTTGAGTGCATCGACCAAGTACAGAAAACATGCGAGGCTCGCTGTTTTCTGTCCGGCCCGTGGACTACTTTTTCTCCATTTTACTAGCGCAATTTCGCTTGGCAGAAGTCTAGCGCTTTACACAGTTAAATGCACTTTCGGTTACGTACATAAATACACTTTTGCCGACAGGTGAAAAGTCGGGTTAGGAGTTTACAACGCTATCCGCTCTAACATGAGCAAACACCAGACCTGTTGCATTGGAACAGCATGTTTAACACCGCTTGCTGCATTTCAGGTTTGAAACCTTAACTTTGTAGCGATGCATGCCTCCTGATGGTGACTGCTGTGTTTACAGTTATTGCTGCGGTATCGGCAGAGTCCAGTGCCGAACAGATCCGGTTGTTGGAGATGGCTTGTCCTTCCTCAACCACCTGTTGAGCCAGTTTTTATATTCTTTTGGTAGATGCTGAATGATATCATGCATTTCATCCCAATGGGCTCGGTCGTAACGGGCGAGGAGGGCCTGTGAATTGGCGATACGCCATTGGTTGGCAGCTTGCGACGTCACTCTCTTCCCTGCTGCGTTGAATTTGCGGCTTTCTTGATCAAGAGGTGGTGCATCTCCTGATGATTGCGAGTTTGCCCGCTTACTTGCGGCTCCCACTACTACAGAGTCCGGAGGGAGCTGCTGTGTAATGAACACAGGGTCCGATGGGGGTGGTTTATATTTTTTCTCCACCCTCGGTGTGATGGCCCTTCCCTTGACCGGCTCTTGAAAGACTTGTTGTGCATGCTTAAGTATGCCTGGTAGCATAGGCAGGCTTTGATATGACGCATGCGTGGACGCCAGTGTATTGAAAAGAAAATCATCCTCCAATGGTTCTGAGTGCATAGTGACATTATGGAATGTCGCAGCCCTGGCTAGTACTTGTGTACAGGAGGTGCTATCCTCTGGAGGAGATGGCTTTGAGGGGTAGCACTCAGGACTGTTGTCTGAAACTGGTGGGTCGTAGAGGTCCCAGGGATCTGCATCGTACTGTGTCTGCACAGTATGTCTGGGTGACTGTGCAGTTAGGGTGCAAAATGGTGACCTTGTCCTTTGTGGCGAATGTGGTGGCGATATTTCTGGTGAGAAATGTTGAGTTGGTGACCTTTCTCTAGCCACCTTTGCTCTTGGCTGATCAGTTTCAGTCTCTGTGTGGAAAGCCAATTTCCTTTTAAATTCTAGAGGGATAGTCTGAATTTTTCCAGTATCCTTCTGGACCTGTAATCTTGGTTGACTTTGATCAAACTCCTCCACATCCAGCTCCTGCTCAAACCTGTGCCTCTCTAAGTTGTTTGGAGAGCCCGTATTCTTCTATATAAGAAGTATTTTTCGGCTCCGAAGCCGGCTTCCTCGGCACCAAAATACCCATGGTCACGGTTGGTCTCGGGTCCGAAAGGCTCTTTCGAGGCTTATTGGTTTCGACCAGTCAATGTCGACTTTATTCGGCGCCGGTTTCTCGACTCGAGTCGGAAGACCTCGGCACGATCTTGGGCTTTTTCGGTGTTGAAGATGTTACATGGTCACTGCTTTTCTTGTGGGTCGAGCCAGGGCCTTCAGGCAGTGGCGTCCCCAAGGCCTTCTGTTTTTTCGACTGACTGAGGTTGGGTCGGGGCAGGCGTACTCACTTTTTGGCCCGTGGTAGGTCTCCGTTGGAATCGTCTGATTCCGATCCCTGCATAGAGATAGCCATCTCTTCCTCTTCGATGTTGAGGTGTTGTGTCGATTTCGATGCCATCTGTAAGCGCCTTGCCCGCTAATCTCTCAAGGTCTTTTTCGACCGAAAAGCCTTGCAAGCCTCACAGGTATCCTCCCTGTGCTCCGGTGACAGACACAGATTACAGACCTGATGCTGGTCTGTATAAGGATACCTGGCGTGGCATGTCGGACAGAAACAGAAGGGGGTCCGGTCCATGAGGCTTTGACGACGGGTGTGGTCGGGCCGACCAGGCCTCGGCTGGGTGCGGAAGCCCCCGAAGCGGTTGTCTCGTCGGTGCCGATGTATCTATAGGAAACCGGTCCCGAATGCAACAATATCGACAGATTTTCGATGATTTTTAAACTTTCCCGATTCGAATCACGGAGCGAAGAGGAACACGTCCGAACCCGATGGCGGAAAGAAAACAATCTAAGATGGAGTCGAAGCCCATGCGCAATGGAGCCGAAAGGGAGGAGTCACTAGGTCCCGTGACTCAAAAAGACTTCTTCGAAGAAAAACAACTTGTAACACTCCGAGCCCAACACTAGATGACAGGAACAGTGCACAGCATGTGTATCTGCAGCTACACATGCCATCGAGCATACATATTTACCATATAATGTACTACAACGGCTACACGCTCCCGGGGAGGACGCATGTGGATCTACAGCACTACATGCCACGAACAGATGTCTACTGGGTAAGTAACATTTTCCGTTCAGTGGCATGTGTAGCTGTAGATACACATGCTTTGCATAGCCTGTAAAGCAGTCCCCTCCTAAAATTAGTGGTGGTTAGCCTGTAGGAGATGGAGTAGTTTGAAATAGTGTTCTAAGCACTGCTGTCCAACGTTTGCTTGTTGGCGAGATAACACATCCACACAGTAGCGTTTAGTAAATGTGTGTGATGTAGACCATGTGGCAGCTTTACATATGTCTGCCATTGGTATATCCCCTAAGAATGCCATTAAAGCTTCCTTTTTCGAAGTGGGATGTGCATTAGGAGTTATTGGTAACTGTCTTAGCTTTAAGATAGCAAGTCTCAGTACACTTCACTATCCATCTGGCTAATCCTTGTTCTGAAATAGGATTACCTTTGAGAATACTGGCAATTCCACTGACTGATTGATATGAAAAGGTGAAGCCACCTTTGGTAGGAATTTTGGATTTGTTTTAAGAACTAATTTGTCTTTATGGATTTGAAAGAAATGTTCTTCTAAAGTGAATGCTTGAATTTCGCTAACTCATCTTGAAGTGATTGCGATCAAGAAAGCAACTTTCCATGACAAACTGTAGAGTACAAGAAAGCATGGGTTCAAATGGTGGCCCCATACGTCTTGATAGTACAATATTAAGATTCCAGACAAGGGCTGGATGACCTCTTGGTGGACTAACCCTTTTAAGACCTTCCATAAAGGCCTTTATAATAGGAATTCTGTACAAGGAAATATGTGGTCTCTTTTGAAGGTAAGCAGCTATAGCTGTTGAATGAATCCTAAAAGATGAATATGCCAGATTTGCTTTTTGTAAGTGTAGCAAATAGCAAACAATATTTTGTACTGAAGCTTTAAGTGGATCAATATTTTTGGGCTGACAATAGTAGACAAAACATTTCTATTTAGCTGCATAACATTGTTTAGTTGTGGGCTTGCATGCTTCTTTTAGAATATCCATACACTAAGCTGGATGTTGTAAATAGTCAAACTCTAAGACTTCAGGAGCCAAATAGCCAGGTTGGGGGTTCTGGGATTTGATTGTCTGATTTGGCCTTTTCTATGGGTTAACAATTCTGGTCTATTTGGCAGCTTGTGATGCGGTACTACAGACAGGTCCAATAGTATTGTGTACCAATGTTGACATGCCCGTGTGGGAGCTATGAGTATCATACTGAGTGAGATTTGTTTCATCTTTTTTGTTCAGAGATGGAATTAGTGGGAGAGGTGGAAAAGCGTAAGCAAATTTCCCTAACCAGTTCATCCAGAGAGCATTGTCCTTAGATTGAGGGTGTGGGTACCTGGATGCGAAGCTTGGGCATTTTGCATTTTCTTTTGTGGCAAAAGGGTTCATGTCTGGGGTCCCCCACATTTGGAAGTATTGTTGAATCACTTGTGGGTGAATTTCCCATTTGTGGACTTGTTGCTACCTCCTGCTTAAGAGGTCCGCTAGTTGATTGTGTATCCCTGGAAGATACTCTGCTAGTAATTGAATGTGATTGTGAATTGCCCAGTTCCAAATGGTCCGTGCTAAAAGGGACAATTGAGATGAGTGTTCCCCCACATATTTTTGCAGATAATACATTGTGGTCATATTGTCTGTCTGCATTAAAACTACATTGTGTGTGATTTGTGTCTGAAACGTTTTGAGTGCTAAGAACACTGCTAGTAATTCCAAATACTGTAGTTTATGTGGTAAGTCTGTTGAATTGAATCCCATTCACCCTTTATAGTGAGGTTGTTAAGATGAGCTCCCCAATCTATCAGTGATGCATCTGTTGTGACTGTTCTGAGGCAGAGGGTCCTGAAAGGGCCGCCCCTTTGATAGGTTGGTGGAATTCCACCAGAGCAGAGAGTGGTAAGTTTGGCGGTCCAACAACACTAAATCCTGAATTTGACCCTGTGCCGGAGACCATTGTTCAGAAAGACTCTGCTGTAGTGGTCGCATCTGCAGTCTTGCATTGAGGACTATGGCTATGCATGAAGCCATCATTCCCTTATAGTTTCATTATTACTAGCTTTACTGGATAAGTGTAGTTGTATTGTAGTTGAGATATGAGATTGTGAAATGCTTGGAATCTTACTGGGTTTGGATATGCTAATCCTGATTGAGTGTTCAGAATTGTTCCCAGATACGCTTGAATCTGATGGTTGCAGATGAGATTTGTGGTAATTGATTGTGAATCCTAGATTGTGTAGGATGTCTATGCCATATTGAGTATGTTGTTGACAAGTTTGAATTGTACCAGCTTTTATGAGCCAGTTGTCTAGATATGGGAAGACATGTATGTGTTGTCTCCTGACAAATGCTGCAATGACTGCTAGCATTTGGTGAACACCCTTAGTGCTGTGGTTACCCTGAATGGTAGCACTTTAAATTGGTAGTGCTTTCCTGCTATGACAAATCTTAGGTATTTTCGATGTGTTGGATGTATGGGAATGTGGAAATAAGCAGCCTTGAGGTCTAATGCTGTCATGTAATTTTGTTTTTGTAGAAGGGGAATAATGTTTTATAGAGAGACCATATGAAAGTATGTATAGATTGAGGGGTCTGAGATCTAAAATTGGTCTTAGAGTACCATCTTTCCTTGGTATGAAGAAGTATAGTGAATATACTCCGGATCCCTGTTGGGATATAGGCACTATCTCTACGGCTCCTTTGAGTAGCAGTGATTGTATCTCCTGTTTTAATAAAGTGAGATGTTCCAGAGTAAGTCTGTGTTAACGAGGGGGAATGTTTGGTGGAGTAGAAGTTAGTTCTAGACAATAGCCATGTTGGATAATTGATAGAACCCATTGATCTGTGGTGATATTGCACCATTGTGGGTAAAAATTTACCAGTCTTCCTCCCACAGGAGGTGTATGCTCGATGGGGATTTGTAAGAAGTCACTGTTTTGTTGAGGTATAGGAACCTCGGAGTGGCCGATTTACCTCTTGCTCTATAACTAGATCCTCTGTAAGAGCCTCTGAATGAACCTCCACTATTGAAGTGTGGCCCTTGTTTTTGTTGTGAGGTGGATGGTTCTGTGGTTGATGGTTTCAAACCACCCCTGAATTGTGACCTACGAAAAGCGTCTCTAGTGGGTGTGGTGTATAATGCACCCATAGCTTTAGCGATCTTCGAGTCCTTTTTAAGCTTATTTATTGTGGTATTGACGTACATGTTACTTACCTTCGGTAACAAAATATCTGGTAGAGACATATTTTAGTTGCAGATTCCTTACCTTAGAATTTCCCCCCCACGCGTCAGACTGGATCCGGAGATTTTTCTTCAAGCAATACCCTTCCGCGTTGGTAGGTGGCGCCTGTCGACTCGACAGGCGTCACAGGCGTTGTGGTGACGTCGGGAGTAGTACATAGACGCCGCCCTCGTGCAGTGACGTCAGTTCTTTTCTTTCCGCGCCTGTTTAACACAGCTTGCTGCATCTCCAGTTTAAATCCTGAAGCTCTTAGCCATGCATGTCTCCTAATGATTATGCTGGTGTTGACTCACCTTGCCGCTGTATTAGCTGCATAAATCGTGCATCTAATTGCGTTGTTAGAAATAGCTAGTCCTTCAGCTACTATTTGTTGCCCCCTTTTTTGATGTTCTGGTAGATATTGCAACAAGTCTTCCATCTAATCCCAGTGAGCCCCATCATACCATGCTAGGAGTGCTTGGGAATTTGCAATCCTCCAGTGGTTGGCAGCTTGAGTAGCAACTCTTACCTGCTGCACCAAATTTTCGACTGTCTGGAGGAGGAGCATCTCCTATAGACTGGCTGTTGGCTTGTTTTCTTGCTGCACTTAACACTATAAAATCAGGTGGTAAGTGCGCCTTAATAAAAACTGGATCAAAGGGTGCAGGTTTGTATTTTTTATTGACCCCGGGCGTAATGATTCTTGCTTTTACAGGCTCTTTAAAAAGGTCTTCAAAATGTCCAAGCATGCCTGGAAGCACAGGGAGACACTGGTAGTCTGTGAGAAGGTATTAAAGTATTAAATAAAAAATAATCCTCAATAGGATATGTATTCAACTGTATGTTATGATACACAGCTGCCCTGGCTATAACCTGATTATAAGCAGTGGGATCTTCAGGGGGAGATGGCCTCGCTGGGGATAAATCTGGGTCATTAGGAGGAATGAGATCCGTGTTGTATATCCCATGGGTTTACCCCTTCTTGAGGATCAGTTAAATCATCCCTATGTGGTGACACAGATGAGGCCTGTGGAGATAACTGTGTTGAGTGCGTAGCCGAAGGAGGACGGGAAGGAGAATGTGGAGGTGAAAGCTGAGGTTGTTGCGTTGCCTTTTGTTTCTCCTTCTGTTAAAGGACTTTGATAGCAGGAGGCCCAGGGTCTAAAGTCTCTTGAAGTCAGTTTTCTTTTAGTTTTTGGAGGAGGAGAAGCTACGATCCTTCCGGTTTGCTCGCTGTTTAGCGTCCATAACCTCTAAAATAGGTTGTATCTCAGATGACTCAGTAGTTGGAGAATGTTTAATACTGGCAGCTTTCGATTTCGAAGGTTTGGATACAGAATGCTTGACTCTGACTGAAAAAGTTGGCTCTGAAAGTGGTGGTATATTTTTGGGCTCGGAGGCGGAAAAGTCAGATTTTCGGCTTGGTACCGAAACAGATGTGGCAGTCTGTTTAGTATATACTGAATGCACTCTGGTCTTTTGTTTTGGTGTCGAACCCGAGGGTTGGTCACCCGGAGGTATTTTTCGAATCAGACTATGGCCAGAAGGCCGGAAGGCAGTGGAGGACAAAAAAACTAATGCAGGAGTCTTTTTAATTCTCTTTGTTTGGTGTAACGGGGCTTGTGTGCTACTGTACTTCGCTGGTGGGATGGATTAAATGTCATCATCTGAGTCTCGCTCCAAATCTGCAATGGAAATCGCTACATGCTGTCCTACTTCCTCTTGCACGTGTTCTTCTCCAAAGACGTCAGGTTTGTGTTCTGACAACTTGGACGGCATCTCCATTCGACGCAGCCTTCGGTCCTGAAGATTTTTTGGGTATCGAAAGGATCTAGAAGTGTCGCACGTCTCTTCTGTGTTCTGGAGACAGGCAGAGATTACACACCAAATGCTGATCGGTGTAGGGAAATTTTGCGTGACACCGAGGACAGAACAGAAACAGCGTACGTTCTATCAGCCTACCACTGTTCGACTACAATGTGTCAAAGTAGGCCCAAAAAAGGGCAAGGTTGAAATTGATCCTGACGATTGCAATCGGGTCGACTAAGAGTGGAAAAACGCGATCAAAACTATACCAACGTTTATAGAAAGTCGGAAGAAAAGTTCAGAAGAGACCAAACCAGGATGTTCCGGAGCGAGAGGAAACGTGTCCGAACCATACGGTGGAATTAAAACAATTCAACGAAGGACTCTATGCCCATGCGAAGTATTACCGAGAGCAAGGGTCACTCGATCCCGTGACTAAAAAACCTTCTTCGAAGAAAAACAACTTGTAACAATTCAAGCCCAACACTAGATGGCAAAGCACTTGTTTCTATAGCTACACATGCCATGAAACATAACTACATGCTGTGTATATTTATGCATTATTATCGAATTAGTGGTGAAATGTATAACTTTTGAGAATTATGTCTTTGTAATTGTTAATATATCTTTATCAAAGATAAATAAAAGAATGGTTATATGTTTTTAGAACTTGTATGGTGTAGAATAGAATCTAGAAGAAATACAGATGTAGATGGGTTTTTCTTGTCAGAAGACATATGAGAACCTTCACATACGAGAGAACATATTTTTGAAGTCTTCAACTTTGTGAGCCTACACAATTCAGGACCCACCACAAGAACCAGCATCCCAATTACTGCACCCCCAAAATCATCTCAGTGCATGCGCAAGCCCTGAAGTAAGCCAAGGGTGAGAAACTTTATAGACCCCTTCCATGACTGCTCTTGTAATAAGCGTGCACTGTTCCCAACCTCCTCATTGGCCACAAGGAAGTCTCTTTCTGCCCCATCCCACCTCAGAACTTGCAATTTCACTACGGAACTTGGGGCAGTATCCTGTTGTTAACAGTCAACCTGATTATGGAACAATTAGAACCCTCTATCTAGCCCTTGCGGTTCCAGAGCTATATATGCTTGAAATTGCTGCTCACTGCTAACCTTAAATCCCAGCTCTCAACCCATATTAGTCAAGCCAGTGGGTCCAGTGGGTGCCTGAGGACCCGTCGCTGCCCATTGCTCCTTTGGTGACCCACCTCTCCCACCCATAGGAAAATTTGGACTTTGACAAGCTAGATTGGAGATGCACACATGTGAAGTTTGGTACACTAGGGTAAAATATTGTGGATGCCTTCACTATCTAGATGGAGACCAGTTGAGCTCTTCACTGATCTCTTCCCTAGTGACTGGGCACTATGCCAGAAGCTCAGACTACCCAACCTATGGAAGGCATACGTACCGGACACAGAGACAGGCATTTAGAATGCCAAAGGCAAGTTCATGCCGTGAGTGACTTCAATGGATTCCAGTTTTAGCCTTGGTGGTAGTTTTTGCACCAACTATATTTTTGGGAGTGTTTTGTTGGAATCCTAACCACAGGGTCTCCAAACCACCGAGTTGTCCTGCCTCAGATCTGGATCAACAAATATACTGGAGATAAGGGCTACCCATATCATATTACTATGGAACCTTGTTGATTCTGGTGTAGTGTGGTTAGTTTTACGTATTCATTGCGCTTTAGCTTCAGGCTTTTGTGCACTTTGCCCTGAATATATTTTATTCATTTGCTGACAGCTTAGAGCCTCTGTGCACTTTGCTCTACATGCTTTTTATTAGGCTTCGTACTGTTATTTTTCAAATAGCCAGTTCTACGGTGTTGTTTTTTATTCATATCACACTGTTTTGCCTACTTCAGCACTGGAGTTCTCCATAACATATTTACTCTGTGCTTCAGTCAAGGATACAGTCTGGTACATTGCCGATAGACGTGGTAGGAGTTTAGACTTGGAATTCCTGCGTAGGGACATTTTGTGATCACGATGACATGTTAGTTATAAAATCACTTCCTTGTCCCAATACACGCAAGAGGGAGATTCCGACCAGAGAACCACAACTAGACGCTGACTGCCTCGTTGCAGATGCTGAACCAAGATCACAGGTCTTTGCTCAGGTATGAGGGCTGATGTCTCCACAGTGATTCTAATAGGCAAGCTAGACGCTTAACATGCTGTGCTCTAAATAGAACAAGCAGAGGGAGAATAGAAACTGTTAGACAATATGATAGCTTTGTTCTCATGTTTTACTCTCCTGGTGACTATTTCAATCCGCTGCAACAAAAACAGCAATATAAAAAGATGAAAGTGGCTGCAGTCTCAGTTAGACATGCCGCTCAAGAAGAGAGTTCTCTTGACGAACAAGACGTGGGCGTTAGCACTGTTAGACAGCGCGGCAGAGGTCACAATAGTTCGCCGGAGTCTTCTAGAGCATCTGGAGGTGAAAGCAACTGATGACTTCATACAAGTCGAGACGGCGGACATGCGAGTCTCTGATCCTGATAGAGTATATGAAGTGACTCTACAATTAGAAGGGGACATTGACCGTATTATAAACGCCATTTTTTGGGACCATGTGGTAAAATCATATGATGTTCTGTTGGCCGAACAGGATTGGCCACCTGACTTTGTTCGCGACTGTCCGGTTGGGGAGGAGGTTATTACACCTTCCTTCTCACCACTTGTTCCGAGAGAACTAGCGGAGTCCTATAGTAAATCATGGGCTCTAGCACAGGCTCCCGCCCTGTATAGAAATAACGTGGGGTGGGATAGACAATCACCTTATCATGTAATTCCGATAAAGGGCGAACCTCAGCCACAGCATCCTATCAAATTTGAAGCAAGGGCATCGGTTAGGAAAATTCTTACACAATTGGAGTATCAGGGTGTAATTGAGCCCTGTGTCTCGCCAGTGAATAATCCCTTGTTTCCGGTTGCTAAACCGGACCATTCATATAGGATAGTGGTGGATTACCGACATTTGAATAGTCATACACGCACATATGCAATACAGAATTCACATAGCGCAGCGCTTATGAATAATATCGTACGTAAGAAGTACAAGACAACATTAGATATCTCAAATGGATTTTTCTGCCAGAATATAGCGCCCGAGAGTCGGGACTATACCTGTTTCAGTGCGTTTGGCTCTCAGAAAATTTTTTGTTGTTTGCCTCAGGGGTATAAGAATAGCCCAGGACTGTTTTCGGCTCGTGTCACTGAAATGCTGCATGAGTTCGACCCTGAAGCGTTGTCATATGTTGATGACATATATCTGACAGATGATGAGATTCTGCAACATCTAAGGCGTGTATCGCGCATTGCTGTGGGGTTTGCTGATATTGGCTATAAGTTTAATTTTAAGAAATCAAAGATTGCCTTCCTCAGCGTCATTTTCCTGGGATGAGTTGTCGAGTGAGGGCAAGAGCTTAGCGCCACATTTTTTGGAGAAATGTGCTTTATTGCAGCCTCCTAATACGGTTCGGAAGCTCCAGTCATTGTTGGGGTTTCTGAATTTTGGCAGAACTTACATTCCTGATTATGCGACGCGTATAAAACCCTTATACGAGTTGATTCGCCCGAATTTTTCGAGTAGATTTTGGACGATTGAACATACACACATACTACGAGAGTTACAGAGTGATCTCTTAGCAGTTAAACACTTACACACACGGGACAATAAGACACATTTAGTCATCAGGGTGATACCTGGGGCTGTTGGGTTTACTTATGTCACCTTTAATGAGGGAGACAGTCCCGATTGCATACAAATCTCATTTGTATTCTGCTGCAGAACAACGATTTGCACAGACTGAGAAAATTCTCACTGCAGTACAGATGGCTGTTATTAAAGAAAGACCGCTAGCCCAGGGTCAACGCATTATTGTTGTTTCCCCAATTCCGGCCTTAGAGGCAGTTACAAAAGCGAGTGTTCCAAATTCGAAAGCTTTGCACCCGCGATGGATACAATGGGCTACGTCTTTGACAGCCACTGATGTAGATTACGTATTTGACCCTAAACTGCAGACTCAAGAATTTCTTCAATATGAGATGGAATACCCTGTTCCTGCTGGTACGTTGCCTATTGACCAATATCAAGTGGTCATGTATACCGATGGCTCTGCGCAACCAGCGGTTGGGACTAAACAACAGTATTCTGCTGCATGTGCGGTGGTGAGCGGCAATATGGAGGGGGAAGTGTTCTGCCCCCGACATACTTATACTAAAACCTTGGGAGATTGCACGGCACAGCTGGCTGAGCTCAAAGCTCTATTGTTACATTGGAGCACGCGGATCCGGCGACTTTAACCTTGCTGGTCTGTGACTCCTACTACTGTGTTCAGTCTTTCAATGAATATCTACACTATTGGAAGATGAATGGGTTCAGAGATTCTAAAGGCAACACCATTAAACAAAAATGTTGTGGGGTAAGGTTGCGGATCTGAAGGAAACGCTTCCTAACGTCCATGTTGTGCATACACTTGGACACCAGCGCGTTGGAATACAAGTTGCTGGGAATACTTTGGCTGATGAAGCCGCGAAATCAGCAGTGGCTGTCGCCACTGTGGCCGCAGTGACTCGTTCGAGTTCCAAACCAGACACAGAAATTTCGGCTGCCATAAAGGCTACGGTTGATGGCACGCCCTTTCCTAAAGGATTTCCTTCAAAATATAGTTACTGCTTGAACGGTGCGCTGAATGCTACTGTTACAATTCCAGGCATTGGTGTACGTGAAATTCCCAATAAAATTGAGACCTCGATTAATTTCTGCAGCACATGAGGGGGTGGCTTCTGCACATGCTGGTGTGGCTGCCACGATTTCACTTTTACAGGCTCGTTACTGGTGGCCTGGTCTCTATAAAGAGACGAAGCAATATGTCCTTTGTTGTGACGTTTGTCAACAAATTAAAGTATCATCGGCTAGACGCCCGCAGCAGACGCCCCTTCTGATTTCAAATAGACCATTACAGTGTGTGTACTTGGATCATTGTGGTCCACTGACACCAGATTGTGCATACAAATATATATTGGTTGCTGTAGATTCGTGCTCCAGATTTGTGTGGGTATGGCCACAACGCTCGGCTGACGCTCGAACGGTTATTAAAGATTTGCGCATCTTTGTCGATATATTTGCAGTTGCGGCTTTTCATTCGGACCAGGGCGCTGCTTTTGCCTCTAAGGCATTCAGGGACACCATGGCTTTGTTGGGGGGTCCAACTCCAATTCTCGTCTCCATTTCATCCAGAGGGAAATTCTGTCGTGGAGCGTTTAAATCGTGATTTAAAGCAGTCCTTAACGGCCAGAGTTATAGGTACGGGTCGTGGTTAGCTAGCCCACCTATATGGAGTACAGAGAGCACTTAATAACTTGCCTAGAAGGTCACTGGGGGGTGGTACTTCATATAAGTGCCTGTTTGGAACACGAATGTATGTTCCTGATCTAGATGGTCCTGGTGTGGAGGCGGCAGATACGCCCTTTGACATAAATGATCGTGTCACTGTTTTGCAGGATTTACAACAATTCCGTGAAGATAACTTCTGCCAGTGCTGCCTCCTCAGGAATTAAGGATGAGCCAGTAACACCTACTGGTTGGATACCCAAGATTGGGGATCTAGTGCGTGAAAAGGTCGCAGTTAAAAAATAATTTGGTCCTTCTTATCGAGAACCTGTCCCTGTGTTGGGGGTGAGCGGCACGAGAACTGTGATTTTACCGCCGCTGCGAGGGGCCAAAGGAAATCGCTTTGTTTCCATTGATAATGTCAAGTTACAACATGTGGCCGATTCTGCACAGCAGACCAAGAGGGACACCCAGTAGTTCCGGAATCCCTCTCACTACTGGGGAAGAAGTCCCGCTGCAGGTGATTTTCACCGACACTGTTTCCTCTCCGAGCTTGGATGATCTTGCGATTGTTCCACCAACGGCGATTAATATGGAATCTTTTGATCAAATTGCTGTGTGTTCTACTGAGGTTTCTGAACATGTGGTTTATAGCGTGCCACGGCGAGAGCCTCCATCTGCTTCTTTGTTCAGTTGCACCTTTTGCTAGAACTGCTTCTGGCTGCTTCAACGACGCTGATAATGATGTGTCCGTCTCCTCGTCCTCGATGTCTTCTGTCCACGGTCCACGATGGCTGCTGGGTTGGCTTAAACGCACATATTTTGTTTTTCCTTTGAACTATTTTTGGCTGTTTTTGGCCGTGATGATTTTTTTTATGGTTGGGATTTGTGGTTACTTTTTTTCTGATAATACATGGTCATTTTCTTCCTGATCGATCTGACATTGAGCACATGGAGACTGTTAAAACCGCATTTTTCGTCTCATATGGTTCGAAGAGACTTGTCCACTGTAAACATTTCTGCAATACCAATTCCGGATGGGATTGTGTGGGATAAAGTAATGTTTGATATATATGGTCCCACTGAATTGATTCAAATACCGTATGTCCTCAAGTTATCAATGAATGATATTGTTATACCTGGCATTGTTTCTGATGATTGGGATGTGAAGACAGTAGATTCTATGCTAACGGATTTGCAATATTATACTGTCTATGACGATGAAGATGCTTACCAGTTTAGAGATAATCATGGTGACATGTTTTGTTACAACTATTACGGACACCACTTTATTCATAAAGCTAGTAGCCCTAAGTCCATGTTTAATTATGTGCAATGGGAACATTGCTCGACTCCTCCACAAGGGAGTTCGAAAACGTATTATGATAAATTTGCATATTTTTCTGGGCATGATCAACGAAATGCTAAGTCCTACTATTTTAAAGTTGCACCGTATTCTAATAAGCAAATGTTATTGACCGATACTAAATTACTGTATTCAAATTTGTTTGTATCTAAACTTTCGGTCGAGGGGTATGAATACTGGTTTAAAACTGTTGACTTAAAAAGTGTTTGGGGTTCGAAAAATTGGCAAATGCAAGGCAGGGACACGTTATTTAGAGCATGTATTATCCCTGTGCAGATGATTTTCCTCAATGACACAGTACAACAGACTAGCTGTTTGGGCTTAGCGACAATTAGGGAGTTGACTTTGCCTAGTATACCTGTCCCTTCTAAATTAAAAAATTGGCAGCACTATGTGAATCCTACTTTTAGTGACTTTACACATTGGGTCCAGAATGGTACGCTTAACACTTCGTTACATCCAGGCGGGTGGTTATTATGGCCTGTAGACACTAATGTGTGTCATCAATGTTTTGTCACCTCTTCAGGGGGGTTCAGGACTAGTAGGGCAGACCCTCGTTACGTATCACCAGAACATGCTGATATTATAACTACATACAGTGTGGGGAAGCTTTGTCAGCAATGGTTGAAGTCATCCACGCTGGATGCAGTTAAGTCACATCTCAAGTTACTGTCTAATGATACTGATTTACAAGATTTTTTGTCAGGTCCCAAAGTACCACGGAAGAAAAGGTTCTTATACGAGGTTTATAATGAGATTTGGAAGCTTTCACAACAAGAGGCTGCAGCCCGGTTGAGGCAGATTGATCAGGAAAATCTGATGCAGACTTTGTTGTTGATAATGGCATGCATACCCTTTCTGACCATGTTTACACGATTGACAGCATTGTTTCCTCTGCCATTGACATTATTAAATCAGACATGTCTTCTTTATATCATGGGCAGAGTCAGACGCGGTCCATCATGCAGCTGGGTTGGACTCTTCAGACCTTGAAGGCGGGTCGCGTTCCATGGCAGCACGTTCGTGCCAGAGAGATCTTTATCTCTTTTAATTGGACTCGTCAACAACAACTGATGGCAAAAAAGGAAGCGACATGTTATGTTAAATATTGAGAAATTAGAGAAACTGCCTTTCACGGTGGTTGAGATTCCGTCAGCTGAGTGGTTGATTCATGGGGTTATTAATTTGCCTATCTCCACTTAGCAATTTACTTCTTGTTTGAAGCACATTCCGGTGGGTAGATATGAACTATTGGGATGACAGTTACATACACGAGGTGTGGGAGCTTCCCTTTCAGTCCAGATGTGTTAATGGTTTGAAGGAGGTTTCTCTTAGCGGTAGCGAATGCGAAGCTTCTGTCAGCCATTCAATGGTTTGTAAACTGCTGTCCTTGCACGGGGCGTGTAACGCTTCGATTGCTAACTTAGCTTGTTATCTGAAGGGAGTTCCAGTCCCGGTTATTAAAAACACTTTCCAGGTGCTTTCTAACGGCAGTTACATTGTTCTTAACAGCGAACACTGCTGTGGCATGCGTGCCGGAATAGTTTACATCGTCGTTGTCAACAAGGCCGTTACATGCTGCGGGAATGTGTTGTTTCCCCCCACTCAATTTAGGGAGGTAGCGGACATCTGGCCTCATATTGCTACTTCCAAGGTTGATTTCGACAAGTTGAGTCGGCTAAAAGCTTTATTGTTTCAAAAGCATGTGGCCCTTACATCTGCTAGCGAGACCTACGCACTTCAGGTGGCAAGGTCATCGGCGGAGATACAGTCCCTTTTGAATACTAACTTTCCAAATCACTTCGGTGAACTTGTGGGACGTATATTTAATGCATCCAGCACTGCTGGTATTGCAAATTTTTTCAAAGTCGTTGGTGTTGGTTTTGCTCATACCTTCTCTTCCATATTCTGTTTGATACCTTCGGCTATACATTCTATTTTCGGAAGCATTTTTGGGGGTTTCCCGATTACTTTGGCTTTATTGGCTGGAGTCTTGCTGTTGTTGCTATTTTTTCGCAATGTCTTCCCGTCACGACGAGATCCTGTATTGCTGCTCCAGTCAGCGCAGCTGTGTCGTGAACGCATGATGCAGCATTTTGGAGCAACACTCCTGGGACATTTGGAGTGTGACTGGTCTCTGTCATTCAGACTGGTTTTGGATTGTGTGCAACCCGTGTTTCGATGCCTTTGGTGCTCGTTTGAACATGCACTGGCTCTCTGTCTCTCACTGCAGCGCCCTCCAATGGTCGATACTGATCTGTTGATGTTCCCGATTAGGGCTCATTCCCAGACTTGTGCACTACGGATGCGCTTGCTTCGTGAGGCGGTTTATGAGATTCCCTTCCTGGAGGAAGATGGTATTGTCTCTTTCATAGGCCCTGCACGGGGTGCCGCCCTGAATGGTTTTGGGGCTTTGGATCACACCTGCTCCATGGTACTTTGTGACGTGGATCTTCCGATATTGACATATATCGAAGTGGAGGAACTCCTGCGTTCTATTGCTTCTGTCGGACGATTGGATTTTTACGAAATTGACACTATATTGAATTTGGCTTTATGGTCACATGTTACCTAAATTTATGACTTTGTCGTCTTCTCACCTTGTCGAAATGATTGTTTTAGATATTGTTTATATTTGGGGCATCCTTTTATATTATTGGAACCACTTGCTACCGACAAGGGGAGGGTGTAGTGTGGTTAGTTTTACGTATTCATTGCGCTTTAGCTTCAGGCCTTTGTGCACTTTGCCCTGAATATATTTTATTCATTTGCTGACAGCTTAGAGCCTCTGTGCACTTTGCTCTACATGCTTTTTATTAGGCTTCGTACTGTTATTTTTCAAATAGCCAGTTCTACAGTGTTGTTTTTTATTCATATCACACTGTTTTGCCTACTTCAGCACTGGAGTTCTCCATAACATATTTACTCTGTGCTTCAGTCAAGGATACAGTCTGGTACATTGCCGATAGACGTGGTAGGAGTTTAGACTTGGAATTCCTGTGTAGGGACATTTTGTGATCACGATGACATGTTAGTTATAAAATCACTTCCTTGTCCCAATACACGCAAGAGGGAGATTCCGACCAGAGAACCACAACTAGACGCGGACTGCCTCGTTGCAGATGCTGAACCAAGATCACAGGTCTTTGCTCAGGCATGAGGGCTGATGTCTCCACAGTGATTCTAATAGGCAAGCTAGACGCTTAACATGCTGTGCTCTAAATAGAACAAGCAGAGGGAGAGTAGAAACTGTTAGACAATATGATAGCTTTGTTCTTATGTTTTACTCTCCTGGTGACTATTTCAATCCTACTGTGTTGTATGGTTCTGGTTATTGCGGCTCACGCCTTAATATCTAAAATACAGTCGTTTTATTAAAACATTATATAAAACTTATACTGTCTTTGTCATTTGTATATGAGATCATATTGGAAATAAGAGAGTTGGTAACCACGACTTCCCTGAGAAGTTCCAGAGATGTCATGCGCTCGGGTGCCGAATCATTCCTTCCACATGGGAGAAATGAGGCACTGCTAGTTAGCCGGAGCAAAAAACGGATTTAGGGTGACAGAGTTCTTTACACGTGGGTCAGACTCAGTCCCCCACACCGTTATAGATCCTGCTGCCTAGAAATCCTGTAGTCTCATTTAGAATAATGAGAGCCCACACGACACTGGAATGTCAGATTTATAGACTAGATGAAGTAAACAACTTGTAGAAAGACCGGGTCCAGTTTAGGTTTCATAGAATAATTGAAAGCTATCCCAATGGATAACACTGACCATATTTCAGATCGTATCCCGGCCGTAGAAAGTGCCAAATCTTTATTTGTGTCTATATCACAGTTTGTAACTGACCTATTCTACCAACCGGTAAATAGAGCCCTATTCTTCATCGAAATAATGCACATGTACAATGAGTTATTTACTAGGTCACAAATTGAACGTGGGTTTCTAAATCCTACCATATCCCAGGGCAAGCCCTGGCCTTCCAAGGGTAACGGGCTGGATAGTCAAGTGCTCAGCACTTTTAAGAGTGCAGCACGCACAGTAGCACTGGGCCCACTGAACATAAGTTAGGATTGTGTTTTACTACTCAGCCAGAAGACGGGCCAGCACTTTCCTTGTTTCCAGCAGGATACACAACACCCTTGATAGGCCACTGCCCACAGTGAGAAACTAGGTTATTCAAAGCAGTGACCCAGCACTGGTGCCGCTGAGACATGCGAGCCAAATGAGTACCCACTAGGGATACTGCCCAGTGACCACTGTATCTCCCAGGACCCTACCTTAGCTTGAACATTCCCATTATGAGGCACTGGCAATGGACACAAACTGGCATGCTTCAGAAACTGCCTTCTAGCACTTAGTGACTAATCTGCAGTCTCCTGCCAATATTACCTGGCTGGGTCTGGAAAGGAGCTGGTGTGTTCCCTGTTCCCCAAGACATGCCCGGATACTCCGCATCTCATAAGATACTTCATACTTACGGAACATGTGTAAACAGGATGAGCTGTGAAACTGGAAGAGTTTACACTACTGAACTCGACTTCGCTTTACCAGTGTTACAACTTGTGCCCTGGGCTCACTGTGTCCAGTTTAATGGCGGGTCTCCAACAGTCAATTGTTCCATCAAAAGACTTTGGGCCCTGCAAAGATTAAAGCCTGGAGCTGGATGTAGCAGCAGACACCACTCCTGCATCTTTTCATTAATTTCCTGCAAACTTATGGTTGACTTCAACTCGCGGTCACTGCCCCGCAGATTGAGGGGCCGACTGTCAGTGACCGTCAGCCTGCCAGGCCTCTGTAGGTCATTGAAACACCCAAGGCACAAGAACAGCTGATCTGGCAAGTGCTGGTGAGTACCCAGGGCAATATAGAACGTTTCAGTGGATCACCCTGGATTTCAATTCCACGCTCATCCGGACCAAGCACAATAAAAAAAGATGTAAACTAGAAACAGCTCTTCAATCTCTTGAAGAAACTTCTAGGGGGGGTCAACAGTCTTAAGACCTATTAGTTTTATATATAAAAAAAAGAAAAAAAGGAGAAGTGGTTCCTACTACTTAGTTCTAAGGCTATCTAAAGCTCTCTGGGTGAAGATACAAGCCCAGCCTGCAGTGCTGGAAGGCGCCAGCCTCTACGTAATATTTGTGGACCTTCGAGCTACACTTAACCTGATCCCAAGAGATACCCTGTGGCAAGTTCTGTTAATAATAAGTGTCCATACCTACTTGTGTGAGATCCTACAGCGACTCCACAAGGGGAACTTCACTCAGGTCCTGGAAATTAACATGGGTAAAATGAAGTACATGGTATTCCATCCTTCCCCATCCACCTAGCCATGTCCCAAACTCAACGGGGTACCCTTGGAGCGGGTCAAGACGTTTGACTACCTGGGAATCACGCTATCAGAGCAAATCGACTGGCTACCACATATGAACAAACAAAAGTTAAGATTGTCCCAATTCACTGGTGGCCTAGGGAGAGCCTTGAAAGACTCTTCCTTTAAGACAGTCAGCCCGGTGTGTGAGCTATACAGGTCGCAGTCTCTGGGGGGCATTGATGTATGGGGCAGAGCTGGTGGGGCATAAGAGGGCTAGAGGTATTTCAAAAGTGGAGAATGCATTTTTAAGACATCTATTAAAACTCCTCAGTACTCCATTTTTGCCTTTAAGGTTCAACCTGGGTGTTCACCCCTTAGCTGAGGAACTAGGCTTGAGACCACTTCTCTTTTGGACAAGAGTATGGGCATCCCCCAAGCTAGTCTCCTATAGGAAGGGGTTGGAAGAGATCGTGAGTTTGCCAGGCCTTGTAAATTGCCATGTCTTCAAGACATCACAGATACCATTAGGCAGATAGGAAGGGCCAGTTTGTGGGGGAACCCTGAGGGAGCCTGTCTCACGACATCCAAGAGTAATTTGGCTAGGGCTTACAGAAATTTCAAATTGACTACACATTTGGCTAACTCTGCACAGCTCCATGATTTCTATGTTTTTAGATTTTAAAGACTATTATGGTTTTGAACATTAATTTAGATGAGGTGTAGCCAGTGCCAGCGAAGGAAATTGTAATTGCAGTTTAGGCACCGGGCCGTTCCTCCTAGTACGTTGACCTGCAAGTGGGGGGCAGCCTGTGATGCATCGAGTGTGACATGTCCAGCGTGTGGCGGGCAGAGGAAACAGAGACGCACTTTTTATTTTTTTGTAAAGCCTACAAACACTAAATGGAAATGGTTGTTCCCCCCTCTGCAGAAATGTAGGTACTGCCCAACACCTAGTAGCTTTGAGAATTTTGAAAACCAACGTACACCAGCCAATTGTTTTTTTGTCTCCAGCTTTTTGTAGATATCTTGGAGTATCCGCAAGAGGTGTGTTTAACTGTTTTTAGGGGTAGTTAATGGGGGAAAACCCCATTATATTCTTTTTATCTCATATTATATGCTTATTTTTTTAATTATTTTACTACATCTGGGGCATTGACTCAAATTTTACGACTGTAATGAACCTGCTTATTTGAATGGAAAGGTTTTATATTTCCTGATGCACTTTTTTGGCTTTGAGCTGCAATAAAGTTATAATGATAAGCCCAACCTATGCTTAATGTCTCCGTAAGTCACGTAAGGAAATAAGGCAGAAAGAATAGGCTGCAATTCTTATGTTAAATAAAGCTTTCCAAATAAATGTCAGAAATGCACCAAGAACGGCTACACACGTGTTTGGAGGATCCTACAGGTGTCACCCTTAAAGCCATACCACCAGTGAGAAATCCTGAGGTACCCTAAAAGCGAAAGTAATGGCCAGCACAGTTTGCCTCATACCAAAGGAACATTCGTCAACGTTTTTAATTCGCCAACAGCTGTTGTGCATACCAGGAGGAAAGAACGTATTTTGTCTCCTTGATGTCTGGACTTTGTGTCTACAGCAGAGGACTTGTTTTTAAATAGGGACTTTATTTTTGGGTTGAGTAATTCTGTAATATTTGGGGTAGGTCCAATTGTGCCCGTTTCTATATTTTAGGATTCTCACTGATGTTTGTTTTTTGGTTAAAAGAGGAAAACACATTGGTTTAGTAATCAAATCTGAATATAACAATGAATTTACTACAATATTTTATTTACTGATGGTTGGGGCTTAGAAGGTGTGTGTGTGTGTGTGTTTTGTTCTACATGATAAGTGGGTACTCTTGCCTTAAAAGAAATCCCACTTCCTATTTGTTGGGTTGGACTATCCAGGACAATGCCTAAGCCAGACAGGCACGCTGGCCCGAACCCAATTAATGACTCCCGCCCCCCCTCTCCAACACCCCACTTCCCCTCACTGAGAAACAACTCAGCATGCTGACAACTTCATGTGCCTGTTCGTCCCAGGGCACACCTGCACCGGTGCTGCTGACATGGAGTGGGCCAATGAATCTGTATATTATACTCATGCACACCTTTACCTCTGCCAGGGTGTGTGAAGGTCCAGAAACTAAGCTATGTTGTACACGAGTGAGCAATCAGTAAATACTAGTGCTTGACTAGCGGCACCTAACCACTGAAACCTATGAACAGTGGGCAAAACACTAATCTCTACTGCATGGAACCAGAATTATTGTTGTGACATAAACGTGTAGAGCTGATCTACTTCACAGGCCCTGGCTTCTTAGCGCTACATAAATGCCAAAAAAGGATGCTGAAACATAATGATGAAAGTTTAACAGAGGGGGTTGGGAGTAAGTAGGGAAAGAGTGTAGTGTATTGCAACTTTTAGGTCAGTACTATGACACAGCTAGTGGAATGCCCCGATGTAATTTAGAATGTGGAAAAGGGACAGTTGAAACATAGAAGAGCAGAGAATGGTTGTCACCCTAATGCTCCTCATACGCCTAGTTGCAATAAACATAATTTTACTTAAATAAGAGAGTAGCGTACTTACTACACAGAGTCTTGCGGAAATGAGTGCTGGAAGTAAAAGAAAGCCAAAGGGGAGCCAAGCCTAGTTTACCTGAGGTCCAATACCTCCTAAAGAGGCCAGAGGTAAAATACAAGACCCTGACTGCAGGGGGAGTAGTAAGCAACGCCCAGGTCTTTAAGGAGGAGGAGCTCAGCTACAGGTATCCAGCGACTGGCAGACAAATGAGTGGAAATCCGGCCTCTCTTCCTCAAGCTTGGACCTCTGAAGGAGGTAATCAAGCATGCATGGCTGAATGAACGGCAACAGTCCAGACAGACCAGTAGATAGCAGACAGCGGGACGACTTCCGCAGCACTTTCAGGAGAAATAAACATGTAGAGGTTTGCTTGCATACATCCTCAAATAATGCCAGGATTGCGCACTTTATTTGAAAGACCAAGAGATAGACCAATACCAGCTTGGCGCCTTTCATCAGAACAGGGAGAGGCAGTTTTCTTCAGACAAGAACCTGTTTTGCTAGAGATGTAATTCTAACACAATGGATCTATGCAGGATGGATGCTGTTAGGCATGCACGGATAAACTATCAACTAACTGGGCGGTCATCATCATAGGCAGCCCTCTAAATGAACCAGGGCAACAGGAAGGTAGGGGGGAGAAGCAACAAGGACCAGCAGCATGGGAGGGAAGAAGCAACACAACAGGAAGTAGTAAATTATAAGAAGCGACACGAAGGAAACAAGCAAAAAAAAAAAAATAGAACCTCAACAAACAGCGTCAGCAGTGGAAGGACCCTAATCAAGATGAAGCAATCTGTACTTGGTCCGTGCTCCAGAAGAAAGAAGAGGAAGTGAAGCTGGTACGAGGTACCCAAGTCAAATGACAAAAATAAGTGACAATGAAGCCAACAAATGGTAGGCAATGGGTGTGCTCCAAGCCTCTTGTTTTATACATGGTCTATCGCTAGTGAGAGCACATGCATCCCTTTCTTACGCTAGTGCTGCAGTGCAAAGTTACTAGAAGCCCCCTGTGTGACAAAAGGACTAAGCACCACGGCAGATACTGCTATCTTTGGTGTTTTAGTGCCTATAACCCTATTATATCCTGATGAACCGTCAAGCTATTTTCACTTGCTTTTAAATTTACTTTTTCAACTTCTTTTTTGCCTATGGAAAAGGGGTAAGGCGTCATAACTTAATTGAAATATCCTGCTGGCTTTGATTAATTGTGCTTTGGCCAGTAACACTCGGTTTACGACCTTGTCAAGCACAGGATTCCATGTACTGAACGAAACACCGCAAACCCATATTTATGTTCTTTTTCCTTCCCAACATTCCCTCTTTCACCGTAACGTCCCACTACTCTTGAGGAGGGTGGGGGAGATCAAGACCTTAAAGTTCAGTCGCCTTGGTCCCAGACACATCAGGCCTGTGGTAAGCTGGGTTCCCCTGCAAGGCCATACACAGCATGCAATTTCCTGCCCTAAGCTGGAATCAGACGTCTTGGAAAGATCAAGCTGGGGGCACCAGACGAGGAATGTGCATTTTTTCCCCTCTATGCAGTGTACACGGTGAGAACGCAACCCGTTTCAGTTCTAGCCTTTTAGAATCGTTGGCTTTGGACGGCAATTTCACGGAATACTTTTCTATGGATAAGAGTTTTCAGGGAATGTCTAGTTTTGTCTCTACAACTTGATCTGCAATCGAGTAGTGCTCTCCTTTGTCACCTAAAGAATATGTCTTGGGCAATTAGGAGAGGCAATGGTTTGTAGTGCAGTCCTCTGCTAGAAGCAGTAGTTTGTAGTCCAGTACCCCATGGGAAAAATGCCACTACCTCGGAAATCACACATTATAAAGGGGGCTCTGAAGTACCCAAGGTCCATGCACAAGATTCTCACCCAGTTCGCTTGTATGATATTTTTCTCTCACAGGCTGGCGTTAGCCAAGACTATTTGGTTTTACTAAAATGTAAGTATTACATACTTAAAAGGGTTTTTAGCCAGCTCTCTTCATCCACTGGTTTGTTGTGTCTTTCACATTTTTCATCTGCGCAATACAGCATACTGCATGGAGCACTGGTCCAGCCATTGGCTAACTTCATTCTCAGGGCTGGCATTCTGCCCTTACACAAGTAGCACCTTCACACAGAAAGTAGTGCCCTGAAGTGTCACGGCCCAGTGCAAATCGGAAATGTGTGCTTTTGGAGACCAAAACTCATTTTTGCGTGTAGCTTATTTTTATTTAGATTTAGAAGGCCCTGGTAGCTCCCCCAAAGTTTAGCAAACACCATGACAAGATATAACGAGCACGGACAACGTGAAAAGGCTGGCGGCCTACGCCAGGCCTACTTGCTTTGCCAATGTTTGTTTATATAAGGAGGACTCCACGTCCCTGAATGCAAAGCAAACTTCTGTACTGGATGGGCTACTCACTCATGGAGCCGGAAAACGGGATATCTATGAGTAGTACTAGCACAGGGTGAGAGACATGAATGATTGCGCAATAGCAGAGATGGGGCAAATGTAACAGAATGGACTTGATGCCTAGTCGTGGTTAAAAAAAAACTAACAGATGACCTTGGGGCCTGGACGGCAATTCTGAGCAAGCTATTAGAATCCTGAGACACAAGGCAGCCGTAAACAATGAGTGTTGCTGATTGACAACTGAAACAGCAAGGCAGCCCAGACTAAAACACAACCTAACCAGTGAAGCTGTGGGTCAAAGTGGGATAGACTGCACAGGAAATGCGAATAAATACCTCGGTATAGGGAGACGGGGGAGCCCTGGATGGCTTCAATAAGGATGTTCGGGACAGTATTAGCCCTGATGGCACAAGAATGTTCAACTCGTGCTCCCGTACCTGAATGCAAAATCACTGTGGAGAAATGTATGCCAACAACGCCACTGGATGGCATTCTGCTGGTGAAATGATAAGTAAAGCTATACAAAAAAAAAAGTATGTGTTGGAGGATAATGCAGTCCTCAAGACAGGTCTTCAGAAAATTTATGAGACTGAAGAAGGTCCAATCAGTCGTGGCTTATAGGGTTCACAGGGGGCAGGGCAGCTGGTGCGCAGGTGAGGGGGTGGGGACATTACACAAAATATACAAATAAAAAAAATAAAAATAAAAACACACACCTTACCTCCGCTTCGTGGCCCAATCCTCTCCTCTCCGTCAACCGGATGCTGCAGGCACAGACTCCCAGCTTGCCCTGCGGCCAATCCTGTCACTGCTCAGAGCAGCATCATGATTGGCTGGGAGCCTATGCATGTTCTCTCAAGCCCAGCAACACAGTTGCCGGGCTTGAGAGAGCCTACTGCACATGTATGTTTGGCCGGCCCATGACAGACAGCCAAACATACAAGCCAAACATACATGCGCAATGAGGGGAGTGCACTGTGCACTCCCCTCACTACTCCTCACCCCACATGCCCCGCCCTTTAACAAGGAAAGGATAATGAACAGTTTATTATCCTTTTCTTGTTAAAGGTTTTTCAGATGTCGCTGCTGGCGGGAGTTTGCCGCCACTGGGAATTATTGCTAGTGGAATGTCTTGTTGCTTATTGGACGAATCCATCCAGGTATTGTGAGAGAAGACTGTGCTGAAATTAATTCAGATGTAGGGAAAAAAACAGTATTTAACAGTTTGTGGAAGAGAATGATCGTTTGTGGCACCAATGGTGAAGAGAAAAGTTCTAATAACTACTAGTCTGTATGGAAAAGGCTCTTAACACAAACCCATGGTCGGACAACGTACTGTGGTGGCAGACCTCAGATCGCACCTGTGTACACATTGGGGAATGGAGGACAACCCTCGTACCATCCTTCGTGCACAATCGACAGCAGTCTAAATTTAACGTGCCTATTGAGTGGAATCTGGTTAAATTATGGTGGGGCAGCAACTATGCGTGCTCTTTGACTAAAGTTAGGCAGCAATTGATATGTTGCATTCTGAATTCTCTGCACACTGTAGATGGAGTACTTCGACACTTCCAACAGCAGGTTGTTGCGATCAAGCTTGTAAGAAATCAGGACCACCCTCGTCCTGTGGGATGTTTACTGTTGTAGGTGTGTGTCCTTGCTCTTTTTAGCTTTGTCCTCTCAAAAAAAGGTAAAATCTATAACAATAACACCAGGTTTTACAGTGTTGTTAACACCCAGACCTGCACAGGTACAGCCCTAAACAGAGCTGCAGGGCGACAGCAAGAAGACATGTTTTGCAATCAAATATCTATAGGCATCACTAATTAGTGATCAGCACTGTATGCACCGCATCCGTAGCTGGAGAATATAGATACAGATGACAAGGGTGGGTGGACAAGGCAACATGGTTTAAAATTATACTCCTCTACCACACCAGCATTTCAGGACTGAGTGCATCCATGATCGGAAAGAGTGCTGACCAGGAACAATGACTAATGAGACGCAGGTGCAGTTATGGAATGAATCGAGAGTCATCATTATTCCACATACAACACTTCAGCAGAGACCCAAATTATCTCATGACGTGGGATCTTTCTCAACAATTTGTGGAGTATTCCACAGTGACAACCGCAAGGATCAGTACTGCTCTGACTAGGTGACAGCTTTCCACAGCCATCCTCACTGCAGAGAGCAATGGTCTGTGGGGAACAGGAGAGAGGTACCAACAAGACTACTTTGAGGCAGGTTCGAAAGGACACCGATAGTGGCCATCCTTACTGCTCAGTATCCAGATCAACAAGGGCAGCTAACGAGGAACCATCCTGAGTGCTCTGTACCTGGGTCCACATGGGCAGCCTACGGGGAACCAATCTCACTTCTCTCTACCTGGATCCACAAGGGAAGCCAATGAAGAGCCATTCTGAGATCACTGGATTGGGATCTGTGGGGTAGCAAATATGGAGACATTACTGCTCCATAGTGGGGATCCACAGCTGCATCCAAAACAGGGTCTTCTTCACGTTTTTGCAGGGAGGTATAAAATTGCAGCGATAGTGACCCACTCCGACTGCTCTGTAGCAGAATTCACCTAGTCTACAATAGGGAGCCAGTAATGCTCTGAACTGGAATGCGCACGGAAAGCCAAAATAGAGAAACTTTGGTCGGCAGCAGCAAACCTTTGTCATTCACAGTTTCCTTGGGGAGTGCCAGGAGAAACACGCACACTCTGTGGTCACAGACAGGGCTGGGAATTCTCCTACCCCTATCCTATGCGCTAGGGATATTATGTGCTCTGCCTGAAATCGTCAAAACGTTCCTAGGTCTTCGGAGGGCAGTTTCCTCTCGGTACCTGTTCAGGGTTGAGCAGTCCCTGGTTATTAGCTAGCTCTATAAATAAAATGAAAAAAAGAAACAGCAGTTGTTTTTTATCCCATACTGGACGCGAAGAAGGACTTCAAGTCTAACTAGGAGAGGAGAATAAATAAGAAGACTGGAAGGAGCCTGGAAGAAGCAGGCCCTGTCCCGGCTGGTGGAAGCCAGCAACGAGGGCAGCTGTCAATTGTCGAAAATGTGCCTTCTGTACAATGGCTAAAGAAAGCAAGCGGCCTGGAGTTCAGTGGCCGAGAAAGAAGTTAGCAAGAGGACTGGGTTCTAGTGGTTAAAGTTTGTAACCATGTTGGACATTTGAGGTGAGCACTGTGCTCTTTCATTATTTGGAAACAACGTGAGGTGGGTAAGGATTGGTAGTCACTTTTAACGTATGGAGAGGTTCTTCAATATACATATTCAATTTTTTGACCAACTGCGAGCCCCCACCAGCCCCCAGTCATCAATGTAAACCCTTACTTCAGCCTTGCATCCGTCACTGGAGCCGGGAACTTCCTGCTCCGATACCCAACCAACAGAAATGAGACCACAAAGGAAACACACACAACTTAATGGATGCATGTGTGTCTTTTTAAGATTCTGCGAGATTTTCCATCTGGTCAGTGCCTCTGGAAGGATAACAGGGCTGGATCAGAATTATGCTGCTGGCCAGCCGAGAATCTCCCAATACGACAGAGTGATGTGTTCAAATGTAGAAGTAATGCACGGGTAAAGTAATATTGGACATCTTGTTAAATCACACACATTTGAAACCCCAGTCTTTGACAGGCTCTACACTCCCAATCTGCCCCAGTCACTTACGGTTTCTGTACTGGAAGCTGAAGGACAAGATGCAGGCCAGAAGTGCAACTGCCAAGATCACCACCACGACCAAAAGGCGCTTCTCTACATGGGTGCGCTGGGTCCAACAACTCTGGGGCTGCCGAGAGCTCTGCACATTCACCTGCAAAAAAGGACAAATTATTGGCAGGCGTGCAAGATCACAGAATCAAGAGTGACCACGACGGTTAATAGCTGGTCATGTTTCAGACAAAAACCACCACCATGTTTCAGGCAAAAAACGAGCAACCAGTCAGGAGTATGAGTAAAAGCGATCGAAGGACTTCTGGGAGTGGTCCATAACAGAAGGCTTCTGTTCAGGAAAGTGCAGGGATAAGAAGGAAAATGTAGCACCATACAATGCAGGCAAACGTACGTTAAAAAACAAATGAAAACGTAGTAGGCTTTAAATGACTATGAAAAGTTTAAGGGATACCCGAGCTACTTTGCCCAGAAAGCAAAAAATAAAATACAATTTAAAAAAACGTAAAAATAAAAATAAAAAAATAAAAACGTAAAAAAAAAAAAAAAAAGTTTCAAAACGTTATAGGAGTTTCAAATTACTCACAATGATGAAATTTCTCAAATCTGGTTTTGTGGCCTGTTTGTTAAACTTCAATCAGAACCCCTGCAGCCAAGGGGTCTTGGACTCAAGATTTCAAGCAACTCAAGGTCTGGTGAGGGTGATGCAATGGTGATCAGAGATGGCAGTCGACCAGGATGGAGTCGTAGCATGCTTTTTTGGAGATGTGCAACCTGCAGAATTATCGCTGATGTCTGTTCTAGGTTCGTTACTTCGGCAATAACCCCCTAGTACGAATCCCAGGGAAGTGGTTTGATCAAGCAACATGCCATTCATTATACATAATGGTAGCCCCAAGCCAGATTTTCATAACAGAATATATAATGAGTCACATGTACATAATGTATAAGTAAATACATCTCATGCTGAGATGTAAGAACTCTGGCATGGATCAAGCCCTTCGGGACCAACTTCGGACACTACTATTTGAAAAGGTTCAACATCCTGTCTCTCACTCTGTTGGACGGTTTTGGAGCTTCAGCACCAACTCAGGAAGGTTTCAAGTTTCCAGTGAGGGGATGAACCTTTAGCTCGATCCCTATTTTTGTTTTTTCAGGTCGAGCATAGCAGCTACTTTTCTAACGTGTTGGCATCTATGTGAGCTTTTAACCTCGCCCACCGCACACCCATCACTATCACTCGTTCATGGCCTTGCCTTTTAAAAGATCTTTGATGACATTGTTAAATGGTTTATGTTTGTCCCTCCTTGGGGCAGTTTTGCTCCTGCCTTGGACATCGACCCTGTTACACAGATAATTGGACGTTTGCCGGTATGTTTGACTGCAAGCAAACTTCTTTTTCCTTTTGTCTCTCTCCCCTTCGCTCTTACACTCATGGCGGCAGTGGTGCTTTGAATTGACTTGCTTATGTCAAATGTTTTACTTTTAATTTTCAATTTATTTAGAAAGAAAAAGTCCAGTTAGGAACTTACAACGCCAATAGCTCTACCTTGTGCTAACGTGAGACCCATTGCATTACAAATGCTTGTTTCTTTTTGCATCCACGAAGGATTGACCAGCTGATTGCTTTTTAATTCAAAGACCGGGAATGTGGCAGCTGGGGGCTGGCACCACCGAAGCCCTGGGGAATCTGCTGGTGGTCTCCAAATAACCCCAAGAAACAGCATAGAAACTGGAAAGTGAGCAAAGGAAATTTGCAAGGATATCATGCGCCGCTGGACAAGTGACAGGTCTACAACTACGAACAGTTATGCTGTCCCCAAAGGTGTTGCGGTGTTGCTAAGGACTTCATAGTACTGTAACCCAAGGCCTGGTGTAGTGACCAGGATCCTTTCAGATAAGGGGCGGAATTGTCCAAAGCTGGGAGAAAAAAAATAATAATAAAAAAATCAGGACACTAGAGAAACTCCGAGACTCATCTGTGGGGTTGAAAAGGTATTCAGGTCTGGGGTAAGCAAACGCTGGGTCATTCTTATGGCTCTTGGCCCCTCATTTGGGCTGATCCTGACACGCTGGCTAAGTTTCTCTAAGGTTGCTCATGCTCGATGCACTTGCAACCAGAGGAGCATATGCCCTGAAATCCACTTGAAAGGTTTTGGTCTCCAACGCACACAGAACATACCTCAAGTAAGGCCCAAGATAACAGCAAGGTCGGGTCTCGCTGTAGGATGGCAGCTCTACCGAGAGCAGGTCACGTGATGACTCTGTAGCTCCCGACAGTCTCACTGCATGCACCCGACCACAGGATTCTAACGAGACTAACCCAACCAAGGGGGCTGACCTACGTTGTAGGTTACCAAGGGGTAGATCGTTTGCACGGGATACTGACCCGTTAGTAGCAGAAACTGAGCAGCGACAGTGACATGGGCAGACTTCCCGACGAGGTCCATGCCCTTGTGCCTCCGGATATCCATGCATACCACTTAACCCTGCTGCACATAACAGAACCTTACAAAAATGGTTGAATTCTTACGATAAATAAGGTTGATAAGTCACATGTTCTCCACATCGGACATCTTTATGTAGAGAGCAGCAGGGTCCGCCCCCTACATATAGTTCGGTGTAGAGGGGTCGGGAAGGGGTGAAGCCAAGGGGTTTGCAGGTCGGAGCACCACATCCCTCCCCTGAGCTCGGCTGTCAGATGCCAGCGCCGTCATGGTCCGGAGGCTGCAGAAGTTTTCCGAGTCTGGAGCAGGCCGGCCCAGAATGAGATGAACTTCCCCGCTCTGCAGAAACACTAGTGTAGGGAAGAGGATCTGTCGATAAACTTCGTCTTTTCAAAGCCCCGCGTTATGAAAGCCTCGTGTGCAACCAATCACTGAGCAGGTAGCCTTTGAGCAGAAGCTGATCAGCGAAAGACCAAAGTGCCTCGTAAGGCAAACAAAGCTTTCTCTTATCCACAATGTGCAAAGAAGCCCGCTGACGCGCGGAATGTCCGCACAATAGAATAAAGCGGCTAACGTATTAGGCGCTGTATCCCGGGCACATCCAACCCTAGGCACTGGAGAAGCCTCCAGTGGCTCGGGCACCCTTGTTTACTTCAGATAAGCGCCTGCTCGTCGTCATCAATGAGTAGTAAACATCTGACTGGAAAAACTCTTCAAACAAAGCTTGGGCGGTTTTCTGTAAAGCTGAATGTATACAGTGAAATCGGACACGTTCGGTGCGGATGGTGGATTTTCCCTCAGGATTCAGGAGTCCCAAGTGTACGTCTACTACTGAGATGAACACTGTGGGAGAAATCAAATGATGGCACGACTGCCTACTGCACACGAAATAAAGCGCTGTGTGCATCAAGGGTCTTTTACTGGGGACGGGGGAGGGAGGCGCTAGATCAGCTTCAGGGAGCGGTTTCTGTTGCTCTTTTGTAGAAGCGCGTCCTTCGGCAAAACTGTAACAATCCCCTCGGGTCTCCGTTGCAACAGCAGCAAAGCCGCGAAGTTTGGCACTGTGCGACATTTACCCTCTAATAAAAAGTTATAGGAAAGGGAAACACCTGCACTGGGGGGGCCCGCGGAGAGAGAGACTCGCTCTAGTCTCTCCGCGGGTCTTTTCGGGACTACAGGAAGTGGCGCGGGTGCGCCATGATTGGGGGACAGGTGAGTAGGGGTGGGGTTTTAGGGAGGGGATAAAAGGGTTGGGTTGGGTGGGGTCGGCCTCTTTCCAGGCCGACCATTAGAGGGAGGAAGGTGTTGAGGGAGCGGCAGGTTAGTGTAGCGAGGTGAGGTTAGGTTTAGGCGGGTTAGTTAGGAGCGCGCGGGGTGGTCCCGGCGCACACGCAACCGGCCGGGGCGTGTTTGGGCAGGCAGGGAGCCAGAGTAGGAACGGTGCGCAGGGGCCGGGCAGGTGAATTAGGAGGCGGCGCCCCGCCGTCAAAAAAGGACACACGCGGTCTCGGCCGCGCCCCCTGGGCGTCCCCGGCAGACTCCGGGAACCCGGTTTTGGTTTTGGCGGCCCCGGGAAGCGGACGGTGAGGACGCAGGCGCGCGGAGGCCTGCGGGGGTTTCCGCGATTGCTGCGCGCATCGCGGCAGAGCCGTAATTGGTGCCGGGAGGCCGCGGGAGCAGGCAGGCTCGGTGAGCACACGAAGGCAGGCAGATTAGGCCACGCGGCCGCGGTGCCTGGGAGACTCGGCCCAAAAAAAAAAAGAAAAAAAAAAAGAAGAGGGGAGAGAAAGGGTAAGAGCGGTAGGGATATCAAAGTGAGGGGGCCAGACACACGGGGCAAAAGGGGTGGGGGGCCACAAGTAGGTGGCCAGGCCATATATATACTGCACAGTAACAAACAGGGAGGCATATCAGGGCAAGGTATTGGGGGACATGGCTAACGTTCCTGATGCGGAGGCGGTCAGGGCAGCGCTACGGGTAATGGGCGAGGCGGGGAGGGCTGATTTGCTTAGGCCCGGGGTATTGGAGCAGGCTTGGGTGGGTATGACACGCACAACACGGGCTGCGTCAAGCGGGGGTAGCGGCGGCAATCGCGGCATGCGATTCCCAGGTTTCAGAAGGGGATACAGAGGCAATACCAGTGAGACAGGAACGGGCCGCGGAGATAAGGCCAGAGACTCTTAACGTGGCGAGCCCGCTGATGTTTGGGGGGGAATCTCAGGGCACTCAGGACCCGGGCGCAGGCGATATCGAGGCAGGCTTCGCAGGCTCGCCGCACGGGGGGCCCATAGGCAGAGCAGGGGATGACATGAAAGGGCAAACCCCGGGGCAACAAGGGGACGGGATCGAGCAGCCAGCGCCGGGGCCCAGTGGGATGCATTCCCCATTGGATCTGTCACGCCCTAAGAGCGGGAGTGCCTCACACATGGGCCACGGGCCGCCAGCCAGGAAAAGAGGTAAATACTTGGGGAAACCCAAGGCAAGGGCGGGCCGGGTCCCCCCGGCCCCACGCCAGGCGAAGTTACCTAAGCAGGCCAGGGAAGGGGTTTTGGTGGGGGGGCTGCGGGGACCAGCCCCACAGGCCAGTTGGGACCAGTCAGAAACATGGGACCTAGAAGCTAGAATTCGAGAACAGCGCAGGGCTGTGGCAGAAACCGAGGCCAGATGGATGCAATTATGCAAGGACAGGGAGGAGCTAGGGAGGCGACACGAGGGTACTCAAAAGGTCGGAGAGGTCACTGACAAGAAGGGGACTCAGACAGCAGGGGTTAGCGAAGGTACTTGGGTTTGGATGCCACAGGCAGGAGAGGGTAGGGTTCAGGAGGCTGTTGCGGCCGAGGGGCAGGTTGGCTTGGGAAGCCCCGGTGGTTCAGGCGGCCACAAGGGGAGAGGCAGCACAATGTCAGCGTTGGAGGTTGACAAGAAAAAGGTGGCACCAACGGGGCGCAATACGGCCCTAGCGCGTTGGAACGAAGCAATAGAGGGGTCTACGGCGGCCTTCTCTACACCGCGGGAACGGGGACACCAGCAGGTTGGCGGACGCCATGTGGGTCAAAACACAACGGAACCGCCGTTAAATAAATCTCAAGTATATATGGAGAACAAAAGAGGTGGGGAAGAGGAAGATGAGTTGGAATTGGATTATGACGAGGATGAAGGAGAGTGGGAAGATGGAGAAGTGCGTGAGGAGGAAGTGAGCGGGTTTAAGAGAGGGGGGGTGCGGGGGCGCAAGTGCGGCGCAACCCCTGCCTCTGCTTTTCTTTTGCAGGACAACGTCATGGCGGAAAGACCGTCAAGTGGAAGGCTAATGAGGCCACGTGGCGGAATGACGAGGCGAACGCCGCGTTATGGGGATGAACCAATTGGAGGTAAGGGGAGATGGTGGTCGGTTTGGGGGGACGGAGGAGTAGCTAGCACGGTTACTCGCACGAGCAAGTCAATAGTTGTGGGAGATGGTCCAGAGAAACCATGGGGGGACGTAGATCCGGAATTATGGATGCAATGGATGGCATCAGCACAGACAGCGGCATCCACTCATACGGCGAGCGGATTGCCGGTAACATATAAGCCTTTTCAGGCGTGCCCCGCCCTGGGAGGGGCGGGAAATACTACAAAAACGCAGGCGAGTAACACAAGGGCTTGTTGGAATTTCAACAAGGGTTTCTGTTCCAGGGCTCAGTGTAGGTTCAAACATGACTGCTCCAAGTGCGGGGGTCGTCACCCAGTCATACACTGTTTCTCCCTCAACAGCCCGGCAGAGCAATGGAGGGCGTCAAGAGGAAGGGGCGCACAAGGTGCTCCTGCGCAAAAAGGGGCCTACGCCAGTTAGATTAGAAGTATTGTTGCCATGGCTGCGCAGGTATCCAGACAAAAATAGGGCCAGACAATTGGAATGGGGTTTTCGAGAAGGTTTTAGGGTAGGGTATCAAGGTCCTCGGCAGAGGCGATGGGCAGACAATTTACGGTCGGCAAAAGAACAGCCGCAAGTAATACGCAGCAAAATAGACAAGGAGGTGGCACTCGGGAGAATAGCAGGTCCATTTTTTGACTGGCCAACGGATCAGTTAATGATATCCCCACTAGGAGTAGTACCCAAGAAAGCGCCAGGCGAATTTCGGCTTATACATCATCTGTCATGGCCGGAGGGGGCGTCGGTAAATGATTTTATCGCGCAAGAGGATACCAGAGTAGTTTACGCGTCGGTGGATGATGCAATGAAATTAGTCCTGAGGTGTGGGTTAAAAGCGGAAATGGCGAAATGCGATATACAGTCTGCTTTTAGGTTGTTACCAATTCACCCAGCAGATTTTGACCTCCTAGGCATGCAGTTAGACGGAGCCATATACGTAGACAGGGTTCTACCTATGGGTTGCGCGATATCATGCGCGCTATTCGAAACTTTTAGTACCTTTCTGCAGTGGGTTTTTGTGAAAACAAGTGGCCACAAAACGGTGACACACTATCTGGACGATTTTCTGTTTGTAGGGGAAGCGGCATCTGGGGCTTGTGGACGGGCCTTGGGAGCTTTTCAGAGACTTATGCAGCAGACAGGAGTGCCATTGGCACCGGAAAAGACAGAGGGCCCGATGTCAATCATGACCTTTTTGGGCATTGAGCTAGACGCGGAACTAATGGTAGCAAGACTGCCAGCAGCAAAAGTGAAGGAAATCCTAGAATGCTTAGCATGTGTGCGAACACTGCACAAAATGGAGTTACGGACTGCACAGAAACTACTAGGCTATCTCAATTTTGCGTGTAGAGTGGTGAGGGGAGGACGTGCTTTTTGTAGAAGACTTGGGCTGTCCATGTCAGGGGCGGTGTTACCTCACCATAGGATAAGAGTGTCTTTGGCCCTGAGGGAGGACATAAGGGTATGGGTGATATTCCTGAGGGAGTTTAATGGAGTACCAATGTCTTTTGGGGATGTGGACACAGTATGGCAAGTTCAAATATTTTCAGACGCTGCAGGCGCGTCGGGTTTTGGCATATACTGGGATGGGAGGTGGTGCGCGGAGTCATGGCCTAGGCAGTGGTTGCAACAAGGAAGGAGTATCGCGTTCCTGGAGTTTTTTTCCTTTACTGGTGGCGCTGGCGGTCTGGGGACGGGAACTGGCCAACCGGACGGTAGTCTTCCAAGTGGACAATATGACAGTAGTTGAGTTGGTGAACAGACAGAGAGCCAGGGATCTGAGAGTTTTGCGCTTGTTGCGTCAATTCATGCTGCAATGTTTATCTCTTAATGTTATTTTTAAAGCTGCACACATACCAGGGGTATACAACGAGATTGCAGACTCCCTATCTCGTTCACAGTGGCGGCGTTTTCGCGACCTGGCGCCAGGAGCGGAGCAGTCCAAGACTACGGTCCCGGCAGACATTTGGGAGTGGGGGGGCATGATGATCTCGGGGCTGGTGGAAATGTCTTTGGCAGTCTCTACGCGGCGAAGTTACAGGCTGGCATGGTTGGACTTTCAATCTTTTGAAGAGTTTAAGGGCAATTTCTGGGCTCAGGGGTCTGAGTGTTTGGAAGCACGGGCTTTACGCTTTGTGCTGTACTTGATTAAAGAAGGGCTATCCCCGGCCACGATAGGTGGGAAATTAGCAGGAGTGTCATTTTATGGGAAGCTTTTCTTCGGTACAGATCCGGCACGGAATGATTTGTTGGGGAAAATGTTGAAAGGATGGGGCAGGTTTAGGGCCGGGGAGGGATTCTAAGGCAAGAGAGCCCATTACGTTTGGGATACTGAAAGAACTTTTGCATGTTTTGCCAGTATGTTGCATGGATGAACACGAGGTAGGACTTTTCAGGTTGTGTATGGTTTGGATGTTTTTTGGGGCTTTTAGGGTATCTGAATTGCTAGGCATAGGCAAGGACTGCGGTGTGAAGGAGAGGGAGATCTGCATGCATCAAGGGAGATTGGGCATATGGCTCAGGAAGTCCAAGACGGACCAACTAGGAAAAGGGAAGTGGGTGTGGTTGGAGAAAGGAGGTGATGAGCTAGCATGCCCAGTGAAGGAGTGGATGGATTTCAAAAAGAAGTGGGGGCAGGCGGGGGAAGCAGGGGTGTTTGTACATGCATCAGGAAAGAAACTTACCAGCTATCAGTTGCTACAGGTTTTGAGGATGGCTTTGGGCCGGACGGGGCGGCAGGCAGGGGATTTTGGCACACACTCCTTTAGGATTGGGGCAGCAACAGCTGCAGCCCATTTGGGATGGGATTGGGCTAAGATTAAAGCAATAGGTAGATAGAAATCCCGATGCTGCGAGCGCTATGTTAGGCCATAAGGAAACCCAGGTTGAGGGAGGGTTTTTTTTAGGTTGTATTACATTTGTTACAGTGTTTTTTCCTTTTAGGGTGCGTGGCCGGACCGCGGAATGATAAAACAGTGACTTGGCTGGTCGGCCATTCATTCGTACACTGGGCGGCAAAATTTGCGGAACAGATCTACGGCAGATCAATGGGACTGCCCAGCAGACACCACGAAGTGCGTTGGTGGGGAAAGAGCGGAATGAGGTGGGGGAGTTTACTCCCATTTATCACAGGGATGTTGCCACAGTGGGGATGCCCGGACTTGTTGCTGATACACTTGGGAGAAAATGATTTGGTGAGGCAATCAGGGCTTACATTGATGCAATTCATGCAGAAAGATTTGGAGCTGTTGAAGCGGAACCTGTGCGGGACATGTTTGGTATGGACAGAGTTTGTACCCAGACGGGTATGGAGAGGGGCAATTAACCATGGAGCCATAGAACGGGCTCGGAAAAAGTTGAACAGGGCAATGAGGGTGTTTTGCTGGGCTCAAGGAATTAAGGTGCTGAGGCACGAGGATATTAAGGAACGAGAGGGGTCATTGTTCAGAGATGACGGAGTTCATTTATCGCAAATGGGAAATGCGTATTATTTAATGGGTTTGAGGCTGATGCTGGAGAAGTTGAGGGGAGAGGATCTGTGGATTAGGACATGAGAAGGAGCCAGGGGGCAAACGAGGGTTTGCCGGGTGGGGCAGAAAAACGCCACATGGGTTTTCCTGGGTGGCAGGAAATGGGGGAGGGGGGAGAGCCAGATGCGGGCTTGTTCCCCCCTTCCAAGGGGAAAAATGAGGTGAAGGATCAGAATGGGGGGGGAGGATTGTTTACAAACAAGGAGGGCATGGAAGGAATGGGGGAGTGTCTAGGGGAGGGGATTTGAGGAGAGCTATTAGAAGAGGAGGAAGGGCATAAGGAAGCTTCTAAGTTCAAAGATGGGTGAGAGGGATTTCATACAGTTCAAAGTTGTTGTTATTGATGTTAAAATCCTGTCCTAAATAAATGACCTTTTGCACTAGAAAATGAGTGTCAATGTATGTTTGTCCCGATGGGGGGGCCCGCGGAGAGAGAGACTCGCTCTAGTCTCTCCGCGGGTCTTTTCGGGACTACAGGAAGTGGCGCGGGTGTGCCATGATTGGGGGACAGGTGAGTAGGGGTGGGGTTTTAGGGAGGGGATAAAAGGGTTGGGTTGGGTGGGGTCGGCCTCTTTCCAGGCCGACCATTAGAGGGAGGAAGGTGTTGACCACCCACCCGCCCTGCACAGAAGGTAGGCAACAAGGATTTGGGGTTAGGGGTAGGGGGGGGGGGGGGGAGTCAGTTAGGTAGGTTTTTAGGTTTTCAACGTCAGCTAGGACAGGTGCAGTGCACAAGGGTTGGCAGGAAATGGGGGAGGGGGGAGAGCCAGATGCGGGCTTGTTCCCCCCCTTCCAAGGGGAAAAATGAGGTGAAGGATCAGAATGGGGGGGGAGGATTGTTTACAAACAAGGAGGGCATGGAAGGAATGGGGGAGTGTCTAGGGGAGGGGATTTGAGGAGAGCTATTAGAAGAGGAGGAAGGGCATAAGGAAGCTTCTAAGTTCAAAGATGGGTGAGAGGGATTTCATACAGTTCAAAGTTGTTGTTATTGATGTTAAAATCCTGTCCTAAATAAATGACCTTTTGCACTAGAAAATGAGTGTCAATGTATGTTTGTCCCGATGAAATATGACGGTAATGCGGCTGCAGACCAGCACACTTAGTCACTGACGGCAGCTGCCGACGCGCACACGTGGGGGCAGTGGCACCTAGAGGAAGGAGGGCGAGCGGAGCCAGGAATCTGGCTTGGCTCTCAGAGCCCGAGCAGAGTCCGGAGAATGTTTGCCATCTAAATCACACAACAAACATCATTAATAAGGTCTTTTCAAAATTCAAAAAAGTACATTCTTTAACATATGGAAGCTTTGACATTAATTGTTTTTAGACATGAACTTAGAATCATTTCTGGTCTGGTATCTACTGGTCTCTCCTTTTTACTCTAAAATCTTAAGCTTGGATTTGACCTCTTTGTGGATGAGGGTACAGGCATAAGCCACATGAAAGCTCGGCTCGTCATGGGCTCGAGGTTCCAATGGGACTTGCAGTAGAGCCAGAACTAGGCTTCAAGCTCGAGATTTCCGTGGCCCGCCCAAGTGTGGCACAATGGTTCGAGGGATGGACCCTGATGCAGAGATCTGGCCCAGGAACAGGCTTCAAGTCCCGCCTCGGCAGGTCTTGGGCTCAATTCCCCTTGGACCAGATAATTCTCACCTAGGTGCCTAATCTAATTAATGGGTCCCACTCTAACTCTGGGCAATAGCTTTCTTAATCTCTACAACAACACTTGGATGCCTGGCTTCACCCTGGGGGTGCCCAGGAGTGGTCCCAGGAGTAGGCACCACACAGGGAAAAGCCAGGAGGGGTTCCATAGCGGTATGTGTACAGCACCTGGAGACCCTAAAGGGTGAGTAGTGCGCTATACAACTACAAAGTTTACAGTTTACCTCTAGTGGTACCTGCAGGGACCTTTTGGACCTCCTGGAAGGCGGTTACCAAAGCTTTCTTGTCTCCTACCCACTCAAGGAAGGTGCAACGTACAGCACTCCGGCACTCGGTAGTAGCAGACGAACCCGCCTACTGCAATTATATAATCCCTCGCATATATGTTGCCAGGGTGGAGAGAGCCTGCACAGTCTCCTAGTCTGCCTGGGAGCCCCGTGGCTGGGCACTCCCAGCCAATCCTAACGCTGCTTTGAACAGCATCAGGATTGGCTGCAGGGAAGGATGGGAGCTTGTGTCAGCCACCTGGAGCGATGATGAGGGAAAGAGGAGCGGTGCAGCGGCAACATAGGAGGCAAGTTTTTTTAATTAAATGTTCCCCCAAACCCTGACCCCCTGCGTGCCGTACCCGCTCGCCCCTTTGTAGGTCAGAAAGCTGTGACCAAGACGCTACATAAATATGCTTTTAGTGAAAAGTATGTCAATCACTCTGGATTTTCCACTCCTAAGGCTTGAAAATAGTTTGCTTCGACACTTGTGTGGTCTGAAAAAACACCTGTATTCCCTGGCATTATGTGCTATGTTACACGCACAAGATTAACTGAGCCAGCATGTGCAGGGAAGGGCAGAGTTGGGCCATGGTAGGGGGAAGGCGGGAGGAGGACTGGAGTGCACTAAGTGCACATGTCAGTTTGGCCAGCCGTCTTAGGCCAGCCAAACTGACATGCACACTTAAGTTTCTCCAACCCGGGTGTGAAACACAGCCAGGTTGGAGAAAATGCACAGACCCTGTGTATTTTCTGAGCAGCAGACCAAGTCGCTCAGACCAATCCGAATGCTGCTCTCATGCTATTTATAGCATAAGAGCACCACCAGGATTGTGTGCGGGGGGGGGGGGGAAGAGTCTGTTCTGGTGTTCCAGGGACTGCTAGGACACCAACACCATCGAGGGAAGAGAACTGAGGTGGCTGGAGGCGGCAGCAGAAACAGGCAAGTCTTTTTAAAATATATATAATTTTATTCCCTCCCATACACTGCCCTCCCACCCCTCCCCTTGATATTTGCTGGGGCAATCCATCTCCCCTGCCAGCGCTGCGAATGACAGTGCCATAACAACTACTAAACATCACACTCCTACAGCTGTGACAAACCCGACTATTCCAGGGTCTCAAAGCTATAAGAACAGCTTGAGCAGCAGGTACTTGTCATTTTTAATGTATATTGAATTAGTAAACAACTGTTGTGCTCCTCTCTAAAACAGACAAACAACCCCACCTTGTGGCAGACTGTCACACGTGCCAGTGTGGACAATTAAAGGCGAGTGCCGAGCACCGGAAACCAGGGACTCAAATTAAGCACTGCAGGAGGGGCACCAAAAACAGAGTTTTACAATAATCCAGGCAACAGTCTAGGGATTAGAGGATAGCTGGACAACAAGACCAACATATAACCTCTGCTCGCTTGCAGCACCTAAATAACTTTTTTTTTTTTTTTAAATAGCACATCTTATCGTACCTCTGCGGTTTTAAAATATGTAAATAACATATGTTATAACTGTCCAATTTTTGGTACTCCATTCACAGATCTTGGCAAGATCGAACGTTGAGGTGGCCTTGCGGAGATGTGATTTTTATGTCTTGCGGATCACCTCAGATGTCAGCAGTGTGTAACTACCAGGCTACCTCAAGTCCGTAGAACCTGCTGAATTCCCAAACAAAGCAGTAACGGCTACAGCAACTACAATCAAGCTTACTATGATGAAGGACCTCCATCTCCCTGCCCCTCCACGGAGGACTGGAGCGCTTTGATGAGACTGGGCTGTAACATGGGCACAAAACAAAAACCTCAAATAAAATGAAACTCTGAAAGCTTCCAGAGTGAAATGAGACTACTTGGCGCCAGTGCAGCGGTTTAGGACTCCCTAGGAGAAGCAGCCATTTTATTCCTATTTGCAGGGAACAGGACCCAAACCCGTTGCTTCTAGCCCAGGGGAAATCTAGTGTCTCTAGGCAGTGACCTAGTGTTGAATTATCCTTCAAATGAACCTCAGTCTAGTAGTTAAAATACACACATATATAGACAAATCGTTACACCACAGAACCATTGGAGCAAGTGAAAAAAGCAAATCACTTATAGATGGTTAAAATAGAGGCGGATTGGTCCAGACAACGTGGTGAGATTTCACAAGTGCAAAATATGACTGATAATATCCTTTAACTTGGAAAGCACACCTCAGTTAAAATCTTTATGCACCATTTCTAAAGTAGCAGTTTGGTTACCATGCAAGTATAGATAGGTCTAATTCGAATTCATTTTAATAATATAAACATACTTAATAACTGGACACGAGCATCTTATTCATGTTTAATAACGCCAGATTTCTTTACACTTAGTGCTTTTACACTAATAAAATTGTCATAAAAAATTGAGTGGGCTAAGTCCGAAGGCTGTGCCCAGGAAGTATACAAAGTTGACAGTTGCTGCTTGGAGTCTGTCCGGAGGAAGCCCTCCACAATATGAATTTGAAACATTTCTGGAAACCTGTTACCCCATCTGACAACCTAGCGTGGTAGCAAATTTTCACTGGCCCTTTGGAGAGAGTTTGTATATGGTTTTGCCAACTGTAATTTTGTACATATTTTTAATTTTATAAATGTACATATGATGTTTGCTAGCATGTGTACTGTATTGGTTATGGCATCAAGCCCAATGGTAAAGGCTATAGGTCTTACTGGTTTACTAGAAAGTTATGGAAGGTTGTACAGGTTTGATCAATTTATTACCAAAAGATATGACCAAGTTAGAAACTTAACCTACTTATTGTGAAAAGCGTGAATTAAAGGTAATGCATGTTTAGGGGTGGATTGTTATTATACCGCGCTAGAGCCTGAGAGGTATTTTTACATGCTATCTCACAGATCACCATAGTTTGCAAGGGATTTGGTGTTTAACCCGTGCACTGCAATAATCTTTGTTACTTCCTATTGTGAGCTTCTGCATCTTCACCCGCCTCCCTTCCATCTGTGATGTCATCGTGCCGCGAGGCGCGCTGACATCCGTTTCCCCACGGGAGCAGTCAAGCAGATGAGGTGAGTGACCTCTCTTCTGTGGCGGGGGGAAAAAGGCCAATACGTGTGCCCCAGATGAGTCTCTCCTTTCCATCGATGCCTCCCTGGCACCATTTTCTGGCTGTGGACTGTGATTGGCCCAGAGGTAAACCACACGTATTAGAAAAAAGAAGAGCGAGAGACTGACAGTCTCTCACTCGCTAGTGCGATTCTGGATGACAGAACACAGTGAAAGCCCCCACAAGTCTCCTCATACTGGATTTCCCTAGATGTCTAGTTTTAAAAAAAATGTAAGATTTCCCTAGGTGCCGGCTGAGCTGGAGACCAAATCCAAAGCTAGGCACTTTGCAAAAATAAAAATAAAACACATCTGTTTTCATTGGAAAAATGTGATGTGTCCATGTTTTGGGGTATTTCCTGTCGCAGGCACTAGTTCTTCCTACACAAGTGAGGTGCCATTTTTTCAGGAGACTTGTGGGAATGCTGGGTGGAAGGAAGTTTGTGGCTCCCTCAGATTCCAGAACTTTGCAGCACCGAAACGTGAGGAAAAAGTGCTTTTTCAGCTCAACTTTGAGGTTTGCTAAGGATTCTGGGAGACAGAACCCAGTGAAAGCCCTACAAGTCACCACATCAGTGGCAGCTCCTCTGCTAGGGTAGAGGAGCGTTGCCCCTCCCCGAGCAGCAACCACTGCAAATCCTTTAACGAGGAAAGGATAACCAACTACGCTCATTATCTTTTCCTTGTTAAAGGGCGGGGCATGTGGGGAGACGAGTAGTGAGAGGAGTGCACTGTGCACTCCCCTCATTGTGCATGTATGTTTGGCTGGCCGTCTCAGGCTGGCAAAACACAAATGCACGGTAGGCTCTGTCCAGCCCGGCAACACAGTTGCGGGGTTGGAGAGAGCCTGCACAGGCTTCTAGTCTGCCTCGGAGCACCCCGGCTGGGTGCTCCCAGATAATCCTGACACTGCTCTGAGCCGCGTCAGGATTGGCCGCAGGGCAGGTTGGGAGCCTGTGCCTGCGAGACGGAGGAGAGGAGCAGCACGCGGAGCGGAGTTAAGTTTTTAAAAACATTTATTTTATTTTTATGTTTTGTAATGTCCCCACTCCCCCGAGCGCCAGCCGCCCTGCCCCTTGGGAATCCCACAAGCCGTGACTGCACCCCATCCTGGATTCCCCTAGGTGTCTAGTTTTTTAAAATGTACAGGTTTGGTAGGTTTCCTTAGGTGCCGGCTGAGCTAGAGGCCAAAATCCACAGCTAGGAACTTTGCAAAAAACACATCTGTTTTCATTGGAAAAATGTGATTTGTCCAACGTTGTGTTTTGGGGCATTTCCTGTTGCGGGCTCTAGGCCTACCCATACAAGTGACATACCATTTTTGTCGGAAGACTTGGGGGAACATAGTATAGAAGAACAAGTGTTATTCCCAATTGTCTCTCTACATTTTTGAATTCCAAATGTAAGACAGTATGGAAGAAATAAGTCATTTTGTGAAATGCCCTGTAAATCACATGCTAGTATGGGGACTCCCGAACTCAGATTGGCAAATAACCACTGCTTCTAAACTTCTTACCTTGTGCCCATTTCCTAAACACGTACGTTTCTTTGATATCTATTACAGTATACAATGAAAACCCATTGCAAGGTGCAGCTCATTTATTGGCTCTGGGTACCTTGGGTTCTTGATGAACCTACAAAATCTATACAACCCCACAACCAGAAGGGTCAAACAGACGTAACAGTATATCGCATTCAACGATCTACCACAGTTGGAAAAAGTTACAGAAAAAAAACAGACCGAAATGGCTTTTTTCCAACTCAATTTCAATATATATTTTTTTAATTCAACTGTTACTTTCTGTAGGAAAATCTTGAAGGATCTACACAAATTACCCCTTGCTGAATTCAGAATTTTGTCTATTTTTGTTTTGGAAATGTTTGGCTGTCTGGGATCCACCACTGGTTTCACACCCATTTCTGTCACTGACTGGAAGGAGGCTGAAAGCACAAAAATAGTAAAAATGGGGTATGTCCCAGTAAAATGCCAAAACTGTGTTGAAAAATGTGGCGTTCTGATTCAAGTCTGCCTGTACCTGAAAGCTGGGAAGATGGTGATTCTAGCACAGCAAACACTTTGTTGATGCCATTTGCAGGGAAAAAAAACAGATTCTTTTTTCTGCAGCACTTTTCCCCATTTTCCCCCCAAAACACATTTTAGCTGTATTTTGGCTATTTTCTTGGTTTCCTCCAGAGGAACTCAAACTCTGGGTACCTTTACAATCCTCAGAATGTTGGGGAACAAAGGACAAAGTTGGCATGGATAGCTTATGTGGACAAAAAGTTATGGGGGGACTAAGCGCAAAGTACTCCAAATCGCCAAAAAAGGCTCAGAACTGGAGGGGGGTGAGGCCCAGCAGCTAAGGGGTCAAGGGTTTATTATTACTGCACTGTGTTAAATTCTGCATGCAAACTATTACATGCAATCTCAAATCTCCATTGTAGGCATGGATTTATACACACATATGTATACATTTAAAATAAAAGGAGGAGGAGGAAAGTAATGAAAGGGAAATCCTAAAAGCAGACAATTGACAACTTAAGGACTGGCCCACCAGCACAGACGATGAAGTGCACTAATTTTCAGACAGGGTGCACATGTTAGCCAATGGCCCTATTTCACCATCACTGACCGCATTTGTCTCAAGTACCCTGCCGCCATCCATGATAGCGTACGGCATGGGACAATGGGTTAATCCGCTTCAGCCACTGCCTCTATTGCCCTGTGAGCGACTGAATTTGTCTGACCAATTAACCCGTGTAAGGCAGTGTCAGTCCTTAAGTTTTGCATTTTCTCCTTTCGAAGGTCTTCCGCAAGACCACATCCTCTAAACCAGGTAGCCATCATGGAACGTTACTGTCCATAGTGCATCATTTTATACCATTACAAGACAGCCAATACATTTGTTCTAAACATGGTGTCAATTCTAGAAATGGAACCAGCTAAACATTGTAGACAATACCATTACAAGGCGGCCACCTGCTGCAATGTGTAATTTTATTATACCAAGCACAAGTAGACCGTGGGTGGGTGAATTTATGTGCGTGCAAGGGTATGTTGTCTGCACACAATACAGATGTGATGACTGGGAGGAAAAAAACCATCAATAACTGAGGATGCATTTTCATTTATAAGCCAGATCTAGTGCCATTTACAATGCTTGCTCCAATTTACACGTGGGTTAACCACGACCTGCTGTACCCTCACCCCCCACGTTTTACTTAAAATGACCCTCTTGAGGAAAAGGGAAAAGCTTGCAATACATGGCGGGAAAAAAGATGCTTATCTGTAGCACCATAAATTATATTATAAGTGTACTAATAACCCTGAAAATCAAAGAATAAAAAAAAAAAAAATAATAAAGCACTACACACATTCTTAATAAAAATAAAATAGACTACAGAAATTTTCACTGGAATAATTGAATGAAAGATCAAAGAGTTCAGTATGCAACAAACAGCACAGTGATCAGCTTTAAATACCCCCCAGACGTTGTATTTTGTAGGGCTGGTGTTAGCCAAGAATTTGTTTTTTATTACAATTATTTGCACAATACACTTTTCTTCGAAAATGTGTTTATTGGCATTTAGAAAGAGGGAATAACAACATTGTAAAAACCGTAGGAAAGGGCGGGGGGGTAAGGTCAGGGTAGGTCAGGGTGAAGGCAGTACACATCAGCTTATATTTCTCGTCAGGAAGGTGAGGACTAAAGCATACCATATCTGAGGGAATGTCCAAATCAACCAGCCATGCAGCCATCAGATGTCCAACAGCTCATTGATCCTGCTGGTGAGCAAATGAAGGGCCAATCGATCGCGTATACAGGGCACCCCACCAAACGGGGGCTGTCTCTGTGTCCGGCAGGGCCCCTGCTACGTCCAACGTGTCAATTATCTCTCTTTCTCTCAGGTCATTGCAGTGAAGTCTAGGGCTCGGGAGAGTGTGGGCATCTTCGATATATCCAAGGAGTCTCTCCAATGGGGTCTGTGGCAGCGAGTGGCCAGTGATCTGGGCCACGTCCCTGTAGACGCAGTCCAGTAGCTAGCCATATGCGGGTAGTCCCCTGCTAAATAGAGGAATGTGGCCTGTGGGATGGTGCAACTCGCCCAGCACGCTTCCTCGACTAAGTCCATACAATGCAGTTGCACTAGCATGTGGTCTAGCCTAAGCAGGAACTTAAAACGAAGGAGCAGTGTCTGTAATTGGGTGACAGGGCCGCAGTGTGAGTGCAGCAGTATGTCCATTGTGCTTCAGAGATAGGGGGCGGGGCTGGGGCCTGTGCCAAGTTCCCAAGCTGTACGAGCCACGAAGGCACACACTGGTGCCTTTTCGTGGATTGTGGCCTATAGTTGAGTGACCTGTTTGTTGGTGGGTGGGGGAGGAATTTGTTAACAAGTGTTCCAGCACATGCAGTGAGGGAGATGGCACAGGGAACGAGTCATGTCGCGTGTGGCATGTAGTGCAGAGCTGGTGAAAGAGGAGAGGATTGAGCACGAAGGAGCAGGGATACTCGTCAGTCTCAAGTGAGGGTAGGAACTGACCATCTGGGTAGAGATCCCTAAATGCAAGAAGGCCTTGCCTTTTGGATCGCCACCTGGTGCACTCCTCCTGCAGTCATGGGAGCATGGGGTTGAGCATAATTGGTACAGTGGGAGCGTAGAGTCATGACAACTGGCCGTTTCACTGCAGGCCGACCCAGGCCCATCAGATGCAAGGTATTGTGTCAATCTTTAAATGTGTATAACGCATTAGTGAGTGGAGAAGGAGCCACCTGGTTTGCTGCCACTGCCGTGTGAGCCTGTAACTGTGTGGAGTATAGTCAGAAGTGTATGTATTGTGCTTGTGCACAGTACAATTATAGCTGCATGTTGGGCGTATTCAGACCTACCGTTTGGAAAGGTAGGGTGAGCATCTCCTATGCAATGCTGTGGCTGTTTACCAGCTCTAAGTAGGGATATCACATTTGAGTCCAGTCATTTGAGAAATTGTGCAGTGAGCGGGAGGTTGATGGAGATAAAGGAATTTAAGTAGGACAACCATCTTGGCAATGGCTATGCTCCCCGCCATTTAGAGGGGCAGCGGGGTCCAGGTCGGAATTCACGCATCCAACCAAGACTCAACATTACCATAGTTTGTCTTCCAAAGTTCATCTGTATCTCGGATGAGCCATATTCCCAGATAAAAGACCAGGGTCAGTAGCCCACTGCAGAGGGTATTCAGACTCGTATGGTTGTGTTCCTGAGGAGAGAGGGAATAGAGTGGTGTTAGCCCAGTTGACCTTGATACCAGAGTAACCGCCAAATCCTACCACCTTGTGTAGAACAGGGGGGACAGGTTTGCTTGTGGTTCTCTTACATAAAGTGTTATGTCATCCGCATACATGGACACTAGTATCCTCCTGGCAGTGAAGTTAAGGCCACTGTAGGCATGATGTCACAGCCAAGCTTCTAGTTGCTCCATTGCTATAGCAAATAGCACAAGAGATAGTGGGCATCCTTGCCTAGTCCCTCGAGTAACTGAGAATGGAGCAGCGGTCACAGCACTGAGGCGGAGGCACACCATCAGGGAAGTGTATGGGAGGCCAATCGGGTGTTGAAGGTCAGGACATTGCTGATCAGTGGCCAAGTCTATTTCGGACCATGTACCATGGGTAGACGTAATGAAAGTGCCTTCTACGCCGTCATCATGTTTCAGTCACCATACATCGGATAGGCAGTTATTGTGCATGAGCATGTGGAGCAGTGCTGCAGCATTGGGGTGGGATAGTCTGGAGATACTGGAGTGGTCCACGGCGTGGGCAAAGATGATGTTATAATCTCCTACCCAAATAATGCCCCCCAGGGCCCATGGTGGCAATTAAGCACCAGACGTCTGCAAAGAACTCTGGGCTGTCAGTGTTGGGACCATATTTCGAGAATAAAATTACTTGGTCTGTGCGCAGGGGGCTGGTGACAATTCCATATCGTCCATCTCGATCGCACAGCACCAGTCGCATGTGTCAAGGTAGCCTTTTACAGATAAGTATAGCTGTTTCCCCCAAGTACAGCGGAGTACAGGGACACATGGGTCTTGGTGATCCACAGAGCCTGAATGCAGGGAGCATTCGCTGGGATTAAATGGAGTTCCCGGACAAAGTATACATCTACATGGTTACTAATGATGTAGGTGTGGACCAGCCTGGTTTTCCGCTGGTCGTTGAGACCCCATATGTTCCAGGTTAAGCAACTTATGGCGGTCATCCCATATCTAAGGAAGTGGTATGTGGCAAAGCAGAGATTGTCAGTGCCGTGTGCATGCCCATGGGGGCAGTGTGGAAGCATGGTGTCTCGCCAGGTGTGTGACAAGTACAGAGCAAACAGGGAAAAACAAACAGTCCAACATATCCACCCCCTGCCTCCCACTTCAACCTTCCAAATCGGTTGAGGTATCCCACCCTCCTCCTCAAATCATACCCAAGCAATAGCTGAAAGCAATGGGAATCATCCTGTGAGGTGTCAGAGCCGGGCGAATTGCCATGTCGTGAACCAAGTGGGTGGCCAACAAACAGTAGAAGGACACCCCCCCTTCCCCCCCCACCTCCTCGCCCACCCGCCCCCTCAACCTTCTCCTCCCCTCCCTCCCCCTGCCCCCCCAACCTCCTCGACCCAAGATTTGGGCCATACTTAAGTGATCTGCTGCACTAGCTTGCGTGTCCTCCACATTGGAGGTGCGGTTCTCTAGATGGTTTAGGCGGTCGTCATGTTTTTTTATACTCTCATTTATACGGTTGATGCGGCTACTTAGGAGATCAATTTTGGTGCTGACGTTCACCAGCATCTCCTTAATGTCTAGGTGCTGCATTCTAGCACTTTGGGATGACTCCGAGGAGACCTCTGTGTCTCTGTAGTGGTCTGTATGGCGTGTTTCTTGTTTCCCCTTATACCCCAGTTAGGACTGGTGAGCCTCCAATTTGCCCATGTTGTGCAGGCGAATGAAGGAAGTGTATGCTGGGTCCCACCACACCATGATCCCACACTCCTGAGGCACGCTACGGTCTGTACCGCAGGAGACCGCAATTGGGGGGGGGTGGGGCGGGAAGAGATCCTAGGGCGCCACAAGGATTTCCTGCAGGCCGTGGCGTGTCCCAGTCGGATATATTGAAGTTTATTGGAAAGCTTTGTGATTGTCTAATGCCCTTTGGGGTGCCGCCTCACCCCAAACTCAGCAATAGTGGGACAGGGGGGCACAAGCAGACCCAGGGCTGATGGGGGTGGCCAATCTATCTCTATTGGCGACCCATGGGTCATAACACAGGGATCCCAGCAAACAAGAGGGTCCAAAATAGGGGGCTCTAACCCACCCCCTGCAGGTCTGAGCTTTTGCCACCTGCGGTCACCCCCCGTTGCTCAACTGTATTGCCTGCTTTTAGCACCTCGGCCACCCGCCAGAGCCCCTTCTGGCCTCCTTCACGTTCGCCCTCGAGTTGCAGCAAATCTTGGAAGGTCGGGGAGGGGGTATAGGGGTCAGCGCACCAGCAAAGGTCAGGGGCTGCAGCAACAGAGGGTTGCAGGCCTCCCGGGAAGATCTCTGTCAGCGCAGATACCGGCCTTTTGGGCTCAGCAGGACCCCAGAGACAGGTTGGTCACCCATGGGCTAGCTGAGATTCCCAGAACATGCAACCCCTGTCTTCGCTGCCCCAGTCGCTCCCTTGGGGCAGTGATGCATCAGCCCGCAGGGCACTTCCCACAGATGTACAATGACTAAGGAGTGCAGGCATTCTTCCCACTGCAATTCTTCCCGCCAAGAGGATAGGCCGGGGCAGCTCGCTGGGCTGTGATGTAGGCCACAGTAGGCCGAGCTGCTGTCCTGCTAAGGGGATATCCTGAAAGTGCTTCAGATATTATAAAATTGCCTTTCCAAATTGAATTATCCCCTATCCAAAAAGATTTACCTTTTAGGTTGGAGTAAGGTACTACCTAAAAGTACTCGGTGGAGAACAGTTTAAGGGCAATAGTCATGTTGAAGAATCCTAATATAGAAAACACATAGCGTGAGCATCAAAGTTATTATAACATGCATTGTGACGCATTAGGGAGGAAAGTGCAATGTACAAAAAACATTAAAGCCTCTGATTATTCGCAGAGCAGAGTAACTGAAGCAATGCGGCTCTCATTATAGACACCCAAGGGAAAAAAATACAGAGGCATGTGCAAGTAAGCATAAAGGGAAACCCCAAGAGAACCGTGAAGGTGCTCTTTGGGCGTTCTTCAATGTGCAAGGTTCAAAACGTGCCAGTGCATGGAGGAAAGTACCCCTGGGGGAGAGGACAGTGGCGCAGAAGTACACAATTCCGAGATCAGCTTGAGGTTGAGCGATTGAGAGCGCCGCCGCCAACAGACTCGAGTGTAACGTGGAAATTAGGGTGAACAGATTACAAAACTCACGATTTCGCAGAGCAGATGTTATTTGTGGACCCCAGTTTGGCTGCAGCAATCAGGAGGAACTTGACAGCTTTCACGTTCAATATGGTGTTGTCCAGATTCAAGCAGGCCATTACCGCCTGTCAGTAAGTTCGAACTCCCGCACAAATAAAATCACCCTGAAGAAGGATATTTCTTCTTTGCTCTAGACGGGATGGGCAGATGCACAGAATATGAATGAAGATTTATTTTCCCATTCCACAGAATCTGCTAATTTCATATAATAGGAATCTGAGCGGTGCCCAGAAGTTCCACTCCCCCCGTCTAAGTGCAACTAGCCTGGGCTTTATCCACAGCAGGTATGTATGTGCAAGTAATGTAGCCCTGTTTGCTGGGCGTATAAGAATGAATACCTGACCAGGCAAGAGAGCGCATGCTCATTGTTGGCATGTCCTCAATCCTAGACCACTTTTTTGCTGAGCTGTTGTGAGCTTTTTAAAAGTCTGCTGCGAGAGATGCATACCCCAAGCATTCCAGAGTGAAAATTCCCTTAATTTGTCATCAAAGCAGCACTTGTAGGACGAAGTTGAACCAGCACCAGCTAATTGGAGTCAGATTAGGCCCTGCATAGAGCCTTGCTTGGCAGATCTCAACTATGACAAATTTAAAAACGATCCACATCTGGCCCAACCCTGTTTCACTATGTTAAACTCAAGCTTATGTGCGCCGGAGAAGCTCTTTGCAGGCCAAGAACAGCTTTATAAATTCGAATAATGCAGCTGTCCAGAATAGTGGCCTCCCTGCAAAAAGTGATTCAGCTCATGTAGAATAGTGTAGGGATGACCTTGGCTTTCAAAACTTGAAGAGGGTCGAGACTCGGTCCTAGCAGATTCTGGAAAACAAACGAGATGGCGAATGTGAGGCTCGTGCGTTTAGTTTTCGTAGCACGCAAATGGGGTTTGAACGATCCTTTGCTGTACCAGTAAATGCCCAGATATTTGTGCTCAGGGCTATGATGCTGCCAGTCGCTGGTAGGATGCCACCTGTCTCGGCGTACGGTTTTAGCTCTGAATGCAACGGTCGTGGTCTTTGTGTGAGTTATCAGAAGCCCGTACCTCACGGTATATGCGTGTAGGATAGACAGTTGACGATGGAGGCCAATCTTGGTCTGACTAACCAGCACAAGGTCGTTTGCGTATGGGAGGTGGGTCACGCGGTGGGCTCAGTTTAGGAGGATGGCAGTTCACTTTGACAGATCGGCAATATAGAAATTGAAAAGCAGAGGAGCGAGAAAGCAACCTTGCTTCATCCCTGCTTTGGTGTGTATCTTCCTCAAGATTCAAGGGCTATCCCCCTAGTTTGACCCGTACTCGGGTGTTAGTATACAGCGGCTCGACAGGTAGACTCCACTCTTGCAATTTGCACCACAACAGGCCTCCGAGTATGCTGCTGAATGCAGCTTTGAAGTCTACAAAGGAGGAATAAAGTGCTGAGCTACATCTGAGAGTTTTGTCGCGCATGTGGGCCAACGGCATCAAATTGGAGGTGGTGCCATAGTTGTCTTTAAAGCCACTCTGGTTCTCGGGAATGATCTGGTGAGCTTCTGACCAGGCTTTTAGGTTGTCAAGCAGAAGGCTGGAAAATAACTTAGTGTCATTGTCAGCTAGCACAACTGGGCAGTACTGGTGAGGATCAGATTTCGTGCCACCTTTGGAGATTGGCTGAAACAGATCCTCTCCAGGAATCTGCAAAACTGCCTTGGCGCAAAAGTGCTGTAAATCACCTGAATGCCGAATGAGAGGTGGTGTAATACCTGGTATAGAATCAATTGAAAAGTGTGACGTTAGGAATAAGAACCAGGAAGTTTCTGAAATCTTTGCATTGGAGCCCCCCTTGCTACTGTTTGCCACTTGATTAACCATCGACCAGAATTGTTTGGAGTTTTTTTTTTGCTCATGAGCATAAGTTGAGTTCATTTAGCAAGCCAAATCGGTTTTCGAAACTTCATTCTGCATTCTTTAAGTTGGTTTTTGCAGTTGGAAAAGAAGGGTGCTCTAGGAGGATGCGCGTATTGCAGCGGACTTCGCTTTTCAAGGCCTTCTGGGACCTGGTCAGAATGGAGTGGAGGGACCGAGTGACTTTGTGCTGGAGTTCTGAAGAATCTGGTCTATGAAAAATGCCCATTGCCTAATAGAAGAGCTTGTTTGAGAGGTGGGTGCTCTATACAATGCTCTAATCCAGGAAGGAGTCTCGGGCGGTTTTCATTATCCCATTTTACCCCTTTGAGATGTTATGTAATCACCCCAGAGCTGGTGGAGGGAGCAAGTTCCAGTTTCACTGGACAGATGGCCAGATAGATTTGCTGTGGTTGATGGTCACAGTCGAAGTGCCCCCCCACCCCCCCCCCCAAGAAAAAGTTGTTAATAACCGAAAAGTGTGTCCGAGCATAGAGTAAAATAAATATAGGCGGTAAGCTTTCCTACTGCTAGAGTCCACCCTGGAGGCGTGTCTCCACTTAAGAGCACATTAAGAAGACTTCAGTGGTTACAATCTGTCAGGAACGTAGGAAGAGTGACCACGGGCGGGTAACCTTTTTCCTTCACCCTTTTTGGTACAATGCCCCAGCCTTCTAATAATGCTGTTTGTGCCATGATTGCTTACACCCAAATGGGAGATGCAAAGGTAACCTGGGTAGGTTCCGAAACTTGGTCCCCTCAGAGTTGAAGAAATTCTATTGCCAGAATGTCTACAGACTTGGATTTAAAGCAGAGATCGATTGAAGCAACCAAGTGTTTCTATATTTAAAATATTGTGAGCCTCTTTTGTTCGTTATTCCAGGTGAAAATCCGCTCTTTGGGCTTGAACCGGTGGCTAAGAGAGTCCTGGGGATTCGATAGCACTGGCGGAAAGTGATTCTTTCTGGCAGAGTTCACGCAGGAAAAGACCTGATCAGTGCACAAAGTAATATTAGGCTTGGTATTAACTAGATTGCTGGGAAGCGAATAATTTAATTCATTTGGCATTCTTGGCGCACTAGGAGTCTTGATGGTGCGTGAAAGGCTTCATCTCAGGAAACGGGGGAGCCTTGACCCAGTCCCGGGGGGGGGGGGGGGGGGTTGGAAGCTGAATCTTGAGCCAAAGCAAGAGGTTAAGTTGCACATTGTTGCTTCAGGAGCAAGGGATTGGTCATATATGGCACAATCTGCAGTCGATGTGATTAAAGATGTTCCTAAGGCTGGAGCTTTAGGTGCAGGAGGCAAGTGCTTTTGTTTTGTTGATTTATGGCTAACATTGGGTAAACTTCCCTTGCAGAAATAGATGCCCTATGGAGCTTGTTACGTTGTTTTCTCAATCATTTGTGAAACCATTTGTTCAGCATGGTTTGAGGGGTGTAACTGGGTGGGGGAGCTTCGTCAAGGTCTATGAAGAAGATTGCAAGACCTTTGGAGGGGACTGTGGGGGTGCCACAGCTGTACTGATTTGTTACCAGAGTGGCAGACCAACTAATGTTTACCTACCCATAGCCACCGGAGTAGAGTTAACTTTATAAACGTCTTGTTGCCAGTCTACATGAGGAGAGGGGTGCAATGGAGCAATCACCTTTACTTGAGGGTTGGATAATGGATACTGCGACCTGAGGTCCTGAAGAAAGGCTTCATTACTTTGGGGAAGGCCAGTTTATTAAAAATTTGAGGACACGGACATGTCCTCTACAGTCTTTCTAGATCTTCTAACAGGCCCGCTGCGGACTGTGCACGCTTCCTATCTATGCCTGTAGTAGAGGATCCGATGTTTGGTGGTGGGTGGCCTTGATCTTTAGGGAAAGAGAAAACCAGGGAAGTATCTGCACATTGAGAGAACAGCTCATACACAGAGTCTTTGTAGAAACTCGATGAGTGCGAGGTCATAGTCGGAATCAACCGAGCGCTTTGGTGGCTCTGGTAGTTGGTCAATTCCTGGGCTGGCCAAGGCAACTGCGTTAGGGAATGAGGCAAAAATAAAGCTAGAATGAACCTCTGCAACTTTCAAGTGTGAGACATGGACCATTACGTCTGAAGCCTTTCCATGGATTTTGGGATTGGGCAGTGCCCACGATTGATTGCAAGCTGCGGTGGATGTTTTTCTCCTTTCACTATGAAGCAGAGAGGTGGAGGAAATGTGCACCTGAGTCTGAATAAGAGCTTGAGCTTGAGCTTGTAATCTGCCTAGTGGAGATTGAGATACTATAGCTGTTGCCCCCTCCTGGGTGGCAGCCTCTGTACCAGCATGGATAGTCTCTCTTGTTGTAGTTCCGCTCTTCGAAAAAAAGTCCTTAATTCGATTCCCAGGAGCTATCAAAAGGTGGTCTTTTGAGTTTGCAAGATGGATAGATGAGCTGGGGTCTGAGATTAAGTTTAAATCAGTTGATTCTGATGTTTGGGGTCAGTAGAATCTGTGGTGTAGGCCCCAAGTCTTCCTGGGCCTCATACTGGTCTCACCCACCATGCCACTTTAGGACTGGTGCTAGAGCCGGATGTAAGTACTTAGATATTGCCAATCACCCCAGTGAACTCAAAGGAGGAAGCAAGTCTGGGAGGGTGCTCACTAGATGCACACTAGACGTGCACCTCCCGTCCTCCAGAAGTCACCTTTCTCTGTTGCAGCGCCTCCAATGATGCACCAAAAGGTCTGAGAGGTCTTGCCGGGATTTTCTATGCTTTTTTGGGAGGCTTGAAATGCATGCAAAAGTGGAACTATGTTGGGTGCGCTTGCATGTTGGATGTGCTTGCATGCTGGTTACGCTTGCTGCTGGAGAGGGTAGGAAAATGGAAGGGGTCTAGTCTAGAGGGGTGTGGGGCCGCAAGCTACACAGAGTCCTGTCCTGGATGCCTCCGCTGCACTTTCGCTCACACCCAGGGGGCCCCCCTATTATGTGACACTCACCATAGAGACTGACCTCTCCCCTCGAATCCCCCACGACCTCCGATTCTGCGCCTCAGCTCCACGTTGTAAACCGGCAAACCCAGCCGCATTAGGAACTTATGTCAGGCTGCAGACATTGGGTGGTGAGCGGGCAGCAGACGGTCTGACAGGCCAATGGGAGGGCATGGTGAGGTCACCAATAGCTACCTGCCTGATTTCCAAGGCCTGGTTTCCAAGACCAGGGCCTGGAAGCAGCCACTGACTGCCTCCTTTGCGTGCCACCCGAACTCTCACTGTCCCATGGCCACTAGGCTCTGCTGGGTTCCTGCTTCTGTATGAGCAAATATCTCACAACGAGGTTCCCTGCCTCACCCTGACTTCAGTGTGCAAGGCTGCATTCTGCCATTTCAGGATGCAGGCTTAGGGGAAGCCAACGGGGTGGGGTCTGGCAGGTGAGTGGGGTGGTGCTGTCAAGATAACTGCAGGAGGGGACTAGCTCATTTTGGTGGGCAAGGGTGGGGCGACATCTATGGCCCTTTTTCGTTAGGGCTACCAGCTGCCATTTTGTTGTACAGTGACACTTGATTCGTGGCACGGGAAGGGTCATTTTGAAGGCTAGCTCTACCCCTTCTACTAAGGGTTGCAAGGGTGTTGCATGGAGGATAGTTTTGATGAGTCAAGTGTACAGGAAAGGAGTTGTATGTAAGTAGCCTTGTTGCTGATGGGGGGGGGGGGGGGGAAGGGTGCTTGCCTGGAGGCTTGTCAAGACTTTCATGGTTTGAAACAGCTTTAATGCCAGTTCAGAAGGGAAACTTTCAGAATGCAAGAAGGTGCAGCTTTACAATGTTATGAAGTAAATAAAGTTTAGGTTGTAAGGAATGGGTACAGTGGTGGCCACTTGAGGTGGGGGGGGGGGGGGGGGGGGGTTTATAGTTTGAACCATGGTGTTGCCAGGTTAGAAAAATTATACACACACACACATATATAAATATATATCACATATATTTGATTGAAACACAAAGGTTAACATAGCATTTTAGTTAGGTGAATGTCAGACAACATTTATGTTTTGAACTTTAAAATAATTAAAAAAAAAAAAAACAGTAATTCACCAGTTATATTTAGCAGAGCCAATTATAACTTGCGCCCTGCCATGCACCCCCTTATTTCTTTTTTTTTCTTTTTTTAAACTTCAGGACAGGGGTCTAAGTCCCTGAGTCATGTAATGGGTGCCAGCGACATTTTACTCATGTTGCTGACAGCCAATCAGAGTGCTCGCTCCTGCGGAGTCCAACTCTTACGGGAGCAAGATTGCCCAAGGGGGAAAAAAGCTTCCTGGGGCAATCAGAGCACTCTATTTTGAAAACATCACTCCCGCAAGAGTCTCTCTAGCCTTTTACGGACCCAACCGGACAGATACACAAATTATTTTACCCTTAATTTCTGAAAAACTAATCAACAGATTTATATCAAATCACATAAGCACAACCTGCAGGCCAAGATTTAACTTCCTGCCAAATGTGATGTAACTGTTCAGCAGTTTATGCTCTAGTCCTGCCTAAAGAAGTCTATGGAAAATGCATGAGGATTTTGTATTTTGGGGCCACTTTTTTTTTTTTTTTTGGAGCCCACTTTGGGTTGTGCTGTGGGGCAATGTATGTGTGTGTTTTAGTGCACCTACTTCATTAAAGCAGGCCCTTTTCACACCAGTGGTCTGTCCTGCACCCTGTCGTCCAAATAGCACATCCAAGCACAAAGCAGTTTCTTTCAGTCCCATCACTATGGCAATGTCTGCTAATTGAGACCAACAAATATTTTTGCTTTTAACTAATTTTTTTCTCCCTTTATAATGACGTGGGCCTGGCTGCTTTCCCAATAAAGTTTTGTAAAAAGCATTACAAAAATCAAGCACAGCAAAGCCAAAAAGGCTTATAAGGAATGCCTGAACTAGTGGGTTTGCCATTTTTTTTAATCCAATTCGAATCAGGTAGCGCTATTGACTGGCCATTGTAGTGGAAAGTAAGTAACATGTTGGTGACCACACAACCGATTAAAGTGGAAAGCAGGGGCCCTTTTCGCATTTCTAACACTACACAGTCATGAAATCAAACCCACACCACAGACCAGTCCCATTTTTGGTTAGAAGTCTTGAATTAGAAGCATTTCAGAATGGCACATTCCTGGCACAGGCCTCGGTTTAAAGTGCAATCTCTTTTCACCATAAAAGGAAATTACATGCTACTGAGGGGCCAATTGTCACGCTATTGAGATGATAGATTAAAAAAATGCCTGGAAGGGCGGCCGCATCCAACCAGCGAGGAGAGTGAACTTGGGTCTCTGGCCAGCCACGGCCTGCGCTCCGGATGTTCACCGCGGCCCGCTGACTTGGGTTCAATGTTTTTTTTTCTTTTACTTCCCAAAAATGCCTGTTATTTTAGCTGAATAGAACGTCTATCCTCCGATTAGCCGGTCAGCTTGCGAATGATGCTCTCCGGAGCGGTTAAGTATTGTAGTCGGAAGGGAAAACTTCCAATGGCAAGGACCGTCCGTGGTTATACCTTCGCAGCAATGACAGGTTATAATATATGGCGCAGCTCTGTGAGGCTGGCGAGGAGGGCGATCAAGCAAGCAAAGCCACAGGGAGAGCCACGGCCAAACCCTAAATATGTAGGGCAGGGGTCTTCAAACTAGGAGGCTGGCACCCCTCGGGGGGGGGCACATATGATCGGTGGGGAGAGGGTCAGGCTCTTGCAAAGAGAAGTATTATGCTGACAACAGGGCTTGGTTTTGAACTGAAAACAACGAGGAGCATTAACCCTCTCTGTACGGACCATCACCAACATGTTTTGTCATTTATATCCACGCTGGGAGTAGGTGTCAAAAAGGAGGAGACTTAACATATTCTTCAAAACCCCAATTTCTAATAATCATACTGTGGATACTTTCACACAAGGCCTGCCTGACAAGAATAATGTTTGGTATCAAGTATTTGCATTTTTAAAACAGTAACACAATTTAAATACAATGTTTAAATAAGTCTAGGCATATTTAAACAAAAATTCGAAGGTGGTGGGACAGTTATTTTCTTTTCACTGAGGGCCGGGCTGGGGCGTCTTTAAAAGGTGTGAAGACCACTGATGGAGATAATTCGGTTAGGAAGGGAGTGACATGATGTCATAGAAAGCTGTTTCAGAGGAAGAGAGGTCATAGTCCTGAAATACCCCTAATTGGCTATTTTAAGTAGTAACTTAACTTTTTTATTGGTGGGGGGGGGGGGGGAATATTCAAGGGATCACACAATTTAGCGAAGGGCCGCAGGGCAGATTTAATCACAAATTCCACAGTCCAGCCACAGGACAGACATCGCCTCTTCTCTTCAGGTCAGCATCAAAACAATGTCTTTCCAGAGCTCGCAGTGCGCAGTAAAGCTGCTTGAAGCCAACCAGACGCCGTATGGTAAAAGATTTACATATAGTTTAGCTTTATAATGGGGCAAACAGAAAAGGGTATTCCGGGGGCATACACAACGCCACCCAGCAAACCACGAGGACTTACGAAAATGACAATTGGTGCATTAGGTGTTAGGGAAGGCAGGGTGCCTTATATTTTATTGGATTCCCAATCAAAGCGTCCATGGAGATGCCACAGATTCTGCTCTTGGCTTTAAGGTTTCAGCTGCCACGGCTGCCAAGTCCGACTTTTCTGCCAACTGCTGACATATTTTCACTGTGATTTTCTGTGCTTGCGGTCCAAGTCCAGACGAAAATCATAAAGTAAAGCAATATTTCGGATTTCCTGTATGCCCTTGGGAGCATAAATCACAGCTCTCTTTCGATACGCATAAAGGCACTCCTAAACTGTATGCGGCAGAGAACCGTCTGCTTCTGTGCTCCCCCTCAACCACTCATTGATGACAACACACACGTCACTTGGGTTAAACACAGGTCTCATTCAACCACCTGACACTACTCGGGCAAGAGTCATTGTGTAAAGATAACCATACACATGTCCACGTGGATCGTCATGGTTATGGAGGGCTTGGCCAGCTCGGAGCCACCTCGCCAGTCCCGTGGGACAAGGGCTGAGCCGGAGTCTGGCAGCTGGCTTGGTTAGCCCACCTTTGCCAAAGAAGGGCCCTTGGCGCACCTCTGAGCTCTACACAGAGGAGTAAAGCTGGATCTGTCTGCAGCAGAACTGGGCGCACTGTAAAGAGGGGGTCTTAGCGCAACCACCCCTTCTGCAGCTGTGCCAAAGATGCCTCGGGCGAATCACATTAATCATTAACAAATTGTGCCAATGCCAACAGGTCTGACCTTAGCTGCCAGCCTATTGGCTTTGTCAATATTTGCTTTGGTTTGGCCTGGTTTTTGTAAAATTTTGATTATAGCCATGTTTTTTTTTTTTTTAATATTGTCATTGGACTGACACCATCCCACCCCCCACACCCAAATAAATAATAATCTCAAAAAGCACACTTTGCTAAAGTAATCCTGGTCTCTGAAGGGAACTACCTTGTATGCAGACCTGGCTCCTTGTAAAAGGGAAGAATGCTTTCACTCACAGTGAAGCTAGCTAGTGGCTGAAGTGGGCTGATCCACTACCCCAGCCGTAGGCTGCAGTAGGGGTAAGAACAATGTGAATGACAACAGACCAATGGATGAAGTGGGCTGGCTGAAACCCCCAGAAGTGTATGACACATTTAATCTAATACAATCAAATGGTAGCGACTAACATCAGGCCTAAAACTCAAGTGATGAGGGGCAGATTTAAGCGCAAGGGAACCCGCTCTGTACTTCCCTTGCCCACTGGCTTTCCCTAAATTAAACAATATAAGGAGATGCACCCAGCGCCACGAAAGTAATTCATCAGGTTTGTCAAACAATAAAGTCCCCAGGACCCAACAAACCAAAGTCCTCTCTTAACATTCCTTTTCCCAACTTTTACTGAAGTGTGGTGCACTCTGACGGGATGCTCCTCGTAACATTGCATTTTATAATGTCTGTTTTGAGTATCTACTGTGGGATTTTTAAAGCGCTTTCCTACCTCTTCGCGAGGCTACAAAGTGCTATATGGTTATAGTGTATTCCTGAGCAGTTTTTGGCAAGGATGACAGGGGGAAGAAACCAGGATTGCTCGCACTACCACTGTGTCTCTAACAACAGGGTGTGAGCTATCTGCATAAAAACACTACACATCCCCCGTTGGCTCGTCAAGCAAAGGCCGCCTTTACAGAGAAAAACAAGTAAACGCGAGCTCAAAGCTGTGCTATGCACTGCGTGTAAATCTCAATGTCCGCGTTCTTGGTATGCCAGGCCCCTGTGGACACCCAGGACTGCGCACTTGTATTAATACCATTCATTTAAAAGCAGAGTGCCTCGAGCAAAATAATAATGAAAACGGACGACACCACTCGGACTCCTTCGGGTTTGTTACTTAAAGGACATCTAAATAGAATGTAACGAACTATCAGGCCAGGGTGGCCCAGCCGCATCGGACATGAAGCAACAAGACCTTCGAGCTAGAACACGGTGTCACGTCCACTATGTTCACAAGTTGTCTGCGCTGCGGCTGCTGAGAGCTACAGAGCTCGCTAAGCATCTCGCAGTAGCCACAGGAGCTAATTCAGTCTATATTCGGCCAGTTCACAGTGGCTTAAGTTTTACTTACGCTTTCTGGTAGCTTTTGTTTTGTACTGATGAAGGCTTGACCAAAACTGAAGCGACAGGTAAGTGCAAAGGATGTGTGAGCTACTCAGGCCTGACATGGCTCCAGGCTGACCTGCTGCTAACTGTACAGTGTGTGCTGCAGTTGTGAGTGAAGGCTGCACTGCATCTACCTGTTGGATGTCAGAGAAACTCGGAATTCTGCATGAAGGTGCCTCACCTCTCCTGTACTTGTGATATAAGCTGGAAAAGCCTCGGTTTTGGCTGGAGATCAAGATATATATATATATATTTTTATTCTTCTACGTTCAACTGACGCTGCGCTGCTGCTACCTGTACCGTTTCCAGCAGCGGCTCCTCTGCTAAGGCGGAGGAGATTCTCCCCACTGCTCTGAGCAGTGCAAAAAAAGCAAAAATAAAATAGTAACACAATGTTCATAATAATTTTCTTTTTCAGTGCAGAGCCAGGTTGGGGTGGGGCAGGGGCGTGTCACATGGAGGAAGAGTGGTATGTGCACCACAAGTGCGCATGAAGGTTTGAAAGCAGACATGCGCACTTGGCATTTCTCCACCCAGATGTATTGCACAGCTGGGTGGAGAACATGCAGTCTCCCACTCTGTCTGAGCACAGAACCAGGCCTCTCAGACCAATCACGATGCTGCTGTCATGCTGAGGACAGCAGCGTTGATTATCTTAGGGGAGTCTGTGTGCTTCCATGAAGAGAAGAAAACAGAGGAGAGGCGGCGGCCATTCACATGTAAGTGAATTTTAATTATATTTATTTTCATTTTTAATTTTTTTTATTTATATCGACCCCCCTTCCCCCCACCCACTACTACTTTTCCAAAGTGGTCCCCCACTGACCATTTTGGTGAGTGTGAAACACTTGCACTAAAGCTTCCTTCTATAGACCATCTTGATATCCATCACTGATGCTAAGGACTGTAGTAAAAGACACCCGTACACTATGCCCATCCCAGTACTGGACTCTTTGCTGAGACTGCAAGCAATTATTAAACGTACAATACCCATTTCAAATAGTTCTCTACTGACTAATTAAAAAACTTTAAAAATTGCTGAGAAGTTATGTTCTCCATAATGAAAAGGATTGTCACACGTGGAGAGGTTTTGTTATGGCTGCATTAACAATCTAATAACTTTGCTGAGAAGTTCTGTAGGTTCAGGTACTGTTTCAATAAGGCTAGATCAATCAACCAATTTAAAAAAAAAAAAAGACACTCCAGCCCCAGTCCTATTAAAGCCGCTACAGATAGGGCTGTTCCAATGTTAATAAAGACACAGTAGTCTCGTTAAGAAGTTTTGAGTCTCCCCAATTAAAGCAGGATATTCAGAATGACTAGCAGGATGGTATTCAGAAATGTCAAATTTGCGTACTGTACGGCAGCATTTATAGAGTGCTTACTCATTGCTATGTGGGATGCTGAAGCACTTGCCTGCATGGGTAGCCTGCTACACTCCTTAGCTCAAAAGAGCTTTTTTTTGCTTTGATCTTATGTGGGAAGTGTTTCCATGTTGTGCGTGATCACCACTGTGATGCAGGTGTGTTACGGGATGCACCGCACTCCAGTGTGTTGGATGATGAAGTGTAAGAGACAAACATGCAATTTTAAAGTTTTCACTACGCTGGTAGCTTTGAACAGGTCTGCCGGTCCCTTTAAGGTAGTTCTTATGGTATAGTCTGCTTAGCTGGTCAAACTATATGGTTGTCCAAACTGAGTTCGTTCTGTATAGTTTGTTCCTGAGTTGGCAAGGCTGGAGGGGGAGAGGTGGAGGGATCTGCTGGGATGGGACATTTTATTATCATCCATATCCGAGTCTCTTTGGGGGATGTAAAATGCGGGTAATGCCTCAGTAGAAAGATAGCAGACCTGCCAAGAACTTTTCGCATGGTCACCATGACAATTTAAATTAAATTAAAGAAGTTCAACTAGTACCCCATTGAACTTTTAGCAACGTTGCTTAAAATGCTGTATCTTGTCCATTCAAAAGAAAGAGGCCCTGTTTAGAAAGGTTGGTACATTCCGATTAAGCTACAGCAGCAAAGTTGAGTAGGAATGGTTCTGTCCCACTGTTTAGTACTTTTGCAAAGTAGTAATATAAACGCCTCATTACATGAGTATTTGCCCCTGGGAATAGCAGGAAAAGTTTCATGCTTCCTATCAGTGTGCTCTAGAATAACTCAGAGTCACCCGAATTTAGACTCCATTGTTATTATACTCAATACTTTCTCCGTTGACATTACTAACAAGTGAAAGATACAAATAAACAATCTTACAAAAAAAACTTGACAGACAACTTACTCAACCCTACAAAACCTTTAATTGGGAAAAAACCCTTTACATTTTTTTGTTGTTAAAAAAGGCCATATCTACTGGCGTTGACCATGATTATTAGGGAATGGTCCGCTCACTCAAAGCATGATTCCAAGCACTGATTTCATTCAAGTCAGTGATTTTTTTTTATAATAGGAAATGGTGCCCTCTGGAAAAAATGATAATGACCAAATCAAAGGTTTGTGTGATTTGTGCAGTTCATAAATAAACATCAGCTAAATCTTTAGTTGCATAAAGACTTAAAAGCTAAGCAGGGAGCAGAGGCATAGGAGGGGCGGGGCTTAAGGGCGACGCATGAGCTCATAGAAGGTGTCCAGTTTTTTCATCCGGAAGTGCTACTGGGCCAAACGGGCCCTGCGTGGACCAATGTCCTTCACTGCTGGTCCAAAAGGAGCAGTGTAGGCTCTTTGGCACAGAGGTACGGGTTATTTACAACACAAGGAGCTTCTTGCACGGTGGAGGGCTCTCCAGCTTAGGGTTGAAAGCAGTGCTTAATTTGTGCTTGTTTCCGGTGCGGAGCACCGGGGCTTATTCTTATGCCTCAAGCATTTGCTGCGAGCAAAAGACACATATGGGAAAGACGAAGAAGGAAAAACTAAAAAGCGTCATAAAGGGAGAAAGTAGAAAGTTGCAGGATGAGCTGAAGGGTGGCCGTAAATGGATTGAAGAGGCCCGCGATGGCTTCAGGATTACGCTGCCTCAGTATTCAATGCTAGTAGATGTAATTACAGCAACCTCGTGTTTAAGAGAAGGGCTTTGAGCACCGCACCTCTTTATTTACCAATTAAGCACTGGTTGAAAGCGCACTTTGGTCCGTGACGGTGCCCTGGCCGGCACTGGAAAGGCGTGCACCAGTCTGCCTTACTCAATTGCTTGATGCAGTTCGCCCCAGATCTTCGAGTCGGATGCCTGATGTGGCTTTCGTGTAACAGGATGCATACCCTGCCAGCATATCCACATGTAAAAGGAGATCAGAAAATGTTCAGAGCTGTTTGGAGGAAGGCTTAAGCAGCACTGGAATCTGGCCAGTCAAAAGTAATTAGCACTAGAAGTTAAATCTGCCTGGATTTAGTACGACATTAGCTCTGAGCAGGGTTGGTTGCGGATTATACCATTTTACCAAGCTCTCCAGGAAGTTGAGGGTCAAGTTTGCAGCATTACTCACCAATGCTCCTGGTCTGAAACCCGCTAGTGCAGGAGGAGAATTAATTTCATTATCCTTGGGCAGGGATACCAAGAAACAACTTGCAACAGCTTTCTGACACGAACGTGGTCTGCAATCAGTTCTAAGAGGCCTGTTCTCCATATTTGAAGCACACCATTCTCACTATTCGCTGTTACACAACCTCGCAGTGAGTGAGTCATACTAGCTGATGCACAAAATAAAACATTGTTTATCAACCAATAGATCACGAAAAAACATGTACCATGCAAACCAGGAAAAGGTCACTAATGCAACACCACTGTCCTTTATACACCATGAAATTGTAGCAAGACAGATTTTCTAACACTGAAACGTTCAGCACAACCACAACTTCTAGGCTTCCCTGGTGAGGAAGTGGACTGAATGTGTAGCGTATGAGAGGTACAATTTCATTGAGGAATTACATAAAAGTACTGACCTGATCATTGAACTGCTCTGCCTCCCATGGCTCCACCTGGTAAGTAGAGCCCTCATCTCTCGCTCCTCTGAACTCCTAACCCCTGTCAGGAGTTCGAGGCCCTTCTCCACTCACAGGGTTCTGCCTGCACCGAATCCCTAGTGTCTAGTGGGAGAGCTGTGCTTTCCTACTAGGTTGCCTCGCTCCTCTTCTCCACTCCGTGTGCCCTCTTCCATGTCTGCCCCCTCTGTGCCCCTTCTGCCGTTTGCTTTTCACAGTGCTACTTTCTTGACTTTTGCTTTACTCTCGCTCTCTATGCTTTTGCCCTCCGCTCCCTCTCTCACTCTCTCCCCTGCTGCTACTGCCCCTGCGGCCCTGCTCCTCTCTCTTGCTGCATTCCTAACGCCTCTGCCCCTGTGGCCCGCCCCTCCTCTCTCGCTGCACTCCCACTGCTGCTACCCCCGCCCCCTTCCTCTCTCGCACTGCACTCCCGCCGCTGCTGCCCCAGACCCTCTCCCTCTTGCCACTGCTGCCCCCACCCCCTCCTCTTGCGCGCATGCACTGCACTCCCGCCGCTGCTGCCCCCGCCCCCTCCTCTCTTGTGCGCAGCACTCCCTCCGCTGCTGCCCCCGCAGCCCTGCCCCTCCTCTCTCACGTTGCACTCCCACCGATGCTGGCCATGCGCCCTTTTTCGCGCAGTTTTTCGCTCCAGCCTCCCAGCTGTCCTCTCCTCCCCGACTCCCTACTTAATAGCGGCCACGCCAAAGGCAAGCCCATCTGTGCCTCGATCGCGCCCAGTGCCGGAACCCCTGGCTCTCGTCCCCCCCCCCCCACCACGTCTTCATTATGACGACGCCCCCCTCCGCACCCTCAACACCGGCCGCTCTCCTGTCTGCCTTTAAGCCTCCCCACAGATCACCCACTGACCCTTCTCCTGTCGGAACTGCAGCTTCACCAGCCTCCATGCCAATGACCCACCCACCAAGACAGGAAGCAACCATCTCAGATGTATCCTTCTCAACACCCGCTCCGTCCACAAACATGCAGTAGAGCTTTGGAATCTACTCAACTCAGCTTACCCAGACATCGCCTTCCTGACCAAGACAAACCCATCCTCAGCACCTGACATCGCCATAGCCATCCCGGACGGCTATAAGATCACCCGCAGGGACCTCTCCAACAAACTAGGAGGAGGCATCGGCATCGTCCACAAGAACACCCTCAGGATCACGACCAGCACCGAAGACACCCACAGACCGCCGAACACCTGCACTCCCAGATCCACACTGACGCAAACAGCACCCTCCAAGGGAATTCATCTACAGCCGCCCGTCCCCACCCACCCCACAACAGCATTTCAGCGACTCCATCACGGACGTCATCAGCACCCACGCTCTCGCATCCACTGACTACATACTCCTTGGGGACTTAAACTTCCATCTCGAGAACACCAACGACAATTCCACCTGCACCCTGCTCAGCAACCTCAGCCTCAAACAGCTGGTCACGACACCGACCCACTCTGCAGGACACACTCCAGACCCCATTTTCTCTGCCAGCAATCATGTCTCCTTCACCGAACTCCACTGGACAGATCACCGCTGCATCCGCCTCCTACAAGAAACCCACAACACACCACCACCCACAATGGATTCCCCACCGTAGCTGCAACAAGGACCCTCTCCCGGAACCCACCCATTGACACCACTGACACTGACAGATGCCTGCAACTTCAGGCAATGGATCGACTCCTGTGCCAACACTCTCGCCCCGATCAAGAATCCCTCCAACAGACTGGCCTTCTGGGTTACCGCAGACCTTCACGAATCTAAGCAGACCTGCCTAAGACTCAAAAAGAAGTGGCAGCAAGACCAGACACTGGGCAAACACACAGCCTTAAAAAAATGCCACCCGCAGACACCACCAACTCATCCGAACCACCAAGAGAACCACCTTCAAAGACCGAATCAACAACAATGCACACAGCTACAAGGAGCTCTTTAACATTGTGAAGGAACTGACCCGCTTCCTCGAGGAGAACAGCACCCTGGACCCTTCCCAATCTAGATTCCGCAGCAACCACAGTACCGAAACTGCTCTCTTCGCCGCCCCGACGCGTTAGACACCGTCCGCCACCACACCCTACACACACACCTCAGCAATGCAGGAATCCGTGACAGCCCTGGACTGGGTCACCTTTCTCACCGCCAGAACCCAGAGAGCCCGCCTCCCCCAATTCCGCCCGCAGTCACCACAATCATCTGCGGCGTACCCCAGGGTTCGTCCCTCAGCCTGACCCTCTTCAACATCTACATGGCCCTGCTTGCTAACATCGCCTGATCCCACAACCTCAACATCATTTCATACGCCGACGACACCCAGCTGATCCTCTCCCTCACCAAGGACTCCGCCAAGACCAACCTCCAGGAAGGACTGAAGCCCATCGCCGAATGGATGAAGAACAGCTGCCTCAAACTCAATTCTGACAAGACGGAAGTCCTCATCTTCGGCTCCACCCCCTCCGCATGGGATGACTCCTGGTGACCTGCTACTCTCAGATCCGCTCCGACACCCACCGACCACACACGCAACCTAGGATTCATCTTGGACTCATCATTAATCATGAACCAGCAAGTGAACGCCACCTCCTTCTCCTCTTTTAACACCTCCGCATGCGCCGAAAGATCTACAAATGGATCCCCACGAAACCAGGAGAAGTGTCACCTGAGCCCTCATAAGCAGCAAACTGGACTACGGCAATGCCCTCTACGCAGGAACCACAGCCAAACTCCAGAAGAGGCTGCAACGCATCCAGAATGCCTCTGCACGCCTCATCCTGGACATCCCCTGCCACTGCCACATCACAAGCCATCTGAGAGACCTGCACTGGCTCCCCATCAACAAGAGAATCACCTTCAAACTCCTCACCCATTCTCACAAAGCACTGCACAACACTGGACCAGAATACCTCAGATGGCTCTCCTACTATCCCCTGACCTGGAACCTCCGCTCCGCCGACCTCGCCCTCGTAACCGTCCCACACATCCGCAGACCTACATCTGGCAGCAGATCATTCTCGCACCTCACCACCAAGACACAGAGCACTCTTCCCACCTACCTGCGTCTGACTAAATACCTCCTTACCTTCAGGAGACTTCTCAAGACCTGGCTGTTCGAGCAGTAGCAGCACCTTCCTCCCCCTCCCTCCACTCCCTCCCCCAGCACCTTGAGACTCTCACGGGTGAGTAGTGCGCTTTACAAACCCCTTGATTGATTGATATTATATGCAGGGGCGTGGGCAGAACTCAGAGTTACATAAAAACTCAGATTCCGTGCAGTTCTACTACTGGGCAGAAATATGCATGTCGCACTGCGATGTGGTGCTGGTATGGCGTCCCATGCTGAAAAAAATCAGAGTAAACAGCACAACCCAGTGTGCAAGAATCCGCAACCATTCGAGTGGCTTTTGCTGCACCTCAAGTAGAAAATGTAGTCAAGCAGCAGCCCTCTGACCTCAACCGCAACCACCCACGTTAGCAAACCTCACGGGTGTCCTCATTGTAATACGAAGTTCCACTAGGGACGCCAAATCTCACTTTCTCACCAGCTCACATTTCTTGAGCCTCAGAGGAGGAAACAATAATTTAGTAACACAGCAACTGGCGGAATCTGGCGAGACCTCCGCATTACAAGAGTAACACAGTCACCAAATTCCACCAATTCCGTGAGAGGAATTATATTTTGTGCCCGGGCCAAATTATATGATAAAACTACACTGCGAAAAAGAAGACTGCATAATTTTCTTGGCTAAAAAGAAGCAGAAAGAGATACCTGGCTTGTTTGCTCAATATACAATGGAGGTTTTCCGCAGCATAGTTCAAAGTATCAGGATGAGCTAAGCCAATCACAGTGTGCTGACGCGTTAAAGGCCTGCAGGCTGTGTCCTCTGTGATCCAACAATTATCTCAAATACCTCAAATCCCTTCCTTTCTATATTGCTTTAAATGCACAAACTGGAGGTAGGCATGTCAACATTCAGGTACTGGGTGAACAGCGGGCATATTGACAAGACGTTCTGCTGACTGGCTTACCTAAGAATCACTGTTTGGATCCTTGTCACTTGCAATTTTGGTACTAGATTCAATTAAGAGAAGGTCTTAATATTTTTTTTATGGGGAAAATACTTGGCGTGCATCCATTGCATTTAGAGGCATCACAAATGAGACATCCTGTAGTTCCACAACTCTTGCAACTCATCTGTGATGTACAGAACACTGAGTAAACAGAAAGAAACCGAATGGCCGCAGCAGACAAACCAATAGGGAAGGAAACCCCCACCACCAGACACTGAATGTTTGCTATCATATTTACAATGACGAAAAGCAACGTGAAAACTCAACAAACGTCTCTAAAATTCCCATCCACCACCTCATCATCATCATCGCAAAGACCTCTTCCGATCATACAAATCAATGAAAAACATTTACAGATGGGATTCTGTACACCACAATGAAAACGTCCAGTTTTCTAGGTTGAGGCAATGACTGCATAATTAGTGGAGAAGATAAATCAATTGGGGGGGGGGGGGGGGAGGATTTTTAATAAATCTTGCACTTGGGGCTGCTTCTCATCCAGTATTTCATCAATTCATGAGTAAACGAAGCTTGCAGTGCTGCTATCCATGCTGTAACAGTTGTGTTTGTGGGAAAAGATGCTTGCAGTTATATCCCATGTTGGCTCTAATTTATGTATTAGCTTTGTGTTTCGCTATGAGGAAAGTTTCGGCTTATGTAGTAAGCTTACATCGCATCATCTGAAAAAAAATATTGTATTGGGTCTATGGAAGAATGTGTATTGGCAGTTCTCTCTCATGAGTGAAGCTTGCATTAAAGCTGCCTTCAGTGTACAAGTTCAGTGTAAGCGGGAAGGCTGCATAGCTGCAATTAGAGGTCGGCAAATGGAAAAGGAATCCAACGCATGGATTTTATCCTGGTTTACACTCGAGCCAGCTAGTATGCATATAAAAATAACCACGCTACCAATAGTATTGTTGGCTCACCACAACAACTTGGCAGAGGAACAAACAATGCTGGAGTCCTCTGTGGAGTTGCAAATTAAGCTGGTCGCGACTCTTTCAGCCGAAGAGATACTGTGAGCGAGAGTTACTGGGGAATATTATCTTGCAATGGCGCTAGCTACTTGGATGTCAGGAGTTGCTTGCTCATAATATTTCACTCTCCTTTATCCAAGCTGGAGCTCACAGAATCCCTGATCTGCAAAGGGCAAGGTCCACTGCTCACCTAACCAAACGCTTCTGGTCAAGTTAGACATTCAGTTTTACTCTGATTGGTATTTTTGTGCACTTGATCTTGCCATCTTGATCTTGTCAGAATTTTACAATTGTGTTGTGCAGTATGAAGGGGAATTATTTTATTGCAAAGCATCATTTTGGGACAATATGAAGATAACTTATACATACTAGGGTCTGACAGCTATGACTCCTCCATAGAAAGAATTATGGGAATTTTCCTCCATAAACCCAATCGCAAAAGAAGGGCCGCCGCAATTTTAGCCACATTTTCTTTTCTTCGCAAGGACAACTCTCGGCTTTCTAGGAGACAAGAGAAGAGCAAATGACAGGGCAGAAGAGGAGAGGAGACTCCTTAACCAAAAGGTGGGATTCAGTTTTTACTTTAGCACTGCAAGAAAATGAATTGATTGTGCCTTAAACAGGCGAGGTTTTTTTAGGCTGAGTGCGCAAGCGCTATGACCTGTTGTAAGTATTGTGGGCTTTTAAACACGCCCATCACTTTCATTTGTTCCTGGGCTTGCTTTTCAAAAAAATCACTAGATGCCATTGGTAAATGCTTTATGTTTGTCCTGTCTTGAGACGGTTTAGGCATGCCTTGCAGACTGCTCCGGATACATGGATTATTGCACGGCTGCCAATATACTTCAGAGGGGGTGAACTATTTTTTTTTCTTTTATCTCTCTTCTTTGTGTTGCATTGTGGCCATGGCCCTCACAGCACGAACAGGCACAACATCGTGAACTCGATCAGCGGTATTGGAACGCTGGTCACATTGTTCACAGTTACCTAATCAGAGTCATTTTTTGTGTCTCTCCCCTTAAACACTTGAAATTGGTAAATGTTTTACGTAAAACAGAAATCCTGAAAGCGACTCTCCCGCTGTGCCAGGATACTACAATATTCACTGCACTCAGGAAAAAAAAATATATATATATATACAACAACAACCACATAATGCTTTGCAGGGCATTACTTTTACGAAACATTTTTGCTCATAACTCAGCCTGTGGTGGTCCTAGGACAATGGGACCACCACCAAAACGTTCAGCACGACACTTTCTCTGGGTGCCTACACTAGGTTAGTGGGGACCCCCAAAAAATAACCCCCTCCAACCAGTCAGTGTCTTTTTAAGCTCTCATGACTGGAACTTTTGTTTTACAGCTGACACTAGTAAACGTTTTAAGGGCATTTTTTTGTAATGTTGCAGTAGGCCTGCCAGCCCTGAAAATATGTAATGCACTACACACTCCAGGGACTAAATATACTGTTACAGTGTAGTACTTTCTGCCATTTTCTTCATGTGGTTATGTCCTCTAAGGGCTAACTATATAGTTACATGATCATGTTTCTTACAAATTCTGTTTTCATTGTGGTGTCCTTTGGGGGCTAGTCTAAGCATTACAGTCATACTAAAGTATTTGTGGCATGAAAACTAGCCCCATAAAGCTATGTAGGGCATTACAAAACATTTTGCTCATAAAACTCAGCCTGTGGTGGTCCTAGGACAATGGGACCACCTTCAAAACATTGAAAACAATGTGCTCTATATCATCTCTGGGTCCCCACACTATGTTACTGGGGACTCCAAAATAATAACCCCTACCACCATTTGTTATCTTTTTAAGCTCCCTCATGTATGGAACTTATATTTTGCAGAAGGGAGAAGTTATGTTGTATGGGCCTTGTTTGTAATATCATTGTAATAGGCCTGCTAATCTTGAAAATGTGTTATTGCCTAGGCCCTCTAGGGGCTACATATATAGTTACATTGCATTGCTTTCTTCCGTTCTTTTTTTATGTGGTTATGCTCTCTGAGGGCTGACTGTATGGTTACATGACCAGGTTTCTTCCAAATGCTATTTTTACTATGATGTCCTCTAGGGGCTGATCTGAGCATTGCAGTCAACATACTATGTTATTCGCGGCATGAAAACTTGCCCCATAATGCTTTGCAGGGCATTACTTTTACAAAACATTTTTGCTCATAGCTCAGCCTGTGGTGGGCTAGGACAATGGGACCACCTTCAAAACGCTCTATCTAAATCCTCTCTTGGTCCCCACACTAGGTTAGTGGGGGGACCCCAAAAAAATAACCTCTACCATCATTCAGCGTCTTCTTAGCTTCCCCATGGCTAGAACCTTGGTTTTACAGCTGGGAGAAGTTTTCTTTTAAAGGCTTCATTTGTAATATTGCAGTAAGCCTGCTAGCCCTAAAACCATCCTCTAGGGGCCAAATATATGGTTGCACTGCATTACTTTCTCATGGCTTTTGTTTCATGGGTTCTCCTCTGTGGCTGTCTTGCATCTTTTTGTTTTTTAGACTTGTGTTAGCCAGCCAGCAACTCTGATGGTGGCGTGGTGAAAGAGGTATTCTATTGGAATTAGCAAAGAAGATTTAAATTAGGATGCTAAATGGCAACATTTTCATTTTTTGCTGCAGATAGAGGAAGAAGGTACATGGAAGTACTTTAGTTATGCGCAAGGCCACTGGAATTATATGGCAGGAAAAGACTAAATTATGAGGCAGGTTGACCAATTTATGTGGCAAGAAAAGTCCAGTTATGCACTTACAATGCCAATAGCTCTAACTCAAGCAAAAGCGAGACCTATTGCATTGCGAATGCATGTTTTATGACGGCACACTAACCCCCAAAGTGACAAAGCACACCAACTAGGTGTTAGCTCAGATCATGTTGCTTATTTACATGGACCATTCCTGGTGTACAATGGAACTGAATCTTTCTACCCAAGTGTGGAAGGCTTATAGCACTGTGCTAGGGAACAGATTTAAACCGTGCTCTTGGACAGTCTGTAAAAAAAAAAAAAAAACACCATTGTAAGCTAAGAAAAGGGATTATAACCAGATTTGTCTCCAAAATAAAACTAAAAATTTGCAACTAAATTTGTTTTGGCAACAGTGTCTACTTCGATGGACAATATGTAAATAAACAATAGCTTAGCATACTAATTGTTTAGCAACACTTTTTTAAAATACACGGTTGGAAATTGGGTTACTAGTTGGGGGAGTGAAAGCCTAATAAAGCAGCAAGCACTATTTCTGTCAGGGTGAAACAAGTGAACGCCAAACTTAACTCGGGTAGCTTGGCACAAAAGCAGTCATGAGAGGCATTGTGTAATGTATTTATGCAGCACTTCAAACACTAATAAAGTGAAACCACACCACAAGACAAATCTCATATCAATTTAGAAAAATAAAGTAACATTAAATATATTATTTGAGACCAAAATGACAAATATCCTATCAGTAGAACCAGAGATGTGAAAGTTCAACATTTTAAATAAAAAGTGTCTACAAGCACAAAGCTCCAACTGAAGTTACCTGGTTGTGCCAGACTGAAACAAAGTCACAAGCTCAGGCCAACTGCGATGGACAGCAGGTCAGATACTGGGACCAAGTTAGGTCTGCTGAACAAAGTACCTTAAATCCTGGGTTGCACAGTGTTGTAAGATGTTGAGAATGCGTTGTGTAGCTGTGGTTCCAAGGGAGCTGTAGGGCTGCAATGCAGAGTCCTGCGTCATCAACGACAATTCAATCAACAAGGGGCTTGTGATTTAAAGGCTTACATCGAGGATGTGTCATGTTGTGGCAATTTGGAGAAGATTGCAGTCTGTGAGGCGAAGTCCGGCATGGAGGATGTATTTAGCTGTGGTAGTGCTGATGTGGCTGCAAGGAGATGCATTGCATTGCACCGGTTCTGCTAACAGGACCGTAGCTGGGCTGGCAGAGCACCTTCAGGCCAGCTTCCAAGGGTCCACAACTGTGTGTATTTGGGAGGGGGGGGGGTGGGGGGAGGAGTCACCACTTAGTGAGAAGGACTCTCAGAAAACAGAGCCCAAGTGCTGAGTTCAAAGTTGTTGGAGCCTTTTCTGTCCCTGAGGCTCTGATCAAGAGGCCAGCCCACTAGCCCGTGGAGTCACTCTGATGTTCTGGGTTCACGATGCAGGTCCCGTCCGTTCCACTCAGGCAGCAACGAAGGAGGGCATCAGAGCAGCAGTCCTCCTTGCAGTGCAGTACGTCAGTCTTTCCAAGTCTTACCAAGGTCCAGAGTAGTACTGAAGAGCTCAGCACCAGGTATAAATACTGGACCCTCAAACCACTCTGAAGCAGAAGGTTATAGAGGTTTCCACCCACAGGTGTTTGGAAGGAATTTCCTGCCTCGCTGCCCAGGCCCCAAGCTTGTCTGGGGTCACCAAAACCCAGTGTCAATCCCTCTGTGAGAGTACTAAGGCAGAGCCTATGTGATGTGCAAGTGTTGTAGGCAACTGCTCCTCCTCCTTATCAAATCAGAGATGGCCCATTCTGCCAACACCTATCCCTTTTTGTCTCACTGTCTTGGAGCAATACACAAAGTCCAAGTGTCAGCTAAACCTAGTTCTGTGGCAGAGGATAGAGGCTGCAGTCACAAAATGGTTAGGATGAGAAAGTGCTAGCTTTCTAAAAGTGGCATTTTCAGAACTGTGATTTAAAAATCAGACTTTACCATTACAAAAGGTTTTAAATTACAATTCCTTCATGACCAAACTCGACATTCCTATCTGCTCCCAATTGAAATTTACCGCTTATGAAATGTGTTAAAGTAACCCAATGTTATCCTATGAGAGAAATAGGCCTCACAGTAGTGAAAACAAATTTAGTAGGTTTTCTCTACCTGGACAGGGAAAACTTAAAAATACATGTCCAACTTTTTAAATATACCTCATCATGCCCTCTGGGTTAGGGCCTATTCTATGGGTGATGTATAGGTATTAAAATGGTGGTTTGGGTCTGGCAAGAGGTTTACCTTGCCAGGTCGAAATGGCAATTTAAAACTACATACACAGGCTGCAATGGTAGGCCTGCGGCATGGTAACAAGGCCACTTAAGTGGGTGCCACAATAAGTGCTGTTCGCCCACTAATAGCATTTAATTTACAGGTCATGGATACAGGTAGTACCACTTTGCTAGGGACTTACACTCAAGTGGCATGTTTAATTTACCTACAAGTCAATTTCACATTGTTTACAGTGTTTAGAGGAGAGAGAGAGAGAGAGCGAGAGAGAGTACACACCATGTCCTGCTTAGCAGTGGTAAAGTGCAGCGAGTCCTAAGGGCAACAACATTTTTTACTGAAGTCTATAAGACACTCATCGCCTGAGACTCATGGAGTCTCTGAAATGTCTCTTCATACTATCCAAGATATGAATTACATTGATCTTCGGTGCCCCACTTGTCCTTTATTGCAAAACTCTACCTAAGTGTATTATTTTATCCAAATCAATTGCTCCTTCTACCAGAAATCGTGTAGGTGGTTCTGTTTTTCAGTACCAGTGCTATTTAACTAAGTACTTGCATGTTTTGTGCCCATAATGCATATGTACATAACTGAGCTGAGATTCCATTTGGTGGGGTAACATTCATTATACCGGCCCCTTCCCATACCTCAATCTGTCCCAGATCATTTCACAACAAATGCACAAAAATGCTGGGGTTGTGCAGTGCTTATATATTTTTTTCTTTCCAGTGATATTTCTTGCTAAAGGCAGTACACGAGATATCACTCGAGGCACAGCACAGTTCATCGAAAGAAGACAAAGAAAAGTACAATCCCAGAACATAGGGGTAGATAAAAATATTTTTGTTGAGTCAAAATTTCAAAGCCCCCTTGCATTCAATGAACTCAACTATGTTAGAGAATTGGAGCAGCCAACTCTTTGCTCAAACCTGGTCACTGATACACACTCAATTTAGGTCTTGCATGCCACTTTCAGAGTTCGGAACTCATACCCAGTAAACTATCTCATGCTCACACATTGTATCATCTGTACTCCCACACTCCATATCTCAAGTCAGACCTGAAGAACTGCACCCTAGGACAACCAACTCCTCAGAAACTGACATTTTAAACCTGACTGGGGCCACTGAAATTATACTATTGCGCTGCTGCTGAGTTTCACATAATTATGGATTTACAGCATTTACCACAATATCCAATATCTGCTGCCTAAAAAAAAAAAAATAATAATAATAATTTAGGGTCTAGCCCATGTAAGGTTGGTTAGATGTGGTTTTATTTGCTTTTGCAGCTTATTCTGAGGCTTCAAAATGGTGCCCATATTTCAATGAGGAAGTGTGTCATGTTTGAAGTCACCTCCTCGATGTTTAGTTATTCTCCACACGCGTAGCTAGAGAGCCTGCCGGGGCTCTGTTTATTGATTTAAAACACGACTCTTGCGAGCGCGTTTTTCTTAGGAGCTTCGAGTCTTGGAAATTACTCTGCCGGCTTCACAATCAAATAAGAGGTATGCAAGGCTTTTCTGGACTCGTTTTTTTGTAGCAGTTTTAGTTTGCCTGCTGTAGCTCTGCTAAATGGTTGTTCATATATATCTTTGTTTAACTCTGCTTCCTTCTAGAGCATTAGCCCTTTTGCTATAATCATTTATGTATCATTTTTCTACTGCCATGCAGGTCAGTCTCTCTGGCTACGCTTTTCTTACATTTTTGTAATTATATTTGTCTTCATAGGTTTTGTTTATATGTCGTTTCTCATATTCGTTATAGGATTTTGTGTAATTTCTTTTGAAATGTTTGCGTTTGACACATCTCGGTGACTGGTTTTTGGGTCTAACCACTTCTCTACAATTTAATTGTCTTGCTCTGGTCAGCATCCTTATTTATTTATTGACTCATATTGGTTATTTTTCACTTTATATTTTTTTTGTGCACCTAGGGGTGTTTTTGTGGTGAACAGGTGTGGTATTCCCTCACCTGGTAGTGTACATAGTCGTTATGAGCCATAATGGTTTAGATAATTTTTCTATGTTGTACATAGAGGCACTGTTTCCATTGTCCTGAGGAGGCCGGATTTGTTAAGGCTGAAACGCGTCGACTGTATCTTTTAAGGAGTGACTGTTTGAATTTTCGAACTGTGGGATTTAAGAATTTGTGGACTGTATCGGACTTCTTTCCAGTGATTGTTACCTCTCACTGAGGCGAGATACGTTCCTTGGACAACTGTCACTTCCTTCTTCTGTGACTGCTGGGCATTGGATGGTTAAGCAGATCATATCTGATGTATTACAGTGCTCTAATGGAACTGTGGGTTGATTTTTCTATGTATAATATGTGTATATATAATTAGAATTGTCTTATTAGTTTGGTATATAACGTTCCTTTTCGGTGCACAGGTAATCAGTAGGCACTATGATTCGATTGGTTTAATTGGAAATAAAAGAAATTATTTTTCAGTGAACAATTGAGTTTTTCACTTAGATAGTTGGGTACATATCTATTCCTTCTGGATATTTTGATTGGAGTAATGTCATCTTGAGTACAGGCCTTTTAACCCCCACTCTAACCATTCAAGCTTCAGAATGCATTTAGCAAGTCCCATTTGTTATGTGCATTTCTATTACTAATGTAATCACAAAGACCAGCCCTACATGCCCAAGGGGTCTAGGGTAGAACTATAATAATAGTCACAACTGTGCTGTGGGACTCTTTCTTATGGAACCCACACAAAGCCAATTAGGGATGCCTTAACGGACGCTATCTAAATAATTACAGTAATCATTATGTTAGACCCAGTCAGCCTTTGGGTGGTCTGTCCCCAAATGTTTTGCATGCTTGCGTCTATCTTGTCTGGATTTTTCCTCTGTTGGCCTTTGGAATCTAGCACTGGTTAGGAGTGGTAAAGTGTCAAAGTGCATGTGCTCACTCCCCTAAACATGGTTTGTTTGGCATACATTTGATTGGCATATTTAATCTACATGCAAGTCCCTTGTGGAGCGGAATATCATATAGCCAGGGACTGTAAATTAAATGCTACCAGCTGGCCTCAGCACCTATGGTGCAACCTACTCAAGTAGCACATTAAAACTTGTACCAGCTTGCCATTGCAACCTGAAGGCAGTGTCCCACTGCCATGTCAATGTTGCATTTAAATCCCTTTGCAAGCCTTAACGCCCCTTTTATTACATATAACTCACTACTAAAGTAGGCCCTAGTTAGCCCATAGGGCAGGGTGCTGTGTAATTAAAAAAGGTAGGACATTGTTCTTTTTACTTTTACATATCGTAGGAGTGGAAAACTCTCAAATTCGTTTTTCACTATTGTGAGGCATACCCCTCCCATAGAATAACATTGATGATTCCTTATTATATTTAGTAAGCTGTAATTCCCAAACCAGATGTGGTAGCTATATCATGTCTGGTATCTATGAACTTGTAATGATAAACCTGCTTTAATGGTAAAGTCACATTTATCATTACAAATTCAAAGATGCCACTTTTAAGAAGTTAAAAGGACAGATGGTGTGCCAAAATAAAATAAAAAAGTGAATTAAACCCAGATCTGTGACTAGGGGTGAATGTTTGCATTGTTCAGCATTCCGTTCATCATCGGTTTTAGTTGGCCGGAGTGTGAAGGGTATGGCCAAACGTGGGTCCAGTGCTCGCTGCGCCAATGGAATCAAGCTAGCCTGGCTGATGAGGATTAATACCCCAAAACCGGTCCCTGGATGCTGGTTTCCAGTCCAAGGAGGACCTGGCCTGGCAGTTTTGGCTGGACTGTTCCCATGGGGAGCAGGGACAAGATTTATTTGCATATGGCTGGGTCCAAACTGGGGGGTGTGGGGGGAGGGGGGGGGGGGGGGGAGGGAAGGGGGAAGGGGTGTGGCGAGCAAAAGAAATTATGGATTTCACCCAGATCTGTAACTGGGAGGAAAGGTTTGCATTGCTCAGCATTCCGTCCATCATCCATTCTTTTTAGTTTTAAAAAGTTGGCATTTTCCTGCCCTTAGCCCTCTGTGCCTGTAGTCTACCTTAGGTCATGTGATTGTGAATTCACCCCAGACAGTTACACCCAAAGTCCCAACTGTCAGTCGCACACAGGTGGGAGTAGCAGAGCCTGAATGGACCATTAACTGAATTTTGGGGGTTGCGGCGGAACTAAGCATATCCCAACTTGCAGTTGCATAGGCTGGGTTCTGCCACCACACAAAAAGCTGGGCGTCCCTGTGTTGTCAGTGCAGCCAGCTAGGAGCCAGGGGAGGCAGGAAACTCCTGGAACTTCAGAAAAACCTTCTGGAAACTTCTCCCAACTTCTAGGAGCAGGGTGCCAGGGTATATTAAAAAAAACATTTTTAAAAATACAAAAATTTAAATAAAGAGCTCGCATACCTACTCCTCAGTTCACTACTGGACCTGTGAAAGGGGTCTTAGAGGACGGCCTGGCGCTGTGACCTTATGTGCACTCTGCCAGATTGCTGCTGTACCTGAAAGGACTGCTTTTCTCCCTGGAGCCTGCTTGGAACTTTCAGAGGTCAGCCCTACATCACATCTTGCACCAAGGACTTGAGAAGTGATTCGAAGAGCTAGTTTAGCTGATCTGTTCTGAGCCACAGGGACATAACTGGCTCCAATCATAGTAAACCTGCATCTGGACCCAACCTGAGTCGTGAAACCCCAAGAGGTGGCCATCCGTTCATGGACCCTTGGTTGTGGTGCTAAAGGTGCCCAGGTGGCTATTTCCCAAAACTGAGGACTTGTTATTTTGAACCTTAAACTTTAAAAATTCAGAACTCTGGCTCTACTAATCAGAATTTCAAGGTTTTGGTGTCAATTTATTAAACTTCTCTATTTTTCTTAATTGGTTTGGGATTTTTATTCTGTTGTGTTTCACTGTGTTTCTATTTGTGTACTGCATAAATACTTAACACATTGCCTCTAAGTTTAACCTCGCTTTTTTTGTGCCAAGCTACCCAGGGTTTAGTATAGGTTAAAGCAACAACTTTTGGTGGTTCACCCTGCAAGGGATTATGGCTTTAGCTTGACCAGGCCTCACGCCCATCACCTAACAACCCAATTTCTCACACAATAAAACATACAAGCTTACATACTAGTAACCACAATGATTCTTTATATTTTAACCTCACATAGGCAAAATCATACATGAACCGAGTGATATGTAAGTGCAGATCATGCAGTGAAAGTGACATGTATAAACAAAAAGATCCCTGGTCGTCTTTATGTACGAGTATAGTTCTGTTTCCAAGCAGAGCTGATTTAGAGCCATTTTGTCGTTTACAGGCGACCTGCTGTAGACGTTTAGACCATTAGATTATTTGAAGGGTCACGTCAGGATGATGAGGAAAAGCTCATACCCCATATTATATACCAGAGCCTCAAATACCATTGGGTCAGAGTAAGAGAAGTTGTGTCAGGGATGCTGCCTGAAAAGTGCTTAATGCTGCTCTATCCCTCCTCAAAGAGCCGAGGGGACGATAGAAACACAGAAGAAGAAACAGGGTAGAGGGAAGGAACCTCTACTGCAAATTTTACTACCATGATGTGGTATTTTTCAGATTCCGAAATCTCTTTGGCCTAATACTTGCTGCTCCAAGGACAGACTACAGGACTTTCATAACGATTTCCCGTCATCTTAAAATCACAGAAATTATAACGACCTGATGAACCGTGGTGAGGGTGTTCAACGTTTTTGTAGGTTTGCTTCAGCGATTCCAAAAAAATAAAAATATTAATAATTTGTTGTGTGCAGCATTTGCTTTACTGAGCTTTTAAACAGAGCCCACATCGGGTACTCAATATTACTTTTTAATAAGTGCATTGTAAAGCTGGAGTATTTACTTTTTCACTCCTCAAAGCTCTGTCTTAATGTATTTTTTATTTTGGACAACACTGGGGAAGGTTACTGAAAACACAGTCACTTCCTGGATTGCAAAAAATGCCCCCTTTTCAAAGCAGAAATCAAAAAATGCCATTACATGGAACAGAAGTCAATACTTTCAAAGGAAGGGAAAGTCCACGTTTTGGCTGGAGATCCCCATTATAAAATCAAGTTGGTGAACTACTCACTGTAAACTAGGTGGTTTTCCAAGCTACTCAGTTTCCAGAGTTCCTCGTCTGGCTTCCTGAGAAATGCCTGGTCACCCCGATAAATGCAAAAAATAGACTTACTGAGAATTCTATGTTTCACAACTGGCCCTCGCTTTTAAAGGCCCAAATGGGTGAGCGCAGCTGAGACTGCACTCTGTTATCCTGCGAGACATTTGGAGGACCATTCTATGGTTAGTGGCGGCTGCATACCCGGCATCTTTGAGAGCACCGCACCATCAACACCTGGGGGCCTAGACAACAGGAAAGGGAGAACATGTGGAAAATTCTATTGTGTGGGCGTTAATATAAAAGGCATAGTCTAAGGTAGAAAAAAGTGAAGCATTGGCGAACTCATGTTTTCCAGACCATGTCCAGGATGCACATACATCCTGGATTCTTTTCACTTTAGGACTTGTTCTCCTGATTTTCTTAAGGGATTTCCAGGATTCCAAGTCCCAGAATGCAACGATAGAACCTAGCCTGTAGGAGTTGCTCACCCACAGAAATGAGTTACTTGAAAACTTGGGGCCTTGCCCCCGTTTGCCTACTATCTATTTCAAAACAGTTTCACATGACAAAGAGAAGAGGGGGAGTGTATAGAAATGCATATATCCCTAGTGAGGGACACCACACACATACTATTGTTAACTGCACCCAAATAACTATTCTTACACAAGTTTAAACTAGTTTTAAGTAGCAAAGATGAAAGCTATTCCTCTGAACCGAAGCAAATGTTCTTGACAAATATTCCATTAAGACTGAAACAACATTTGCCTACTATATATTCAAGTTCAGTGTGCAAAGTTTATGTGACTTAAATATACCCACGTCCCCAACGTGAGAGACTGTCGAATGTTGGGCCCAAACGGTCAGATCCACATCAGATTTTCAGGCTAACCACAGACAATGTAAGTAGCTCCCAACAAAAGACATCTAAAGTACATTTATCCAAACCTGAATACCTAAAAGTGTGGTCTGGATTCTTCACTGAAAACGAGCGTTGGGCACCCTTGCCTCGTTGTGATCTACCGACAGCACGCTGCACCTCTGCTCATCTACGTGGATCAATGTAAGATGTGACCTCTCCCTCAACAGAGCTGCTCAAGCTCTAGTCTCCCTGCAACTCAGAAGACATGCGGTCTACTGTAAGGCCTACCGCTCACATGTTACTGTGGAGTTATGGTAAAAAGGTTTAAAAAACTGCTTTATGGTTATGCACCTATTGCATTCACTTTAAACAATAAATTCTGCACACCCACATAATCTTGATAGAATGGCATTGTGCAAAGTATACCCACGACATGGTACTCGCATGAAAAAGCGTGGGTCATGCTAGCAGACAACACAAATGAACGGCTCCTGTTCGCCGGTCATGGGTGGGAGCAGACCGACTGAGCTAGGGGATGAGCTTAACTAACATCTACTGATGCTGATGCGACTCAGGGGAACCCCAGTGTATGATATCAGGATAGAATGGAAACTCGGACATCAAAGATGGCGAAGATCAGGAAACCCTCTAGGCGATTCGTGATGGGTAACAAGGGATGCATTTTTCCTGTTAATGGATGTGAATTTTAGTTCGCTGTCATGCTTGCAGTCGGAGTTACAACAAAAGTCTCCATCTATTTAATCACTCACGTTGGAGCTCGGTTAGCTAGAAAATCAAAAGCAGACTCAATTTCACAAAAAAACTGTCTCAATTAGATACAGCAAGCGGCGCAGACCCGTGGGGTACAAAAGAGGGAGCGCTGTGATTATTCAGCTGCCGCAGACTCGGAAGGCGCCATTTTATCATTTTAGGAAGTCAATGAACATTTCGTCTCCGGCACTTTGGGAACAGCAAAAGGCTGCATTCGCTGTACAGTCCGAAGGAAGGCAGCCTGGCAGTCTACCCCGAGCAGAGAGGACTGATGATAAGGAATCTTATTGGGTGAGGGGGTAGGAGCTGGTGACAAGGCACAGCTTTGCAGAAGGGCGAGTTGGCAGAACCGAAATGGAGCAGGCCTCGGACCTTTCCAGTTGGCACTAATTTCACAGTCAGGCTCGGAGTGCTTAGTAGGGGTGCCGCGAGGACGAAAAAGAGGGGGAAGGGGAATGGCGAAAGGGAAATTAAAAAAAAAAAAAAACACACACACGTATATGTCCGTTCTCTCCTCCCGTTTCTGTCTGGGTGTCCGTCTCAGGCGTTAGGGCAGCCAGAAAAGAAGGGTGGGGACGAGAGAATACGCTGGCTAGAACTGCTGATCGGTCGGTGACACCGCATAGCTAGGCAAACGAAACTGCACTGGTGTGCAGGACTGCGCAACAACTACCTCGAGTGGGTGAATGATCCCATCTAACCCCATCCCAATCACAAACGGTTTAAGAATCTGTTGCGCTAAATGCTGCACTTTAAAATCACTCTGGGACAGATAATTAACCAAAACGAAATAGTATTTAATAACCGATTTAAAGGAGGTTGAGCATTCTTCCCCAGGTCTTGGTAAACAATATTCTGGCAATCCGAGCATTTTAAAGCACAATGAACAAGCATCGGTGGCCAAGTTTGGAGATAATATCTAGGGAATTTAAAGGGGTGACTCGGTGTCTTCTCCTAACAATGCCTAGGAAATGATTTGGCGAAGAGTATGTTGGAGCACAACAGACCAGTAACAAAGATCAAAAGCACACAGCATTTTAAATTAATTTTCAAACTGGGGTATTCTGGAAGTATTTCTGGGGACAGTTGGTGGCAAACAGATTTTTTTTTTTTTTTTTTTTTTTAAAGACAGCTGGGAGAGTTAAACTTTATTCTATTAAGTTTAAACAAAAGCAAGTGTCACTATTTTCACTCTGACGCCGCACTGCTGTAAGGCCACTAAATAATTTAAAGGGATACAGGTGCTCTGTCCCTTGGTGTCTGTCAAGGGAGGAGGCCGACAGGGTTGGCTCAACAGCTCTTTAGAAGAACATGAGGCATTTCCGATTTGGTGAGTGACCTGCCCAGAAACTCAATACACGCGGCACCAGAGTACACGCTGCTGTTCCACGGACAGTGGCTGAGTGACAAAGGGGGATACTGTAAAAGTCCAGCGAGCTACATGTAATTTGTCCAGTATTGAGACATTGATAAATTAATTTAAAAAATAAAAATAAAAAATAGTGCGTTGTCGATCTAGTGGCCGTTCTTCGGAGATAACGGATGCATTTACCTACTTAGAACCACATAAGATTAAGTGCAACAGGATTCATCTGTTGGGCCTTCTCTCAGCTACCCCCAAATAAGGCCAAAATATTAAAGATTATGCACAAAAAAAAAAATGGAAAATGAATGTCACATGCCCGCCCCCCCCCTCACCTGCATAAAGTGAAATGGTGCTGCTATGTCGGGGGAGAGTAGCTCATACAGTCCAGCGTTCTTTGTACATCCTGGTGCTTTCATATACTAGATGTTACAATACAACAATTATTTCGACACTGAAGCTCCTGTTCCCAAGCCAGATCTCGAGTATCCGAACAGTACGGGGAGGAAACAAACCAAAGTGTATCTTTGTTACTTCATCTTTTTGGTGCAATAAACTCCCACACGCCTACACAGGAAAGGTTCCTTGAGAAGGACCAGAATCCTCGGTGCAACAAAACGTGAACGCCAGGCAGGCTGTGCTACCCGGCAAGAACCCTTTAGTTCGGCAAAGGACTGACCGACTCTCACAGACAGCTGCAGTGAGAAAGTGCCACCCCTTGCAAGTGATTATTACATTTCACATATTTACGCATGCATTGCACAGATCTACATTTTAAGCATTGTGAAATTAAGTGGTTTGTCCAGAATCACAGCGTTTATAGACAAGTGCTGCTGGAGCAGGGATGCAAACCTACGTTCGAAGGTCAAATTCTTAGCCACTAGACAGCTGTCTCATTCTCTCAGAGTTTGTTTTAAATAGAATTCATAACGGTTCTCCTAACATTACCCAACATTTTAAGACTGTATACAGCACGGAAGCGGTACCGTCCCTCAGCAACACTAAACTTTTACGTCATCATACTCTTGTGTGTCGCACAAACCGGAAGCACTGGACACAGCAGAAAGGTTAGTGTCAAAGGATGCAAGGTGTGGATCTTACACACTGAGTAGAATAGTCCATCCACTGCAGGGACACACAAAAAAAAAAAAAAAAAACATTAGATTTCCTGTTCCATGAAATGAGAACGCCCGTCAAGAGTTCCCGTGCCAGACTATCACTCATGCAAGGCGTGGGAGACTGGACACAGAATGCCCACACAAGCCTGGTGCACGCGACGCCAAAACAAATGCAATTCTGCAAACTAATTATTTTAAAGACCCATGGGCACAAATAAGCTCTCTTAGGAATTCGGCTTTTCAGTTTACTTTCAGAGAGGTTGAAAATATTTTCAAGTTACTATTTAGGAATATTGCGCATCGGGGCACATCGAAGACACTGAAAACACGTTTGCGATTTGGTTTTTTCTCTTCCAATGAAGTGTTTTATACTACCGGTTTGTTTGAGAATAAAATTGCAAAAGCAAAAACAAAAGTATCCTAACTAATTAAAAACTAGCGTCAATCGTTTACTTCTTCTGTAATTTTAGTTATTTAACACAAACATGATTAAAAGCCAACACGTTGGAGTCCTTTAGGTGAATATGTTTCAGGACTCTGCTTGTGTATTAGCGTTTCAATCTTTAAAATCTGAAAATTAGAAGAGCCGACTACTGAACCGGATTAGATGCAACTGTATATGACAAAGATGAAAGCGTTTAACAGTTAGTCTTTTTTTTTTTAACTGAAAGGGAGTCTGGAAAGTTGCGTTCTGTCTAGCTGAGTTTAATTTGCCTTCACACTCGACTGGATTAGAGTGACCACCTGGCATTAAGGCAAATTCTGGACAGGACTGGTAAAAATTCAGGACAAAGGGTCAAAATTCAGGACAAAAATTCAGGACAAAGGGTCAAAATTCAGGACATAAACTCAAGAACAAATGTCAGTTTTACAGACACACGCAAGAGAGGCCATGCCTCACTATCTTGTCAGTGCATTTAGTTACTCTTTTTTAACATAGCACTATTTATTCACGGTGGACCTTTTGTGATTGCCTCCTGGTATGCTACATTCAGGTGTCACATTACCTCCTTGTTCAGTAGTAAATTAATGCCCTTCAGTACTGCAGCAAGGCCATCGCCCCTACCCAAATCTACCCGATCTTTCCTGAAGAGAAAGTAACAGCAACATTTTGATTAGGTTTCTGAACATTTTAAAACCCCTGGCAAACAGTTTGAGACATTAAGGTAATCAACCTTATGCTAGTTTAAACAAATTGAACAAAAACATCTGGCTTACTCCAACCGCCCATGGACTTTCAACCTAATTTTTTTTTTTTTTTTTTTTAAAGAGGCAGGGCAGATGGTGTGGGCGGCAGTCTCACACCTAATGTCAGGATGTGACGTACCCATAACTTGTCTGTAGTCTCACTGCACTAGAGTGTATGAATGGCACTCTACATTTATCTCAGAAATGGGAGCCCGGACTACCAATCAAAGATAATAAAAGAGGAGGATGAAATTGAGATCAAATGGGAAATCCACAGCAAGTAATTCAAAGGGTTGTTGCTAAAAACTGGATGAATAAAGAAGAGAAGAACAAGGTGGGACAATTCCTAAAATCAGACAAGATGGGTCCACCAAGACTATTCAAAGGTATTGGGAACCTGGGGAGTTGTCTCTGCACACAGGAGCGAAACAGAAGGGGCACTGTCAAGTGGTTGAACAAGCAAACCCCATCCACCTTGGCAAACTCTTCTGGTGCAATGGTTCGCTGTTAGTGCTTTTGAAGGGTGAGCAGGGGCCAGACCCCTTGCAAGGTTGTGCAAGGCAATTGCTCGCTTTGTCCATGTCTTTATATGGTTTTGAAATTGAGCAAAAGCCAAACTAGAGATCTGGGTTATCCCGAAGGGTCAAGTACACATAGAATCTTCAAAATATTTGGGATGTAAATTGCACAAACAAAATTTAGGAATTTTAAAATGTAATTAGTGTTTCTATAACATATGGCACTGTTTTCACCTCCACATACAATTAGATCTCAGATTGGACTGGGAACCAGTTACCTTTTGATACCTAGTGATTAATATCTACCATGCTTACACTCATTTCCAGTATGAAAATCTCAGCAGAGTGAACGGTCCCTCCAAGCCCAGTTTGCTTTTTGGTCTTCTCTTCTGCTTTCTGTAAAGGCCACGTGGCACTAGTGAAGATGGTGTGCTACCCCAATGATAGTATTATTTTGCAAACCTTCCCCTGCTCGTCCTTCATCCCTTCTTCAGACAGGCCACACATCTGATATGTTCACTGCGGCGCCATCGGGACCGCTTTCCACTCTGAAGCTAACTGTGACTGCGGGTGGATTAGGTCTTCTGGACTTAGAATGCTATTATTCAGCTGCACAGGTCCAATGAGTGGCTCACTGGCTTTCTGCCCACCTCCCTGCATCAGATGGGGTTTACCAGTAAATACTGGTAAGGAAGGCTTAATGCACTGCTCATTGTTTCCTACTGACCATTCTACTGATCACCATCCAGGGTTATCATGCACGGCTTTCTCTTGCCTTGCCAGAGCCTGTAAACGGACACGAAGAAACCCTATGCTCCTGCACTACCTTTGCTCAGCCTTCCCACTCGCACAGGATGGCTGTGCTCAGAGCAACTCCATCAGTGGCATGTTGCAGGTGTCTTGAAATTGGGGACTTTGTTTCTGAACAGTGAGCTACTAAATTTCCAAACCCTTGTGGCAGACTACCATCTTCACCCGGTCAACTCCTTACTTACAACCACCGTAAATAATCATTAAATGCCCTATTTCATGTCTGCCACCTAGCACTAACACTACAAGAGATGTGCCAGAAGCTCTGTACCATAAGAAATGGTGGCAAACTGATAGAACGGGTGTTCAGACCTATCATGCAACATGGAAACCACTCCAGGTCTTCTTGTCATACTACCTGGGTGATTGATGTAGCCAAACCTCTGCAAGATATGGACTAAAATACTGGACTTTCCCCCACAAAGTACCCCACAGCTGTCACTTTAAGTAAATTCATAGTGCTTCCTTGTGAATGCATTCTGCCCGTTGCTTGCCATTGACCTTGTATTTTGTAACTCACAATTTGTTGCTTTCAATTTGCTGGCTTTATTTGTTTTAGGCTATGCAGCTTGAATTCGTCCCTTCCCTTGCCAAAACCTTATTTACAGTATCCTGCCGAGTGCTCCCTTTCTGTAAACAGGCTGGTAAATCTTGTTCTTATCTTATCATATTTGCTGTGCATTCAAAGAACAAAGTCAAATGTCAGGCTGTCTTCGGTGGGAACTTAGTGTTTACTTTCCTTTCTCCGACTTCAAAGTGAGAGGATTTACGAGACAATCTTGCTGGATACTGGGGTTAGGAATGAGTTTTTTCTATCACATGACAACATTTAAATAAACTTCAGAATATATCAGAATTAGAAGTACAAATCAGGCACATTTTTGTTAATTCTGAACTGTGCTGGAAACAAATACCTTTACATGATTAAAACAAATCATTGCATTAGGTGATGCAATTTCCACACATCATCGTCTGTGCACAGTACAGTTTGAAATGACCATTAAATTTTTCAAATCAATCAAAAATGTGTTGTCTGTAATGGCAGTGTGTTAGCATGTCATCCATACTGCACTCCACTCTGCACCACTACACGCCACTGCACCCTACTCTGTATCACTTTACTCCACTCCATGCCACTGCACTCTTCTCCATTCGGAACCACTCCACGTTATGTCACTGCACTCTATGCTACTTCACACTATGCCTCTCTACTCTCCTCTGTACCACTCTACTCTATGCCACTGCACTTTATGCCTGTCTACACCACTGCGCTCTGCTCGTCTGCACGCCATACCATTCCAGTCTAGGGAACACCAATCTAATCCCACAACTCCACTCTCTGCCACTCTGCAACACTGCACTGTACACCACTGCACTCTAAGCTAATACACTCTATGCTAATGCGCTTTATTCTGTAACACTCAACTCTATGCCCCTGCACTCTACATCAATACACTGTACATCACTCTAATCTACTCTGCACTCTATGCCACAGCACTCTACACTACTTTGCTCTATGCCATCACTCTATGCCACTTTATGCAACTCCACTATAACCTGCACCTCTCCACTCTAAGCCACCTCACTCTACTGTGAAATAATCTACTTTATGCCACTGCACTCTGTGCCACTGCATTCTATTCCCCTGCACTCTCCCTGCACCTCTCCATGCAACTGCACTCTACTCTGAAACAATCTATTCTACGCCACTGTACTCTATACCACTCTGACCACTGCACTCTAGTTCAATGCACTCTACACCACTGCAAGCTGACACTCTGCAACACTGCACTAGCGCCACTATACTCTACACCACTCTGCTCTGTACTACTGCATTCTACACCAATATACTCTATTCCACTGCATTCTATGCCACTCTACTCTGCCTAATGCCACTATATGCAACTGCACTGTACACCAGTGCACTCTAAACAACTGCACTGTATGCCACTGCCCTTTACTCTGCACCACTGTACTCTATGCTACTGTTCGCTGTACCACTACACCACTACACTGACACTGTACTCTGCACTCTACACCACTCTATGCCACTGCACTCTAGGCACTATACTTTACACCACTCTACAATACTCCACTCTACACCACTGCACTCTATGCCACATGAGTCTACTCTGCACTCTATGACACTGCACCACTCTGCATTACTGCACTCTGCTACTCTATTGTATGCCACTCTGCTCCACTCTATGTAACTCTACCCCATGCCACTCTATGCCACTGCACTCTGCGCCAATCCACTCTAAACAACTGCACTGTACGCCACTGCCCTCTACTCTGTACCACTATACTCTACGCCACTGCTCTGTGCCACTACTTCACATCACTGCACTGACACTCTGCTCTGCAGCGTTGCACTCTCCACCACTGTACTATACACCGATGTACTATGTACTACTGCATTCTATGCCACTGCACTCTATGCGACTCTACTCTGCATCACTCCACTCTACAGCACTTTGCTCTACTCTGCACCGCTCTACTCTGCACCACTCTACACTATGCCACTGCACTCCCTGCAACGTGAGTCTACTCGGCAATCTATGTCACTGCACCACTCTACGCTACTGCTCTCTCTGCCACTCTAATGTATGCCACTCTACGCCACTCTACTGTCCCACGCCACTGCACTCTAAACCACTGCACTCTACGCTAACGCACTCTAAACAACTGCACTCTACCCCACTGCACTGTACTTTGCACCACTGGGCTCTACGCCACTGCTCCTATGCTACTCCACTCCACTCCACTCCACACCACTATGCCATTAACTTTAAGCCATGCTGAACAGCAGCTACTCTGGTGTATAACATGGCTAATGGCTAAAACACATTAGCAAAGCCAATAACTCTTTCGTAGATGAGACCTATTGCTTTGCCAATGTTTGCTAGTACCATGAGGTACCGAAGTACCTGAAAGAACTGTGAAAAAATACAATTACATCATAATAAAGGCTGCTACAAAATGTGCAAATACATTTTGGTTAAATAAAAAAAAGTGCTTCTGAAATACAGATTTGAATAATATACAGTTTATACCTAGTACTAAAAAAAAAAATGTATAACACTCCATTAAAACCACACACTCCACAGCTCACCTTGGAACACCATTACAATACCTCTCTAAAAGAAATATCTTTGCCACCAGAAAACTTCAAGTGACTCCTTTTAGTAAAGTCAATGCAGGTTTTCAAGCCCTTTTGTATTTGCAGATTTACCAGTTGGGCACATTTGCATGTCTTTAGTGAAGGAGACCCCCCTGGCAAGAAGGTCTGATTCTTATCTGTCTGCCCCTCCCTCCCTCAGAGCACAGGAGACTCCCTGCCTTCCTGTCCAGCTGGGGAACCTGATCTGCCCATAATTTCGCCCTGCCTAACTTGCCCTTTAGATGAAAGGCTAAAATTACGGGACAGTCGGTGAAATTTATGGACGGGTGGTCACCCTAGACTGGATCCGCTTCCTCTTTCTCAAGGGGTCAGAAGAATTTGGGTCTACTGCCAACCAGAAAACGAGCATTGGCGAAGCCAATAGGTCTCACCTGAACAAGAACTATTGGCTTGCCAATGTGTTTCTGCCATTTAGTACACCAGTGGAGTGTCAGAGTGGGGAGGCGAGGTAGGATTTGTTAGAGTACGGGGTCGTAGAGTTGAGCAAAGTTCAGTAATTCAGTGGCAGAACGTGCTGCAGAGTGGAGTGTGGTGGAATAGGTTGGAGTAAATTGAGGCAGTCTGGTGGATTGGAATGGGGTAGAATGGGGTGGACTGGAGTGGGGTAGATTAGGGTAGGTGGATTGGACTGGAGTGATAGGATGGGTGGATTGAGTAGGGTGAATCGGACAGGGGTAGAGTGGATTAGATTGGACTGGAGTGACGTGGATTAGACTGGACTGGAGTGGGGTGAATAAGCGGGGTGGATTTGAGTGGAGTGGGTTGGGCTAGATGGATTAGAGTAGGGTGGACTGAACTGAGGTGGGGTGGATTGGATTGGGGTAGAGTGAGGTGGATTGGGGTGGACTCCAGTGAAGTGGGCTGGATTGAAATTGTGTGGGGTGGGGTGGAGTGGAATGGAATGAAGTGGAGTGGAATGGATTGGAGTGAGGTGGATTGGAGTGAGGTGGACTGGATTAGATTGGGGAAGATTGGAGTGTGGTGTGCTGCATTAGAGTGGGATGGATTTCTGGAGTGGGGTGGACAGAAAAGGGGTGAACTGGATTTTTTTGGGGTGGTTTGGAGAGTAGTGGAGTGAACTGGCCCGAAAAATGGTGGATTAAGGTGCTTTAGGGTGGAATAAAGTTAACTGGAGTGGGTGAATAAAGATGAACTGGATTGGAGTGGGATTGAGTGAAGCGGGGTGGGTGGATTGGGGCAGCTTGAGTGAGGCGGACTGGAGTGAGGCGGACTGGTTTGGATTAGAGTGAGGGAGATTGCTTTGGATTGAGTGGGATCGATTCTTTTGGATTGGAGCGTGGCAGATTGCTTTGGACTCTAGTGGGGCACACTGGAGAAGGGCAGTCTGTTTTGGATTAGAGTGGGACAGACTGTAGTGCAGCCAACTGTTTTGGATTGGCGAAGAGGCTGATTGCTGTGGATTGGAGTGGGGCAAATTGTTTTGGATGGGTGGGACAGACTGTATTTGCGCAGACTGTTTTCTATTGGAGTGGGGCAGATAGTTCTGGATTGGAGCAGATTGTAATGGGGTAGATGGATTTGGATTGAGTTGGGCAGACTCTTTTGGATTGTAGTGGAGACGATTGTAGTGGGGCAGACTGTTTTGGATTGGAGTGGGGCAGACTGTTTAGTTTTGGAGAGGGGCAGAGTGGAATGGAGCAGATTGTTTGAGATTGGAGCAGAAAGGAGTGGGGCAGATTATTTTGGAGTGGGGTAGATTGTTTTGGATGGAGTGGGGCAGACTGTGGTAGGGCTGATTGCTTTGGATTGGAGTAGACTGTTTGGGACTGGAATGGGGCAGACGGCTTTGGATTGGAGTGGGACAGACCGTTTTGGTTTAAAGTGGGGGCCCATAAGTAGTGGAGCCAATTGTGTTGGATTGGAGTAGGGAAGACTGGAGTGGGGCAGATTTTTTGGGATAGGAGTGGGGTAGATTGGAATAGGGCAGATTGTTTTGGATTGGAGTGGGGGAGATTGGAATAGGGCAGATTGTTTTGGAGTGGGGCATGTTGTAGTGGAGCTGATTGCTTTGGATAGGAGTGGGGTAGCTTGTTTTGGATTGGGGTATATTGATTTGGATTGGGGCAGACTGGAGTAGGGCAGACTGTTAAGGATTGGAGTGGGGAAGACTGTTTTGGATTGGAGTAGGGCAGACTGTATTGGTGCAGACTGGTCTGGATTAGAGTGTGGCAGACTGTAAAGAGCAGATTGTTTTGGCTTGGAGTGGGGCAGAATGTCATGGATTGGAGTGGAGTGGGGCAGATTGTTCTGGGTTGAAATAGAGCAGACTAGAGTTGGGCAGGTTTTTTTGGATTTGAGTGGGGTATATTGTAGCGAGGCATACTGTTTTGTTCTGAAGTGAGGCAGACTGTAGTGGGTCGATTATTTTGGATTTGAGCAGATTGGAGTGGGTCAAATTGTGTTGGATTGGAGTGGGGCAGATAATTGTGGGGCTGACTGTTTTGGATTGGAGCAGATTGGAAAGGATCAGATGGCAGTTGGGCAGATTGTTTTGGACTGGAGTGGGACAGATTGTCTTGAATTGGAAGGGAAGATTGTGGTGGGGCCGACTGTTTTGGCTTGGAGCAGATTGTGGGGGGGGGGGGGCAGATTGTTTGGGACTGGAGTGAGGCAGGATATTTTAGATTGTAGGGGACAGATTATTTTGGATTGGAGCGGGGCAGAATGGAGTGGGGCAGCATATTTTGGATTGGAGTGGACAGATTTTTTGGGGCTGGAATGGAGTAGATTGTAGTAGAGCAGATTGTTTTGGATTGTAGTGGGGCAGACTAGAGTGTGGCAGATTCTTCTGGACTGGAGTGGGGCAGATTGTTGTGGACTAGAGTGAGGCAGATTGTTTTAGACTGGAGTGGGGCATATTGTTTTGTATTGGAGTGGGTCCGATTGGAATGGGGCAGACTGAAGGGGTGATGGATTTGGCTGGGAGTGGGGCAGATTGTAGTGTAGCACACTGGGAAAGATAGTTTTTGAATGGAGTGGGGCAGATCGTTTTGGAGTGGGGCAGATTGTTTTGGATTGGAGTGGGGCAGATTGTTATGGCTTGGAGTGAGGCAGACAGCAGTAGGACAAATTGTTAAGGATTGGCCTGGGAAAGATTGTTTTTGATTGGAATGGGGCCGATTGTTGTGGATTGGAGTGGGGCAGATTGTAGCGGGACAGGTTTTAGATTGGAGCAGATTGGAGTGGGGCAGATTGTTTTAGATTAGAGTGGGGCCGAGTGATTTAGATTAGAGTGGGGCAGTGTTGTGGACAGGAGCGGATTGTAGTGGGGCAGATTGTTTTGGAATCAGGATGCGTGCAGTGGGGAAGATTGTTTTGGCTTGGGGTGGGGCAGACTGTTACTGATTGGAGTGGGGCAGACTATTTTAAAAAGGAGCAGGGCAGATTGTGTGACCGATTGGAGTATGGCAGATTGGAGCAGCTTTCAGTGGGGACCAATAGTTCTGGATTGGAGTGGGGGAGTTTGCTTCTGACTGGAGTGGGGAAGATTGTTTTGGATTGGCACAGGGTAGATTGGAGCGGGGCACTTTGCTTTTGACTGAGTGGGGCAGACTGGTATTGATTGGAGCGGAGCAGATTGTTTTGGATTGGAGTGTGGCAGTTGGCTAAGGGCAGATTGTTAAGTGGGGCAGATTGTTTTGAACTAGAGTGGGAGCGATTGGAGTAGGGCAAAATGTTTTGGACTGGAGTAGAGTAGATTGTTTTGGATTGGGGTGAGGCAGATTGGAATGGGGCTGATTGTTTTGGATTGGAGTGGGGCAACCTGTTTTTTTTATTGAGTGAGGTGGGTTGAGAAGATTGGGGTGTGGTTGACTGAGGTGAGTGGGATGGACTGGACCGAGTGGGGTGGATTGGTGTGTACACTATTATGGGTTAGAAACCATGTTGCCATGCAATACTTATAATAAGATAATCGTCATCTTTTCAGAACAGCACCCACAAACAAAAACTAAACAAAACATGAGTTGAAAGTGAGAAAATAAGACATGGCAAAATAAGGGAGAAAAGTTAACTATAGAAAAAAAAAAAAGAAAAAAAAACACACAACACCTTTGACATTTTGTTTGTCCTACTTTGCATGTTTTTGGCAGTCACACGCCTTGCAGGTCCCTAGAAGTTAAAAAGTAGTACCTCAATCACGCCAGGAGTAGTACTAAGTTGATCAATCAGTGCTTGGCCCCTGCTCCACAGACAGGAACGGAAATACTAGGTCTGTAGAGTCCAAGTAGAAGGCTGTAAAGAAGATTGCAAGGCAGGGGAACAAATGGTAAACAACGGGAGGGCTCAAAGCCCTTTTTAGTTAGAGTCTTGCAAGTTAGATGCATGCATTAGCAAAGTAGTTCCCAACCTGTGGTCCGCGGACCCCCAGGGGATCTGGAGACCTGGGCCTCTTCACAGAAATACATGCGTGCTTTTATATTTAAGACTGCATTTGTGCAGCAGTTTTAAAAGCACTGCAAAGTTCCCTGTACAAACATCGGCTTTCTGGCAAAAATAAAAGCATCAAGATAACTTTAGTGATTAATGTTCCTGTTGGAAAGAGTTTTGTCTAGTGACAGTTTTGGCTCTCTAAGGTAGCGCAGGTGGTTAATATGCCTGCTGCAAAGAACATGTATCAAGCAGAGAAAAGTATTTTATGTGAATAGCACAGTGGGTTACTACTTTTGTCACAGAGATTCTTGTGTTACTGTGCAGTTCATAAATTAAAACCGTAATCTAGCATTGTGCTTTATCACCTGCCATCAAAGAGTGGCATTCAAACTGCCTGGCACAAATTATAAAGTTTGTTTTTTCCCCAGTGTTTCGTTATCCTTATGCTGCTGAAAATGGGTTGCTTGTGTAGAAATACATTCTTAATATTAAAATCAAAGCTGACCACTGTTCTGTTCCAAATCCCGAGTTTGTGCTTCTCTAACAGAGCACTCTTAGAAAATGCCTACCAGTGTGGATGGCATGTGAATCCTACACCTTGTCGTCCCCTGTAAAGTGCTCAACACCCTACAGTGGTATGAGAGGTGTTATACAACACATCAGTTACACGTGACAGAGAGACTATGGAGATATGAGAGGCCCTTATGATTTTATTTCCTTTCCTCACTACGTATTTACGTGAAAAAGCTTTCTCAGATCTTGTGTGCCTAAAAAATAAAAACAAATTGCACAATCTGACCTGAAGACTCAGCTTTTTTAAATAAAACCAAACATTGAAAAGTGTAGCAACGATGCAGAGCCAACTTTCCCATTAAAATGATCGATTTTTGCATATTTTTGAAATTTGAAATATTTAGTAATTTTAGTATTTGTTTGATGTGTACTTGTTTGTGAATTACTGTTTTGACGTTTGAAATTTAAGTTGTACAAATTGCTCGAGGGTCCCCGGCTTCCAGTAGTGATTCAATGGGGGTCCTCTGGAATCAAACGGTTGGGAACCACTGCACTAGCGCATTCTCTCGTAGGCTCGACCCTAAATATTGGTCAAGGCATCATGCACTAAATAGTCAATGCCCACAGTTAATCCGGTGCTTAATACTGGCATTATTTTACATGTCTCATGAACAAAAAACAAAAAAAAATAATAATAAAAAAAAAAAAAACACTTTCGTTCTGTGTCAAAGAGCACTTTCAAATAAAAGGTCTCAAAGCGCCACAAAAATGCCAGCCACTGAAATGTTTAGTTTAAAAGTAATGGAGAGAATGTCCTAATTTGCTCAACAAAACACAACATCCTTGTGGAAATGCGATGAGAAACAAAAAGCACCGAAGGAGACCGATTTGTCAATATGAACAATCCCAGCTTGGGCAGGACCACCCATTTCTTCTGCTTGTACCCTCTTCTCTCCACCCCAAAGCTTGGTTCTGGATGCAGGGCGGATTGGCCACTTGCCCCTCCAGGCATTTCCACAGGGAGGGTGTTCCCAGAAGGCCATTTTATTAAATCTCAAGGCCCCTGCTGGCGCCTCTGTCTTTCACCAGCTCCAAGGTTATTCACAGTGGGGACATGGGGCCACTAGCGAGGCAGATCAGAAAAAGACCGGGTGGAAGGAAAGAAGGTCGGACTGAGCTTGTCCGCCTCGGCTGTTTTTGATAGGCGGAAAGGGGACTCCTAATAGACCAATAGAACAGTGCTACTGTGAAACACCCCAGGATGCGGAGGCAGGCGCTTTCTGAATGCCCGGCTTAGAAAAAGGTCCCTCATAAGTGCCGCCGCCGAGACGGTAATGCTAAATAGGCAACGTGTACAAAAAAGTTGTCATTTTACGACAAAACTGTAAGCTTTCCTGAAGACCCGAGGCTTTGGGGGGCAAGTGACTCTTAGGCATTCATTGACTTTTGCATTAGAAGCCCCGCTCTACCAGCCTTTCCGATGGGCCTGCCTTTACACCGATAGCGCCAGATGCCACGGTGACCAGATTATGAAATCCAAAAAACGGGCCTTTGCACAAACTACAATTTCACGTTAACGAGGGCAGGGGTGTCCTGTACCCCCACTCCCCGACGCTTTAGCAGCTACAGCGAGGGTGGGGTTCTTGATGGGCCTCTTCTGACTGCAACACGGCAAACAAAGGCTCAGAATTAACCTGAAAGGGTGGGAGAGTGAGTGAAAGGATGGATGAATGGGAGGGAAAAGGAGGGAGGATGAATGGGTGAGTGAAAGGGTGAATGGATGGGAGAAAGGATGGACGAGTGAAAAGGTAAACGTACGGATGAGTGGATGTACGGCGTGAAAGGCTAGATGGATGAGCGAAATGATGGCAGTATGGAGGAGTGTAAGAACGGATGGACGAGTGAAAGGGTAGATGGATGGCTGTATGAAAAGGAGGGAGGGTGAACGGATGATGATGAAAGGGTGGATGAGTAAGTTTAAGGATAGACAAGTGAAAGCGTAAATGGATCGATGAGTGGATAGATGGATCAAAGAATGGATGGATGGCGTGAAAGGTTGGATGGATGGAGTGCATGGAGTGAAGGAGGGACGGATGAGACAGAGGATGGATAGATCGTTTTGGATATGGATGGGCGGATGGACTGAAGACAGACTGAGGGAATGATGGATGAAAGATTGAATGGATGACTGAATGTAAGGGAGAAATGGTTATCAGCAAGTGGATGGAAGCATGAACGTATAGATGCTTGGATGGAAGAGACAAGCAAGTTCTTCTGGGGCGGGTCACAATGACCTACCTCGCTTGCTGGGCGCCATAAAAGCTTTTGTTGAAAAAATGAGGTATTTTAATATCCAGGCTACTCCCTTGACCGAGGAGCACAGAATGACTTAAAAGACAGCGCTCACAGAGAACACAAAGAAAGGCACTATAGGGAATATTAAATACAAAGTTCACTCGGAGTATGATCTGTGTTCATTAAGTTGTTTTTTTGAACCGGCTGGGCTGGTAACGATTCCTGCATTGGAACACACAAGGCGCGCTTCCCTCGGCCTTCCGATGAGCCTCTCTAAAAACCGGGACATGTGCCGAATTTAGAGAACTCTGTCAGCACAGATGAAGAAAAAAACAGGACGCCTGGTCGCCCTAAGGAAGTGTAAAACGAGGCTTCGCCCTCTGGGCACGCTGCTTGCTTCACCCTCTGGGCACGCCGTTGGCTTCCTCATGCCAGCTCCTGTAATGGTAACACTCGCATGTGGTCAGCGTGCCAGTGCCAAGTGCGACAGGTTTGCCTTTCTAATTACAGGCCCTGCGGAAACAACCAGATTGGAGTATTTACACTAGCAGGGTAAACACTCACGCATGTCTCGGGCTTCTTCATCAGCCTTCTACTCTCCTCGCGACCGTCATTTTTTCTTAACAGTGCAGTGTGCGAAAGAAGGGACCACGCATGCGCGTCCGGGCATACCTAGTCCCTGCACAGAACTGACTTCCCTCACCCACAGCCTCACTAGCATCTTAATGGCTCCAGCACACAATACTTCTCTCCAAATCATTTTATTTTGTATTTTAGTTCTGACTAGCCTGCGTAGTCTCGATAACCCCACAATTAAAATTAAAAAATAAATAAAAAATACAAATAGAAAGCTACATAGATCCTTCCATAACTGTGCTATATAAATGTCCTCCTTCATCCATTGATGTGCTCAGCTATCATTCCAGGTTGGTTCTGTAACCAGAACATACAACTTGTGTCAGTGAGTCAGCCCACTTCAGCCTTTGTCTATCTTGGTCTGTGAGGGACAGCATTTAGCGTGCATATGAACAACTAACTAAAAAGAAGCTGTGTTCTGTGCCAAGGCTTGTTGGCAATTTTATTTTGCGACTGCACCTTTGTTTCATTTTTTTAGGTCTCTATACTAGGCAACCGCCTGTGCTGTATCTTCGAGACCTCTTGTATTAGTGGGCTTAGAGACTGACAATTGCTTACCATTGGTTGGCTTTATTTGCCACTCATTTGTTTGCTTGTTATTGGTCAGATGCTGTAGGCTTCCTTATGCTTCCATTTTTTGTCCGACCCCCTGGATCATGGACACATTACTTGTGTTATTCCACTGCTCATTTTTAGGACTGCTACTTTCTTTGTGTTTGCCATTGCGTCAGAGCGCAGGTTTTTAAACTGGATCCCTCGTGTAATTCTCTCCCTTCCGATGGCAGTCTTTTTCACCACCTGCCTCACTACTCATGTTGCCTCCCGTATTGCTCGCACCTTCCCACCCCTCACTCCTTGCACTGTTGCTCGTGTTGGTTGTCCACTTCCCTCCTGCCCACCACTGTTGCTTGTTCCCACTCGCCTTTAGTTCTTGTTTTCCCCCACCCATTCGCCATCTGTTGATGATTGCCAACCACTCAACCCTTCCCCGTTGCTAGCATTCCTCACTCCATTGTTGCTGGATGTCCTCCGCTGTCCATCAGTTGTTTGACCCATTGTGTACAAACTTTAAGCAATGGGACCCAAGCAAGATGCTCTATTTTCTGCTTTGTAACTGTATCATGGTGGTGAGCACTGTAGAAAAAGGATCCTGAACGGCTCAGGCAATGGCTCCATATGCAGTATTGAGGACTTGATCTGTGTAAAGAAAGAAAACCCAGGGGCGGACCATTTTGAGCCCTAATACTTTACCACAGTACCACTACAATTAAGGGATAGAGTAACTACACAATTTATTTCGTCTCGAGTCCAATAAGTGTTGTGCTACTTGCCCAAATCTACTCACCAGGGCTCTTTTGTATAAAGCAACTGCCCTATGTTGTTCCCAGTTTGGATGGGCAAGACCAGAGTTCTGCAATGCTGGAAGCTAGGTGTGCTTCGGCAGCGTTCCCTGTGCATTGAGGAGAGGCACTGCACATTGACCTGCAGGACAAACACCTTCATTTCGATGCATTAAAAAAGGTAAAAATAATGACCTAGTACAAGATGGCAAAATAAAGTAAAACGAGATGCTGGTATTCCAAGTAAGGAAACTTGTTTGCAAGCATCAGAAATTAACACTAACCTGAAAGGGCCATCGAGTTCATAATGTGCAATGACATTTATTTCCCAACATGGTGAAGCTATAGTCTATAGTGTGGAAAAAGAATTTATAGAGTAATATTTTTTCTATTTTTGTGTGCAAAACCTGGGTTACACCAACTCAAAATACACCTGTCTCAGGGATTGTATAATTCATCAACCATTTATGAAAATGTACAGTGTGAAAATTCATCCATGTTAAGCCATCACCCCCCCCCCCCCCCCCCACCCGGTCCACTGACTGGTTAAGCTTGGTAAGGATCCTGGAGGTGGTAGCTTTACCTCCTCCTGCAGTGAAGATGCAGTCTCAGGCTTTGTAAAACTGGCTAAAATGCAGGTAACGGAAAAGGAAACCTACTTGTGCAAGTTATTTTGTTGCAATAATTTCTGGTGTTACCTCAATTCTTTTGCCTATAACAATGATTTGTCCTAAAAATCAATGGAATTGGCCTATTTGCACGCTCCCATGAGAAGGCAAGTTGAGTTTGTAGTTAAGCTTCCAAAAGAGGCTCTATAGTGCCAAATAGTTATTTCCCCTATAACCAATGTCTTCTTGATATCTTTCCAATGGACCCTTGTTCCTACCTAGAAGCCTGCATTTAGTAGTGTCCTTGTGCTCCACCATGCCCACTAACACTGACTGCTGCCTCTGTTGCAGGACTGGGGTAGTGTATGGGTCAGCAAGGTATTATAGGAGTGGGTTTCAGGTCATTGGTGCAACAGCCTCAGGTTGTTTGTTACACACTGATTTTTTTTTCCCCTTTATGGATTTAAACTGATTTTCCTGGAGAGATCTTTCTGCTGGCCTCTTTGCTCCTTTACCTGTCTGCAGCGTTTGATGCACTTGACCACAGTATTCTTGACGACCATTTGATACATTTCTCTTGTTATCAAGATCCCTTCTCCCAAGGATTGCCCTTTTTGTAAATCAAAGAAAGGCGGCTTGTAATTTCCTAAAACTGCACAGCAATAAAAAACAAAAGGTCTATAATCTTCGGGGGAATCACTCCTGTCGGTCCAGCAGCTTCACAACTCATGACTTGCCTGCTCCTGATAAATCTGGGCATCGATTTTGATCATGAGCCATATCTCAACTGTCAAATTCTCAAGCTTTGCTACACCGGTTTTCAGTGTCTTCATTGTCTGAAAAAAATGAGCCCTTCCTTCCAAGATGCATCTCCCAGTGGTATGCTTCCAGCAGAACAATGCATCCATTTAAAAGTTTACTTGGTTGATCGTGCCTATTACAAGATGGGCCCTAAGATGCTTTTTCACCTTTGGATACTTTATGCCCCCTTGGATACCACAAGATCAAGCTCTTTCTCTAGTCAATATTCCATATGTAAGAAATTACGACACGGCGGAAGGCCCTTTCATGTCATGTGCCCCAAGATTAGAGCTGCTTTACAGATCAACCTGCAATATATCTTCAATTTCGCTCAGTTTTGTAAAAAGTTAACAGTTTGCATTCCTAAATCCTTCCCTCGTCTCCTCATGGTTGTTCTTGTTGTGTCTTCTTCCTTAATGTCAGTGTCCTGGTGCTAGGATGCCCTCAAGTAGCCTTTGCACTTTATAAATGAGAATTTCTCTGCTACTCGCCCAGGAGTTGGGAGCGACTGCAGATCGCTTCACTTCAACATTAGGACACACTAGTCTGCAACTTTCCCCATAGTGGGTCGATATAACAGGGGAAAGGCAAGAGCCAGAAAACTTGCTCTGACTCAGATCAGGGAATTGTCTATCTCCAATGGAAAAAGAATCCAGACCTTCTTAGATCCCCTAATGCCACTGTAGAGATGGACATGCAGAACAAAGTCCAGATCATGTACAATTTCCAATAGCTGCCTCAAGCAAGGCTGCAGCAATGACCCTACAAACATTTAGGCTGCTCCTCGTGAGCATTCCGTTACCCAGTATCTTTATGACAAACGGTGACTTAGTTCTTGTGAAACCTCAGCCAGGGACCACACAAGTTTTAAATAATCCCTAATGCCCGTTTGTAAATATATACACACATCTACTTACAAAAATAAGTGGCCAAGCCCAAGGTTTTCCTGGAGGACCAGGGCCATCACTGCTAGATGTCAGTTGGAAAATAAGAGGAATGCCCCCACCTTTGTCATTCTTCCACCACCCTGCACTTAGTGTAATTACATCACACACCCGATTTCTCCATTTGACACTGTCTTACTATATTAGTCCCTTTCAGCCTTTATCTCTTGCCCTGGGTCAGTCTGATGAAGGAAGATGAAAAAGAAGTCTCGAACCCCAAAGATGAGGGCCAGTGCTCACTACCGGCACAAATCAGCACTCCCTGAAATGGCTACAAGACAGTAGCTGAGCCCTTACACTTCCCATGCTAGCTGCAAGAAGCTCAATAAACTGATACCGGTTTGTAGGAATCAGGACCAGGAAGTGACGCACTCGAACCGGGGCTGGAGGTCGACATGGGTGGTTGTACTTTAGCATGTATGTGATGTTACACACACCTGACTAGAACGCAAAGTTATTAGTTACAGCACGCCGCATCTCGCCACTTCCGGGTGGGTGATGGCTCAGTGCACCCTCGTCACGAGGCTATCCGAGATCTTTACTGCAGGCCCGGGGAAGGGGTCTGGGCTAAAGAACATTCAGAGCATTGGTTATCAAACCTGTCTCACACTTAAGTATCCAATCACAACACAGTTGTTTTTCACGGACACCGTGGGGGTTGCACTGACAGTCAAAAAGTGAAACAGGCACGGTGGCACATGAAATGTTATTTAATCAATGTAGGAAGGTGGTTCTGGTATTTTGCAAAGGGGAAATGAACAATGAGACGAGTTTGCTCAGCTGGGAATCACTGAATCGACATCCGTCTGGGCCGAGCTGATAACGCCAATGAATACGAAGACAGTCTGGGAGCCGAGCTGCCGCCATTCATCTTTAAATTCGTCATTTAAGTATCGCTCGCAGCGTTTGGAGCCTATGGCGCCGACATAAGGTCTACTGGGGCAGGCTCCATGGTGGTTGCGGGTGTGCAGTGTCAGACCCCCAAAGCTTTAAAATACAAATAATCTCAACAACACGCCTTCACCGTAGAAGAAAACGAAGCAACTCTGCATGAGGCGCTCCCACCGTGAAAGGCAAGACACGATGATTGATGCGCGTGGACGGTTGACTTCGGTGATTCACTTTCCGCACTGTGTGCCCTTTTCACGCCATCTCCTGGAATCAATCGCAGCCCCTTATGCTTAGCAACCTCCCTAATAATTCTCTTTCTCCCCTCTCACCCACCATGGTACACCGACAGACCAGTCCAGGCCAACATCTCCCTCCCCTGCGCCTGGCCACCACCTACCAATACCAGAGCCCCTACCTTTCTCTGGCGAATGGCACTGACCTCCTGCTCAATCGTTATTTGAGCTGATTTGCTATTTCCCCAAATGCAAGGCCATCTTGCTAGATAACTGATGATTGCACGCAGCGGCGTGGCGGGGTGGGAGGTGGGGGGGCGGGGGGGAGGAGGAGGGGTATTATCAAAAATTGATCTCGATTTTGGATTTTGATCATGCTTGTGAACAGAAACTTCAAATCCGTACAGGGTTCAGTATCATGAAGACTAGCTACAGTTCCTTCAAACTATCTCTACTGTAAACATTACGTTTTTTTTATTTTTTTATTTTTTATTATATAATGCGCTGTTCTGGGATTTACCATGTCCAAAATATTCTTAACACCAGGTAGCAGGTAGGAAAGTAAGGCACTGGGAGACAATGTACCTTGATAAGAATCGAATCTTGCAATGCGGGAGGGGGGCTGTGGAGAGATTCCGTTTTCAAGAGACAGGCTTATGTGTGCTAGGGGCTGGTGATTTTAGATCCACTTTAGTGCGTTCTTGGAATGCCAACGGAATATGGAATAAGATAAAAACAGGCATGGTGTCAAATATTCTCCTCAGGAATAGACTAGGCATAGAGTTCCTACACGAGAAGCCCCTTATGGGCACAAATGGGGAGGAGTAAAACCTTGGTACAAGTAGGAATTATAATGGGTTCAAACCATGACACTTGGCAACTGACTTATGGGTGAGGCATTTTAGCACACATGCCCCATTCAGTCCATTGATGGCAAAGCCAATAGATTTAGCCTTTGTTTTTTCATTTGCATTCTATGTTACTATGTAACTAGATTATAAATATTAGAAAAATGTTATAAAAATGTTTTACATTTGATAAATCGTTAAGTTGTTCATGTTGTAATGTATGTTAAATTAATAAACATAAACAACGATTTATCCAATTTAAAACAAACATTTTTATAACATGTTTCTAATATTTATAATCCAGTTAGATAGTAAGATAGAATGCAATAGAAAGAAACAAAGTGAAACCTATTGGCTTTGCCAATGTTTGGCTTAGCTTTCTGTGCAGTCTGTATCTCTCCGTTTCCATTGAAGAGTTCAAAGTTTATTTTAAAAATCATACCATTGTCTTTGGTGATAAAACCTTTTATGGTTTTATAGCGCCTTTTATTTGGTATTGAGACTAACTTTATTATCTTCATTAACGGGGTCAGGACAACATGACCTGCTCGAGGCTTCACCTTCCTAGTGCTCACCTCCTCTTGGACTCTTGTCATTCAGTGATAAGCACGCTTCTCGCCTTCAGCCTTTCCTGCTGGTCCTCCGAGTCCGTGGAGGGAACAGGAGGCGGGTCATTGCTTTCTTGCCCGTCTTGAGGCTCTATGCTCCCCATGTTTATCACCCACCATCTTCCCTGTGGTCCTGGCGGTTACTGCTCAGAGCCACTACTTGAAGCGGGTTTCTGCTTCTGGTTTCTAGGCCACTATTTGTTTGGAATGGACTCGAAAAAGAATGCATTCTAAATTAGTAAAATCCATTGAAGAATGTTTATTAATGTGGTGTCCATCTTAAAAGATATAGGGCCTGATTACAACCTTGGCATATGGGATACTCCGTTATAAACTCGAACCATGTTACAATTTCCATTAAATTTAATGGAACTTGTAAAACAGTGGGCGGGATATCCGTCACGTTTGTGACAAAGTATCCCATTCGCCAAGGTTGTAATCAGGCCCATAATGCTGGTTATACCTAAAGGCCTCCAAAGTAGATCATGCCTAGAATTATGTTTTTAGGATCCCTTAAATGTAGCTTCTTCCCTTTATATGTGATTGTTTATTTTATTTCTGTGAAATAAAAAGTCACGAGAACCAGGGCATGTGAGCATAAGGGTTGCCGTAGTAGAACACTTTTTGTGACATTCCCTCAAAAAAGTGGTTATCACAAAGTATACACAGTGTTGATTTAGTTTCGATAAGGATACTTGGTGCAGGTATTCCTTTTCTTTAAATACATGTGTCCCTTTTTTTTTTTTTTTTACTCCCTTTAATGGATATGAATTCTGGTATTTTTTGGCAAACAACCGTTCTTTACTTATGTTTATGAACAGGTTTCTAAGATAAAAACATTTAGGTTTCTCAAGTGTTCGAAAGATGGAGCTGCACCATGTTCTCGCAGTTACTTTGAATTCAATGTAAACTGCACTAGTCAAATATGCACACAGAGCTGTAAACTAAGATGTAAACAAGTACAGCACGCAATCGTGTGCCATGCAGGCAAAACCTAATAAAAAATAAAAAAAAAGTTGCTGCTGGCCAGTGAAAGGACACTGGCCGCCAGAAGTAGTACTTGGTCTCACAGCCACCGCATGGACAGAGAATCTGAAGAGTTAGAAGAAGCCGGACGTAAGGAGGAGCTGCTGACCAATAAGAAGCAAGGAAATGAGACCCATGTGGGAGTCAGCCAATGGCAAGTAGAATGATGTGGGATCAGCCAATGGTAAGTAATAGGCAGGCTTTTTACCCCCACCCCCCCCCCCTTTTAATTTTTTCCCCCCCCCCATTTAGTAACACAAGACTTCACACGCACAGCACGCAAGCACGCACACACAGGGCAAAACCTGAAAAAGGCATTGCTGTTTAGCAATTTCAGTAATGCTGGCCAGCAAATATTTGATAACCTTCCAGAGGAACAAGCGCAATATAATGAACTTGGCACTTGGGATGAGTATACAGAGGCCATTATACATGTGGGAAGGCTTCGTAGAAGAGCCTTGTAACATGCTCTAAATGCACTGATACCAGGTGAGAATACATTGTTGCTTTCCACATACCGGCATCTACATGCAAATTTGAGAGAAATATTGACATAATGTTAAGGGATCAGTTTGTATTTAGTTGGCATTAAAAAAAAAACAAAAAAAAAAACAAACAAAAAAAAAAGATACAAGGGAGACTGTTGAGTCTGGAACCTCGCCCTGGATACATTTTGAATATTACACAGAAGATGGGTTCCCCCATCTTATTAATTTGAGGTCTGGGACCACGGGTAAACTAAAACAAACAAAACACAACATCCCACTCGACCTGTATTGCTTCTATTGCAAATTTCATTTACTGTGGTCTGAGCAAAGAACCGATTCTGGCAATTGAAACAGTTATTACATACATTTTATTTACTACTTGTTCATCATTGATTTATATACGTTTCATTGCTTTTTTCATATATCAAAACATTGTTACAATACTCAAAACCACCATTTTGTGAGCTAACAGTACATTGAGCATTTCCATAAAAACATGGTCAATACAATGTATCACAACACTACTACATACACTATTAATATCCCCCAATTTGTCAATATACTCTCGCACACCCATGGCAGAACCTCATGCATCCACACTAACCCCATTCTCACCACTCCCATCCGCAACCAACACGCACCAGAAAACGCAACGGAAATAGATCTTCTCAGCTGTTGTAGTGTTGCAGGTTGGGATCCCACTTTAAAAATTGCAGACGCGCGTTTCAGTGGGAAAAATAATTCTGAATCTACCTTCTTCAGGTAGAAGCTTTGATGAAAATGTACTCTGGTTGACCAATGGGGGCTCATCAATCCCAGAGATTCACTTTATCTTGCTTCTAGGTCTCAATACAAATGTTTTTTCACAGTGACTTAAGCTAAAAATGCTCCTTATATTTTCCCCTTTGTGCCTGTGTTTGGTTTATAACATTTTGACTATTACAAGGGCATAGAAAGGTTAAAGCCATCTAAGGTATTGGCCGACGATGGAGACCAACATGCATCTGTGTATGCTGTTTAACAATAAGAGAAGAATACTAAATAAAAAAATAAAAATAAGTGGGTCATATTCTGGTACGTTACAGATGCATTTTCCCTTCACCTTTTAAAATCGCTTACGCTCTCATGTCTTTCCTGCATATTTGTCTAGTTTTCTGGATGCCTGACTCACTCCCATTCCCTCCACGCCAAATTCCACTCTTTTGGGACACTCTTTTTGTTTGAATAGATGAATGGAAGGAAATTTAATGTTCCTCTTAAGTGATCAGAGCTGACTGGTAAACTTCCGTGCTAGGTAGGGCACAAAGAAGAAAGCATAGTGAACCATGCACATTCTTTACGGGTTTAATATTAAACTGCAAATAAATGACGAGGCACCAGTTACAGCTTTGTGGAATTTAACATGTTCCTCACCAGCCAACTTTCATGCAGTGATATCCACGATTTCCTTCACAGACATCACAGGCGGATGCGGAACAAAGACTGCTGCTCCTCAAAGGACTGGACTGTTGGGTTTGAGGGACAAAGTACCATAGATCATCCAGCTATTGACAAAGTCTAGTCATTCTGATCATTCGGTGACCACCTCTAGCCTTTCAAGGACTATTCCACGGACAGATCAAGACATCAACCCTGAACACCAGCCACAGATGGTCTGGACTGCCTCCAGCAGCCAGATGGCAAAATTAACTCCCATGCATGCATCCCTTTCCTAACCATGAACAGACCATGGAACCTCATGAGTAACCAAGGGCAGCGGGTGAACCTCAACCATTCTGCATGCACTTTACAAAGATAGAACCCTAAACATTGATTCGCCAAAACATAAGGGGTGACAGAAAGGAAGTTACACACTCTCAGATGCTAGAAAAAAAAAAAGACGGTTGTCATTCTGACCCAACAATACTCCTTAAAAAGCCTCCTCTTTGCTAACAAGTCGGTTAGGGGAAGAGCAACAAATGAAAACTACAGAAAACAATTTCTGTTCCAGATTTACTCTTTATGGCAGAGACTAGGAGTGGGGAGGGGAGCCTAAAGAGTACCACCCATTCCAGGTCAGAATGGTTACCAATGTCTAAATCCAGGATTTCTGGTAACTTTGGTGGTAGCATGATTAGAGTCTAAGGCACAGGTTTTTCTCCTTTACTCTGCAGGCATACCACTTCTTGACTCTTACATGAAAAAGATCCGTTCAGTCTCCATAACTGGGGTCTTTCGTTTTCATCATGACTAAATTATGGTTGCTGAAAGGGTGGATGTGTGTGATACGAAGTGGTGGTTTCCTTTTGATCAGAAGTGAGTGTGAGAGGTAGAAAACTCTTCTCTTTTGTAATGGGTGAGAGATGTCCACCTGTGACGTCAGATTCTGCACCTCCACACCCTATCCCCACCTCCACAACAAAGATGTATCTCGTGGAAGCATGAGGTGAGTGGGTCTTCAGCCCATTCCTTCCGGTTTTAGACTAGGCTTCCCTTACCGGAGCAAATCTCATCTCTCCCCCCACTGAGGCCATCTGCTATGACAACAAAGATTAAGACAGAAGAACAAACATCACACTAAACTGGTTTGAGTGTCTACAGTCGGCAGGAAGTCCACTTAAGTGCCCAGCAATGGCACCTTTGTGATAAATGGGCAAAGAGGCAGCCATCTAGTGAGTGAATTACATATGTGAAACAAGAAAACCAGGGGCCAATAATAGCTTCCCAGCGTGACCAAATTGAGTTATCCTGGGGGGGGGGAAAAAAAAAAAAAAAAAAAAAAAAATGTATTTTACTGAGCTTCTCGCCCACCCCCCCCCCCCCCCCTCCCCACCTCCCCACCTCATTGTCAGGTATGATAGCAACTTCCAACACAGGACTTCAGAGAGTGAGCTGTTAAAAAAAAAAAAACCTTTATAATTTTAAAGAGACTGCCGTATTTTCACACGTTGTTTGCTGCATTATTTAGATGCAAACTGTTTTCAGAGCTCGGATCCTGCATTGGCTCTCCCTGGCAATTTGCTGGCTCGCCCACCTTTTGGTTCTACATTCAATGCCACTGGGTGAATTTTAGAAATTGTACCAAGGCATATATGAAAACTGTAATGAGTTTTGGTCTGTATTCCAACAGCGAAAATCGTAAGGAGTACCACAAAAGCATACACTTCAGTTGTAAAGCCGAAGTTCTATATAGATTACATGCTTGTGAATCCTTACAGGATGCACAAAATCACAGTACAATCATCCGTTGCTTTTTATGTGGGTTCTACTGAGGTACTTTGCAAGGAGTACATCAAAAGCTTGCAATATTACTTTAACAATGTTCTATCAGGGGAAATTTAACGATCACTACGTTTGTTCTATGTGCTTGTGTGGTGAACAAGTCATAGCTGGATCCACAAGGGGAGAACACTTAGGCTTCTCACAAGCATGTCGTACAATCACAGCAAGGAGGTCGAACCTCAATGTTTGACCTGGTGGCTATGATCGGTAACGACGAGGCCCGTCTGGATTGCTTCAAGGATGAAGGCCTACATTCATAGCACAAGCATGTAGCACAATGATAGCTATGAGGTTATACTTCCATAGCAATATGGGCGCAGGTTTACATCTACGGCACAAGTACAACAAAGCATTGTGGTATGTAGGAGTACCTACCAACTCTGCATTAGGGATGAAGGTTTACATGCGCTGCACAAGCACAATGGTAGAGATGAAGGGACCCCTCGATTGCACTGTTGATGAATGCTTACATTTGTAGCACAGGCACAATAGCAGCAATACTTTAATTGTATTACAGGTGAGAATTTACCTACATAACATAGCACAGCATTTTGATATCGGACTTAGAGACATAATTGCATTATAGGCGAGTGTTTACAAGTGCCTTAAGGAGTGCATAATATAGTGCAACAGAGTCAGTGAGGGAATAGCAGGCTTGAATTAGGGACACGTTTACATGTATCCCAAAACCACATATAATATTGGTCGCAATGAGGTACTTGGATTGAATTATGTGTTAATATGAACATTCGAAGTAGAAGCTTATAGCTCAAAGATATTAGAGAGGTCATAGATGAATTCCATTGTGTCAAGGTCTACATTTATAGTACACATAGCACATTGGTAGCACTGAGGCCCCACCTAGATTGCATTATGTTTGAATGCTTACATTAATAGCAGAAGCACATAGCATGATGAGAGCAATGAAGTCATGCTAGGATTGCATCACACGTGGTTATTTACATGTATGGCACAAACACGTGGCTCAATGGTAGCAAGGGGGCTCTCGTGGATTACGTTCTGTGTGAATGTTTACGTTTATTCCACTTAGCACAATGGTAGCAACGAAGCCCCCTGTTGGTCTGCATGATAAGTCAATGTTTACATTCACATCACAAAGATGTAGCACAGCGACCCAATAGAATGCTTGCATTGCCTTTGCAACCATAACCGCTTTCGGTGCCCACTCGAGAACCAACAGCAGAACAACCCACGTAAAGACCTACAGACAGTTTGGTCACTCCAGCGGCAAGTCCCACCCCGATGTAGGCAACAGAGTGTCTCACAGTTACCCATAGATGTGCATACAGCAGTCGGGGGTTTAGAGAAGCCTTTAACTTTGCAGACCAGAACATGGCACACTAGCTCAAGGACATATGTTGAGGGAAAAGCAAGAGAGGATCTTTTGCACCATAGTGGCAGTACAAGATTAGTATCCTATATGGAAAAAAAAGTATTTTTGACGACCCTTGGTAGTGCCAAGAAGTCATGGGGGCTTTAAGAAGATGCCTCCAAGCATTTTATACATATTCTTCTGCGCTTTTCCGACGTGGGTTAGTGTCGGAGGCACTCCAGAGCACTCACTAAGTAAAAAGGATTACGTTTGCAGCCTCAGCGGCACTGGCTGTGCCCTACTAGCTGAACCAGGGCTGCCGCAGTCTGGAGGAGGTCCGGCTGGACACTAGCCAACTGTAAAAGCTGCCCAAGGAGGGGGTGAAGGCACACTGACTTCACAGGGGACACGGTTGCCATCCACCTTAGAACAAATACTGGCCGTTTGTTTACAATCTGCTGTTCTTGAACAGCCAAGAGCTGGAAAGTGAAAAAAATAATGTAAAATTGCCAGCATTCTGTTGTAACCTAGCAATTACTCCTTTGTTTGCTGTAATTATCGTTGTGAAGCAATGTTCACAGCTCTGAAATACTTTTTACCTATTTGTTCGCTGTTTTAGGTTTACAAAAGAGAAAATACCAGATTTCACTACTGTTCCCGATATTTTGACAGGTCAGAACTTACAAATACAGGACATGCCAGTGAAAAGCTGCCCTATGGGACCTACTGACTTTGCCTATGGTGATTGGCCATGCTGTACATCATCCATGACTATTCAATATGGCTAATGAATTACAAAAACAAAAAAAACTAAAAACTTTTGATAGCTTGCTACCTCATTTGGTAGGTGCACACACCACACATCCTATAAAATGCAGTGGCCACTTTGACATTAACTACAAAGAAAAATAAGTGTTGGATCAGTAACTAAAAAGAAAATTGTGAATGTGGGTTTTTAAGCTGGTGGGGGGAAGCAACACTGGAAGTTGAAACACAAGGGGTAGGGGGATTAAGCAACACGTGGGGGACAAAGGGTGGGAAGAAAGACTGAGAAAGAGCTATGTGGAGCACAGGGGAAGTAAGCTGTAAAAATAATATGGAGCAGTTGGGGAGAAGCACATTGGTGAGACAGCAAAAGGGGCAGTAAGATTGCAACATGAATTGGGCAGGGAGAAACAACAGGTGAGAGAAAGCAACACAGAGTGCAAGGAGAGAGACACAAGGTAGACAGCTGGAACACACATGAACCACCCCATAGAGTGCTTAACACAAAAGGAAATCAAGCAGTGGAAGCATAGAAAAAAAGCCACTGAAACAAGAAGGTGAAGAGGTTATGCTCCAAGGGAGGAATAAATACATGATTGAGAAGCTGGCACATGAATAACAAGCAGGCACAAGAGAGTGGCAGGAAAGCCATCCAATGATAAAGCAGTGGGCGGGCTCTAAGCACCAGTATGCTCTTGGGAAGCCCACACGTTCTTGCAGGAGGCAGCGCATGAGCTTTCTAGTATAGTAGGAAAGACCTAATAAAAGGATGAATATAATGCAATGCATCACAGAAACTCACTTTCATTGAAAATCATAAAGGAGGGCTTTAACACCGCCAATCCGGGTAGATTTCAGATTCCCTTTACTCGAAACCGAATTACACATTCTGATGCCCCTCCCAAAGGTCAAGAAGACCTCCTGCTACAACCAGCATAGGAAACCAGAGCGAGTACAAAAAAGGAAAAAAATACAAACAATACACGGACATGCAGAGCTAATCAGAGTTCCTTGTGTAACACAACCTAGAAGAATGTGCGAATGTCACACTTCCTCATCCATCACAACAATAAGAGCTGCATCCCAGAACATGATAATAGCACCACGTTGGCCAGCATACACAACATGCAAACACTTCCCACATAGACTCAAACCAGAAAGAAAACCCTTCTAAACACACATTAACATGTTGCAGAGTACACCAGCGCGGGTTAGCTCTTCAGCACCCCACACCGGTGTAGTAAGCGCTATACAAATAACAGTGCAATAGTAGCACGAGATCATACTTGGATTGCATTAAGGGTGAATATCTACATGTACAGCACAAGCACAAAGCAGTACCGTGGTATTAACGAGATCCTACCTGGATTCCATTGGGGTAAATCTCGCCCTCGCCGATGGAGTCCAACAGCTCCTCTTCGTCCAGCGTGGCCCGCTTGTAGGTAGACATCTGGAGGGTTAAATGGAGAACAGATTCTCTTAGAGTTTCCATGACTCCACGGGCTCCGGGAAAGGCTAGGTATATGCCAGGTCAGAGGGGCAGCTGCCCGGCGTGGCCTGCCCAGTACATGCTTCTTTAATTCCTTCTAGGGCCGTGGCTGGCACAAGCCCTCACGAGCACCAGCAACCGGACTGAAAGGGGCCCAGACCACGCTAACACCCCTTCTTACAGAAACCGGCCGCGCATGGCAAGAAAAACACCTCAAATAAAGAGACGGCAGCAGCACCTGGGACCCGGGCCTGTGGGACACCAGGTTATATAAAACATTTCTGAGTCGTGCCAAGTTCGGAAGAGCTCTGCGGGTAGATTATGTTACAAGAGCGAACGAAATAGCCCACCCGTGGGGGGTTGGTGCTTCTTGGGAAGCTTTCAGCCGTGTGAACGTCTTAGTCTGAGAAAATACGCGCTCGGGTCAGGGGGAAAAACAGGAAGCACTGTAAGCTGGTGAAGTTTGTAAGCCTACATTCCAAAGTAGGTTAAAAGGCCGGCCAATGTTCGCAAAAGCAGTCCACCCGGTTTTCCCATGCCCGTCAGTCATTTGTAAGCTCCACCCCCACCTTCGATCACAACAGAAAGCGCCTGTCATTAGCCCTATTGGCCCTAGAAATTAAGTTGTCTGGAGTCCCGCCCCCTTTCTTTGCGTCACAGCGTGCAGGGAGTACAAATACCACAGCCCTCTCAATTAGCCATCACAGGTTCCAGGGGTCTTTGGACCTAGGGTGACCACCTGGCATTGATGCAAATTCAGGACAAAGGGTAAAAATTCAGGACAAAAGGGTCAAAATTCAAGAACAAATGTCAGTTTTACAGACACACTCAAGGGAGGCCATGCCTCAGTATGTTTTCAGTGCATTTGTTTACTTTTTAACATAGCACTATTTATTCACTGTGGTCTTTTTGTGATTGCCTCCTGGTATGCTACATTCAGGCGTCACATTACGTCCTTGTTCAGTAGTAAATTAATGCCCTTCAGTACTGCGGCAAGGCCATCACCCCCTACCCAAATCTACCCAATCTTTGAGGAGAAATTGAGGAGCACATTTTTGATAATGTTTCTGAACGTTTTAAAACCCCTGGCAAACAGTTTGGAAAACTGTAAGGTAATTAATCTTATGTAAGTTTAAACACATTGAACAAAAACATCTGGCTTACCCTAACCACCCGTGGACTTTCAATCTAAAAAAAATATATAAAGTGGCGGGGCAGATGGTGTGGCCGACAGTCCCACACCTAAATGACAGGATATGAAGAAGCCACAACTTGTCTGTTGTCACACAGCACTAGAGTGTGTGCCTGGGACTCTACATTTATCTCACAAGTCTACTCTGCACGGACACTGCACCACTCTGCGTTACTGCACTCTCTGCCACTCTATTGTATGCCACTCTGCCACTGCCCTCTGTGCCAATACACTCTAAACAACTGCACGGCACTGCCCTCTACTCTGCATCACTGCATTCTACGCCACTGCTCTGTGCCACTCTACATCACTGCACTGATTCTACTCCGCAACATTACACTCTCCGCCACTGTATTGTACACCAATCTACTCTGTACTACTGCACTCAATGCCACTGCACTACATGCCAGTCTTCTCTGCTTCACTCCACGCAACTGCTCTGTAAAGCAGTATACTCTACACCACTCTGCACTACGCCACTGCACTCTGCCACATGAGTCTACTCTGCACTCTATGCCACTGCACCACTCTACACTACTGCACTCTGCCACTGTATTGTATGCAACTCTCCTCCACTGCACTCTATGCCACTCTACTCTGTCCCATGCCACTCTAAACCACTGCACTCTACGCCAATGCACTCTAAAAAACTGCACTGTACCCTGCAACACTGGGCTCTACGCCACTGCTCCTATGCCGCTTGACTCCACTCCACACCATTATGCCATTAACAGCAGCCACTCAAATGTACAATATGGCTAAAACACATTGGCAAGGCCAATAACTCTTGCGCAGACGAGACCTATTGGCTTTGCCAGTGTTTGTTAGTACTATGAGGTACCGAGGCCCCTGGAAGAACTGTGAATGTGTAAGTTCTTATTTTAAACATGCATTTGACGCTTCGTCAGGGATAGTAAGCGCTATATAAATACAATTACATCATAATATAGGCTGCTACAAAATGCGCAAATACATTTCGGTTAAATATTAAAAAGTGCTTCTCAAATACAGAGTTGAATAATACAGTTTATACATAGTACTAACTTTTTTTCATAACACTCCATTAAAACCACACACTCCACAGCTCACCTTGAAATACCCTTAAGGTACCTATCTAAAAGGAAAACATCTTTTGCCATCAGAAAGCTTTAAGTGACTCCTTTGTTTAAAGTCAGTGCAGGTTTTCAAGACCCTTTACATTTGCAGATTTACCAGTTTGCACATTTGCATTTCCTTAAGGGAGGCACTCTAGCAAGAAGGCCTTTTCTTATCTGTCTGTCCCTCCCTCCGAGCACAGGGGACACCCTGCCTTTCAATCCAGCTGGGGAAACTCATCTGCCCGCAATTTCGCCCTGCCTCCGTTGTCCTTTAGGTGAAAGGCTAAAATTACGGACACATGCCATCTGTTAAGGTTTTCATCACGGACAACGGACGGCAGGGCGGAATTACGGGCAGTCAGTGAAATGTACGGACGGGTGATCACCCTATGTGGACATGTTAGTCCGAAATGACCGATTAATGTTCGGAATACACTTATACCCAGGGAAGGACTTCCTTAGGGGAGTTTTTTAGGGTCGAGCCTGCGTTGCATGTGCTCGCGCATGCGTTACGCAGCAAGACTCTTTTGTATTTAGAAAAGGGTTCGGAGCCCTGTCAACTTCACGTCAGTGTCTTTTATTGGTTAGTGGGCTTCCCTAATAAAATCTGCTTCTTTCATTAGTCAAAGGCACGCATATGTCATGCCTTTTCCGGTGGCAAGCCCTCATCGAGCTAAGTGACCAAGTACAGAAAACATGCGAGGCTCGCTGTTTTCCATCGGGCTCGTGGACTTTTATCTCTAATTCACGAGCGCGATCTCGCTTGGCAGAAGTCGAGCGCTTTACATACTGGATTTCACTTTTTCGGGTTTTGTACATAAATACACTTTTGCTCGATAGGTGAAAAGTTGTGTTAGGAGTTTACAACGCGATCAGCTCTAACATGAGCAAACGCAAGACCCATTGCATTGTAAATGCTTGTTCTTTTTGATACTCGAGTTCATGTCATTCAGGTCACCAATTTCCATTCCGAGGCCTTCCTAAAAAGGCACAATCTGTAAGTAGTAGCCTTCATTCATTTCAACCAAACCAACTGAAGTAACACACCTGAAAGAAACAATTTCTAAAGGCAATCAAAAGAGGTACCCTTGTGTACCTGATGACATGGAGACATTTTTGGTACTCAAATGTAAGTCCTAGCTGTCTAGGTATATGGCTGCCTCTTGAGGGTCCAAGATGTGCAATGGACGAGGACTGGTACGGAGGCAGGGGACACTGGTACACTGAAGTTTCCGGTGTGTTTGGAGACCTTGCATTCAGTGGAGGATACCAGGCGCGTTTGACTGCTCATGAAGTTCCAAGGTTCCTGGTACAATTGTACCCTGCAGTAACCGAGACAGTTCTAGACTGGAACCTTGTGGTAAGGGATCAGTGCACCAAGCACTTCAAGAGGGTTTGTAGAAGAGCGCCCTCCCTACCCGGTTGGTTGTGGACCATGACCGTCTGCGATAGGGTGTAAATGAAAGTGCCACTGGGATTTTGCAAAGAATCCTAGACGTGTGAACAGCTTGATCATCAGGACTGTGTGCGACCCTAGGGGTAAAAGAATAGGACCTTCAGGCCCAAACCTTTGTATAGGTTTATCCCCACGTGTGAGGTTTTGTGGTCACCTGAAGTCACAGGTGCTCTTCTAGTTCAGTTACCTAATGCTCATTCTCCAAGTATACCTACATGGATAATGTCTAGTTCCAGAGGCTTGTTGTGTGCTTCAGAAAACATGTAGTGAGGCAAATTATTTCTCTCCTGTAACAAATCAAATTAGACCTTCCCATGGTTGTGGCCAGCCAATCATCTGCTTAGTCTGTTGCACATTAGGGGGTGAATGTGCATGTCTACAAGAACCTCTGCCCTACCAGGGTGCAGTACTTTCAGATGAACATGTGAGGGATTTGGAAGAGGACTATGCTTTCTGCCTTGCCCAAAAACACAAGACACAGACACACCCCCGACCACCAGTAGAAAGGACAGTCGAACATGATCACATTCAAGTCTCATTGAACCTATATGCTATGTATATTAGCTGTACCCCAACCCCTCCCAAATTCCCCTTTAACCAACCTCTCCACACTAGTCAACAGCAACAGAAAAGACTGACAATCCCTCACATTATTTTTTATTAGACATACGAACTGTGCCCACTGCAGGAACTGAGTGGCGACCAGATGGGTTCTGGTCCCAACAACTGTTCACATGCTGGAACCAGGATCTAGGTCGACAAATTACCATAACCGTTGTTTCAGTACAGTGTTTCAACAATTGTACCCACACTGCATCCGGGGAAAAAAGGAATCCACCTCAACTTGAAGAAGAGCTGGAAGTTGTCTCCCTCACTTCCCCCCATGGACTTCTTACAAATGATTTACTCGAAAGACAACCAGAGCTTCCTGGTGTCCGAGCTGCAGCCTGGCTTGCATTAGGTGTCAAAAGTAAAACACTCATCGGAATTAGACACATTCTGCTCATTACGTCACATACATTCAAAATTAACAAGCACTGGTAAAGCCAAAAGGTCGTTTCTTTGACCTACTGACTTCGCCAATGTTTTTACTAATGATGTACAAAAATAAAGAATGAAAGAAAAATGGCACAGTGACACTAGCATGCGTTTTCTGCTTGCACGAATGTGCTTTTTCTACAACAGGGCAGCCGGTCGCAGACTGGAAAGAACATTTGGCTAGTGAAGGAAGGATTGGAGAAGCCAAGGTTAAATGGACGGAAACGCCAGTAAGGAGGGGGATTTTTTTTTGGGGGGGGGAGGGGGGGTGAGCAGGAAACAGGCAAGAGAGCAACGAAGGAGCTCTGGGTTGCTGCGCAGATGGGGGGTAATATATTAAAAGGCAGAAAAGCCTCTGGTATTGAAAACAACTAGCTGGGGTTGGGGAGGAGGAAGATAAACACGGGCAGGTATTTGAGTGGTGGCAAACATTATGCTGGGGAGAGGACAGGAAAACACATGTACTCTCGTGGAGTCTTTAAAGAAAAAGTAATTCACTAAAAAATGAGCAGTGGAAAGATAGAAGTCAGCCACTCGAAAGATGGTAAAGAAGCTATACTCAAGGAAATGGACAAACTCAAGAGAAAAGAAAGCCACTGAATAAGAAGAAAGCAAAGGAGAGCGGCATGAAAGCCAACCAATGCTAAGTAACAGGCCCGCTCTAAACTCACTGTCAATTTCCAGTGCGCTCTAGAAGAGGCCTTTCGACAACAGACCGCTAAAAGTGATCAGCGACACCTAAACATAGTTACAATATTCCAGCTGGCAAAAATATATAATTCCTTTTAAGAGTGCATATCAAATATTATCACAGTAAAAATCTTGTACCCTCTTCCCCACCACCTCTCTGGTTTGTCAGAGGGGCTATCCAGAACCAAAGTCCCTAAACCTACTCCAATAATTTGAGTTTCCATTTAACAAAATAAATATTTACAGGATTCAACATGGCATAATACCAATCCACTCTTAAGGGATTTTGGCTTTAACATACGTTGTTTGCAACAAGTAAGTCTAGCCTTCTGCTGTAACTTTTCACAAAAGGTTGACATGACCTATAGCATCAGACATAACTTTTCCTAATAAACCAATCAGGTCTATAACATTATCTCTGGCATATCACCATAATCAACTCTGACCAGCTGTGCTGCACATAAGCTTTCTCAAAAGGCAACCCCCAAGTAAGTACTCATACAAACACAAAACAGGCCAAAGCATATATAGTCTTTAAGACAGTCAACAAGATTATCAAAGTGGAAATCTTCAACCCCCCCAAAGTTTGTCAGTGGGAGTAACCAATGCCAAAGCCTCTGCCTACTACAGTAATGTATAAAATTCTAGGTAACAATACCAGACTACAGGCTTTAACATTTTGCAAAAACGATCTACTCCTGAAGGCCTAGTGTATTCAGTATGAAAAAGGTAACCATCAGGAATACAGTCAAAGTTGAGAACTTGCGCAAAATTACAGTTTTAATTAGGGAACCTAAACAAGAACCCAGACAGCCATCAATACAGGACAATCAACTGCATCAGCATTCATCTGCATAATGATGGGCCTTCCTGGGCAAGAAGGGTGGAGAGGCTCTCACACTTCAAAGGCTAGTGGCCTGTCCTCACACAAAGGACCAATAACTCTCCTCCTCCCCCTCAGATCTTCTGGCAGACAGGACTGGGGTAAAAGGTGAACTAGTCCATGTCGAAACCATTCTCTGAAGTCTCCTCCACTTCAAAGGCACATTTGGGTATGTATACTGGGTCTGTGAACCCCCTCACACACTCAGACACTTCTGGACCTACAACTTGACTGTCAGAAGGACTGTGGTGCTGGCCAAAGGACTCATCTGGACTGTTGTTCTGGAAGGACTGCTCTCCTGCTGCTCCCTGACTGTGCTGGAAGGACAGTGCCTTCTCTACAAGTGATCTGCACGGATTTGGACTGAGCTTGCCCCCTGTCAAGAAGTCTCAGGACAATCAAAGACATCACCAGAGAGAGAAAATCCACCGTCGGAAAATCAATGCAAGGCCTGCAAAATTCGATGTATTGTCTGTCTCGCAGCTGGAAAAAAAAAAACACTGAATCACCTACCGGATCAACGCAGCGCCTGTTTTATGCTCCTAGCATGTTTTTTATTTCTCACGCATTTCCCTAGGTGTCAAAATATCCCTGCATCGCAGTAAGGAGCCAAGGTTGCAGACACGGAAATCGACGCATCGCCTTCCCCATGAGGAAAGAATCGACACATCACCGCTGGCACGCTAGAAAAAAAAAAATAGATGCATCACTTTATTTTTCAATGTATAACCTCCTCTGCATCGTTATTTTTGACACATCCCTGGTACTGTGTGTTAAAAAAGCTACAGCTGCTGATTTTTATGGACTGAGACCCATCTAAGCCTTTAAAAAGTGATATCTTGAGTTGTGCACATTGGATTTTTGTTGTTTAGGTCTCTTTATATTCAGATAAATATTATATTTTCCTAATGTGGTGTGAAGGTTTCGTGGTGTTTTTACTGTGTTACTGTGCGAGTTTTTGCAGAAATACTTTACACATTGCTTCTATGTTAAGCCTGCCTACTCTGTGCCAAGCTATTGGAAAGTGAGCATAGGATAATTTAGGCTGTGTCGGGACGTATCCGGACTAGGATTGTGGTCCCTACTTATACAGGGTGCATACCTCTCCCAACTAGAGACCCAATTTCTAACAGTGGGCTATTAGGTACACCTTGCATCAGTGGTGTAAAGAAACTTGAGGGGGGCCAGCAAAGTACATGGAGGGCCCATCTGCCCGTGCACAGTCATTTTGTGTGACTGCTGTGCCCTCTGGATCTTCGGTGTCTCCCGCACCACAGGAGCTGCAGAGCTAATGCTATGCCAATGCCCTGTACTCCTGCAGCAGAAGTGCAGTGTTCAGGTGATGTTCCCTCATTTATGGGCAACTGGCCATCAGGCAGACACCAGCCCTGGTCACACTGTATCCTCTAAATACCCTGTGAAGCACTCCATTCCTTGGTCATCTATGACTTGGAACTTGAACAAAGTGTGTTTATTTAAGTCTAACTTTTATACATGTTGATAGCGGATCCACATCCCGTACCTACAAATCTTAAAAAACAAACAAACAGTCTGGGGTGGGTCTCTTTTTAATTGTCCTTCCCAGGCTGCTCTCCACATACAAACTGTGTACACTGATCTTTCACAAAGGGTTTAGTCCAAGCCTGGTGCACCAAAACAGCGACATAAAGAAGTGTGAAACGTCTGCACCTGGCTGTCTTTAGTCAACTGAAGAGTGAAATCAGACAGATGCAATTCACCATTGCCAGTATTCGGTCTAATCAGCAGCTCCTGTTCCAGCAAGGCCTAATTGAATTGCTAACTCTTTCTTCAGTATACTCTTTCAGGTTCCTCACTTCAGCTTTAGAAGTGTCAGTAAAATACTTCCACTATCTGGGAAAACAACCTCATCTCCATCTTGTGCAAATAGCCAGGCTTAGGGTATCTAAAACTGATCACAGGAATTCATTACTTTGGCTTAATAGCACACGCCATGCAAGTACCATGGAGGTTACACAGACACAACATACGCTTGGGATGTTATCGCTAGGATTTAGGTAAGCCTATAGAAGCTGAACTTTACACAACTGGGCCACTAGGCTGCTACTCCAGCGACACAAAATCTGGTAAAAAAATTTTTTTTTACTCAAAACGTAGTAGCTGGCACAACCAACCGCGGTGCCAAACTCACATCTAGATCAGTAGACCACTGTCTGTCAATGAAAGCATTTTGGCGCTCCCCACCATGTCGCACAATAGGTCCAGCACTTTACTCATTTCAAGAGGCAGGAGTAGGCCTCTGTAGATACGCTAGATTAGCATGACTCCAATTCAAAGCCAGGAAAACAGATACTCTCAACTGGCCTCTAAGGGCAGAGAAACATGGCTGTACAACAAACAGGGCACATTCCCATCCCAACACTCACAGACACCATCATCCTTCATCCTAACACATGAGAGCACCCTCCAACACGCTTGCCTTACACTTCAGAATTCCAACCCTTTTAATACATCTCATTCCATAAATTTAACAGGGGCACCCCTGCACTCCTTTCTTAAAACTAGATTTCCCTCCTCCTAGCCACTCATTAGTAAAATCAAAAGTCTCCATGTGACAGGAAAGGTCTTCTTTTTCTACTGAAATGAACAAGATTTATAAGAGCGCGTAAATGCCCTAAAGGCGTCAAGGCACCAATTAGTCCAAATATGAAACTCTACAGTTAAGTGGCTCTAAACTCCGCAATTAATTCTGACCTCGTGAAAGAGTCAGATTTTAAGGCCTTTCTGAAGTAAGTGTGCAATTTCAGGCAGGTTAGGTGAAAAGGAAGAGAATTCTAAAGCTTGGCTGCTGTCACTGAGAAGGATCTGCCTCCCCACCTTGTTTTATGAAATCTGGGGACCACAACCAAGTTATGGTCTGCTGAGCAAAGATTTCCAATTGTGGCGTACCAGTGCACATAGTTCTAGTTCTGTCGGGCCTTGCATTATACAGGGCTTTATGAACAATGCACAAGGCTTTAAACATAATGCACTTTTACACAGGTAGCCAGTGAAGTTGGAGTAATACTCTAGAGACAGACTACTGTTTAGGGATGTCTAGGGTCAGTCTTGCCACTGCATTTTGCACCATCTGCAGCTTCGTTTGTGCCGTCTTGTTAATACTGAGGTAAAGTGCACTACAATAGTCAAGTCTAGATTTAAGCAGCGCCAGGGCTGCTTGACGTATAAACTGAAAGTCATTCGGCAAAGTTTTAATGATCCAGAAACAAACAAACTGTACGGTTAACCCGGAGGTCAGCGTTGGCCCAAAGCCCCTTTTTCTGTGCATTTTTGAGATGGCATGTGGTCTTCTACACAAACAAGCTGTTTGGAGGCAAACCTAAAAAAAGGAAGCGTTTTTAAAATCTAGTCTTCAAATAAAACCCTATTCTCCAGAAAGCAGGTCACTACTGCCACAAAAGCATGATCTATCCCAGTCTTACAACTGCAATTAATGTTGTAAATTAAACAAGGGGTCACACATTGTAATTCATGCAATACTACCGATACATTAGCCTATACCACGTATCCCCGGAGATGAGCCATTTGGAGAATCCATCTTTGTTCCAAGACTGTCCAGCCACATGAATGGATAAAGAAAAAATATTAAGTTGGGCAATTTGAGGTTCTGTTGACACAAATATGTCTTAACTGTAGTCTGTTTACACCTGAACTGAAGAAAGAGAAAGCCAATTTCCCCAAACTTGAAATGAACTGAAGGAACATTTATGAATCAAAGCAGAAAAAAAAAAAAAAAAACACATTGTGAAAGCAGGAGGTTCCTTGTGTGGTTTTACTCAAATCCTTGAACATCATATGTAGCTCCTCAGTCTTAAGCAAGTGTGTCCTGGGCTGTCAAACGCTGGCAAATACTTTATGGGCTCTTTTAAATGATCAAGAGCGAACTTTAGAACCATCAACGTTTAGAAGACGTTAAGAGATCTAGAGATCTCCCTAGAGGAATTAAATGCTTTAGTTCAATGAATTTAAATTACTCTCTCCATTAGAATATGAAAACATCTTTAAAAAAATAGTAAAACCAGATGGCTTCCACTAAATCCATCCCCAAGAAAAATATTACTCTTGGAGAAGAGGACATTTGTCCTTCAATACTGAATATCATTCTTTGAACAGTAACATAATCCGAGCAGTGTAAGAGGGCCATCTTCTGTCCTATAGCCATATTTATCAATACTGCTCAAGAGGGTTCTTCCCACAGTGAAAGATTCCGTTAAATTCATGCTCTTCCAGACACGTTTAACAACGGGATTTCAGCCAGTTCTAAATGCTTTTAACATCAGTGCTGGAGGAATTAATAATTACGCTGTACTATACAAGGCCCGAGAATTATGCTTCCGCAATGGAGTGAATGTTCACTCAAGAACACAGGGACCATCACTCTGGAATTGTCTACCTCCACACATAACCTTCCCAACCACCCTCCAACGCGTCTGAAATCCGTAAAAATAATCTTCCCCGTAGGAAAAAAAAAATGAAAATCTGTCTGCAAGATAAAACTATTTAATGCTTTACACAGTAAGTTACAGTCTCCTTGTTCTCGCTCTGAACTTCTGCTGATCCCATAGCGCCCAAAAGCTTGAAGTGTATTCTAGCGCTTTAAAAATATGAGAGAGCTAAGGGTATATGTTTGCAGGTTTCATACAAGAGAACATCCTGTTTTAGCTCCTTTCTCTTGTTTGGGGAAAGGTTTGTGCTGCATGTTTTCCTCACTGAAACATATCGGACCACTTTACCATCCACGGCATCGAAAAGTTGTTAGAGGGTTTCTGTGCATCAGATGGAGTCTGAAGACTTTGGAAAGTGACAAAGGACTTGCAGTTTTCATTCCGTATTCTTAGAACATGTTAATGAATGTGTGTTGCAGGAAAGGTGCCCGACAGAGTTACAGGAGGGCTGGGTGTGGCCCAGATTTCCAGGATAACCACAGAAGAGACGATTAGTTAATATGAATGTAAATAGAACTCGGTTACACACTCAGTGGTTAACATAATGTAATATAATTATGGCCTTCCTGAACATAAAGCTGGACATCCCTTTGGTAGCGTGGTTCAAGAGAGCTGGATTTGTCATTAGCACAGAACTTTATTAGTCTTATGGTGCCTGACGTTTGTCTGAATTTGCAACTGTGACAGCAATTTCGTTCTCAGTCACTGGCACACTGTTAGGCTTAATTCACAAAAGGTGATGGAGGAATGCTTGCAATGTATCTAACCACTGGCGGTTGCCTGGGGGTAGCACTCTAACCCATCGTTTTTTGTTCACCATGCCACCTACCAGCCTTTGTTCTGCTCCCAGGGGAATATTCCTGCCAGAACGTCTAAGACACGTCCTCCCACAAGCAACCCATAACCGAGGTTGGCCTATCTGGGCCTCTTTAGTCAAGTGCAGCTGGTTTCCAGGGGCACACTGAGCATGGATGGGTCTAATATGAGAAGGCAAAAAAAAAAAAAAAAACGATGGGTTGGAAGGTAATCCCGAGCGATTGACAGTGGCTAGACTATTTGCAAGCAGCCATCCCTTCACCTTGTGTATTGGACACAGATACATTTCCCAACAAATCAGTTGGCTCCTCGATGTGTCCCTCAGGTGAGATATTTAAAAAAGTTTTTTAGCCTTTTTGGTGAAGTGATAGAATAGCATGCTTAAAACCTTTACAAAATACTGTAATTTTACAGATTACATGAGTAAACTTTAGGGGGGGTGAAGAACTTTCAAGAGAAAATGCACTACTTTTCACCCTCTGGCAAAAAAAATGCTCTGTTAGGTTTACAATCTGACAAAACCCCACACGGACACCATTTCCTGGAGATGGTGAAGGGGGAAGGTGGTACTGCCCTTCCATCACTTTTTGAACAAATTTCAATCCTAACAGCTGGGAGTGATATTTTAATCCACTGCAAACTTTGGAAATCAATCACTGTCTGTCTCGTAACTTTGGAAGGAGTTTGTCATTTTTTGCTTTAAACCAGTGTGCATGGCCTTGTGACCAACTCTTAAATGTCTGATTTCATTCTGATGTGATCTGCCAATGAAACATACGGAGAGTGGCTCCTGAGATCCCTTACAAGGCTAAGAGGTCACTCGTAGCCGAAACAACAGATTAGGAATTAGAAGTACAGGCCTTTTTATCTGCCCCCATACCCGGTTACATGAATGTGGGTTTTCCATAACCTGGGTACTTGCACTTGTGTTTATGCAAATCACACAAGATGGGATTCCACTACAGATAAGACATCTTGTTTTTTTTATTTTTTTTTATTCCAGCCCATCTCGCCCAAACTGGAGAGCTTTAGTGGGCTGAAGGCGAATCCCCCTTTTCACTGCAGAGCAGGTACCCTGATTTCCCCTGAAGCGCCCCCCCTTATCTCAAGCTGTTGACTTGGAACCACTATGTTGCTTTACAATTCTGCCTCAAATCCATAAGGAATCATTGTCAGTTTTGGCTAGACTACTTGTCTGGCGAAGCTTGCTACCCAAAGATTAAGGCCAAAGCACTTCCGGATTGAGTTACAGACAGTTTGAACTTTGGGGCACGTGTGGCAAACCACAACCAAAGAGGCTTCTGGTACTAGAAAGCAGGGTCAGATTGGGAAGGTGGGCATTTGGGCATTGGCCGATGCCCGAGAGTGACCTGTGATCTGGGTTTTTTAGGGCCTCTGTTAACCGGCCCATGGCATGCCATTTGCTTTATTCCTCCCCTGCCCGACGATCATCACTCTTCAGAATATAACGGGTGAGGGAGGGGTTAGGCTGATGTGGTCTCGCTAGGGCCAGGCGTTGCCCTTGTGCTCAAGCCATTCTCACTAACTCCCACACTTGTCTCACTCCAGTATCTTTTACATAGCCCATGTTTACCCCGCAACCAGCTCTCAAAGCAACCAAACAATGCACAACCATCTATCTGTGGATATAACTTGCCCGCTTTTATTAACATAGACAATTGCCCATAAGCATTAATAATCGTTGTTCTGGTGAGGCATCAATTTCTATCACATAGCCCTCATAGTCACTGCTATCATAATCACATTTTTATTGTCACATCATCACCGGCTGTTGGTGGTCTTATAAAATCAAATCACTCAAAATCAACATTCAGTTCTTAAATCCAGAGAAGCAGTGATTGATCGGCCTTTGAGTCCTGGCCTCTGCTTGTCATGTCTCTTTCACACTTCTCTGTAGGCAATCCCACATTTCATCTTGGAGGGGGCAGGCACACTCCATAGTGTTTGTTTTACCATGTTTCTCTGAGGGGGTAGCCTCTTGTTTTTTGGATTAGGCCCAACGGCTACCTTGAGTGTCTCTGTGCCCTGCCATATGTCCTGGAGTGCCATGGTCTGCTTACTCCCGTTTGATTGCCCCTTTTCACCCTACCATAAGGTATCCCCAGGTGTGGCCTTCCATTAGCACACCACATTAGTAGGTGTGCTTACCGTCAACTTTGCTAAAACCTCCTTTAATTACCGCCACCCTGCCCGAGAGGCTCATATCTCCAGGCAGCTCCCCCCATTTCCTTTTTTTTTTTTCCCTCTTCTTGGAGCAGCCAAACTGGGCCATTCCTGCAGCTAGGTTTACCTAGAAGACTTACATTCCTTCCGATGATAGGAGTACGCCATCCAGCGCGTACAACTCAATGGGTCTGGGGTGGATCAACCCGTGGTGTAAGCACTCCAGCCCATTTGCTTTGCAATACTTGCAGATTGCAAATCTCAACTTTCTCCTGGAGTTATCCACCCTGCTCAATATGGCCCCCGCCATTTGATACTGGGGATTATTTTTGACCAGATGTTGCTAGTGCTACCGAAAAGCCTGGTTATTTTTGTCAAACTGTGCCTGATCTCGTTCAGGAGGACCTTTATCCCTACTTGAATCAAATCGTTACCCCGAAGATGTAGGATTATTATGTCTGGTTGTCTGTGTGCTGTCTCTTGTAGTCCCCGGAGTGTCTCAGAAAGCTGGGCCCACTTCATGCCAGGGTAACCCCACCATCTGATGTGCATTGCCATTCAGTCTCCTCTCACCTTCCTGGCGTTATGATTCCACCATGCCTGCATTTTATGAATAAAGGAGTGCCCAACCACCCACACTGTTCTTGGTAGGTCACCTGTCAATGTAATCAAGAGGCAACTTTCGTCAACAGAACACGTGGGTCCATGGTCTGTTTATATTAAATGTGGCCATACATAACTTTTGTATGCTTTGGAGCGCCACTTACCCACTGCCTTGATGGCGTTCTCCTCCAACCCAAAAATCTGCTGCCGTTGCGGCTGCGCCTATAATAAAAGAATGTGAACCAAATACTGCTGGTGCCATGCTTCCTTGCCTTAATGCTTTGCGCATGACTGCAGAGAACTGGTATTTTCTCAAGCACTCCCCATTACTGTGCATAATTAGGGGGCCCAGTGAGCCAGGGCGTAACGTCAGGTAGTCTTTAAGACTGCAGACCAGACAGTACTTTGCCTGCTTTATGCAGCTGAGCTGAATGCTCCTGCTCGCGTGCTGTCCCAGGTCATCTGTCTGCCCTTCGAGGGGACTGCGTGCTATTTGTGCCTCCCTGGCCCCCTCTGCAGGTCCCTCCTCATCCCCCCCCACCCCCCCCCCCCACCCCCTACTTCTTCATTGGGGGGGGGGGGGGGGGGGGGGGGGTTTTGAAGGACTCAAACACCCCCATTGGCCTTGTGTGTGTTCGCGCACCTCCCCTCCTTAACTTGGTGCCTGCGGGGGGCGTCCAAGGATGAGGCGTGACCATCGCCCAAAAAAACAGTTTGACTGGTCCCTTCCGGGTCCAAGGAGGCCATCATGGCGCCGGCCCTTCATGCCCCCTTTGGGAGAAGCCTTTGCTACTCCGCCATGCCCAGAAGCATTTTTTTTTTTTTTTTTTTTTTTTTTTTTTTAAATGGCCTCCATCCCCTCTGGGCCATTACATTCAGGGCATGGCTGTATGCAGGGTTTCCCTGGAGGAGAGGGGACAGGAAGGTGATCTTCTGAGCACTGGGTCATTTCACCTCAGCCCCACAGAGAAGTAGCACTGTGTTTTTCTTAACCCTTTCCCCTGCGGGGTGATGGCCCTGAGATTATGGTAGGCTGGAAGGAGAGGACTCGGGCGAGGTGATTTTGTGGCCTCTTGCCTCCACCTCTGCTACTGGAGCAATAACAGCTGTGTGCTTCACTTGACCCTTCCCCCACTCTGTCACATTTCTCTAAAAATTAATCTAGTGAGACTAAGCAAACAGTATTTCTTGAAAGGGCGCTGTCCAGGATGTGGGCCACAGCTGCCCAGAGCGACAGTCTGCCTTCTGTCACAGCCGTCCGCGTTTCTATATTGTTTACCACTCAGAAGTCGAACGGGGGGGGGATCCACTGGGATCGACGTTCCCGGGCCTTTTGAATTATACCAAACCAGCTCCCTTGATTTCCTGGAGGAGAATGCAGCAGATTCCCGTACAGTGAAGGAGAGAGCAGGTACAGACAGCCGAAGAAGGAACAACCTTTCTAGTCAGATCCTCTCTTTTTACCCACCCTCCGGGCCCGCCCTCGGTCTCTCTGGACTCAGGAGCACAGTTCCATCCCACGCATTTCGCCCCACTCGGCCACATCCAATAGCTGCGCTGCACACTTGTGAAACAAGCTTCAAGACCTACAGGAGGGCCTCGCAGACATCTTTGAAAATACTGGCCTGGGGCCCTCGTGAAGGTGAGCTTGTACACGCCCTGGGCAGCTGCCCACTACAATCGCTGAACAAGCCCATGTTATTAGCCATTTTGACAGCTACGTCCCATTTCCTCGTCAATGGTAGGCGACTGGTTTACTTGGCGCTAGGGTCCGAGCACTTTAAGTGCTCTTTAAGTGCTCTTTAAGTAGATTCACTTCACACTACATGAAAGCGTACGGCGCTTCTTATACAGTGTGTGCAATGGTTGCTACATAGCGCACGCATGCCACTGGTGGACATGCCACTGGTTGGCAGTTATGACAGGATTTAACCAAAGTAGAGGATGTGGCGTAACGACCAGAGCTTCCGACCCTAAAGCAGGGGAACCAGGTTCGAATCTCGGTGTCAGCAAATCACTTAATCTCCACCAACGTGTGCTCATATAAAAGGAGCTCCAAATCCTTCGGGTCTTGTTCGCGCTTTATAAAACTGCAAACCAAAAAGAAAAAAAGAAAAATTGCGGTTCCCGGAAGAATATTAAATTAAATAGCAGGATTCCTGCAGCTGCACGTGGGAAAGAATGTGAAATCGCTGCCGATAAGAGTCTGCGGTTGGTGCAAGGTGGGGCTGGAGAAAGGGAGCGAGACCACGGCTCTAGGCTGAGGCGGAAGTGAAAAGGGCGCCAAACTGACTTGTCACCTCTGGACGTGCGAGAGCAAAAACTCCAGGGGCCCCGCTCGGCCATCTCCCTCATTATCATCATTATAAATTGGGCCGAAACAGGTCTTTATTTTCTTCTTTGAGATATATCCACATCTGGGCGACAAAGCCGCAATTTAGAATGTAACGAGCAATTTTAGTAATAGCCTCTAAAACATAATAAACGGCTGCTCCCCGCTGCGCAGTTTCCTCTATATTTAAGCAGTGTAACATCTTGTTGATTAGGGCAGTTACGCCTTAAAATAGTGGATTTGAATAAGGCTCTCATCTGCTCTATTGCGGCCTATTTTTGCTTTGGTATGGGTCTATAATGGTACATTTTTCGCTCCAAGCATTCACTGGTCTTCTGATATCTCCATTACCGTGACACGGCCCATATGGGAAGTCCGGGGATTCCTGGCACGCGGGTTATATGGACGTCGCTTTCCAAGGCTGCCGTATTCCCTCCAGTGTTTGCCGTCACCAGCAGCTGTCCCTTGAATCATCACTTGATCCGCTCCTTTCTATGAGCGGAAATAGCTCTCATTCCACAGGGCCTCGAACAGCAAAACTGGGTCTGCCACTGTGTACAAACACTGCACCAGTGCCATTCCAAACCACAGATATTGAGTGCAGTGGGGCTGAACAAACACCGGCGCTGTACCCTTTCAAATTATACGCACTACAGTAACACTCCACACACGCCGGGGCTGTGTGTGCATTCAGTTTCAATGCTGTTAGTTCGAATTTGCTAGTAGAAAAGTAAAAAACAACATTACGAAAAAATACATAAATAAAAGTCACATTTACAAAAGAAAGCTACGGGCTGTGACATTCATTAATAGATAACGAAACAATATAAGGTTCTCTAAACGATAACAATATACGCAACAATAACCAGACAACTCGTCAGTGTGCCATAAAACATGTCCGACATTTACTGCGCCAAAAATCTATGCGAAGTTGAGGCCGCTGACGCATCAACCGCGCAGACATAATACACGTGGCGACTAGGAAAACCACAACTGTCCTTGTGTCGCTTTTGCATATTCGCAGTGAGTTGATGCGGTCAGACTGCTCCAAATAACGACATAGGTGCAATCCACCTAGATCTCAGTCTGGAGTATCCCCTACAGAAAAAAAAAAAAAACAAAAAAAAAAAAAAAAAAATGCTCCTCCAATTTCGTCTGTCAAACAACAAACCGGACAGAGCTTCGAGTTGTCAGCCTACACGTGCCAAAATGACGTTTAAGTTACGAAGGGGAGATTATGCTAACACAACTGCAAAAAAAGGAGTGTGCCTGCATCGGATGGATATAATCAAGGTCTTCCTCAAATTTAAATACATTATTATGTATAAGAAAATATTTAGTCTTGGAGCCTACAGCAGTGAGTGGAAGTCCCACTGTCTGTGTTAAAGTTCACCCAGTATACCCATTGAGTAATGTCTTTGTCTTATTGATATCTGAAGAGTTCTTTCAAAGCTTCCCAACCCCAAGCAAAAGTGGTTTGTCGTATGCTATCCAAAGTCTTTTATGTGAATTCTGCAAAGCTAAAATCGCGCTTAAGGCTTCTCTATAGGATTCTTGGACCTCAATGAACCACAACCGAAGCAAGTACATCAAAGGGAACAATCGTGACTCCCATAATGGGCCTGAGGGCAAAATCCAGCTTGGCGGCCAGAGGGGAGTCCTGCACCCCCAGCTGGCAAGATTACTTATAAATTTGTTTTCAGCCACACTGAGTGGAGAAGAATTGTAATGACCCGACACCTCGACCTCACACAACACAGACCTCTCGACCTGGGCATTGTAAATCTGGATCTGGGGAAATCGGGCAGGAGGAAGCCCTTTTGGCAAACCAGAGAATAGCAGAAGCTCTATGGTTAATTACAGAACATCTCTCTTGAATTTGAGGACCCCCATGACTCCTTGCCCGACAGTCCAATCCTGAGGTAGTCAAATTCCTTTACTTTCTCTAGTATGGTGCTATCTAGTCGTATACTACCACTGACTCTTCTGGTTGGCGAAAACCACAGACTCAAACTTTTGGGCATTTATCTCTAGCACAAGTGTATCGCAAGCCCTGTTGATAAGGGTGTGAAGGCCACCGCGCATGAAAGCAGCAAAGCGTCATGGGTGACTAGCATAAAACTATCTCCAACAAAAAAAAACAAATAGAGTTTTTTTAAATATTTTCACTAATTTTAATTTATAAAAACTTGAGGACACTGCCTAATATTCATAATGGCATGGGTTTAAAGCAGAACCAGTTTCAATGTCTGTCAAAGCCAATGGTGTCCACATATTCAAGAGGTTTTTACATTATCACCAGATTTTGAAAGTTAGCTAGTTGCTGAATAAATCCTGTAGTTTAGACACAGCCAGAGCTGACAACAAAAAGACCACTACATGGATTAATGACATCAAAACAATGAAAACACAACTCAACATACTACATAGCAAATTGAGATATTCAGGAGATGAAACAGACAAAAGCAAACTATGCCACTGTAACAGAGCCTGCAAAAAAGCCATCACAACCACAAAGAGACAGAACTCCTCCACACGCATAACCGAAACAGACCCTTCTTACGAATGCCATAAAGCCTTAAAAGAAATCCACAATCCGAAGTGTCTAAACACAGAAACACCATGATCACAAGCTTTTTGTGACAATCTCCAATGAATTGATCTATCAAAGGGACAATTCTTAGGAAATATCTTTTGAGAGTGCGGTGTTTACCCAGCTGACCAATTTTACCCAACATTAGGGCTTATTGACAGACAAACAGTTCTGTTTCAGAGCCGGCAGAGGCACAGTTTCAGCCATCGCATCCATCTGGGACAAAAATGGAGCAGCTGCCTTATTGATTCTGCCTTTGTGGGCGAGGAGGGAGCTCGGTGCCGCATCTCGCCGTGCTGCTCTTGTGGCCTGTATTGTGAGCTTTGCTGTACGGGGAATGCTGGACAACACCCAGCAGACGCCTCCTAACACCAAAAAGACCTGCTGTCTCTGTTTATTACAGAGATTGCCAGTACTAGTTAGTTTCTTCCTTGTGTCTGCCACCCCTGGTGTTCACCCACAAAAAAATCCAAAAGCGTATCTGTGCACTGTGGAACATGAAATGCTTTCCTTGTCAGTTCATACAGACTATTAAACCCGCCCAGGCCAGCCCAGTGCACTCATGTCTGCATTCTTCTTTGATCAAGGTAAGGAAAATACAATGTCTTAATGGTAAGTTCGACAGTTTCAGATGCCTTTATATTTTTCAAAATAATATTTATTTTCCGTTATGAAAATGAGAAAATCTGAAACATGTTGATAGATCGTGGCCGTTTGTGCCTGGATTTAAAACAGACAAATATCCAGTTGACGCATGCAGAAAGGAACGGTTTGTGTTTTCAGTTAACATTTGCCAGGTATTTTGACAGTTTAGTTGAATTCCAGTGGACTGGTATACTGTTGTGGTGACAGACGATCTGCCTAGAGTGGTTTTTAAAAACACACCTTGGCAAATGGCACATCATGCAGATTGTTCCAGGCTTTACAGTGTGCTTCTCATCGCTTCCTGTTGGAGATCGATATTGGAGAGGCTGAGGGAAGAGGTGTGTGTTCAGAATGAAGGTTCATATGTCTTTCACGGACGGCAGTGCACGCGGTAGATTCAAACAAATCTGGAACTACATCACCTCATTTGGCTGACAACCATACGAATAGGGGAAAGTGGCTAAATGAAAGTTTTAACAAGCACTGACAAAGTCAGTAGGTTTCACCTTAGTTTTTTCTTTTGCATTCCATCTTACCATCTAACTAGATTATAAACATTAGAAAAAGGTTATTATAATGTTTGGTTCAAATATGAGAAACGCAATAGTTCTTTATGTTGTATATTAATTCAGCATACATCACTAAATAAACAAATATGAACAGTTTGTCAAATATAAAACAAACATTATTGTAACCTTTTGTGATATGTATTATCCAGTTAGATATAAAGCAAAAGAAAAAAAAAAAAAAAAAAAAAAGGTTATTAGCTTTGCTAATGCTTGTTCTGCAATGCGGCCATTTCAAACTACATGTAATACATGAATAGCCTGCCTAATGGCATAAAAATGCAACCAGTGGGGCAGTGATGTACCGAACCAAGGTGATGACAGACTGGCCGTCCCAGGATACTTGATCAGCAGGGAGCCCGTAAGCAGACAGTGGCAGCACCCTTCCAAATTCTAAATAATTCCTTAAGAGGGGGAAAAAAACTGGAGAAGTGCAAGGCACGCTGCAAATTACTATCAGAGATACTATATGTAAAGCAACCTACATCAAACCGGAAACCCAGCAGGGAGACACGTGCCCACTAAGCTGCGGGCACACCAGTGAGACACTAAGGAGCAGTGCCATTTGCCGCACCTGACTATGCAGGGTACCTTCTGCATGCGGCTTGGTGCCACCCAAGGGGTATGAATAAAAGCATTTTTACAAACCATAATGAAGGTACCGGGCTCTGCAAAAGTAGTTTTCAGGGGAAGCACTGCAAAGCCTTGAAAAGACTCTGGTACCATACGTTCGATTGGGACTGAAGAGAGAAATACACACTTGGTTCAAAAAAGTATCAGCGCCAAGGCAGATACACATGCATCTCCCACTGCCCATCTTCAACTGAGTCATCCGGTAACACTTTCACTGTATTTTAACGACTGGATACATCCTCCTCTTTACCAATTCTACTAAACCTTCCGAGGAGCAGGGAAGAAGGCGGCTTTTAACCTTCTCCCAGGGGAAAACCCATGACAATTCCCCGTCCTATCACCTGCTCTCGTCCCTCTGCCAACGAATTGCGTTCAGAATTTGACAGCTATAATCAGAACGATGTCCTCAAACCTTTCTCCATCACTAAACCCAGATCACCGCTGGAGTCTTGTCCCACTCATGACTATGCATTCGCTGAAGACACCATAACCCCTGTTCTAAAGTAAAACTAGTATCTCTCTCTGCCATCATACCTGCTAGTTGTAACTTGTTCAAGTCATTACTCTTCTCAAGAAACCTACAGTCTACCCTAACATTCCGATTAATAATTGCCCCTTCTCACTGCTCCCCTTTCCAGCCAAAGTTCTGGAAAAGGTGGTCAATCATTTTAATTTTTGGAAACAAACATGCTCTACTGAATTGAGCCCAATCTGGCTTTCACCCTCTTAAATAGCTCTGAAACAGATCAGAATGAACTTGGGTAAGGGCAGCTCCACTCCTTTAATCCTATTTCTTTGCAGTTTTATATAGCACAAACTTGACCCGAAGGTCTTGACATGGGGCGATCTGCCCAGAATCAGACAATGTTCAGCCAATGCAGAGAATCTAACTCGATGCCCCAGTTCCAGAGTCAGCAGCTTTGGCCATTACACCACATCTTTTCCTTATTTGACCAATTCGCCATATTTGACAGTGTCTCATTCTAGTCGCTCAAATGGCTCTGATCCTTTCTGACATCTAGAACTCAATCGCTTAAGCACCTTTTCACACAAGCGCTTCAACTCCTACTCGTAGGGGTCCCACAGATCGCATACTGAAGTCCAATGTTACTCAATGTCTATCTCCCATTTATGACCCTTGGACCACTCCTTTGGATATGATACAGGGTTATAAGCAAGTAGGCCCAGATCATTCTTTCCATCTTTGACAAACCTACATTCACAAATTACTGTATTGCTTCAGTGTCAACATGGATAAAAGGACAGCTGTCTTAAATGCCACAAAAACGTAAGTCCTTATCTTTGGAACGTCCTCCATGCATTGGTCTCCAGTGTGGCTGGCTGAACATGGCACAATGTCTACGACCCATCAACTCTGCAAGAAACATAGGGCAGTGTTTCCTAACCTTTTCAATTCTGTAAACACCCACTTTATCATTACTGCAACCGGAGGACCCCTACTGAATCATTACTGGAATCCGGGGACCCACGTTCCCCACTGAGTCATTACTGGAATCTGGGGATCCAGGCCTTAACAGTGTTGATGATGGGAACTGCAAAACAATACACATAAAATACAGAAACAAGCATTCACACACACAAACTATAACACATTTAATTTGCAAACAATTATAAATAAATAATTTTAATAGGACATTTTGAGCTTTTTTAATTTCAATTGAAGCCACACATTACCCATACTATATTCTCTTTGATGCTCCCACAAATCAATCTAAGGATACCAATTACATTTTTAGACTCCAATTTCAACTTCCTTGACATTTACAGAAGGTTTTAAAATGTTCACCTTATATGCACTTTAGTAATTTTTTCATATTATTTAATTATTGAAGCAGTCACAAACCCCTTGAGGAGGCTTTACAGACCCCTATGGGTCCCAGAGCACAGGTTGGGAACCACTGACCTAGGGTTTAACATGGGTAAAAACCGGACCTTTACTAAACGGTACTAATCTGTCTGCACTTTGCATCTCCATACATAGAACTTTGATGAAAAACTTGCCTCTTCTACCTCTGGCTTTCATAAACACCCTAGTCCAAGCTCCCATCATCTCACCACAGCTTTTATGGACTTCAACCTACGTTGACTGAGTGGCTAGACCAATACTTTGGTGAACATTGACGGCTTCGGGTATACAAGCTAATTTACTGAGACTAATTATTTTACTACACTGATCCACATGGTGTAAAGTTCTGCTAGGAGCAATAAAGATCTTTCTGCCCATATTACTCACTACACTTCACAGCTTAAAACAGGGATGTTTGTTGGTGCCAATTGTATTCACTGTATTTGTCTGATTTACAACAGCAAAACAAAAATTCCTAAAGCTGAAAATGTTTCCACCAAATTGGAATCCAAAACGATATACACTTTTCTGTATGATTAAGTGGTATTGTTTGATTTACCACCAATAGGTCTACAATGACATGTGACAGTTGAATAATAATGCCAACAATTTTTTTTTTTTTTCTTTAAAGACTGACATTTCTAGCACAATATTTAACTTTTAGGGAGAAAAAATAAAAGCCAACACACAACTGGTTGTTTGATCAAGAAAAACTTGGTGCAGTGAAACATTATATTTCCTTAAGAAAACCTTTTTCAAGCAACATAAGAAATAAACTGCAATTCGGCACCGTACAGCTCACAGCCTTGGTTTATGCTTCTACTCTGCAATGCCTTTGTGAGCCGCTGGGCGGGAGACATTTCTATCAAATTAACATCCCTCCCACTTTAAATTAAGTACTTGAATAAATTTCCAACTTTTTAAAATATACATGAAGGGAAGATCTTAAAGAAACAATGTACCCCACGTACAGCAATTCCTGTACAAATACTCAGGTTAGAACTCAAATTAACTAGTACCTATACCAAACACTGGCAAAGGTATTTTTTGGGGATACAAGCTTCTGTACGTTATGCTCTCCTTTGAAAGGACTTAGTTAAGTGCTCTGAGAAGCAAAGAACCTTTTCTAGGAATCTAAATTTGTTTTTTGACAGCTTTAGTTGTAATGTTTACCTACTCAAAATACGGGCCCAAGGGCATCTACTACTATTTCTCAAAACCCAGAGCAACCAGTTGAGTTACAATCAGGGCACAGAATCTGGAAAATTGAAGGAGTTAAAAGGGACTGCAAATGCTGCTTATGGTCACGTTCAACCTTCTTTTGCCTATTGTATCGACCACAATGCAGGATGATTATTAATGACTTTTTGAATCAGTACCGTGCCTCTAACCGTTAACAGGGAAATGGGTGGGTCATTATTCTGACATCTCCAACTTTAATAACCGTCAGGCAGGCATCCAAAATCTCTTCCACATGTTGCAAGTTTATCCAGCTTTAACTGATGCTATGAAAATAATATTTACATTTAATAACTATTACAGTATTAAAACTCAATGAACTGATCCAACTAATTATGAACCTGCCAAATGAGCCAGTCTGATTTGAGTTGTTCAAATTATTATTATTATTATTATTTTTAATAGTATCAAAATAGTTTAAAGCTGACTGGATTGTATACTATTGATTATCAAATGGTGTTTTATATATCTGTCAGTTTATTTTAGTATTATTGTAAAATGTTATTAATTGTTGATTTAGTCGACAGCTGAACTAGTTTTCATAACAAGCACTGGTGAAGCAGATAGGTTTAGTCGCTGCAAAATCTACTGTTTTTATCAATGTGTTTTAATACATGTTGCAAAGCGGCGCTGGCTGGTGTATAACAAAGCTTTGTTTTGAAAGAAAAAAAAGAGTTATGACAGAGCATGGACTGTCAGTTTTTTTTTTTTTTTTTTTTTTTTTTAACTTTAAGATGTGCTGTACAGCAGCTAGCGCTGATGTGTAACATGTTGAAAAAAAAATTAACAAAACAGATTTTGCAGAGGCGAAGCCTACTGGCTTTGCTAATGCTTTTATTTTACTGCTATTTCCAGTTTCCTGCATCACGTGTTGTGGCTGTTAGACACATCCACAGTAAGAGTCTTATTTCTCTGCAGGGAACCGCAGAGAAATGAGCCCATGTCACTCGGACAAGATATTATGTGCTTGAAATGTTTTCTCAGATCCAAAGTGCTCAAAATAAAATAGCCTTGCTTTTGCTCCCAAGCCTTCGGCATTGGCGGAGCAGGGTGGCCACCTTAACAGTGAAGCTATTAGATTTGGCAGCCTTAAATTTCATAAATAAAATACTGTTTAAATGTAAAAGGCGAATTAAAAATCAGAAAATCTTTTACAAAAAAAAAAAAAGCAGGCTCAGCCAACCTGCCACCAGTGAACACTGCCATTTAGCTGTAGCAGTCGGACTGTTAGTGTAGAGACATCAAAGCTAGTTTGAGAATAAATCACTTAAGAAACCAAAGTGTTGCGTGACATCACTGAAACGCACTGCATACTGTTTTAGTTCATTTGCTTACAGTAAGTTGGTATTTGGTGTTTTGGACGCTGGTAGGTGCACTCAGACATTGATTGGATTGAGTCTTGTAAACTACTTCAATGAAATCCAAACTGGAACGATTTCAGCATGCAACTTAAGTTCCAGCAAATCATTCATTAAACAAGAGGTGGAGTGCTTTATATGAGCACCAGTTACATTACACAATGAGAGATTAAGTGATTTGCCCTGAATCACAGGATGTTGGGCCTCCCTTGCCCACCGAGACTCAAACCCGGTACCATAGCTTCAGTGCCAGCTGCTCTAGCTGTTACGCCATAGCATCCCTCATCCTCTTCACTGCCCCGTTCTGCTCCCTCCCTTCTCCATGGCACCTTCCTCTAGGTCCACTCTTAAATACAATTTCCTTTCAACACAGAAAGAGTGAGTCATGTTTGTTCATGGTTGTAAAGTGTGCCGTGTTAAGTAATACTGTAAGTAGTCACTGATTTCTTCTTATGCCTCTACTAAATCGGGCCAAATTTGTGTTATACAAACACTTGCACCTGTATGGAATGCGAGGACAAAAGAAAAAAGGAGAAAAAACTAAAGATACCTCAGAAGTGCAGAGGGAGTGAAAGGACACTGGCCGCCAGCCACTAGCTGCCAGCTGGAAACAGTACTTGGTCCAAGCTCCATGGAACAGCCAGGAAAGTGAAAGCTGACGACATGACCCGGATACTGCTCACCAGTGAAAAGCAAGAAGATGAATGACTAAAGCCTACAAAAGGTAAAGTAATGGGCAGGCTCAAGTCCCTTTTAAGATTTTTTTTTTTTTTTTTTTAATTACAAGAGATTTCACAAGCACAGCATGAGCGCTGTGCAGGTGAAACTTAAAAACCTCAAGAACGGGCTACCGAACCTCTCGCACTACAATGTTACCCTATGTCTTCTGCATGCCCTGCAGATGGTTTGAAATGCAGCTGCGCGCCACAGTCCGAATATTCTTCCAAGAGTTTCGATGTAATTTTATCTTCGAGAGCTGCCTTGACTATTTATCAAGCAGCGTTCTGTCTTCAGATCCCTGTGCCTAGTACACAGTGCCAAATTACATTTAGGCCTCTTCTATTTAAGGAACGTATTTGGACCATGCAGTCCTGAAAGTGTTTTGCGGTCTCCATCCTCTACTTTAGACCTCTTGTTATATTGCATCAAAGTCGCAGTCGTGCCTTTCTTACCTCGCACCCAAGCAGTGGGCTGCTTCTTAAACACGAAAGTTTCCATGCCCGTTGCAGTTCAGATAGAAGTTGAAAACGTGTTTTTCTTCTGTTAACTTATGCTGGTCGATGCGTTTTCTGACCCTCAGCACCAGGATGCCATTGGGTTTAACAGTTGCGCTCTATAAGATTACATAAAAATTGCAGGGCAGATTAATTCAGCATCCCCCTCCCACTATTTGATGGAACTATTAGTTTAATTTTGGTTACCAAGCAGAGTAAAAAAACGGAGGCATAGAAGGGTGCCAGGAGTCCCAATACAAAGCCAATCCCATCGCGCGCCACACCCGACATGAATGGGTAGTAAAATACAGCTGCAGTGGAACCCCTTACAATGTGTGCCTCGGTGTCACTAAACCTTCCGCACTCCCGGTCACAGGGAGGGGAGGCAGTTTAGCTGCAAGCTGGAAACCCGCTGACGAGCCCAACGGCCGGCGTGTACACAGCCGTATTACGCACCTGCTGTTTCGACCGTGTGTTCTGCGGCACCAGCTCTGGGTCTGTGTACAGAATCTCTTCGTCGTCACCCCTCACACACCTGCTCCTGCGCGCGAGGGCAGCTGGGAAGCCAAGAAGGTGCGGATGTGTTCAGGCGGCCCTTTGATAACGGCATGGTGCTGCTTGCTGGTTAGCCCGAGGGTCAACCCCCTCCGAATGCTCATTTACCAGGGTCCGAATAGCCCCCATACCGGTGGCCTTGGGCCTCGAGGCGCCAACTCTGGCACAGCTATGCAGTGCTTAAAGGGCGAGTATTCCCGAGTACCTGTGCTTTCATTTGAGTGGCAGAGTCCCGGCACTTCACAGCAGTAAACAGGTAGTGCCTGCACTTTCTTGCTCCCCTTTCCAGCACTGCAGCGGTCTACTCGCTTGATTGGCAGGAGTCGGAGGCAAGGCGGGTCACCACTTCACCGTTTCCGACTCTGCAACTATCTTGCAGAACTAAGAACGGTCTTTAGTCAGAGTTTCATCCCACACGTCTGCCATTTTAGGAGTTCTAAATAACATATGCTAGTAACATCTATTACAGAGTATTACTATTGTGAAGTTCATGTTTCACTGCATATTGGAAGGGATTTTAGCCTTCACTAGGGAACCACCTGTAGAAGAGCTCACTACACTGGGAGTGTTTCTCTCCTAGAAAACGGAAAAGCCATTGCATGGTCACTAGGCCTTCCCCTAGGCTAACCGTAACTCTCAGACAAAACTGTCCACAGTTTCTTACCACATTGTTCTGTTCCTCGGCACTTCCATTAAAGATGCCACTGTTACCCAGAGTAATGGCATTCATGTATCTACGTGAACGAAGGAACGGTAGCGTTGGACCTGCTGGATTCTTAACTTGTAACCTGCAGGCGGATCTAATGTCTGCCACAAGTCTTCATTTAACCCCGATCCTCATCGTCGGATATATAAGTTTTCAGGAACGTTTTTAAGTGCGCTAATAACGGAGTATAGTGTATTGGTACCACTTGAGGCCTTCTGTGAGGTACCCAATGATGTTATTTGGAAGGTCGTCAAATCATGTCTTTGAACATGTGGAGTGATGCAAAGTGCAAGGTGATTAGCAATTTATGACCGGGTTATAAGTTATGGTTAGCGTACCGAACTTTAACTATACAATTTTAGTAGGGCTTAGGTTTTGTAATCACAACGGAATTTTAACTGAATGTCATAGTTTTGTTTTTTAAGCATATCTTATGGCCCTATGAGGAGGAGATCGGGCTCCCCCCAGAATGTATTAAGCAATTCCTTTACAAATGTAAAACCTTCGGCAGTATAAATGTTAAGTCTGCAGGTCTAGTATTTAAACTCTACCAATACAATGCAGCTATGGGTGGCTCACAGTTTACCATGCCTGTCCTGAGTGGTGGGTTTTTAGATTGCGCTTCAGGTTTCACACACAGGCCTTCTTTTTGCCATGGCCTGTAGAAAAGCAGATGTATTTTTGTACTGAATCACTTACGGTTTATGGAAAGATAAGATTTTGATTATTTTCAAATGTCCTTTCAGCTCTTTCCAAATGCCTAGTTTATGAGAGAAAGAGGAGAGAGGAATAGCTGAAGGCTCCACCACGACCACAGACTTATGCACAGCAAAACAAAATCTGTAAACATCTATGACATCTGTACAGCTAGAGATGCATCCTACAACACTATGGGCAAAAGTTTGTCATGGGAGAAGATTCAACCACAGACAAAGTAAGTTGCATTATCTATTAAAGGCCAAAGAAGTGCACAGCAAGAACTGCAACCAACTGAAGTATGACGGATGCGTAAAGGAACCATATGAACCGTCATGAACGTATGCACCACAAGAGCTGCAACCTGCACGGCCCAAAGAAGATAGCTGCGGGCATCATTCCAAAACAGTGAAGGGTAGCAGCGTTGAATAGTCTCTCAACAGGGTTTGTGATCCAACAGCGGCCAAGGGCTGATACTTCATAGTGTATGAAGAGATGCACAAACCAGGCTCACCATGCAAAACACCCAGAGTAAGGTGGACAGAGTCAGAGGCACATCTGTGTACGGAAGTACAGACACAAACCGATGGCGAGACACAAACCAGAAAGACAGCTGCACAGGGAATGCATCAGCCACGACCTGACAAGGGCAGATGCACAGACAAGGGGCAACTTGTGAATAGCCAAAGAGAGCTAAAGCCACTACCAGCACCTTTGAAGAGGCACAAACCACCAGCAGCCAAGGACAGCTGTGCAGAGAAGTGCTGCCTCCGTTAAGCCAAGCTCTGCCCGAGGCACAAGCCAAAGACTGAAGAGCCAATGGCCAACTTGTGCGTGCACTGCGCCCTCCCCCACCCTGTGGCTCTGGTTTTCATCAAACCGTGCTGCTATGCGACTGTGTGTTATCTTACATCAAGGCCACCCTGCTGGCGTGAATCTTTTAAAGGGAATAGAAATACTAGATCGAGGTTCGTCCTGGGGTTGGAGGGGAGGGCGACAGACAACGCCAATTTGCATCACATCTGTCGCCCCCACAACATTCCAGTGTTAAGTCATACAGATGTGTGCACTGCGCACAGTTTGTTTCATAAGGGGCTTCGCAGGCCGCGTTTCTGTATTCATATCCAGTTCCACCGAATTTAAAATTAGGACTTGCTGACTGGCAAGTCAGGATAATTATTAATACAACAAATCCGCGGGGCGACCGAGAAGCACCCCCCAAACTCCGCCAAAAGCGTCACCCACTACCTCTACCGCGAATTTCCTGACGAAACCCAAGCCACAATTCCAGGAAACACAGAAAAAAAATAATCTCCACAGCCGCTGGCGAAGATCAGCGCGGAGGAGCCTCGGCCCCACTCCCTCTCTCTGCCTCCAGCTCCCAAAAGAGGTCAAAGGAAACAGTAATAAGGCCACCTGGGCCTCCGACTCCCACTCTCTGCCGAGGCCGCCTGAGCTCCAAATCCAAGGCGCACACTGGGCGAGAGGTGGGGGCTGGCATCGAAGGGCACCCTGCCAAGGACACGGAGCTCACAGACCGGCGGAGGGAACCCCATAAAGAAGCAAGACTTGGCCTCACGGCGCTAAGAAAGCTAAACTGGGTCGTGTGGATCCGTGGGTTAATGCACCCAATGCAGGCATCCGTGTTCTGGTCTCGTGGTCACGAGTGTAGAGCCCAGTATGTCCACTCTACCTCTATCCCGTCTGAGACTGGCGAGAATCAATAAACGATTATCACTGTATAGCGCCAAGAGGCCCAGTGAGGGCGAGCGTGCTCTGTACTAATACACCTGTGATGTTTTCTTTCGTAGGTGAATCCCTGGAGGCTACATTAATCTATTATGCGGAAAAAGCTCAGGTGACAGAGCAATGTACAAGTCTGTGAGGCTGCGCATCGTGAAGGGGCTGTATTTGGGCCACGGCAAAGGACACCCCCCACGGGACACGTACTGCTTAACGTGCGCGGAGGGATGTTATTTTCGGGCAGGACCCACCCCGTAGTTTGGCAGTTCACGGAGGTAGGGACTCTCAGTGAAGCTTCTTCCGTGGCACTGAACCCACTCAATGGACCATTAAGACCCGGTACAGGCTCGGGTCAGAATGGTGCCCTGGACAAGTGCTGCCCTATTCGTTGGTAGATTGTTCCTAATTCAACGTCAAGGCACTGGTCGTTTCACACCCACCATAAAATCCCGTCCACACGAGCGGGACCCGGGATAGATTCACATCTTCACCAAGGTGCTGCAAACACAAAAGAGGGGCTGCGTTGTTCCTGCGTCCCAATGTAAAGGCCTCTTCCGGTGAACATTCGTCAGAACCTACTAATGGGAATAGAGCGTTCGAGTACTCTCCCGTCTGTAGGTCTCCCAGATGAGGGCATCAGCCGATAGTGCTCCATCGCAGAAGGGTCACAGAGTACGGCATGGTGTGGCAAAGATTCACCCCAGCAACTCCTGTGGATTGGAGAGAAACCACGGGTGCGGGCTGGGTGACCATTCACTCACCTTAAACGTGGCAGCGCCCAGAAACCTTGATTGGTAAAGTTACTAACATAGCTCCCAAAATTAAAAGCACTCACGATTGGGATCAGAAAGTGGGGCGGGTTTCGGCGTCTCACTACCATACGAAACACTCAAAAGTGCAACATTAGAGCCCCTGAAACAATGCTAGGAATCAAGTGGGACACACCTAAAGTTTTCCATTTAGCGCCTTTTGTTAGTCTAGGTGCTACCGTTTGCCACAAAAAAAAAAAAAAAAAAAAATACAAGTCATTCATTCTGCGCGCGTTTTGAGGCAATCCGTGTAATTTACAGGTGATTCACTCAAGAACAGACTATTGTTGGAAAGGAGCACTTTTAGAAAGTAAGAGAGATATCAAACACTATGCAGCTGGACCATTTGTAAACATCAGAATGGCATCCTCCAAGTTACTATTACAAGTTTAAAACTCATATTAAAAAAATAACTAATTCTTCGATCCCAATCGGATTATATGCCCCGCAACTTTTTTTTTTTTTTTTTTAATGAACTAATCGTGATCTAGGTTCCTAAACACACTTAACCACGCATCCCTATATACATAAAGCCTTAAAAATACATCTTAAACACAGGATTAGACGTATTTATTGACGTCAGAGTGAGTAGGGAAAATGATAAACTCGAGCGTAGACGCTGCCGGCTCTGTGTTGGCAAACTCACTTTGTGTGCGAAAATAAAAGTGCCCACTTCAAACTTCTGAGACCAATCTTTCGGGAACGTAATCTTACTCAGTCATAGATTGTGGGTATGTTATGTGCACAGCATGCCGCTTGTAAATATTTTTAAAGTAGAGGACCTGTAATGACAAGCCTTACTTCCAAAAACTTTATGGTTATAGCACTTCAGTTTTATGTACTCATGTTCCTGGACAATTTATTTTCAAAATATTTAATCAACTCTATATTTTTAGACTAAGAAGGTCTAATTTTAAATTATTCATGCATATTTTGATTTCAAGCAATCTTCAATTAAATATACTTCACTACATAAAGCTTTCATGCAATCACATTATTTTAAGTGCTGCCTTCCCATGTAATCCCTGCATGTTACAAAACCTTTCCAGACTATCCCGCCCCTCTTAATAAGGAGTTCCCGTGTAATGGGCGTTTTAAGATGAGCCCAAGCAATCACATGGCACTACTAGGGGTTACCATGCACTCAATGTACTAGATATGACGAGTTTTGCTGCCTTTTATATCTTCTCTTAACTTCTCAAACCACAGATTAAAAGCTGTAAATATCTTGGTGACACTGCATCAAAGTTGTTTAACCTTCTAACACGCTGCTCTTCCAATACCCCCGGCAGCGTGGAAAGGGTGCTAGGGGGGTCACAATTTAAATGAGAATAATGGCCATCCATTGTAGTAGCTAGGTGTAAAAGGCAACCATAATTCTGGTCCAGTGGTCTTGTCACACTTGGTCCCCAGTGCCACTTCTGCTGCTGCACTAGTGAAAGTTACGCCCTTAAATGCATCGCAGAGGGCCTCCTCCATGGAAAAGAAGGAAGAGCATCTTTAAGGTACAGTGTATTTCTCATGGGTGTCCAGGTGTAATGTTGCAAATAATGACCCCAATCATCTGGCTACAGGTACTTCCTCTTTTCCGACTGTGCTCATCATCACCAGGACCGTTTAGCAGCGGAGGACCAAATAATTCAGCAGCGTTGGCCAAGTTATGTGGCAAAGAAAAGGCAAATGGTGCAGCATTATGCTCACATTCTGTGGTGCGGTCCAGTCTATATTTTGACATTTTAACAAAATGTTTTACACCATCCCGAATAAACGGGGACACTTTTTTTAATGCCAGATTAGAGCAAATAAAAACTAAAGTAACTTTCAAGTGCCTGGTGTGGTGTTGCCCCGGAGTCATTTTAATAAATGTAGATGCATTGGTGAGCTAGAAAGAACATTTTTAGTTAAAAACTTAAAAATGTTATTGAAGTGTGTGGCGACTGCAGAGAATGAATTTTAAATTGAAAGTGCCTGTATGTCCCATGAACTTTCCTACAAGAACATGATATTTAGTTCACATATTGCCAGAGAAGGCGCATTTGCATCCATTGCTTTTGGGTTGTATCAGTTTTCTTACAAAGGGGTAATGCCGAGAGGTTCTTATGTGGAGGCTCACTTTCTGATTCATTGGGACTGCGGGGAAGGGAAACGTCAACAGCTGGAAAGACCTCAACGCCCTCCCAGGGAGGCAGGCGGCAAGCAAGCACTTGCAGCAAGCACACACCCCTGGGACCTGAAAGGCTTTCACTCTTTTTCCATGCAGGTTTGTTCCCTTTACAGTGTTTACAAACCAAAAATAACTAAGCAGGTTTGGAAATCTGCTCGGGCCCCTCCTGCGCCCTCCTGGGTTACACGCGTGTGCTTCACCTACAGCTACTGATCTTTTCGGCATACAGCAGCTGGGATGCTGCCTCCTTTCATCCAGTCACCATTACAGGCCTCAGGGAATAAACACAATCTCCGGTAGCCCTGGAACCCCAAGCACCTGGGTCGCACGTACACACATCTAGAAGCGAGAAAGGATTAACAGAATATGGAACAACAAATAGCAAGGTGACGAAAGTAATGCTTGAGTCAATTTATGGTATTGGCGATCGAGCAGGGCCACGTTTCACTCCATCCTGTGCCACTTTAGAAATAGACCAACCATATACAATAATTCCTGGTCCTGCTGCAGTAGAACAGTCCAGTGCGAACAGATAGGCCATGTCCCCTCAAAATCAGGACGCAAACGATGCCAGACCATTTTCAGCCAACCTAGGCCTCTTCAGTGAGGTCGACCTTGAGAATTAATGTTAGCCACTGGCTAACATTGGTCACATTAAAGTCCATTACTTTTTGCCCACTATACCTTTCAACATAGAAATTAGCCACATGAGTATCAGTCTTGCTACTGCTCTGATAAGCAGAGTTAGCCTGGACTGTTAGGCACATCCCCTCCAGATGGGAATGCAAACCACCCCAGATGAGGTTTCTTATCAGTTAGGTACAGGTTATGTCCTGTGGTACAGAGCGTACAGATCATATGTCTTACCATACCCATGAACAACAAAGTGACAGAATAATAATTAAACTAGGCTTAGCTACTGGGGACTACTTGGGAGCGCATTTAGTCCATCACCTCTGCCACTCCAGTGACTAGTCGTATCAAAATCAATCTGGGTTCTGCTTCAGTAGAACAGTTAAGCTCAAATTGCTAAGTTGGAAACTTGTCAGATATACACAAGCAACGCCACACTGCTGCTTTCAGCCCATTTGGACCAAAGTGACATCCAGCTTGCCGCACAAACACTAACAAGGGGGGGTGAAGGTGGTGTATTTGTGTCACAAGAGAGAAAAAAATTCTATAGCGGGACACTCATCTATAGTCACACTGACAGAATGGAATAATTAATCCAGCATAGAACACACAGTTAGTAGGCAGCATCAACAGCCCAACAAAACAATTCCAAAGCACACCGCAGTTGATAACTGTGGTAGTGTGTCTAATAGCTCCAAGTGGAACATTACTCGAGCCATGCGGGAGAGGGACGCACTACTGAAAAGTCCTCACAGCTGGCACCGGCACCGCTACCACATCACGTGGTAGTAGCGATATGAAAGAAATGCCAGGGCACACTTGACCGCTAATGCAGCGGCTCCAAAAGGGGTGGAGGGGATAGAGATGTAGAAGAAAGCCAAGACACTCAACCGCTTACGCAGTGGCTACAAAGGAGCGGAGGCAGAACAACCACTGCAACAACATTCACCACACGGGTCATAATATGAATGCCTATATGTGCAAGAGTACGACGCCTGTCAAAGTAAGGATATCACCAACGCCACTGGTTCAGCTTGCCATCTGTGGCATGGGCGTGGTACCACATATGGTCAAATCCGCAGCCACCCCTTCCATGACTGACGGCAAGACACTAGGCTCCCACAAACACCAGCTACATAGAGCAAAGGGTGAATACACTCTAGAAGGCACACAGCCAGAGTCAGCGTGTACCCCCCACCAACTGCACCACCACCTCTGAACAGGAACCCATGCCTTAAAATGGCACAACTCCTTCCTGCTGAATCCCACTGGATAGTATCAGGTGGTGGCAGGAACTGTATTATCCCAGCACGAAGCGGGTCCATTAAAAATAATATCAGGTCACTTTACTATCATAAAAGAGCACACATTACAACAATCACATCACATACAACCATCAATGCTGGAAAATCATGGTGACCACATTACAATTTCAGTGTTTGGTGGTGTGGGGAGGGGGAAGGAATCGGGAGGGGGGGGGGGGGGGGATGCGCGGGGGGAAATGTCAGTGCTTTTCAGGTGGACTCAGGGGACAGCATCTTCCAAACCTGGTAATGAATGGGTCAGAAACAAGCACTGAACTTACTAATGAGGATGGTTGCAATGTATTTATCAGCTACCTTGTTTTGCGAATGCCAAGGCTGCATGGTCTTGAATCAACTTCATGCCTCTTTCTTTGATCACCCATCGATTGCAGTCCCAGTCTCACTTTTGCAGGTTCTTTTTCATCATCACCCCCTTCCCTTGCCACTGTCCTATCTTCCACTTTCCCAGTCTTTCCCTCTGGTTCACATCGGATGATATTAAATTAGCCCAAGGCCTTAAAAATGCTCGCCAGTGCCCACTACTGGCATAAACTAAGCACTCGACTCTAGTGCTTCATAGGAGGCAAACTGCAAGTTATCAACACAAATATCTGACAGCACAAGAAAGGTTCGAGTCCGGAAAGCCTTTAACACACCCAACCACACTGGTCAGCCTAGCATCTGAGCACTGCAACTGCTGCAACAGTGGCCTGTTCCAAATGACCTAGCAGACACTAGAAGCTCTGGGGGTCTCACATTGGCAGTGTGCGGGACAATACTGTCTACGGTCATGCCTACTCTGTGAAATACAGCAGACTATCTAGCAGTAACTACTAGCAGACACAACTGCAAATCTTTCTCCAACACAAACAACCCCTAAGCTTTAAAAAGGGAGCAGTCCCCTAGAATGCTACCGCGTGCGGATCACCTTTCAGCTGTTACTGCAGGAAACTGAACCATGCAGTCTCACTCCTTTCAATAAAGAAGGTGCTTCAGAACATCTGTCTACACGTACGCATGAAAAGTACCACCATGAACAACCAGAACTTCAGTGTGCATGTAAACCAGAACTTTATGCAAGCCCTCTATTTAGCGGACCACTGCCCTTGAAGAGAGCAGGAGCAAATGAACAGGCTTTGCAGAAACAGATTGCAAGTTGGGTGGTGTAGTAATTATTGGCATACGCTATGCACATTAAACAAAGTGGTGAATGCCAACAACATGGTCAGGAGTAGCCAAAAGGCCTCACTGCAGCAAAACAAAATCAAGGTCACCATATACACTTGTGCTTAAAGAACCACTTTCTGGCAAGTTAACACAGACGTCCATATATTGCCTAACATCTAAAAGTCAAGATGGTCCTGCCGGTTCATATTGAAATACTAGCCTATACTAGAAACCAAGTTTATTCATGGGCCGAGGGGACAGGATGCACCAAAATGCGCATACCTGTGTTGCCACAAGAAACATGGTTCCCTGTCAGAACTACTGCCACTCCACATTTTGTAGTTGTCTGAAAGTCTACAGAAATGCAATATTTTTCAGCTTGGCATGCAACTTGCCACCTGTCCTCTTTCCTAGCCTAACATGTAGAGGACTAAGTGGGAACCACGTCTTTCCAAGAAAACACAAAACATCATAGCCATTAATTTACACACAGTTTAGGAAATTACCGAAGATTTTGCAGTTCGCCCATCACCCGGACCATGCGAGAAGGCCGATTTAAGACAAGCTCTTCATTGCCTCCCATCTAGAAACGCAATGATCAGTCCAGTAAATCCTAAACAGCAGGTGTGATGCATGTATATCGGCAAAATGTTCCTAGTTACTGTTTAATCAGATGTATTTAATTTCCTACAGCCCAAGGAACGCAAGAAGCCGCATGTCAACAATTCCTTGGCTACTGAAGAGTACACCGACCTTGAGTAAATATAGAAAATTCGGGCTCCCAATAACTTTTACCGTACACAGCTGAGCAACAGGAGCATTAGTTCATGTGCAAGCCCATATATCTCCCCAGAAAACACAACCTGGAAGCACACATTTCTGGGGTCACAAGATCCCTTCAGACACTCCTCTTTAAGGGAGATAGAAAAAACAAAACACTAGCTCTGGTAAACAGATATCAATTTTCAGAGAAGCCTCTTGTGCTGCTGAGAAGGGTAGAGGTTTGCCTCTCACTTGTTGGTGCCCCTAGGTCTGCTGAAAAAAACGAAATATAGCTTAATATGCTATTTTTTACTACAGTTTTGTTTAAAAAGCACTGGGACCTTGGCACTTACACAACGTAGGAAGTGACAGCCCAGCATACACGATTTATCAGCCTAGAGGGATATATTTCATGACGTCCTTGCCCACTGATGCCTAAGGGAAGCATACTTGCAATAGCGGAGGTCACTACGACGGCCTACTGACCTCCACCTCCCTATGATCCAAAATTATGTGAATTTCTAGCAACAAAACGGGAGTGGAAACATCTTATAAATACATGTCCTTTAAAATAAATAAAAAAAATTAAGGAGTAACATGAATTACTTTAAGAAATAATATCACACCTAATTCAAGTTCCTAAAAACCAGGGAGTAAATACTCGCACTCCAAACCTTATCCAGAGCTTCAAAATGAAGGTTTCTTCCCGCGAAAGTATAAAAACAAAAAACCAAGCACTGGCCAAGCCAGCAGGTCCGACTGATGTGCTAACACCTACAAATATAGGCATGCAATGCAAAAATGCCGTTTGCAGTGTTGTTTCCACAACTGTGGTGCAGCATAGTAAATCAAGACCTACTGGCTTTGCCAAGTGTGCGAAAAAAATAAATATAAGGAAAATATTTATTTATATTTAGAATGTATATAGGAGATAAAGAAGTGAATGTGACAAGCATGGAGGCTACTTTTCAGATGTAAAATTAGTCCTGCAAGCATTCTGATGAAAGCACTTTTCAGGCGGCAGAATGGTGTACCACATAATCAACAGCATGAGGGGAAAGTGAAATACTCTTCTGTTTGTAGGCCAAGGGCCCGAGCATAGCTTAACTGTAAAAGTGTGTTAAATATAATACACTGGCAAGACAGGCCTAAAAAGTCCACTTTTCTTCTTTGGTACACCCGTGGGACAAAAGGGAGTGGGTCGACAGCCACCTGGGGAATTAATAATCTACGCACTGCCACCAAATAGGATTTGTTAGGGTACCGTCCTAGTGTTCATGTTTTCGCTAAAGGAGCAATGCAATTGTGCCAGTGGGATTTTGGGACAGTGTAAGCATAATTTCTTAATCTTGGCTTCATATGTGTGACCCTTCCCTTCCTGCTTGTCCTAACTGCCCTAGAGAACGGAGTAAGCCTTTGCCTGGCTATCAGAGCAAGAGAGGGCATCTCTGTAGTGGGCCAACCAGCTCAGCTCATGAAAAACTACTCCAGCAGCTTCTTCAAAAACACATCGCCCTGCCTGAACCATTCTGTGAATAGGTAGGTGTCCTCTCTTTCGTCTACAGCATGGGTGTCCAACTCTGGTCTAGTGGGCTGGATCCATTCCAGAATTTCTAGCCAACCAGTGCCTACATAAATCATTTCTATTTAGGGGTCTCCAACCTTTTTTTTGTAGTAAAAGCTACTTATGTTGATGAAAATCATCCAGAGCTACGAATATTATTAGAATTTTAATACTGACCACATCATAAAAGTTTACATGTTTGTTTTAAAAATAAACTTTTCAGTTTTGTAGGTCGGGCTACACACAGGGGAGCTTCTTGGTAGCTCACAAACTACTTGTTGGAGACCCCTTTGAAAGTGGAAGTCATCAAAAGCTGGAAAGGATTTGGCCCACATGGACCAGTGCTGGACTACTCTTTTCTAGCGAAGGAAGGATAAAAGTTTCCGTTTTGTATACATGTAATATCATATGCTTTAAGAAGGGATTAGCCCTGCAGAGTTTCCATCTCTTATACAAGATTCGTACATTTGACCTTTTGATCCAGTCCTATGGAGAGGGTTGGTCACTGCTGGTGGTCCAGGAGAAGATTATTCTAGATAAACAGACTAATGGGCTAGGAGTGGTGTCTCATGGCAAAGAACGAGGAAGACAGTCAATCCTTCCCAAGGTGTAGTACTAAAAACAACCTTAATCGGGGTGCAGTGGGCCCAGTGTCACTGCACTAATGAGCTACGCACTTGAAGCAGCCAACGGAAACAATCCTGGTAGATTAGGGATTCTAGGTACACATGAAATCCAAGGCCTCTTCTAAGATCTTTGAAACTCCAGGGACCATCAAACAGCAGTAAAGGAGAGCCTGGATGCCTTCTCCACTAACCGGGATGCTGGGTTTCTGGTTTGCGACAAAGTTGACCTCACAAGTTTACTTCATTCAGCACGTTAATCGATCAGTTAATTTGTAAAGCGCGTTACATACCCATGAGGGTTTCAAGGTGCTGGGTGGCAGGGAGGTGGCGGGGGGTGCTGCTACTGCTCGAAGAGCCAAGTCTTGAGTAGTTTTCTGAAGGAAAGAAGGTCCTGGGTCTGTCGTATATCCATGTTAAGCAATCAAGTGCCATGTCACTGGAGATATCTGGAAGGTTTTGCCAGACACAAATCACAGATATCACACTCACTAGAAGGATGTGTGCACTTTGCAGTTACATTACAGAAACAAAACCACAAACACTTTAAAAGTACAATAAAATAATCAATGGTCGTAGTCTCAAGTTCCTTTCAGATTAGAGGCTTTCTAAACCTTAGGGTCATTGTAGCTTGGTCCCACTGCACAGAACCACAGAGGACCAAAGGTCCTCATTCCACATAGAGCCTATTTTGGTGGTTTAGAGGTCCCAGATTTTTGTCTACACCTCCAACTGGCTATTTGAAATCGGAACTCACAGGGCCAAAGATCTACAAACAAACCTTGTGTTCCCATCTGGATCAGGAGACACTGGTGCTGTTGAGCTTTGTTGCAGTCCAGCAACTAGTCAAGGCCAGAGGTGACCTGTAGTTTGTCCGTGGGATATTTCTTAATCATAAGAAAAAGGATGGTGATGGAATAATGTTCACACTACAGACAGACACGGGGTACCCGAGACACTGAAGCGAGAAGTGATCCCAACAGTTATAAGAAATGCAGTTAGTGGGTGCATTTGAATACCCTCTCTAGGCATAGACACTGTCATGAGGCAGCTCAGTGACACTAGGAAAGAGCCCAAGCTTGATTATAGCCCTGGGGAAAAGAGCAGCAGGTAACTCCAAACATCAGAAAACAAACACTCCACAGATGAATGATTTAATGCGAGTCTCCCAAGTGCTGGCGTGATGGGCTTGCTTCCCAAAGCAGATTAGGCTCAATGGAATGTTCAAAGTTTTGATGCCAACAAATTAAGCTGGTATTTGTTTGAAGGCTTTCTCCCACAGTAGAAAGTAAGAAGTTGGCTCACACGGGATTCTCATTTGAGTATTCCAAATCAAACATAAGAAAAATAAATCCATATACAGAGGTTCCGTAGGATGGGTCTGGGTAGAAGCCTACTTTCTTCTCAGACTTTGAGGTACATGTGTGGATTTACAGGTTTGTGGATGATCACCAGACAGTATATGAAGAAGAAAAAGAGGTCGAACTTAGGCACATTTCTAGAAAAACTGCTTTTCTATTAACTCAGGCATTATCATGCAATCCAGGATCACAACAGGAATCAGAGGAGAGGACTGAATCAAAAGAGGTCAACATATTATATGCAGCTTTCAGAAAACTGATTGTGGTGGGAAGAAGAGAGGTCAATGGCAGAAAAGCCAGATTTGGCTACCTACCTCTACTACGAAGCTGCCCAGGTGCCTGCCTGGAGTTGGCAGCTGGTTGCCAAGTTGACCGATCACCCAGCTAGACCATAAACAACAAACTAGAAATACTTCATTTAGGATGGGGTAAAAGTGGGGGGTTGAAAAAAGTTGGGTGAAACTGAAGCAGTTGGAAGGAAAATCAGGTACAAACATACCACCGTGGCCTAGGACAAGTGGAAATAACCGGATAGGCATGACACTAGAAGACAGGAGAGTGTTTACAGCTAGTTTCCAGCAGCTGGGGCTAAGGAGCGCACTACTCCTGCTCTTCTGCAGCCTGGGAGGGATAGCCCTAAAACCACTAAAGGTCAATGCACACAGATTGAACGGTAGTCAGGAATTATTGGAAGACCACGCTCTACACTTGTTTTAAGTAGGTTTTAAAGGACGGGGGAGGTACCAGCACATAGGTCTTCAAAGACCTGGGGAGCACTGGTTGGGGAATGAGCGTTGATAAAGAAAGTGAACACACAGGGCATCTTTAATTTCTTTTTTTCTCTTCGGTCAAAATGTGGAGGCCTTTCACAACCTTTAGCACTCAATAGCTTCCAAAATCTCCTTCACTCCACATTCTTCTCCATTGATCACTCCAAATCCTTTCTGTACGCCTTTCTTGATCCCTCTGGGTCTAACTCGGAGGAGGGACGCCTTCAGCCCAGGTGATTTTCAGTATGCATGTACTCAAAGCATGAAACCTAATAACATAACAAAAAGGGCTTACCTGAACTGGTCATGTTTGCTGTTCAAACCCAAGCTCGTGTAAATATCTATACCAGTCTCGTACCACCACACCCAGGAACTAGCACAGCAAGGGTGCCATGGGCTCTAATGAAACCTATGAAATGGTGGCCCCAAACCCTAATTCACTGAGATTGATAGTCAAAAAACCTACAATAAATTGGGACAAAGTAGGCCCTCACCTCTCCGTGACTCGGTACCACTGCATCTGCTGCACTAGCTACTCTCCTGCAATCAAGGGAAATGTCACATTAGCATCTTGCCCCATATGCACGTAGCATGAAAAGGCATAAGGTCTGTAAAATGTCACAATGAAAAGGTCAATCCTCCCATTTTTCAAGCAAGGCCTCCGGGCAATTTTAGCGTCAGGAGTTAGACTGACATTCGCCTGTGGATCGTGCAATGATTTGAGTACGGCGTGCAGTCACACAAAAGTGTGATTTAACACATTTGGTCACAGGCGCCACGTTATTTAAGGGCATGGAGTCTGGCTCGTGCTGCATTGGCTCGCGCACAGCGCATGCGTGCTTTATTCTTTCCATAAAGAGGTAACGCAGCTAAAAACAGTATTGGATTTTCCTGCACCAGTGAGTGAATCAAGAAGGAGAATCATAGAAACATTAAACACGTCGTTCTGACTGAATCATTAGACGAGAGGGTGAGGCCAGAATGAGTACCCACCTGCACACTTTAGCCCATTCAGTATCGAAAACCGTTAGCCTGCGGAAATCTACGAGTCACCGAGTTCCGGCTGTCAATTCTATTATCGGGGATATTAGAAAGGCCGATTTAGTAAATGATAAGCCACACTTGTATTTAACTTACAATGCTACCTTCACGCGAATTTTTTGGTTTGAGTGTGAGAGATAGCGGACCTCAATTTGGTCAAAAACACAAAATAATGTAGACACATTCCCTTTTTTGTCACGTGGCCAGACATATTCTTGTTAGCAACTGAAAGCTGTGGGTTTGTCAAAATAAACAAAATCGAGCACCCCTGAAGAACTGAACTACATGACCGAGTAAGTAAACATGCCTAAACAACATCAACCAATATCTGGCACTGGATTTCGCAACAAAGTGGTTTAAGTACGTTTTATATTGAATGACGCACTTCCCGTGTGTTTCTAGAGCACCGCACGTGGTTAGACTAGTCTATACACCGCAGGCCCTGGTGTTATGAAGTGCGTAGGTTACACAAGGCTGGGAAGCCAAGAAAGAGAAACCTCCACATCTGTATTTGAGCAGACAGCGTCCTTTGAATAAGCTGTGCGGGGTCAGCAGCTGGGTTTATTTCCAGAGTCAATTAAGACAACTGCTAAACAGTCAGCCTGGGAGGGCGAACAAGCCTTCACACAGGGCACCCGCAGAGAGGCAAACATGCGAGGCGGAAGGAAGCGAGCACCGAGGGAGAGAGAGGGAGGGAGATGGGAGAGGAGAGAATTACAGTCGGAGGCAGAAAGAGAGAAGGACAGTCGGGGAGAGAGAGCAAACGAGAGAGCGATAAAATCGGAGGGCAGGCACGTGGGGCGAGAGACAGGCAACAGGGGGAGATAAAATAGAAGGCCTGCGAGGGCGAGGAAAAAAAATGAAGCAAGCAGCAGAATAAAAACAAGCAATGGAATGGGTCTCGCGTTTGCGTGAGGAAGAGCTATTAGCATTGTAAATTACTAAATGGACTTTTCTTGCCACATAAATTGAAAATAAAAAGTAAAAACATTTGACATAAGTGGGACGATTTAAAGCGCCATGGACGCCGTGAGCGCGAAGGAGACACACAAAAGGAAAAATAAATTTGCTCACAGTCAAACATATTGGCAGAAGTGCAAATATCCATGTGACGGGCACTCTGCAAGGTAAAGCAGTTAAAGATGATAAAGAATTTTTGAAAGGCAAGCCCATGAACGAGTGATAGTGATGGGCATGCAGTGGGTGTGGTTAAAATCCCACAGATAGATTACAACAGGCCAGAGAGTTTGCGCTTGGAGGGATGGGTGAAGGTATCAGGTAGGGCGTCACATTTTCCTTGCTCCCTTCAGGGCTCATGAGACTTGGCTACCCCATTGAGGGAGAAGTGTGGGTATTAAGAGAGAAAGAGAACCATGAACCACACAAAGAAGGTATATGAGAGAGTTATGGATGGTCTGAAGTCTGTGGAAGAGGTGGTTAGAGATGCTGTCGTGGAGTGTTGTTGTAGTGCAATCTGCTAGAGACGAGGGCTTCAGTAACTGTGCACCTGTTCTTCCTGGGTATCCATTCTTGAGGTAGTATTTGGAAGCAGGAGGAGCCATCTGCATGTCCCTATGCTGACATGTTGAGTTTGCTTTGAAGATGATACCCAGGTTTCTTGTGTGGTGTCTGGGTGCTCGTGTAGTGCCGAGCTCAGACGACCATGAAGCAAAGTCCAAAGGAGACATTGAGTTCCCATTAATCAGCACTTCCGTCTTGAGTAGAGTTTGAGGCAGCTGTTTTTCATCCAGTCTGCTAAGCTGATCATCATCAGAAATTGGTTCTACTGGTAACAGACTTGTCAGACAGACAGGATAAGTTGGGTGTCATCAGCGTTGGAGATGATGGAAATGCTATGTCCTCTGATTAAGTCAGCAAGATGTTGAACAGGGTTGGGCCGAGTGATGACCTTTGGGGGACTCCTCAGATCAAGTCCTTGGGCTCTGATATGTAAAGTGGGAGTCTGATGCGTTCTTCCTGTGATAAAGGAGCATGTCCATTTGAGGGCCGGTCCTTGGATGCCTTTGTTGTGAAGTATTTTGATAAGGCTGTGACATGGTGTCAAATGCAGTGGAGAGGTAGAGAAGTATGAGGCCAGTGGTATATCTTCAGTCGTGCAGGGCTCAGCTCTCATCTGTGCCAGCAGTGAGTGATGTCTTTTGGTGCTCTAGTTCCTAGGAGTGGTTGAAAAGGTTGTGGAGTTCCAGGTGGTTAGTGAGATTTTGGTTGATCATCTCCTCAACCACTTTAACTGGGAACAGGAGCAGGGAGATAGGGCGGAAGTTGCTCATCTTGTTGGTGTTGAGCAAAGGTTTCTTGAGGAGTACCAGGACTAATGTGTTTCCAGTATTCAGGGAAGGTGGTGGATTCAATAAAGGAGTTTATGATGTGGGTGAGGAATCTGCTGATCAGAGGCCTTCCTAGGTTGTAGATATAATGTGGGGACAGTCTGTTGGGGCCCCAGAGCAGACATTTTTCATGACTGTAGTGGTGTCTTCCTCTGTGTTTTCCATTTGGTTAGGTGGGTGTTCAGGAAGACTGATGATGTCCTTGGGTTGTTTTTCTAAGTTGTTGTAGATCTTTTCGATTTTGCTGTTAATGAGATTTGAAAGGTTGTTGCAGAGTTCTTGGGCAGGAGAAAGAGTTGGCTATGGCTTCTGGGGGGTGAACTCTTTGATGATGGAAAAGATTTATTGTGATTGTAGGAGCTAGTTTCAACCTGGTCAGTGAGGGCTTTCCTCTTGGTGTCTCTCAGAAGATGGTGGCAGTGGCTGACCACGACCTTATGGGTAGATATTGCATCACTTGTGTGATTGGATTACAATTTCCCTTCCAGCTGCTTGCGGTATATTGTGTTGTTCCGGACTTCGTTGGTGTACCAGGTGACTTGCCAGCTCATTCTGTGGCTTTTATTAATCTTAATGGGTTTGAGTGCGTCAGCACAGTTCAAGATCCACTGGTTTAAGTTGGTGATATCCTCAACCAGGTTGTCGGTGGTGTTAAGCTGGTTTGTTTTGAGTGCACTTCAACTGTCTCTTACTATTATTTTGTTCCAGTTCTAGCCGGGCATGTTGATGCTGGTGGGCGCTTTGACTTGGAGTGGAGATAGTGAAGTGGTCGGTCCTTGTGAGTTGTGGGACGGAGTTACAGTTGACGTTGCTGCCGGAGAAGATTCCATCTAGAGTCCTGAGATGTGCGTGGGCTCAGGAAGACATACGTTGTGTAGCCTCTTGAGTAATTCAGGGGAGGGGCAAGGAGTTCAAATTAAGCATGAGAGAATGAGTTAAAAGTGAAGTGGAAGTGGGGACAGGAGAAAGGTCCTACAGTGCTACGTGGTGTGATGCAGCAGCAGGTGCTTTGGCATCCTGGGTCTCGCGAAAGAAGGGTAGCAGCTGAGTGGCGTCAGGAGGTGACCCGACCAGGGGTCCTGGTGCTGGGCATGGTCCAGGTGCGGACGGGCCCCAATTAAGTCGATCATAGAAGGAGAGGGAGTGGGCAAGAAAGATGGAGAGGAGAGAAGATGACGCAGTAAGCAGCTAAGGAGCGGGGGATAAGTGTGAGATAGGATGAGGGAGCCTGAAAGGCAGCAAAAGAGACAAAAGGGGCACAAATATAACAAGGGGAAAAGGATAGTACACAGTGAAAGATGGCAGGAAAAAATAGAAATCAAGGGGCGAGAGCTCAAACAGAGGCCGAGGAGGTGATAGAGGCACGTAAAAGTGTCAAGAGTGAGAGAAACACGTCCAGTCTCAGTACACTCACACCCACATTTTCCTATGAGTACAGCAACTTTAGATAATTTCTCAGGTATTTCAGGCCCAACCCTCACCTCGCAGGTTCTGAACAGCTACCATGTATTCACATGACAGACCCCTGCCAGGAAGCCGTGGAACATTCCCATGATGTATCACCTCTTCACTGGAACTCAACAGCTAACGGGAGCTGGAAACACTTTCACGGGCTTTCCCCCACTTTCACAGGCTGGAGCTCAAACATGAGATGTCTTGTGGGATGCCTATCAGTCATCTCAGTCTAGACATCAACGAAAGAAATAGCCTCCACAATGGCTGGAACCTGTGATCCATGGTTCACAATCCCAATGGCATTGAGCCATTAGCCCAACCTGATGGCAACAAACCACTAGTTATTGTAAAGTATGCTGGTTCTCCCCTAGAGGCAGACCGTGTTACTCCTTCCCCTGCCTGAGCTAAAGGGACAGCATTCACAGGAACTACAAATAGAGTGAGAATCTGCAAACCTCACTTAAGTATGCAACATAGAAATAAAGGAAAGCACAACTGCAGCCATACGACCTGAAGGCAGGTCAGTGTTTGTTTAATGCAAGCTAACATTGTCCTGTGCGCTGGGAACTTGTGCCAATAGTGACAGAAGGCTGCCTCAGCATCAACACAAATACTAAATTTTAGGAGGGGAAACTGCTCTAAATTTTCACTTTGAATTACTCGAGCACAAACAGCAGAAGGTAGTGTTGGTGCAGGCTGGTGATCCATCTCAGATCATGGCCTGTGAGTAGAACGGAGACACTGCTTCAAAAATCAGAGGGGATCTTGTAGAACACAGTGCAACCATTTCTGGCTTGGAGACTGAAGTTTCTCAAACTGGAACCAGTGAGCAGAAATACATAAAGATTGACATGAACTCTTTAGAGACATAGCAAACATTTTGATCAACTGATTAGTATATTGATAAATGTTATTGTGAACCAGCAGAGAACTTTAGCAAAAAAAAAAAATATATATATATATATATATATATATATATATATATATATATATATATATTAGTTTAAATGTTGTAATTCAATGTTTTTAACTGGACCCCATGATTTTTATATATGTCTCCTGAGGTCTTTTTCTATTGCAACTCCAGGCCAGGAATGTTATGGGCAAAGTTAAAAGTACCCAAGTATTTTTAAGAAAGTATGAAAAGTTGTAAGTTTTTACTGCTGAAAGTGCTGCCAGAGGGCATCTTCGGCTGCCAAAGAAATAGGAATCTATCATGTGCTTTCATTTTGTAGCTATCCTTTCTCGGCATCATTATGGCTGTTTAGGATTCGGTCTGAAACAGTTGCACTATGTAACTCGTCACTGATCTACGTGCAACCTGCTAGCTACAAGTTCCACCCCAGTAAGAGGCAGTCAGGCGTTAATGAATTGACACAAGAGATCGGTTTATGAACTGTAAACCAAAGGTTCCAATCCAAGTATCATAAGACTTCGGCCCCGATTAAGATTTAGGTGGAATTCCATGCAGAGATTCCAAAAGGACTGGAATCAGAGTTGCCGGCCACTACTTCACCAAGAAGTCTATTTATTTCTTGCTAGACCCCTTGGAATGGGGAATGGCTATGTGGACACAATTACAATGAAGGTATTCCATATGAGTTGTCACTGCTCCCCTTTATTACATGCCCTAAGCAGGTGGCAAAGGGAAGATGCGGTTTGCCTGTGGGGCAGGGGTGGAGGCAGACAGGCTCAAAGGGTATGAGACGGAAAGGGAAGAACGGTTTTGGCAGGTGGAAGCATTACTTAACAATCCCATTTTCCCCCCAAAAATTGTCAAGTATTCTAGGGGATGGGCCTTGGCTCCTGTTGCAGTCCGAGTCTCGTGCAATTTAACAAAACTGTTCATTTAGGTCCAGGGTTCCTGTACTGGAGGGGGGGGGGGGGGGGGGGGGGGGGGTTTGAGGCGGGGTTGTCGAAATCACTTTTTTTTAAGCTTTCGAAACAGGACTCAAGAGCTCTCACTTGTCCAGCAACCCAGCTCACCGAATGAAATCCATTGTGCCCATTCATCCTCACGTATCCACCAATTCCCACGCTATGGTTTTTAAGTCCTTTATGGCTTCTTGTACTTTGCCATCCTGCCTACCCTTGTGCATTATCTTTGACCTGTACTATTTCCTATATGTGAAAATGAATCTTGAGCACACAGGTGCTCCACAATTTGCTGTTGCTTCCCATGACTTTGTAAATTTGGCGTGAGAGGCACATGCATTGCATGCTAGAGAAACATATGCAGGAGACTAAGGATTTTCACGTGTGCAGGGAGTGGACAGTTCACGTCACCTATTGTATACATCAAAAATACGTACTGCCACCGGGCAAGTAGACAGTCTGCACACAAGAAGTGTTGCAATTCTGGACCCTAGAGGAAAACATTTCTTCAGGCACCACCAGAGGATAGAAGCCGAGGGTTCTACTGGTAGCCATGTTAAGAAATGTCCAGAAGTGAAAGCTGCCATGGTGAGATCAAAAAGGGGGCTAAAAACACAGCAGGAGATACAAGCTATCCAAAACGTAGGACTGCCTCACTTCAGCAGGAATCTGAGAAACGTTCAAATGACCTCGACTTGAGAGCAGGACTACTGAGGGTTTGAAATGAGCAAAGTACTCAATAAATTGGCATTTATGGAGTTGGTTACTTGGATTCAAGCATTCAAGGTGGCAGCAGAACCAACTACAGACCTGCATCTTCCACGTTAGGACGAATCAAAGAAAAGCTGTGAAGATCGGAGAAATGTAATAAGACCTTGAGGTTATGAACACCTATCTTATTAGATGTTTGCTGAAATTCGGTTTATTAATGAGCAAGGAACTTCTTATGCTGAGGACCGACGGTATGCTCGAAACATTTTTACTTCGGAAACACACAAGGGCCTGGATTCTCTCTCGCAAAGAGAGCAAGGCAAATGACAGCAGGGGCTGCTGCAAAGCAAGACACCTAAAAAACAACGAGCAACCAAAATACTCCCACTCCTCTCCCCCCGTCCCCCAGAGGGAAAAACAAACCAAAACACAGTGGATGAAAGACCTCCACAACCCAAACACCATGTAAAAATAGTCAGCAAGAGCCTGCTCGCCCCCAAAACCACACAAGAGCCTTGTAGCATGCTCACGGAACACATCACAGACAGCTAAAACCGAAAATCCCCGCCGAAACAGCTTGCACTCTATTCATATAAATAAAACTAATGTGTGACAAATTAGGAAAACACCTTTCACGACGACTGGAAAGCCAGGGCACTCTAGAAACCGAAAGTAGATCTGAAAACCAAGATAATCCCCCAGCGTGAGAAAAGGACCATTGTCAGACCGGAAGTAGGGAGATCGAGGAATGAAGCCTCTGTCGTCACCCACACGGCCGCTCCTCACACATTCCTGAAGCACTCCATCGACGCCGTGGGGCACGAAGCTCGGCATCACCCTACTGTGCGCTGCCACGGCCGGTAAACTTCACGACGTGACATGCCCACGACGTTCAATCTACGTAGTGAGGATGGTGGTGCCCAACCCCCGCCTGCTGCTCCCCTGAGCACCTGCACTGCGTCACCAGGACGCAGGCATTCCTATCCGGACCTTCGCTGGATAAATCATGCACTGGGGGAGATGCAGGCTTGGTTTGTTGCCACTGAACAAACTGGGTTCAGTCACTTGATAACAAACATATGTAACACAAAGGGCACGGACTGGTAAATAGTGTCCTGCTGACGTGATGCAAATGGACCAGCCAATCACTGTTACTCCTCGCCTCCCTCGTCTTGGGTGGGAGAAAAATAAACCCCAAGTCAACAATCTTTACTGGCGCACTAAATCTTTGGAAAGCTGTTGTTTCAGGACCCTACGTTCTGCTACTACTGCCCCCTCTCCCCAGCCCACCAACCAACTGATCCTACATAATGTGTTTGTGCTTGACTGAGACTAGACTAGAGGAATATTGAGTAGACACTGTGTCCAGTAAGGTCTGGCAGAACTTTTCGTGTGCTCTAGGAGCCTCACGTTGGTTTGGGTGTCCTGTTAATGTGTTTGTGCGATGCCTGACCAATATTTTGTTACTTTTTGTGTTTCCAAAGAGGGAAAAGGGCTTGTGTCTTGCTCTTCCTATGGTCGGTTTCCCTTCGCCACTACGACTGCCATGCCACATGGAATGGGCTATGATACTTGCAAGTGCTGCTCCGACCATCACACCCGTTGAGACCGAGGCCGAGTAGAAGTCCCACGCTTCCGATAGGGAGGCAGAGGGCAGGTCATGAAAGTAACCCGAGACCGGTCCTGATGTTTCCAAAACGTATCCTGATCTGTGAAGATACCTGCTCATACTATGAAGTCCAGACTGATTACGAGACCCAAATGCGAGCATCGGGCATTCCTACACTCTGCCAAGGACGGATTAGAACAGTACAACAGACAGGAACATACACCACGTTTTAATTTCCCATCAATATTTAACTCGGAAGTGGTTAAAAGATCAGCATGCATTAGAAAGTGAGGATCATGGGTCTGCTTCCTCTGCAAATAATATGCAAATACCAGGAAGCAGTCTGGTATACTCAGTAAAGGAAACAAAGGGTTATTACGTAGGAGTGGGCGGAAACTGCAGAGTTTAACTCGGCAGAGCCGCATAAAAACCCTGCAATATTTCGCGGAGTTCAGCGAGCGGGCAGAAGTGGGTACATTGCACTGCCAGTGATTTTTTAGTTTTTAGTGCCGGGAGCATGTTCCGCACGGAGAAATGCGTGTGAGCGTCACCATGGGGCCCAGAGGGCGCTGCTGGATTATTAGGTTTTGCTGCTCCTCGAGTAGATGGTCTACTCGAGCAGCAACTTCTACAATGTGAGCGGTCGCAATCGCTTGCACCAGACAAATCTTGCAGGTGTCCTCCTAGCATCTGAAAATCGCTCTATGGGATTGTCAATTCTCAATCGCCAATTTACCACTGGCGAGCCACCCAACTGAAAAAGTTCTGCCACCAGATTAAGTGTGGAATTTGTCCAGAATGCTGTGTTACAGTCGTAACACAGAGAGGGCAAAACTCCACTGGTGAAGCAAAATTTATCGCCCACTGCTATTATCAGGTATATCATCACTGCAGATGTTGTTCATATAAAGCGACACGTAATGCAGCAAAGTGGTGCGCAATTCCTAGTGATGTACAGTACACAAATACAAGTGTAAGTATCAAGGAGTGTTTCAGTAACAGACCGTTTTTGACTCCTATTAAAAAAAAAAAATTAAAAAAAAGGGGGGGGGGAGAGAGATAGAGAGAGAGAGAGAAGGAGAAGAAAAGTTGTGTGTTGTTCAAACCAACAAAAAGAAATCATCTTGTGAAGAACACAGAGCCGACCCACACATCCCTTGGCGTAATGCGAATGTGATGATTTGCCCAATTGTTTTACTAATTCTCATCTGAATTTGTAATCAATAAAAGTTGAGGTTTATGCGTAATTATAGAATGGGTTTCAATGTACTTTTACACCTTCAGAAAATGTACTTCCCCTGTGTGTAGGGCATACACGACAAAAGAAGTGTAAAAACATCTCAATAGTAAACATGAGGAAAAAAACATACTCGATCAGGACAGTTTGACATATATATTATCTAGTAGTGGTCACCACCATGTTTCCATAGAAAAAGCGTTTTTTTTTTTTTTAAAGAAAAAAGTACCCTGGTGATTCTTGTTATGCATGAAAAGTTTTAGGAAGGGGTGATGATCTGTCACACGAGGCCGAGAAAAAAGGGAGGGGGTGGGGTGGAACATGCGTTTCTCATAAGACTTTTGAACACGACTACAGCCTGATACACTGGACAGAACTTCCCCAAATTTGGCTGAAAGCTTGCTTTCAGAACGCAGACTAGACTTTCGCTTATTTAGAATAGATTCTTTCAGTAGTTTAAGAGAAATTCAAAGGAAAATAAATTTGTATATCTAGGGACAGGGATCCCTCCAGACGACTTTGTGAATAATGACAAACTTGTGCAGGGAAATGCCCAGCTCAGATTGGCTCTCAACACTTCAACCAGGAAGTGTTGGAAGCCATCTTTGGACTCTGCATAAGCTGAATCACAACAAGAAATGCAAATAAACAATTTTTTTGTAAAAAAAAAAAATTTACAAAAAAAATATGGAAAAAGGGGCAGGGTAGAGACGCCCTCACCCCTTAGCTCTTGTGCTGGATTACCAGAGGGACCCCGCCAGAGAAAAAAAAAAACACACATTTTTGCCACAAATTCGCAATGTTGTGAACTCACAGAACTAAGAATAAATAAAAACAAACAAAAAAAAAAAAAAGTCTCCTGCGCTTGTTTTTTTTTTTTAAATAAGTCTCCTCGTGGGCCAAGTCCCAGGGGCATTGAGAACCTAAGGAGAGGGGTGCATGGGGCCACCCTCCAGGGCTTTTATTTGCAGCCGGGACCGCCACCTCTCCGGGGCTTTGTTCATATTACATGCAGGCGGTCTAGTTGCAGCCCCGAAGACCCTGGGGCTTAATTGTGTGCAGGAGGGAGGGCACCCCCTCCCGTAGCCTCAGGGACCGCCACCTTCCTGGATCATATTTTTTGTTTTGTGTGGGGGGGCCGTGCAGCCCACCAGCAGCCCCAGGGGCCGCCACCTCCCCAGGACTATTACATTTGGAGAGGAGCCAATGATGGCCCTGGAGATCGCTACCCGCCATGGCCGGCTCCTGCTATGTCCTGGACATAGCTGTTTGCTTTTGCTCTTGCTCTGTGAGAGTAGAAAATGGTGTGATCCCCTTATTGTTCAGTGATCAGTCTTGTGTTCAAGGTTTTGTATCAACAGAGGGTACAAGCTGCCATTCTTAGGCAAGGCACCTCTGTTGCGCACATAAACCAAATAACACTCACATTTAGCCTGAGCACTTCTGTAATCTGGCATGCTACCAGTTTGTGAAGCACGTCAGAGCCTTGTCAGAAGTAGAAAGTGTTATATAAATGCAACTACAACACAATATATTGTGTTGATTTCAGCATACTTCTGATACAGGCATGGTCACCACAATTATGCGATTTTGCTGCTGGTTCATTATTTCACATTATTATAAATTGGCCACATCATACAGTAGATGCCTACTCTGCAGATTTTAAAACAAAAATATTGTTTCTATCAAACGTTAATAAAAATGCAGTGACATGTTGTGTAGTGGAAGGCCCTTCACAAAGACTGACTGGCCACATTTCTGTTGCTTATTGCTGTATTTGGATATTAAACTGCTACAAATGAGATGAAACCTTAGCCCGGACAGTGTTAACATGCATAAACATGACAAAAGAATAAAGTAATAGCATCATAACATGTGCTGCATTACACCACATCCTTTATCTTTTCTCGATTCATGATTAAGTCAACCCTGTTGAATAATTTGCACGGACCAGGACGTCCCGGGAGGGACCAACAGTAGAGGTATGGGCCGAGAGGTCACCTTGTGGGCCAGAGCTGGTAGAGCATCCTTCACCTGGAGGATTCTGGGGGAATCCAGAGATGTCCCATAGCGGGGCATGTGGATGGAGGAATTGGGAACACCTGGAGGGGGACACAGGTTCAGACCTGAGTGGTGCTAGTGATGGTGGGGGAAAGAGACAGTGAAGCAGGGAGCTGAATCTGGTAGAATGCAAGATAAGATGCCAAGACCAGACCACATATTGAGTGGGACTTGCTCAACCTCTATTGCAACGGATGCTGTGCACTGCAGACACACCGAGGTGGTATAAGTTGCACTTTCATCCCCAGATAGGACGTGACACGTACACACAAATCCACGAGGTGTAAATACAAGGCCAAAAATCTGCACCCAATTATGCGACACAATGATTTAACTCCTACCCCCTCGGCGACCCCCATCTTTTGTTAGTTTTTATATTTTCGTTAGCCAATTTTTCACTGTTTCACTAAGTTACTTTCTTATTGGACTGGCATTGACAAATGGTTTAGTTCATCCTATATTGAATGTAACTGGTGGAGGCTATGCACAATCAGAAATGAGTCACCACTGCCTAAATTGATGGGGCATCCACACACATTTTGACATACCTTCACCTAGAGACAGACGTTGCTAGCACTGCGATCAACTGATGACTGGAACGCTGGCCCTGGATAGGGCACCAACACCCAATGATTTATCCCAGTAAATGTTATGCTTGCGAACTGCACGTTTCTTTTATGAAACGGGAATAACTCATGTTATGCATTATTGCTGCTGTGACCACACATGCTAATAAAGACCTATTAAAAAAAACAAAAAAAACTGCTGAATAACTTCAGTGGCCCTGGATACAGGTTATTGGTGACATTTAGGGACAGGAACTTGGATGTGTGTCACTTATGATTACTGTTGTTATCCAATTTAAAATGAGTGATGGAAGAAGGTGCTTTCTATGCACGAGTGTGTTCATAACAGTACAATTTAAGTCACAGAATTCCACTTTCAGATGTTTATTATTCTTTAAGTGTGCAGCAATAATAATACAATGCACATAACATTCAATACAGTATGTGAGAAAGACTACAGTGATTTAAGAACAATGCACACGGAGAGACTGCACATCTTCCTACAGTTACTGATTTATTAATTTGGGAAGGGGTGAAAACACTTAATGGCACTATTACTTTAGGTTCCACCGTTTACGCACCAGATTTAGGTCAAATCCCGAGAGCTGTGGCACAAACACCTAGTACTCCACAGAGAAAAGCACAATAGACTCAAGGAATATACAACACATTACAAAGAAAGAAACAAACAAATTTCGAAAAAAAAAAAAAAAAAAAAAAAAAATCTAGAAAAATGTATAAAATAAAAATAAACCCCCCAAAAAAGGTTGGAATCAATTTCGGGAAACTGGAGATATGGGCTTTTAAGCAAAAAGCAAACACAAAAAACAAAGCGCCCATGTGTGTGGATGTTTCAGGTACACTGGTACATAGGTGTGATTTCAGGCCAAGCCTGATGGAGCAGGGGTCCGGTAAGCTTTGCTGGTCAAACGTTTTTTTACCGTGGAAATCGTATATTTTTCCATTTTCTTTCACCTGCCCCCCCAAGTTCTACACAATTGGACTGAGGTTCTTTTTTGCAAGGCAGCAAGAGCTCCAGCAATCGGATCCGGTTTTTATTCAGAGGGGCACAAGACATGGCTGCCTGTGCTCACCGCTGCGGTTTGCTTTATCTATCGATCCACTGGTTAGAAAATTATGCAACCTAGGGATGAAGCCAGTTGAGTTGAAAGGGGGTAGTACTAAGATATTGGCTTATGCTGATGACATCTGACCCAGTGGCTGCTATACAAGAGATTGAACAAGAAGCAACTCAATTTGGGAGGGCTTCTGGATACCTGTTAAATAGGTCTAAATGTCAAATTTAGACTAATGTTTGGGCAAATATGGAGGATAAACGTAAGGTGACTCAGGCTCAGTATCTACGGGTCAGGCTGTCATCCAATTTGGACGAGGTTGTCGAAATCAATTTGGCCCCGGTGTTAGCAAATGCTATGAAAGAATTGAGTCGTATTAGTAATCTTCAGCTGTCACTGGTGGGGCGCTGCAATGTGATTAAAATGAATTTCTTACCCAGGGTGTTGTATTTTTTTTTTTAGGACTATACCACTAGAAATAGGACAGGAGTGGTTCAAGCATATGGAGGAATTGACCAATAGTTTTATATGGTCCTATGCTAAAACTCGTCGGGCCGCTCGTTACTTAATATTACCAAGAGAGAGAAGGGGGATGGGCTCTTCCTAGTTTTAAGCTATATCATTTGGCGGTGGTATTACAATATGCGCAGATGTTGTGTTTTCCGGGCACAGCTGTACAAGATACCCACCCCACCTTCCACTTATGCATTGATTTGAGGTAATGAAGCTGATGCAGCTTTTTTTAAGGATAGTGGAACCCAGCTATTTTAGGAAAGTTAAATTTAAAACAATAAGGGCGTGTTTGTTATTATACGCGGCTATGGAATACCCCAATGTTGTTGGGGATTTTAAAAGAGAAGGGTTGTTTAAAATGGTTCAACCATGGGGCTCAGAAAGTGGGTGATTTATTTCACAAGGGTGGTCAATTAGAGCGTTTGAGGACTTGAAACTGGAGTTTGCCTTGGATAATAAAGAGTTTTAAAAATGTTTGCAGATTAAAAGGTGGTCAGTAAGCAATTCCTAAACATAATGGGTGTGGGGGAAAGATTAGGTTAGTGGAGGCTTTGGGTAAAATGGCATGCTGTACCATTAGTAATCTTTATTTGATTTTGTTATTCAGTGGAAGATGATCAAGAACTCCTTGCTAGGAATTGGGAGTGGCAGACAGGTGCTAGCGAAGCTTCAGTCTGAGAGTCTTTAGATATGGCTCAATATGTACTTCTATTGGTCGGACCGCAAGCTCAGCATTATAAGGTTTGATTCAATCTCTATTATACACCTGCTAAGATTGCACCCTGTGGCCGGACAGAGGGTATTGCCTGTCCTCGGTGTGGGAGCTCGGAAGCTGATCTTTGTCATATGTTTGTCAGCTGTGGAAAATTATCCGGGCTTATCAGCGACATTTCGGAATTTTTGGGAAACGTGCTGAAGCAGGACATTACCCGAACACCCCAACTGGTGTTGCTAGGGGTGGATGAGATAGTTTGTACAAGTCAATCTCGCTTTTTTTTCTTTTTCTGGCAATGCCAGTATTGCGTGGGTGTTTCACATCAGATTGGCTGAAAGCCGAACCCCCTTCCTGGAACCAATGGATTACGCGGTGTTGTCTGCGTACCATTTGGAGTCCTGCTTATATAGTATCAAAGGCACTACTTCTAGAAAAAGGGGTTTGAACATTTGGGCCCCTCTGCTGTCATGGCTTCAAAGGATCAAGAGGACATATTAGTAAAAGTATGGTCAAGGAATTTGCACCTGCTATATGTAGCTATGTATTAGTGATTGAATATTTTTATTTTCTGTATGATGGATTAAGGTACTTGATTAAATTTGTAACCTGCTGTGTGACTAAAAATATAAATAATAAAAAAAAAAAAAGGGGGGGGGGGGGGAGAAAGAGCTCCACGTGGCCAGTTATTCCATTCTTGCGGTTCCCATTTCACTGGAAAAAGGTCGCAGTAGGAGACACAGTCAATCATTAGCCCCAGATAGCTTGAGCGCATTTCTTGGGGAGCTCTAATTCCTTGCCGTGACCCATCTAGCCATGGTCTTTCTAGTACATACACCTCCCATCCTTCCCACCCTCTGCAACCGCCACCCCCCCAAAAAAAGCAGAAGGTAAACTGCTGGAAAAGCCACTTCTGTCTCTTCCATAGCTCTCAATCTTTTAGGAATGACTGACTTGCACAGGGTCAGAGCAGTCAGCTCCAAAGTGGGCAGTTGGTTCTTCTATCAAGAATGGAACCACTCGTCAGGCCTCAGTGGATACGCCTACCCAGCCTCGTTGCCAGTGTACTTGTAGTCCAGACGCGGCACCATGGAGGTGGTATTACTTACACGAACTAGCCTTGATAGTCCAGGCTACAGAGATGAAACATGTCAGTTTTCTAACATTTCTACTGTTCCTTGCTTATGTCAAGAAGTGTGACTACAACACCAAATGTCTAAGTAGCTTTATTGGTCAATACATTGATGGGTGACCTGTAACAATCCTGTACTTCGCCCTCAAAACGTTGTACTTCACATTTAGCTAATGCACTTTATTGGTACTAGAATGCTGCCCCAAACTGTAACTCGATTACAATCTACACTTCATATGGTTATTTCTCAGCGCCAGCATGTGGCACTAGGGGTACACTAAACAAGCACCGATTTTATAGAGTATCTTTCCAAAGTTCTTTGACATCATGCTGTAGGGCAGCTCAAGGCATATATTCCATATGGTAACTACTCCTTTTTCTGTAAAAGCATGCAGCAGCAAAAGTGGGTATAGTATGCATATAGTATCTACTTACCGTTCTTGCCGAGGAACAACGTAACTTGCAGATCATACATCTTGTATGCTCTAGAAAGCAGCAACATCACAATGCACTCATTTCACAGAGAATTTCAAAAACCGTTCTTCTGCAACAGTATTCTGTAGTTCTGTGCCTGCAAAAGCACAGATGAGCTAGGTGCCCTCATTGTGTATCGAGATTTCACATTTGCACAGCACTTTGCCGCCACTTGTTAGGACTGGCTGCACTTGAGATTGTGGATTCTGTTGCAGGCTGATGTAAAAGTGAATGTGAACACATTCTGTGCAAGTCCAACTTATTTTTTTTATTTTATTTTTTAACTCAGCTGTCTAACAAACACTCAAGTCAAATGTCTGCACAGTAAACACTGAACGCTAACCCATATATTTCATTAAGGGTACACAACTCAAAATGCGTATTTAACACACCGCGTGCATTCTAACCTTAACTGAGGGCCTCGTGAAGCTTTTATTAGTGGAAAGTATGACACCAGCAAATGCACCAATACTTAGCTTCAAGCTGTAAACTGAGCATTCATTTGTACAGAGTTCTTACACTATAATCAGTGCCACTGCAATTATGACGCAGAGTCGGTCCTAATCACGCAGCAGTGATCACAAAATTATGCGGCAGCAAAAAGCAAATAAATGTAGCATAATGCGGCACATTTATAATAGTATTACTTCATTATTTTGCAATTTTCATAGATGTAAACGCTGTTCAAGGAAAGGGTTCAGCACCTTAATAACAGGTTAACATCCAAAATAAAAAAAAATTACAAGGTTAAAAATAGTGGGTGGAGGGGTGTTGGGGGAAACTTACCCTGCTTGCAGCAACTGCAGCGCCACTCCTCAGTCCTCACTCACAGTTGTCACAGGCTCCCAGCCTGCCCTGCGGCCAATCTGAACACTGCTCTCATGCTGCTGGCAGCACAAAAGCAGCATTAGGATTGGCCGGAGCACCCTGGCTTGGCGCTCCGACGCAGACTGGGAGCCTCTGCCTGCTGTCTCCAACCCGGCAACACACTGCCGGTTTGAAAAGAGTACAGTGCGCATGTGTGTTTGGCTGGCCCAATATGGCCGGCCAAACACACATGCGCACTGAGGGGCGGGCACACCACTCCCCTCAGTGCTAGTTAACCCTAGGACCCCGCCACTTGAAAAATAAAAATGATAATAAGCATTGCTTATTATGGCTTTTATTTTTCAATTTGAAGCTGCTGCTGCGTAGTTTTAGGATTACAAAGCGTCAACACCAAGCCTCCAGAAACACTTTTACCAGCAACAGGCAGTACCATAAATAAGGCATATATGATGGAGGCACTGTCAGATTTAAGATATCAATTTACACAAAAGTGTGTGTGTGCTGGAGGCCTGATTACGACCTTGGCGGATTGATACTCCATACAGTGAACGAGGTATCTGATACATCTGCGATGGAGTATCCCATTCGGTGAGGTCATAATCAGGCCCTTTGTTACTCAGGCTGCCTTCCCAAAAGAACTACTAGGTTGAGAAATGGGTGTGTCGCGTTACATTAATTTGCACTAATAAAGCAATAAAGCATTTTCGTGACAAAGAATCATTGTTCCAACTTCTTGAATTACATTTAAATGTAGGCCATGACTTTCTTCATGCATCAGGCAAAGGTCCTTCTTCAGTATTACATTTGGGGACGATAGATTTCACCGCTATACTGCCAATTTCAAATATTAACATTGAAACTGACCAACGGGTCAAAGTGTCTGCAGCTTTCCTGTACTGTAGATGTCGTGTTTGTTTTGTAACTTTCAATCCGGTTTTGGAAGAAAAAATTTATTGTGCACAGGGCTTTAAGTGGGGCAGGCCCCTCTGGGTCTCGGATCCGGTAGTAATTTAAAAAGGATGTTGAAAACGGGTCCCTATCGGGCCCTTTATTCATGTCTAACTTTACTGTCAGAAACGCTGAACTATTTCCGAATAATGAATGTAAAACACGTGGAAGTAAGGTATGTCCTTGATTTACTTCCGGTTTATATTTCACATGTTTACTATTAGGGAATGACGGGTATTTCCAGGACGTTTGGTTTCTCCTACAGCATAACGCTCTTACGTGGGGGGCTTACATGTGAGTGTGTGCGTTGTGTGTTTAGGAGGTGGCGAAGGAGATGCGAGTGTGCGCATTCAGGGCAGAGTGAAGGGAGGATGCTGAAAACGAAAGAGATGAGGGCTTAGATGTAGAGAGATGATATAAGTGATAAATGCCTCTAATGTTTAACTCACGGTCTCAATTTCAGGACTGAAATATTTTCAATATTATTTACAACAAAATCATGCTTGTTAGTCCTTTATCTCAAACAGCTAGCAACCACTGACAAAGCCAATAGTGGTCTTGTGTTAAGCGTATGTCAGTTGTGTTCTTTGTCTGGATGCTACAGCAGAAAACCCACATAGGATCCAAAATACTGGTCAGGTAGCACACTATGGAAATCATAGACTCTTAGTTTATGTGTCTAGTGGTGCTGTAAGTATTGTGTGTCTGTCTTGTGACTGTCTTTTTATTTTGCCTTTTTCACTGCTTTTGGTCTCCATTTTCTCAGCCTCTTTCTCCTTTTCTTTAGCCTTTCTCACCCTCTTAAGCCGTTTTCTCCTTTCCTTAGTGTTTACGCTCTGTTTGCCCTCTTTGCTTCCCTAGTCCCGCCGCTGCGTCCCCACCCCCCTCGCGCCCCCATTCGCCCACTGCTCCCAGCTGCACCTCCCTCCCACCTCCTCTTCTTAATGGCGGCCACTGCATGGTGAAGTGAGTGACCCTTGACCTTGTTTTGGTCAAGAGAAGCTCCCCACTCCGCGCAGCTCCACCTGACTGCACCCGTGCCCTTTACCCTGCCATCGCTGCTGGGATGGCAAAGCCCTCCTCCACCCGCAGGCTCCTGCCTGCGCCTCATCCCTGGTGTTTACTAGTGCTGTAAGTATTGTGTGTCTGTCTTGTGACTGTCTTTTTATGTTTTGCCTTTTTCACTGCTTTTTGTCTCCATTTTTTCAGCCTCTTTCTCCTTTTCTTAAGCCTGTCTCCCTCTCTTAAGCCGTTTTCTCTTTCTCTTAAGCAGTTTTCTACTTTCCTTAGCGTTCACGCTCGGTTTGCCCTCTCCACCTTCCCCAGTCCCGCTGCTGCGTCCCCGCCTCCCTCGCGCCCCCATTCGCCCACTGCTCCCCACCTGCTCCTCCCTCCCACCTCCCCTTCTTAATGGCAGCCGCTGTGCGGCCACGCCAGACGCAAGCCTGTCTGCACCTGGACAGCGTCAGTCCCCTTGGCCCCCGCGATCACCACGCCGCCCGATGCTGCTACAGTGCCAACATCCTCAAAGCTGTCCAAACAGCCACCTGCTTCCAAGCCACTGCGAAGCTCACCCACAGACCCTTCTCCTGCCAGAGCTGCAGCTTCACCAGCCCTCGAGCTGCCGCCCCTCCTACCAGAACCGGACGCAACCACCTCACATACATCCTCCTCAACACCCGGTCCCTCCACAAGCACGCCATGGAACTCTGGGACCTACTCATCTCATCCTCCCCGGGCGTCGCCTTCTTAACAGAGACCTGGATGAACCCCTCCTCAGAACCTGACATCGCCATAGCCATCCCAGACGGCTATAAGATCACCCGCGGAGACCACACCAACAGACCGTGAGGAAGGATCGCCATCGTCCACAGGAACACCATCAGAATCTCGAACAACACCGAAGACACACTTGATGCCGCCGAACACCTGCACTTCCAGATTCACATCAACGCCAACACCACCCTCAGATGAACACTCATCTACAGACCCCCCCGGACCCTGGCCGCAGTTCAGTGACTCCATCGCTGAACTTTCACCTCGAGAACGCCAATGACAGCAACTCCACCGCCCTGCTCGACAAACTCGTTCTCAAACAACTCGTCACGACACCCACCCACCCACCCACTCCACCGGCCACACGCTCGACCCGCTCTTCTCCACCAGCAGCCACGTCACCTTCAGCCACACTAGCGAACTACACTGGTCCGACCACCAACGTGTCCACTTCACCTTCAAGAAGCCCACCACGCACCACCACCCACAACAGATCCCCCACCACAGCCAGAACAAGATCACAGAAGACCAACTGATCTCCACCCTCGTCCAAGCCCCGCCACCCAACATCGCCGACACCAACACAGCCGCCCACAACCTCAGGCAATGGATCGACGACTGCGCCAACACCCTTGCTCCGATCAAGAAACCCTCCAACAACCACATCAACACTAAGGCCATCTGGTTCACCTCCCACCTTTAGGCCTCCAAACGGGAGTGCCGAAAACTAGAGAAGTGGCGCCACGAACAAACAGAGATCAACCACACTGCCCTCAAGAACGCCATCCGCAGGCATCACCAGCTCATCCGGATCGTCAAGAGATCCTCCTACAAGGAACGCATTGACAATGCACACAACAGCAAAGAGCTCTTCAACATCGTGAAGGAACTTGCCAACCCCAGATCCTGCTCCAACGACACCCCACCTTTGCAAGAACTCTGCGACTCCCTCTCCACCTTCTTTCACCGCAAGATCACAGACATCCTCGATAGCTTCAATACCTCGACCTCCACAACAGCCGCCATCACCAAAAACCCAACTCACCGGACCCCAGCCACACCAACCTCCTCCTCTCCTGGACCCATGTCAACAACAATGACACCATCAAAATCATGAGCACCATTCACTCCAGCTCACCATCCAACTCCTGTCCTCATCACGTCTTCAACAAAGCAAGCTCCATCATCGCCCCCTAACTCCGAATGATTGTCAACAGCCCCTTCAAGACCGCCACCTTCCCGGAAAGCTGGAAGCACGCCAAAATCAATGCCCTACTAAAGAGATCCAAGAGATCTCAAGAACTACCGGCCCATCTCCCTGCTCCCTTTCCAGTCGAAGGTCATCGAGAAGATAGTCAGTCAACTGAACCCCTTCCTTGAAGACAACAACACTCTGGACCCATCTCAATCCGGTTTCCACAGCACCAAGACCGCCCTCATCGCCGCCACCAACGACATCAGGACCATGCTAGAAAGAGGCGAAACTGCGGCCCTCATCCTCCTAGACCTCTCGGCCACCTTCGACACCGTCTGCCACCACACACTATGCACACGCCTCCACGATGCAGGGATCCACTACAAAGCCCTGGACTGGATTACACCCTTCCTCATAGGCAGAAGCCAGAGTCCGCCTCCCTTCCTTCCGATCTGAAGCCACTGAGACCATCTGCGGCGTTCCCCAAGGATCCTCTCTCGGGCCGACCCTTTTCAACGTCTACATAGCTCTGCTCACCAACATCGTCCGATCACACAACCTCAACATAGTCTCATACACCAATGACACCCAGCTGATCCGGTCACTCACCAAGGACCCTGTCACCGCCAAAACTAATCTCCACGACGGAATGAAGGCCATCGCCCACTGGATGGAGAGCAATCACCTGAAACTCAACTCTGACAAGAGAGAGATCCTCATCCTCAGCTCAACCCCCTCTGCCTGGGACGACTCCTGGTGGCCGGCCACTCTAGGAACTGCACCAACGCCCACCAACCACGCACGCAACCCAGGATTCATCCTGGACTCATCTCTCTATGACCCAGCAAGTCAACGCCGTCTCATCATCCTGCTTCAATACCCTCTGCATGATCTACAGGTGGATCCCCACCAAAACTAGAAGGATGGTTACCCAGGACCTCGTCAGCAGCAGTCTGGACTTCGGCAATGCTCTCTAAGCAAGAACAACGGCCAAACTCCAGAAAAGACTGCAACGTATATGGAACGCCTCATCCTCGACATCCCACGCTGCAGCCACATCTCAGCCCACCTGAGACCTACACTGGCTCCCCGTCAACAAGAGGATCACCTTCAAGCTCCTCACCCACAAAGCACTCCACAACACCAGTCTAGCCTACCTCAACAAACAACTCACCTTCTACACCCCCAACTGACAACTCCGCTCCGCTAACCACGCCCTCGCCACCATTCCACGCAACCACAGGATTACAGCCGGCGGCAGATCATTCTCTCACCTCACCGCCAAGACCTGGAACACCCTCCTCATCCACCTACGGCAGACCCAGGACCTGCTGACCTTCAGGAGACGCCTCAAGACCTGGCTGTTCGAGCAGTAGCAACTCCCCCTCACCTTGCATCCCCCCCCTTCAGCACCTTGAGACCCTCACGGGTGAGTAGCGCGCTCTACAAATAAATGACAGATTTAATCCAAGCCCATAATCACATAGGCCACACACCCTTTAAAGGACACCCCCACCACACACTACTGTTCTTCTCCCACTTAAACCACTGATTAGGCAACATATGGTGAAACATGTGCAACTGCTGTAATTGCACAACTGTGCATAAATCGGCACAGCCACACAACTGCATATTTCCTTTGCCCCTACCAAACACTGTTACACTGCCCACAATACCATATCACACCCAGCACATCTTCCTTGGAACGAGGCAGAGAGGCCAAGCAATGAATGCACATCGAGTATGAATCATGCTATGACTTGAGCAGCGCTCGAAAGTCACCTCTAGGTGACCACAACACGGTTTATAAACCTGTAAGTAAAAAACTTCTTGACTTTCCTCCTGTGCAACCCCCCCCCCACCCCCCAAATCTCCCTATCCCCCCCTCCCAGTGACTCAAACCCCAGCACTCCTGCCCACTGCTGCTCCAATACCCCCAGGGGAAAAAACTAGAGTAAAATCTGGAATGTATCTGACCTTATATGGTTAGATGTCAAGGTGTCGACCTCCCCTGTGGCCCACCATGAATATTTCTCTATAAATACATCAAAACAGTGAAGAAAAAATAAAGACGCTCACGTAAGACGTCACATTCCTGTAAGGAAAGTTTAGCTAAAGGGATGAATAGATGGATAAAACCAGGATGCCTTTATCTGGCCAAGGACCCAAGCAGAAAGGCAGTTGGTGAGCAACAGAGGTAGAATAGGCAGCAGTTTACCAGCTTGCCAGGAAATGTGACCCTGGCCTATCTCTCCCAGCTTAAACGCGGGTTGCCTCAGACAGTGCCAGGTTTTCACAAGCTACACACCTGGCTCCCACTGAAAATGTGAATTTTTGCACCACATGGCAACTGCCTTGGACGGCACCTCCTTCTGGCCCTAGACGGCACCTCCTTCTGGCCCTAGACTAAATGCTGGTGGCTCCTACATGGAGTACCCTTTGTTCATGTTTGCTGTCTTTTGTTTTTCTGATAAGGCATGCTCTTTCCTTTTCATAAGTTGAGGAGCATTTTAAGTTCTATCACATTGTCCATTTGTAGGCAGTCACTTGGGTCTCAGCAATACTCTTCCTACAAGCTGACCATGCAGTCATTCTGTCCACATGCCATTTTCTCCTCTTCTGCTTCCTGTTATCTTCCTTTTTTATTTTTCTCCACCTTCTGCTTCCCACATTTCACTTTGACAACTTTTTATTTTATTTACCATTGTCTATTTCCTTCTGCCTGTACTTACCTGCTCTATCTAAATTTCTCCACTACCAATGTAGACCAAATGAACATATAAAAATGACAAAAATAATGACTGTCAAGAACCTCAGAACAAAGCATAGCTGGTAGGGAAGACGGGGAGGGAGAAACTGTACGATTGACAGGGAATAAGGCGACAAGGAAATTAAAAACCAGAGGTGCAATGGCAGTGCAAACCATCACCTCTCGAGAGGGCTGCAGCACAAACTACCAATTGAGGGTCAGGATTGCCTGGGACCGAGAAGCACATTTCAGTGCTTGTTTGAATAAGGAGGGGAACCCAAAACTAAATTTGGTTGTACCTCAACATATACGACTGAATACCTAGAAAATATAAATGAGCTCCTGTATAGATAGAAATGGTTTCAGTACATGCAGAGAAAGTGGGACACTGTCACAAACTAACCACCATTGTCTTGAAGAGTGGCGCTCATTCACAAATAGAGCTGAGCTCCAGCACAGAAGCAGCCGAGTCCCTGCAAACACAGTGCTGAACCCCTGCAATATAGAGCAGAGTCCCTTCACAGACTGAACTGAGATACTAAAGTTATATTGTTGAGGTTCTTTACAGTTCAAAAGGCAGAGTTGAACTCTTTCACTATTCATTCCTACAAGGTAAAAACTGAGGTTCTGAAGGGGCTTGAATACCCGTCCCCAGCTCATCTGTAGCAGCCCCACAAGACTCTCACCCAGGCTAGTTTCTAGCATGGCCTGTCTCTATTAGGGCGTGAGGTGGGAGCCAGGATGAGAACAAGAGCCATGGAATTGAGTGAAGAAAGTACGACAAAAGAGAAAGAGAGACAAGATAGAGAATAGTGAAAGAGATAGGAGCACAAATGTGAGAGAATATGGAGGATGAAAGAGAATTAAATGAGATAATGTGACAGTTGGTAACGAAGAGAGAAGGAGTACACAACAGGAAATGATAGAATGAGTGATGTGTGAGCCAGCAGTACAACAAGGATGCCAAGACAAACTTTACAAAACGTTTCACCCATTCCTTTCGCTCCCTTCTTCACCAGACGTCCGATTGTCATCTTGTCAGTGAATGGTTCAGGTTCCAACCGCCAACAAAACATTTTGCACATCAGTACTTTTTTTTCTAACAAATTAGGGGCTTAGGTGTGAAAGTGTTGCACACATGATATAGTCACTTGACAGCCATTATTTGGAAAGGTGGTATAGTTAATTTTGAAACGGTGATTCACATGGAGCATCAAAATTAACTAGCAAATTTTGCAGAAATCAGTCTTTTATTAAGATCATGTATACAGATAAGTAAAACAAAAAAATTGACTTGTAAATTCTTAAGCTAAACGCTTTATTAGATGCATCACTCAAAAAAGTATATAACAGCCACACTGACATTGGCAGCATCCATTGCACAAATAATAGGTACTGGGCATGTGATGCAGAAGGAGAAGCAGTCCAAGGTGCTGTCAAACAGATTAGGTACAAAAAAAGACAACAATTGGTATACCGTGCCTACAGAACAGGTAGACGTCAAGCAGCAGTAGAAATGTGTCTCTCACAGACCAGGTACAGATAAGGCAGCTGAAGCAAAAGCTTCACTTCCTTAAAGTACAGGTGCAACTGACGTGACAGCAGTACAAGCTTCCCTCTGTTAGAGGATACACATGCCCCGGTAGCAGCAGAGTAAGCTTCAAAACATGTTGGTACCCTGCAGTGCAAGTTTTCTTTCTTCAGAAAACTGGTTCTCTTTGGCAGGTATACACATACTTTCCCTGCTTGCTGTAGTTAGCAGCAGTGCAAGCTTACCCTCCGTTTAGAACAGGCACCATCTGGCAGCAAATGTGCAGTCACACTCTGTCTTAAGATGCTTCTGTGATCCTGAATCTTCTGACAGTCATGATGGGCCCCATTGTTACCTCAACTCCTACCTTTGGCATATCTTGGTACCTTGCTGTTGTCATAGTCTCTTGCTTTCAGTGCCTGCAGGTCTAAATTCCGCTATCCCCCCCCCCATCAACTCATGCTCCTGTACCTGCAAGTGGCTGTTGCTGCTACTATATAGTGTCTGTTCCTGCTGCTCCCACTCAGAGTACTAAGGTCAATGGATAGAACGCATGCCAGTTGCCAGCTTCTTTAGTTCATAATGCGCAATGGTGTCAACCACTGCTGATCCAGCTGTCAGTCCTCCTGCTACCACCCCTCAGGGTTTGGCTGGAGTAGGCAAACTCCAAATTGAGTGGAAGGATGTGTCAAGCATAAAGCCTGTGAGGTTGTCTCAACTTCAAAGGTTACAGGCGGAGGAATTTCCTGCAGCAGCTTCAAACTAAAACCATGGTTCCTTCTGAAGCTATTCCCTATATAGCTAGCTATTCCTTCTGTCTTCCTGTGAGAGATCATCAGGCATCTGTTCATGTGGAGGAATGTAAGCGCCACACTGACTGGGGTGCAGGTGTTGTCCAATATCTGGAGCTACAGGAGAAGAGGTGCAGAAGGTTCATAGGTATGCTCACGCCTTCCCACATACAATGTTCTATGCCCAGATCTATGTCTGCTATCCACATGTCTCTGTCTAATCCTGCAGCATCGTGTGCTGTCGATCTTCACCATTACAAGTTCTAATCTATTTTTTTCTTTTTTTAAACACAGCTTTACCGGTCATAAACATGGCTGATATTATTTACCATGATGCTTTTCTAGTGTAGCATATGCACATTTAAATCTTGTCATATTGAGCCAAACCCATTTCATTTGGAGAAAAGGAAGTTTCACGGTGCAAGTTTGCCCTAGGCATACATTGGCATTTTTATAAGAAATTAAATCTACAGCTCACAAAACAGACACCAGTGTTACAGTTGTAATTTGGTGCTTTCTTATTACAGCTGGGCACAGCCATATCAAGAAAGACCAATATTACCATTTTGTACACTAACAAATGATAGAAAATAAGAGTTAAATAGAAATGTACTTATCTGGACCACAATCCCTGTTCTACCCGTATCAGTACAGTAGAGATACATTACTATTAATAAATCATTACATCTTTGAGAAATATGTAAACATTTATGTTATATATCATTAGGCACTTTAAACTATAGAGTATAGGCACATAATCAAACCTGATCCTTCACCAAGAGCCAACGTAATCAAAGTCCGGTCCCTAAGGAATATCTACATACCACAATAATTTGCATTCGGTCTACCCACTAGATATCACGGGAAACACAACATAACGAATACTGGAAAACATCAAAGGAATACTATTGTTCATAAGGTTTCATGAAGGTGAGATTTTGGAGCAGCTGCAACTCCCTACTTAATGTTCTTCGTTAAACCAGCTAAGGAAGTAAATGTGATGTAGTAAACAGGTCAACCTGCGAAACTAGTTTTAAATCCAACATGGCACTGATGCCAGTGTAGGGAGCGGATGCGGTGTCACGGCCAGAGCTGCCGACTCTGGTGCTGGGTAATCAGGTTTGTGTCTCCACAGCAGCTCATCATCATATGATTCTGGGCAAATCACCTAATTCCCAACACCCCTCAAAATAAATGAAGATGTACATATGTACTGTAACTGGTGCTCGTGTGAAGCTCTCCAATACATTCAGGTCAAGTTTGTGCTATATAAAACTGGAGAAAAAAAAAAAAAAAAACTATGATGCCAGTGTATTTTGTATGTTAAATATGTAAGACCTCACTTCACGTACACAATTTTCCATTGTCCTCCATCACTCAAAATATAATACAATGCTGTGTTGCTATTTAGCTAGGTCCGTGCTTTATTGTGAACAGGTATCCCGGCTTATTCCACTTAATGAACGCTCCTACCTTTTAACCTTTTGCCTAACCCTCAAGACTTTGAAATCCTGGTAGAAGCCCCGCATAATTTTCTTTATCCCAGTAAACGCACCACGCCGTTAATGGGGCTCATGTAAATTTACTTCTCATTGTCTAGCAAAGCAAATGCTTTAGCTCACTGGTGATCCTCTCATAAACATCTTGTTCGCTGGAAACATGTTTACTATGCAGCTTATGTTGCTTATAGTAAGAAAAGACACCTTTCCAACAAGGCGTCAGTGCCTTTTTCTTGAGTGTCAGACAGGCACACCTAGCACTCTGCCATCTTGCAGCCATCTGATGCTCACAGGTCTGGTGGACGCTCTTGAAGCTCCAGCAGTGCTTACTGTCCCATTGGGAAGTACTGCCAAAGCCAACAAAACTAGCTTTAATGTACCAAAACATAAAATACAGAGAAACACAATTGCCGCTTGAATGTGTTAGAACGTTAAAGCCAGACATGTTGAAGGTCCGAAAACCCAGCTCGTCCCCGCATTTCATGGCTCACGGGCCAGAGGCACCCAGTGTTTTGGTACTGCCCAGGTCCAAGGCTATATATGAAACCCCATTTAATTTGCAGAAGCTCAGGTTTTAAGTTTCATTCGTTGGATAGATTTAACGTTTTTTAGGCATGCGGTTAGCAAGTGGCCTTTGAACTGTCCTTTGAGCTACTGGGTTGGTGGCAGTCTTGGGACGCGCGCAGTAATGCTTTCTTTCATATTTGCACCTCGAGACACAAACTTAATTACTCGTAAGGAATCACGTGTAAAGTGTAAGCAGAACCCTCCCTGTAGCTGGTAAGCAGCCCCATAAGAGACCCGTGAGAACACAGTTATATAACCTCCAGTCCCCCGAGGGGGGATGTAATGGGAGAGTTGTCTTTAACCCTTTAGAAGAGGATCCAAACGGACACCTTGGTAGGAAGAGCGGCACGGCGCGCCGTGATCACCAGAGAGAACCAAACTGAACCCTAATAATACAAAGGCATCTGTACACCTCACAGCAATCATCACTGGCGACCCTAATTAGCAACGCAGCGCAACGCAGAAAGCAGGCATGCACTAAGACACCTCACAAACTGAACCCAGGCACCCCAGAAACAATGCAATAGAGAGGGATGCTCCCGAGGCAAAACTCCCAGTGCTTTGAGCAACGAGACCCCCAACGCGCGCACGAACACATCTTTCCAAAGCACAGGACCTCCGCTCCGGAGCCCCTTCGCACACTCACGCGTCCTGCCCCAAGCGGGGCCGGAGCCAGGAAGCTGCGAGCCTTTACACCCCCAGTCCACAGCAAGTACCCGCAAACGAACCACCGCCCCGGACTCCCAGGTCCCCTGTTAAATGCTCCAGACCCTCGGCGGATATTCAGCGCCCCTCCCCCGGAGAGCAGAAGGGGTGGCAGCGGCTCTAATTGCCCCGGTGCGCCTTACTCTTGAAGGGGTCGAGTACTACAGCTCCCGGGCTGACACCCCACCCCCCTGCGGGTCGCCCCAGGCCTGACGGAGGGAAAGGAGGAAGCAAATACCCCTCGGACTCACCGTGCCCCAACTCCGCTCCTCGGCGCTGCCCTGCTCTTCTGAGACCCGCGCCTACAGACCCTCCTCACGCCTCCACTGACGAGCAGCCCCGGCCCTCTATGAGCGTCCAGGGCCCCGGACTACCTGTCCCTCCGCACCAATCACAGAGCCGCTGCCACTTCCTCACCCCCAGTTAACCCCTCGGCGCCCGGCAGCGCGGCAGAGGAAGGAAGCCCTCGCAACAATTTCCATCTCGGCGACCGAGGGCAGCTGTGCCAGGGCGACGACGGTGTCGGGGAGTTCACAGGAAGCGGGGGGCTGTGGAGTAATGAAGAGAGAACGCCAGGGATGAGGAGGCGCTGGGGAGCGAGAGAGTGTGGCGATGGAAGTCAGAGGAAATGTGGGGAAAGGTGGAATGGGAAGGGGGTAGAGAGGAGTTCAGGAAGGACAGAAAAGAAAGGTAAACATTGAAATAGAAACAAGTCGCGCAGGAGGCACTAAAGAATAATAGAAAAATAAAAGACCAAAGGAATGAAGGCGCGGAAAGAAACGATACCTTAGATAGGAAGGACGTTTTAGAGGAAACCAGAAAAGATGAACCGGTAGGAAAGAAAGGAAGAAAAAAAGAAGGTAGTTAGTAAAGGTGAAAGCACGTGGAATAAAGCAGAAAAGAAAACACACAAACACATAAGAGATAGAAAACAGAATGAAAGAAAAATGTAAACCACAGCAAGAAAATAAGGGGTAGAAAGAGAAAGAAGACAAACATCAATAAAAAATACCAAAAGGCGGAAGGAAGACAAAAACGAAAAGCAAATAAAGGGAGAAATAAAAAGGCCAGTCAAAAGAAAGTGGGAGACAAGGCAAGTGAAAGAGATAGAGTGAAAAAGATTAATAACAGTGAGAGAAAAACTGGAGACACAGAATTAGAAAGAAGGACGAAAAAGAGAAAACAACAGAATGGTAAGAGTAAGAGGAATAAAGAGCAAAGGAAACAACTGTGGATATAAAGTACAGATGAGAGATAAAAAGAAGAAGGAACATTTAAGCATGAAAAATAGCGAACGAAAGAAAGGTGAAAGGAATAGCGAACAAAGACAGACAAAATGAAATAAAAGGGTCAAAAGAACATAAGAAATAGAATATTGCAATAAGCCGAAATAAGAAAACAAGAAAGTAGTAAGAAACTGCATGACAAAAACCAGAGAGAGAGAATACATTCACGGAGAGAAAAGGAAAGAGTGGTATCAAGAACAAAATAAAGGGAACGGGATTTAAAGAAGCACAAACAGCTTATGTGCTCTAAGGAAATGTTTGTGTGTGAGGGTCTTAATCTCCTGTATTAGGGTACAGGTCCACCTGCAACTTTTATTGAGAAATTTCACTGAGTTTTAGGACACAACAGATAATTTGCTATGAAAAATTCTTCCTTGCGAGAATTGTGAACACCGGGTGTCACAACTGCTCAATGTAATGGTACTCGGTTTACCAGCATCAGAAGGATGAGGGTTGAGTTAAACTCTCGCGGAGGTTAAAAGTAAAGGCCCGCAGATCGCAGCAGATTTCAATGTGCTTGTTTAACTCGAAGCAGTAATGCACCCCAGGACTGCAATAAATAAACGTTCTACCATAAACCTGGTTGCAGCTAAGGGCCAGGAAAAAGAGATAACATTTTCTTATCCACTTATTTAAAGGAGAACTATTTTTATGCCGTAACATGCATGCCACTCCTCACGTCATTGTTTTTTTTGGCAGGAGTATCACAACTCAATTGAAATAGATTGTTAGGGTGGATTTGTAAGGTAATTTTCTTATTACAGGTGGACAACAATGTCACAACTAGACTTTATTAAGCAAATTAGATTTGTGGATTTATACAGTTATTTCTGGGATATATATTACATAATTAATAAATACTTTAGTTGAAATATCCCTTACCCACCTCCTGCACCCTCATCTGTTGCCGAGTTTCATATGTCGTCGAAAGCCAATAACTAGAGTAATTGATTAGCTCGGTAGTCAGTAATGCTACACTGAACTGATGTTTTGTTTTTTAATTTTGTTTATTCGCCTAACCCTTTTTTATTGCACTTTATGGGAACACCAATGGCACACTCAAATATTTAAAGCAGTATGTCTCATGTTATGGTCATGGGAAAACCTTTGGATTATTTTTATCCAAACTGTTGTTTATGTAATACAGCCAACCCATGTTTTGTCCATGTAGGCAGTGGAATTTTTCAGGGCTTACATTTGTATTCCACACCAAGAAGAAGCACACTTATTCAAGATTGTATGCATTACTGTATATAAGGACTACAGAACGATCTTCAGTCTAGTACTAGTAAACTCGCACCAGAGAATAATGGGGAAGAATGTGTTCTGTAGTTCTTCTCCAGAAAAAAAAAGTTTCACCTTTTACTCACAGTGTGAAGAATTTATGTTGGAGAATCCTTTCATTCCAGTAATCCTTATTTTTAATATAAATCCCATGACTAAAACACAAGCAGTGCCTCAGAGCATGCTCTTTGTGAAGTAGTCCATTTCCAGAAACCTTACATTTATCTCTGTTAAGAAGTTGTGTCATACTGCATATCGGAGCAATCACCTTACAATGTACTTAAATGCAGTAGCTCAAATCACAACTAAAGCTTAAAATAGAAGTTGTATTATGTTTGGAAGTGTGGATGTGTTGTCAAGTACACACGTAAAGTGGCAATTTCACCCACTGACCTCTGGCACAAGTCTTCTCCTACTAGATTGCAGGTGGTCATTTTCTTAGTCTTTTTATACCACAATACATTAAATTGTGAATCCTGGTGCTTCGCTAGTGGGCTAAGGATGCGAGTCTTGAAAAAGTTCTTTGTATTGATGTATAAAATACATGTTGCCTGTATGAGTTAAATATCTATCTGAACAAGAATAAAACAATGATTTACTTCCAACTATAACATGACTCAATCTACTTTAAATTTGGGTTGTGCAACTTGTGCCCCAATAAAATATTGAGAGAAAAAACAAGAGCTTCAGCTTTTTTTGCTTTGTGAGCAAGCCTGCAACCTGGGTGTTATCTTTGATACCAATCTCTCTTTTATCGCACAGATAAAACGCAGTCTGCAGAAATACCTTTTTTTACATTCATCAACTCAGGGGTATCTTTCCGTTGCTACACTGGACACAGAAAATTGCATTCATCCTAGCAGTAGGTATGTCGCACTTGGAGTACTGCACTGGGCGGTACACTGGCCTACGTACCACTTCTCTTAAGAAACTCCAGTGAGTCCAAAACTTTGAGGGCCAACTGGTCTACAACCTCAAATGACGCAACCATGTTACCCCTGCTCTCAATTCTTTCCATTGGCTCCCAGTTCAAGAAAGAGCCAAGCTCACATGTCTTTGTCTCATCCGCAAGGCTTTAAATAGTCGTTGAGCAAGCCACATCGACTGCCTCTTTGTTCTATACCAGCCATCCTGGCCGCACAGACCGCTGAGGAAAGGCTCCTAACACCTCACTAATTCAGATTTAAAATATATGACAGCCAAACCCTCCTTCACCAAGGTATCTCCCTTTGGAAGGCCCTACCCATTCACCTCATATCAGAACAAAATCATTGCAAATTCAGGAGACCCTTAAATACCTTCCTCCCCTGGCGTTCGGGTAACACCGCCACCTGGAACATTTTCCTCAGTATTCTCCATCTAAAAGTCAGACTCCTAAGACTGGTTGCCCACTGTAAGTGTTCTATTATCCATGCACTTAGGGAACCCACTGTCACTGTGTGAACTGTTTAAAAATATGCACTGATGATTACTGATCACTGATGTCTTATACAAAGATATTGTTCAAACAATGAGGCTAGACTGTAAAATGTTGAATCTATCATGTATCATAGTATCTACCAGAAGACAGCAGGCCACTAACCAAACAAGCATTGATACAAATTGCAATCTCCTATAGTTTCTATTGAATCCTATAAATATCACAGAGATTTTCGAGAAAAAAAAATCCACTTGGTTCCAGTTGCATCTTATGACTGGCTGTTGGCGTCTAACAGTGCTGGTTACAGGTACAGCTTCTCTTAAGCTCTCACTTCAATTGGTAACAAGCCATGGAATATGCAAAAACCCACCTGTCAGCAGGATCTAGGAGAAAACACTTGCAACTGGGGAACAGAAATTTTCCCTGATGAGGAGATATTTTGTCCAACATTGTGCTTTTAAAGAGATGTTGACATTGAAATGATTTAGGTGTGAGATCGTTAAACAGCAACAACATTAACTTGTGCTTATTTTGTTTCTTTTTCACTCCTAAAATACCTTTGTGGAAAAAACAGAAGTGAGCCAACCTGGGAACAACCTTCTGTTTTCTCCAATTTGTCTCTCGTGACACCACCAGATAAAATCAGAGGTTATAAAAATACCTGTGCACCGTGGGAAAACGTATCAGCAACTGCAACGCAACTAAATCAACTGACTCAGGGAAATAACAGGTTCAAAACAATTGTCTGGAAAGATCTTATGCGTGTTAGTGTTTGTGCAATAATTAGACTAGAAGGGAACATTTACTGTATGTTAGCACAAAATTCCATACAATTGGCATGTGTTTTTCTGACTTATTTTTTTACAGTATGCGGGTAGGTAGTGAGACTCAAACAAACTACAAATACGGATACAAGAAGTGACAATAGAGCAGAGGGTGAAGGACATAAAACCTGAACTATAATGCCAAAACTAATTACACTGAAAACATACTGTAATCTGAACACTTCGCAAGCACAACTTTTATGGTTATGATCGGAAAGATGTCTGTAATAAAGAAATGTATTAATAACGAAAAAAGAAAATTCAGCAAACAAGTACTGAACCTAAGCGTAATGCTCTGCTCGAGGACCACTGAATCTAAGTCTAACACTAACCTTAGGCATAATTCTGCCCTTGACCCAAAGTCCAAGTTTAACTCTATGCTAATAACTTGCTAAGCATAGGCTTAAACCTAGCACTAACCTTAAGCCTCTAGCAGTGAGCCAACATCTAAACCAGTGGTTTTCAAACTTTTTAATGCCACGCCAATCCCAGTGGCAAAAAAAATTCTCCACCCCCCCTCAGAATTTCTCACAATTGCTCTATCTATTGGACAATGTTTAAATATGTCTAGACCTATTTAAGCATTGCAGTTAAGTTCTGTTACCTTTTAAAAAATGCAATACATGTTTTTCTGCTTAATGCTTCTTTTGGCAGAGCCTGGTGCCCCCCTCCCCCGAGATCACTTGAGGCCCCCAACTGAGGAGCCCACCCCCAGTTTGAAGACCCCTGGTCTAAACCTAACTCCAAACCCAGAACCTGCTAAGCATACGTCTAAGCCTAACACTAAATTTAAGCCTATCTGTAGCAGTGAAACAGCTTTTAAACCAAACATTAATCCCAGAACCTTCCAAGTATATGCATAAGCCTAATACTAAACGTAAGCCTAACCCTAGGAGCAAACCAAGGTCTAATTCTAAACCCAGAACCTGCTAAGCATACACCCAAGCCTAATGTTAACTTTAAGTCTAACTTTAGGAGCAAGCCAAGGTCTAAATCTAACTCTAAACCCTGAACGCGCAAACCATCCGCCAAGCCTCACATTTGACCGATACCTGACTAGCTTACTGTTTACCCTAAGCCCAGCCACCAACCTTGGTTCGAAGGCCTTTATTAGGAGTGCCCATACCTAGTCCAAGTAACTCTGCCCATCGAGTTACTGATACCAACAGTACTGGAAACCCAACATCTTTGGAGTTACTGAGTATACATGTGGAAACCTGATGTTTCCTTAGAAATGAAGGGCCTTATTCCTAAACTACAATTTGTAGTACATACATAGTACAACAGCAGTACTACAAAATGCAGTTCACAAGCCTTCAGCGGGGGACCTCCACCTCTGTCTCCGCCATCTTTTCTGTATGGAGCGCTCCACCACGTGTGCTGATGTTTCCAAATACATATACATTTTTTGTCAACCTGAAATGTATCTGATTATACTCCAGTAGTACTGACATTTAACAGGCACAGCTTTGTAAAGGAAGCTATATTTTCTTCAAATCTCCTTTGAGGGGGAGACTGGCATCCTGGCTGGGGTGCTGTGTTCTTCTGGAGCGCAGCAGTGGTTGGCAGGTTGAGCCAAACCCTGCCTCATATTCTGTTTTGCTATTCAGAAGATAGTGATCCTATTTTAGCTTAATAAGCTCTTATTTTCTGTTTCCTCACATTTCTTTTTCCACGTCCTATAGTGTCATTTCCATCTAGTGGTGTCATCAAAAATGTACACTATTTGTTCAAAATGAACTGTTCAAAAAAGCGCCTACTTGAATTTGTTTTACTTGCATTTTTCTGGAATAATTTTTCCCCCTATATATTCAAATGAAACATGTTGTTTTAAAATGAAATGCTCCAAAACAGTTTAATCGTTCACATTAAAACTTAAATTCACTACATAGCAAGAAACTAAGGCCCTCATTACGACCCTGGCAGTCGTCAGTGCGGGAAAAGGTACTGCCAACAGGCTGGTGGTACTTTTTCCCAAATTATGATATTGGCGGTTTGGCTCAAGCCAAACCGCCAATGTACCACTCCGGCCGCCAGGGTGGTAATGGCCGCTGGCTGGAGACCCTTGGGATTATGACCCTGCCTATCACCATGGTTTTCGTGACAAGTGTACCGCCACGAAAACCATGGCGGTAGGCCCTATAAGTGCCAGGGAATTCCTTCCCTGGCACTTATAGGGGTCTCACCCGCCCCCCTCCCCAGAGTCCTCTTCCACCCTCTCCTACCCCCAACATTTACACACCCACACACGCACACATACACAATCATACACACACGCATACCCACATCCACCCACGCATGCACTCATACACAACCACACACCACAACACACACCAACATACATTGTCGCACACATGCATTCACAACACAGAACATACGCGCACACTCACATTCAGTCATTCACACCCGCATTCAACGCGACTCACACCCGCAAGCACGAATACAAAAACAGACACACAACCACACACACACACAACACCCTCACACACGTACAACCACCCCCTCTCCTGTCGGAGAACCCGACTTACCTGCTTGCAGGGGATCCTCTGGCAGGAGGCGGGATGCAGCGCTGCTGTCAGCAGCAGCGTCCACCAGCAAAAGACTACCAGGCCGTATCATGGCTCATTGAACTTCTAATGAGCAAGGAAGTCGAGCACCATCGCTCGTGCTGCTGTAGCCAATCATGCACCTTGCTGACATTGCAGAAGGCCGGCTCACTGGCTACTCACTCACTAACTGAAAGCACTGTATTGGACCAAGGGTGGACAGAATGGTACATGCAGTAGTCTGCACTCCTACAAAGCTGGTGTCGCATGACAGGTCAGCACAGTAGCCAGCATGTGCACCTAAACCAGCAGCAGGAGTTATGGAGAGTGGTGGCTCATGGTGAGTTGCTGATACTGCTGCCATAGACTGCTAATCTGTCGGTAGCATGCTAGTGCCACTTGCATGCCAATGTGAGTGTGTATGCTGACTATGCTGGCAGACTGCAGTGGCACTAGTGTGACGTTGTGGGCCCTAGGCCAGCATACTTAATAAATTATCACACGGACAGTGTGTAAATAGTTAATGAACTGCCCTTGAACACGTGCACCTGGGGCCTTTTATCAGTAGGGTCACCTGACTGGTGATGCCCGTGTTTGTTGAGTGTGGGCTGGTTATTAGGACTGCCCCCAGGGAGAAGTCTGTCTCATGACGTGTCCAGCAGGACACTACAACTAGCAGCCAACATATGCCTGACTTGGTGCAATTCAACACTTCGACTCCTTGCTGTTACTGATTGACTCACTCAGTATGCAGAACGGTCTGTCTCTGGTGCAGGCCTGCTGTTTTTTTCAGTGGCCGACCAGTGACGATCACTGGATTACCTCAATCAATCAATAAATAAATAAAAAAAGAAACCAAATTTATACTGTTTTTGGCAAGGGATTATTTTAGTCATTAGTAATGGAGGTGCTGGGGTGGGG